>NC_044038.1:18981364-19640229 GCF_901765095.1 Microcaecilia unicolor | reverse complement strand
GAGCCTGCAAATAGGTGGGAAAATGTGGGATACAAATGCAATAAATAAAAAATATAAAAAAAAATAAATACTAGTGTAAGTCCACATTATGCACTTAATTTTTGGCGCAACCACTTTTCACCATGTCAAAGTGTGGTGTAAATGCTCACAAGAAATGTTGTCCATTACACGTGAAACTGTCAGTATTCTAGAACCCTAGTATGTAAATGCTGGGCCACCTCTGTTCCGCCCATGCCCTTCTCATGTCCACACCCCTTTAGCAGTTTTGAGCTAAATGATTTACATGCTAAAATTATAGAATTACAACTAAATGCAGTTATGTACATAACAAATTAGTGCTAATTAGCACCAATTAACTCCAATTATAGATGATATTGTAGTGTCATTTAGCATCTAATTTATCAATGAAGTTATGCATATAACTGGCATTTCTACAACCTGAGAGAGCAAATTTGCTAAGTGTAAAACTGTGCACGTGAGATTCTAGAATGAGGTGAATTAAGTGCAAAACCTAACACAGGATAGGTGGGGGGAGGGATGTAATACTTTTTAAATTATCGTCTGAATTTTCAAAATTATATTTCAAAACAGAAACATACAGGAAATCCCTTTTAGACATAAATACAGGTTCCTAGCCCACATCAGGAAGAAAATGAAGTTAAAACCACATTAAAGAGCAGGAAGTCAGTAAGAGATAATCAACCCTCACCTTTATACAGAGATTACTAATTAGAACTCACTCCAAAATGTCCTCTAAAGTATCCTGAGAAGTCACGTTTTCATTCTGTTCTAGAAGAAATGTATCTAGAGGTGAGAATTTAAAAATACGTATCTATTACCCTGAAAGTTCACTCTAGGGCAAATGCCTTAAGCCTCAGAGAAAAAAAAAGTTCGCAATGTTGCTATGTTGCACAAGACACACCTGGAAAAACTTGAACATTTTGACTACAAAACCTAAAATCTTGTTACTTAAAGAGGGGCATTTTCGATCGGGGATGCCCATTTCTAAGGGCGCCCATCTTTGAGGACGGCGCCGCGAAGGGGCGTATTTTCAAACGAGATGGGCGTCCATCTTTTGTTTCGATAATACGGTTGGGGGCGCCCAAATCTCAACCTAAATGCTGAGATCGCCGGATTTAGAGATGGGCGCCCTCGGTTTTCCCCCATAATGGAAACCGATGGCGCCCATCTCAAAAACGATAAATCCACGGCATTTGGTCATGGAAGGGGCCAGGATTAATAGTGCATTGGTCCCCCTCACATGCCAGGACACCAACCGGGCACCCTAGGGGGCACTACAGTGGACTTCGCAAATTGCTCCCAGGTACATAGCTCCCTTACCTTGGGTGCTGAGCCCCCGAAACCCCCCCAAAACCCACTCCCCACAACTATATACCATACCATAGTCCTAAGGGTTGAGGGGGACACCTACATGTGGGTACAGTGGATTTCGGGTGGGCTTTGGAGGGCTCCCATTTTCCACCACAAGGAACAGGGGGGGAGGGATGGGCCTGAAGTCCACTGCACCCACTAAAACTGCTCCAGGGACCTGTATACTGCTGTCATGGACCTGAGTATGACATTTGAGGCTGAATAGAGGCTGGCAAAAAAAGTTATGAAAGTTGTTTTTTGAGGGTGGGAGGGGGTTAGTGACCACTGGGGGAGTCAGGGGAGGTGATCCACGATTCCCTCTGGTGGTCATCTGGTCAGTTCTGGTACTTTTTTTGGGGCTTGGACCTGAAAAAAAAGGGACCAAATAAAGTGGACCAAATTCTTGCCACGGATGCCCTTCTTTTTTCCATTATCAGCCGAGGGCACCCATCTCTTAACCACGCCCCGGCACGCCCCTGTCCCACCTTCGCTACCCTTCCGACACAACCCCGGGAACTTCGGCCATCCCGGTGATGGAAAGCAGTTGGGGATGCCCAAAATTGGCTTTCGATTATGCCGATTCTGGCGCCCCTGAGAGAAGGGCGCCCATCTCCCGATTTGTGTCGAAAGATGGGCGCCCTTCTCTTTCGAAAATGAGCAGGAAAGTGTTCTTTCAAAACATACATGGAGGGCATAATCGAACGAAAACGTCTATCTCCATGGGCGTTTATCTCCGAGAACGGTCCGTGAAGGGCGGACCGAACCGTATTTTCAAAAAAAAATAGACATCCATGTTTTATTCGACAATTTGTGAGCTGGGCGTTTTGTTTTTTAGCGATAATGGAAAATGAAAGCGCCCAGCTCAAAAACGAATAAATCCAAGGCATTTGTTCGTGGGAGGGGCCAGGATTCGTAGTGCACTGGTCCCCCTCACATGCCAGGACACCAACCGGGCACCCTAGGGGCACTTTTACAAAAACAAAAAAAGGTAAAAGAGCTCCCAGGTGCATAGCACCCTTCCCTTGTGTGTTGAGCCCCCCAAATCCCCCTCAAAACCCACTGCCCACAAGTCTACACCATTACTATAGCCTTAAGGGTGAAGGGGGGCACCTACATGTGGGTACAGTGGGTTTGGGGGGTTGGACGACTAAGCATTAAGCAGCACAATTCATAGGCGGCGTAGTTTGACTGTTTCATTTGGGGGGGGCAAAAAATGGGCGGAGCATATTAGCATATCATTTGCATATATACATATGCAAATTAATATGCTAATATGGAGGAAGGAAATGAAATTTACAGGCAAAATATCAGATGCACATTTCAAAAAGCTGACATTTCAATTAATAAATTATGAATAAATAAACTTTTATTTACCTTTGTTGTCTGATCATGTAGTTTTTCTATTCGCTTTGATCCCAGTGTCTTCTGTTTTATGCAGTGTCTTCTTTCCAGTAGGCTTCCCTCTGCTCCCCACCCTCCCAGTCCCATCCATCTCTTGCTCCTTCCCTCTGCTCCCCACCCCTCCCAGTCCCATCCATCTTCTGTTCCTTCCCTCTGCTCACCATCCCTCCGTCCCATCCATCTCTTGCTCCTTCCCTCTGCTGTGCCTGACCTCTCCAAATCCCATCCATCTCCTGGTCCATCCCTCTGCTCCCCCCCCCTCCCAGTCCCAACCATCTCTGCTCCTTCCCGCTGCTCCCCACCCCTCCCAGTCCCATCCATCTCCTGCTCCTTCCCTCTGCTCACCTCCTTTCCCAGTCCAATCCAATTCCTGGTCCTTCCCTCTGCTCCCCACCCACCCCTCCCAGTCCCATCCATCTCTTGCTCCTTCCCACCCTCCCAGTCCCATCCATCTCCTGCTCCTTCCCACTGCTTCCCACCCTCCCAGTCCCATCCATCTCCTGCTCCTTCCCACTGCTTCCCACCCTCCCAGTCCCATCCATCTCCTGCTCCTTCCCACCCTCCCAGTCCCATCCATCTCCTGCTCCTTCCACTGCTTCCCACCCTCCCAGTCCCATCCATCTCCTGCTCCTTCCCACCCTCCCAGTCCCATCCATCTCCTGCTCCTTCCCACTGCTTCCCACCCTCCCAGTCCCATCCATCCCTCCTGCTCTTCCCACTGCTTCCCACCCTCCCAGTCCCATCCATCTCTTGCTCCTTCCCTCTGCTCCCCACCCCTCCCCCCGCGCGAGTCCAAGATGGTGACTCCGTTTACCCCCTCTCTTCCTCCCTCCCTCCGGCGCAGGCAGCAGTCTTTTCCAGCGTTCCTGGCAGCTGTAGCGATATACACGCTGCCTTCGGTCTGCCCCGGAAGCCTTCTCTTCAAGTTCCTGTTCCCACCTATGCGGGAACAGGAACTTGAAGAGAAGGCTTCGGGGCAGAGCCAAAGGCAGCGTGTTACAACGCTACCGCTGCCAGGAACGCTGGAAGACTGCCTGCGCCCGAGGGAGGGAGGAAGAGAGAGGAGTAGACGGAGACGCTCCTCTCCGTCCGCTTGGCTTCCCTGCCCTCTCTGTCTGCGTCCCGCCCGAAAGGAAATGACGTCAGAGGAAGGCGGGACGCAGATAGAGAGGGCAGGGAAGCCAATCGGACGGAGAGGAGCGCGTGCCTGCATGTGTTTTGTTTTTTTTTTAACTTTTTTTTTTTTTTAAACTAATGGCGCGGCAGCGCCTCGCGTCGTTTGGGGGGGCACTGCCCCCCCTCGCCCCCCCCAGTCTACGCCTATGGCACAATTGTAACAGGTGGGGGGGATGGGCCTGGGTCCACCTGCCTGAAGTCCACTGCACCCCCTAACAACTGCTCCAGGGACCTGCATACTGCTGGGTATGACATTTGAGGGTGAAAATAAAAAGTGAAACATCATTTTTGTGGTGGGAGGGGGTTAGTGACCACTGGGGGAGTCAGGGGAGGTCATCCCCGATTCCCTCTGGTGGTAATCTGGTCATTTAGGGCACTTTGGGGGCCTTATTCGTGAAAAAACAGGGTCCAGGAAAAGTGCCCTAAATTCTAGCTACAAACGCATACTTTTTTTCCATTATCGGCGAAAGGCGCCCATCTCTGTTCGGGTGATAACCATGCCCCAGTCCCACCTTCACCACGCCTCCGACACCCCCGTCAACTTTGTACGCTTCCGCGATGGAGTGCAGTTGAAAACGTCCAAGTTCGGCTTTCGATTATCCGCGTTATTCGTTTTTGTGAGATAAACGTCTATCTCCCGATTTAGGTCGGAACTTGGGCGTTTTTCTCATTCGATTATAAGCAGGATAGTATCCTTCTCAAATAGCAAGTGTAACTAATAAGGTGATCTAAGAGAAATCACTTCATCTGAACTTTCAAGAACTTCTGTCAAATTCAAGCTATCCTTGGCACTTATGATATCAAAATTCCCCTTCTACTTCATTAACCATTAACACGAATATAGTAGCAATTAGATATAATCATTTCATCATATTTGGGGAGACTTAAAACCTCCTTAAGATATTTAGTCAAGAGAAGCTCTGCAAATTCCTTCTTCTAAGGGAAGTCTCAAGAACTTCCAACATGAAGAATTATATAACTATCGTTAACAACAGAAAGTCCAGGACACTGAAAGGAAAGAAGCGATGATTCAATTTCCTTAACATGCTTATCAAAAGAAAATTATAAAGTATAAAAGGGTCCTTTACTAAGGTGAGCCGAAACATGGGCTGCACTAGTGTAGGTGCGTGGTTTGGGCGTCTGCAGATCCATTTTTCAGTGCATCTGTGAAAAGGCCTTTAAAATTTTTTTGCCAAAAAACGGACATGTGCAAATAAAATAAAATGACACATGTCCATTTGGGTCTGACGCCTTACTGCTAGCCATTGACTTAGGGGTAAGGTCTCATGCGCATTAACTGTTTGGTAATCATCTACGCATGTAGAATGACGATTACCGCCCGATTTCTGCCGCGCGGCAGTAAATAAAATTATTTTCCGGCACACATAGCAGATGCATGTCAAAAATGAAATTACCGCAAGGACCGCATGGTAGCCAGGCGGTAACTACAAATTGACATGCATTGGGAGCGCGTAAGTGCCTACGGCCCTTGAGGTCATTTCAATTTTGGCGTGCGGCCAATACGCGCATCCAAAAATATTTTTTATTTTCTGATGCGTCAGGTATGCACGTCAAGTGCCCGGTTACCGCATGAGTCAATGGCTGGTGGTAAGGTCTCAGACCCAAAATGGATGTGTGGCAAAATAAAAATTGGCACGTATCCATTTTGGGTCTGAGACCTTACTGCCAGCCATTGACTTAGCGGTAAGGTCTCACGCATTAACCGTGTGGTAATCATCTAGGCATGTAGAATGACGATTACCTCCCGATTTCTGCCATGCGCCAGTAAATAAAAATTATTTTCCGGCGCACATAGCGGACACATGTCAAATATGAAATTACCGCAAGGGCCGCATGGGTAGCCAGGCAGTAACTACAAATTGACATGCATTGGGTGCGCGCAAGTGCCTACGGCCCTTGAGGTAATTTCAATTTTGGCATGCGGCCACTACGCCCATCCAAAAAATGTTTTTATTTTCTGATGCGCGTCAGGTATGCACGTCAAGTGCCCGGTTACCGCATGAGACCTTACCGCTAAGTCAATGGCTGCGGTAAGGTCTCAGACCCAAAATGGATGCGCGGCAATTTTCATTTTCCCACATGTCCATTTTTGACAAAAATGTAAAAAGGCCTTTTTTAGCGGCACGCTGAAAAATGGATCTGCGTGTGCCCAAAACCCACGCCTACGCTACCACAGGCTATTTTTCAGCGCACCTTAGTAAAAGGACCCCTTAAATGTTCCTGCGCAGATCTGCACAGGATCTGTGGCCATGGGAGGGGCATGGGTGGGCCAGGTGTATTCCCTTAAAATGCATAGTGTTATAGAATTCAGGGGGGAAATAGTGTACTTTGCACAATTTGCACTAACACCAATCACTTATTCATGAGCTGCTTAGCATACATTTGCATGCTAATCAACTCATTTGCAGTAGGCCACGTTAGGTCTGCCTTCACAGTAATACAGTCTGACACGTTAATTTGCACAGGTCCTGCAAAAACAAGTGCACACAAAATGCATTAACCTTAAGGAGTTCAGAAAGTGGGACCCCTAAGCGTTTGCTCAGTACCCGCTTCTTCTTCAAAAGAATAGCTTTGCAGCAGACAAGAACTGATTGCCCAAACCAAATATATCAAATCTGTTTAGAACAGACACTAGTGTATGCTCTGAGGCTTGATTTTCATTTTTTTTATTTTCCAGTAAGAGATGACAGCTGATAGAGAAACAGACAAGTGTACAGATGAGATGGTGGACAGATAGAAGCTTAATTCATTTTTTAAAACAGAATAAGGACTGCCACTTGCTAGACAGATTTTGTTTTCCATTCTCAAGTTATATATCACATCATCTTTCACTGAGTCTTATTCATACATAGAAACAGCCTGGACCCCGACTTATCATCCCTCCTTCTCCCCGAATATAAGAGAAAAACGTCTAGCTCACAACTGTGGCCGTGAAACAGCATTAAAGGGTCCTTTTACTAAGGTGCGCTGAAAAATGGCCAGCGCTAGTGTAGGCGCGTGTTTTGGACGTGTACAGGTCCATTTTTCAGCGCGCCTGCAAAACGGTCTTTTGGGGGGGGGGGCTGAAAATGGATGTGTGGCAAAATAAAATTGACGTGGGTCCACTTGGGGCCTGAGACCTTACCTCCACCCATTCACTTAGCGGTAAGGTCTCACACATTAACCGAACGGTAATCGTCAGCGCGCATACAATGCTGATTACTGCCAGGTTAGTGCCATGCGTCAGAAAAGAAAAGAATATTTTCTGATGCATGTAAAAAATGGAATTACCGCCTTGCGCACGTGGTAGCCGGGTGGTACTTCCAAATTGATGCACGATAGGCGCCTACATGGCTTAGTAAAAGGTCCCCTAAAATGGGTAGTGAGCGCACCAGGTCTGATGTAATTGGCGGAAGGTATTGAATTTTCGTCAGCACTAACGTTCGCCATTTTCAAAGCTGAGGCAAACGGTAACAGGATCTTTCTGCTTTTGACACACTTTCCCATCTGTCGCCACAGAGTTTGCCCAGAACTGAAAGATAAAACAACGGCAGAGCAGACTTACCTCCGGTTTTTGGTACTCTCGCAAATCGATCTTCCACAGTGCTTGAGGCCTACAATAAAAACCTCTTGATTCTCCCGTTAGAAACTTGCTACAAGATTCCCTTTTGGCTTGGGGTTTTTCTGGGAGGGGGTTATTTATTTGGAATATTTTGTATTCCACAGTTCACGTTGGATCACAACTGTAAACATATAATCAAAGTTCACAAAATAACGCTACAGTAAAAGGAGAATATAAAACATGATCAAAGTTCACAATGTAATGATACTATAAAAACAAAACAAAATATGGGAACCAGCTCTCAATAACAGAAAATGACTTAAGCTAGTATTCCATTAAAAAAAAAAAAAAAAGTTCCATGCTGAACTGTCTTTTATTTATTTATTTATATCCCACATTTTCCCACCTCTTGCAGGCTCAATGTGGCTTACAAATACCGTAGTGGCGATCGCCATTTCCGGAATAAGAAATACAGAAGAATGTTCCAATCAGAGTATATAGAGTACACAGTAAATTAGAATAAAATCGGTAATCAATATATTTCAGGTGCTGAAATCAAGGGTAGTGAAAAGCGTTCAATAATTTCAATGTGATAAATAACCAAAATAAGAATAATTCAATATTAACTAATTCTGATGTCCTGTTTTTTAGGAAGGGTCCTCTTGATAAGTCTCTCTGAACAGGTTAGTCTTTAATAGTTTCCAGAAGGCTGCCAAATCGTGTGTTGTTTTTATGGCATTCGGCAGTGCATTCCAACGTTGCGTACAAATGTAGGAGAAACTAGATGCATATATTGATTTAAATTTAAGTCATCTGCAATTGGGATAATGGAGATTCAAGAAAGTATGTGACAAACTTTTGTATTCCTTGCTGGTAAATCGACGAGGTCAAATATATATGTCGGGCCTCACCATGAATAATTTTGTGGACCAGGGTACAGATTTTGAATGTAATTCGATCTTTTAATGGTAGCCAGTGTAAATTTTCTCTGAGGGGTTTGGCACTTTCATATTTCGCCTTTCCAAATATGAGTCTGGCTGCAGTGTTTTGGTCTGTCTGAAGTCTCTTAATGATTTGTGCTTTACATCCAGCATAAATGGAATTGCAATAGTCCAAATAGCTTAACACCATTGACTGCACCAAGTTGTGAAAACCTTCCCTTGGGAAGAAAGGTTTAACTCTTTTAAGTTTCCACATTGCATGGAACATTTTCTTTGTTACATTTTTTGCGTGGCTTTCTAGGGTATGATTTCGATCAATTGTGACTCCCAGGAGTTTCAAGGTATCCCAGAAAGGAAGAACATGGTTTGGAGTGTTAATATTAGCATAATTGACCTTGTTATATTGCAATGAAAGGATAAGGCATGAGTCTTATCAGCATTAAGCTTTAGTTGGAATGCATCGGCCCATGAATTCATTATTTGGAAGCTGTGATCGATTTTCTTTGTGATTTCTGTTAAATCATTTCTGAACGGGATACATATCGTGACATCATCAGCATAGATGTAAGGATTGAGTCCTTGATTGGATAATGATTCTAACGCTTAGAGTTAGATGCCATATCTGGCACCAAAAAAAAAAAATTGGCACAGAAGAAAGTGCTGTTCTATAAGCCACGCTTAAAGGGCCCCTTTACCAAGCTGCGGCAAAAGGCGGCTGGTGCTGGCATCGGTGCGTGTTTTACATGCGCGCCGAGGTCCCCTTTTACCACAGCTGGTAAAAGGGAAGTCTCGCTTTCCTACAGGAGGCCATGCGGCAAGTAAAGGGCTTCCGAAAGGCCATTTCAAGGGGAGCCCTTACTGCCGCCCGTTTTCGCAGGCACGCAGAGAAATGGACCTACGCGCATCCAATACACTCGTCTATGCCAGCGCAGACCATTTTCCAGTGCACCTTAGTAAAAGGTCCCCTAATATTTTTACTAAACACAAACTTTATGTACAAAGCAAAAGGTCATACACTAAATGTACTTTTTTTCATGCAGTACAATACATTTTGCAAATATGAACTAGTCTAGAACACAGCCTAGTATGTGACACTACTGAGAAAAGATCTAATTTAAAACGACATCTGATGCAAAATGTTTACATTTGTTCTTGCCTTTTATTGTTTGTTGTAGTGACTGGTGATGTTGGCAGTCAGACTGAATTAAAGTAAGAAAAACATTCAAAGCGAAAAAAACAAAAACCCTCTGAAACCAAAGGCGGATGGAAACAGGGTCATAAATTTAAACCGGCCTGATGCAAGAATGTGATGCAAGTGAATTCCCAGGGGTCAGGGAAAGACTGGGGAGGGGGGAGGAGGGAGCGAGACAGAAAAGCAAAACAGAGAGAAAGGAAGAGAAGATGCACAAGGTAGAAAAAGGAGAGAAGGTAAGAGTGTGAGTCTGAAGCAAAGATGGAACAAATCAAAAAGAGAAAAGAGAGGGACTTAATGGCAAAGAAAACCTGAAGAAATGGGAGGGACAGAGGAGAAAGATTACACACGAGATGAAGGAATGCATAGAAAAAGATGAGAGGATAAAGAAGTTGAGAGAGACAGCTGAGAACAAATTGAGGGGTCCTTTGAGGGGTCCTTTTACTAAGGTGCGCTGAAAAACTGCCTGTGCTAGTGTAAGCCCATGTTTTGGACGCACTCAGATCCATTTTTCAGCGCACCTGTAAAAAAAAAAGGCCTTTTTAAAATTTTGTCTGAACACGAACGTGCGGCAAAATGAAAATTGGTGCGCATCCATTTTGGGTCCGAGACTTTATTGCCACCCATTGACTTAGCGGTAAGGTCTCACACGTTAAGCGGGCGGTAATGGTCTACGTGCATAGAATGCCTTTTACCGCCCGGTAGCACCGCCTGCCAGAAAATAAAAAAATAAAAATTATTTTCTGGTGCATGTAGTGGACGCACGTAAAAAATAAAATTACCACCCGGGCCACGCAGTAACCGGGCAGTAATTCCATATTAAAGTAACAGCAAATGCAACCAATGCGAAGGAGGCATGGCAAAGTAACAATGTGTGTATGACTGATCCCATAAAACATTTTCTATGGCTGAGTTGATTGCTATTAAAGAGCTACTCGGATGGCAGTTTTACTCAGCTTCCAGAGGAAAATATTTACATGTGCGGATTCCTGTATGAAACAGGAATAAAACTGTTGGTATGACTATTGTATCATGTAGCTTTTTGTAATGCCGTTCTTATAGCTTTCACCTATTGTGTACTGCTTTTTAGCTCTCTCCTGGAGGCACACCTAGCCAATAAGGACTTCAGGATTACGCGATGACTATCATGACACAAACTTTGTTATAGTAGAGTACCATGATTGGGGAAATTCAATAAATGGTGTTCAAAGGTAGGCGCTGGGATGGGTAGGCGCTCTGCATGGAACAGCTTTAAAAAATAGTAAAATTAGCTGCCTTTGGGGTTAGATTCTATATATGGCGCCTGAAAATTCCATGTGGAAAAAATAACACGCCTAGGCGTATTCGCTAAGTGCACCTAAATTTTACAGACTAGGCTCAGATTTCTGCACAGTATAAAGAATTATGCCAAGCAGGTGACCAAATTTAGTCACGGTCATTACAGGCCATGTTTTACTTGGCCTAAACCTCGACACTTAAATTAGTGCACAGAGCGGGGGTTTTCTATAACAACGTGCATAGATTTTAGAAATGCCTCACCCATGGCCACGCCCCCTTCAACTAGGCGATTTACACACACGTTACAGAATATGCTTAGTGAGTTGTGCACATAAAACTTAATTAATGCCAATTAGTGCTGATAATTGCTTATTAACATCCAATAACCAGTACTGATTAGCTAGTTAAACAATTAAGTTGCACATATTGTTTATGAATACGCTTTGATTTCCCACATGGAAATTATGGAGTGATATATGGAATCCCGGGGTTTGCACCTAACTTTGGGTGCAAGCATTTATCCCTGCAAAAGGCTGGTGTAAATGCTTTTTTCCCATAGCCGCTGAGGGGGGGGGCAGGGGGGGGACAAACTTCCCGGGTCCGGGCCTCCAAGGGGGGCCCGGCGCCGCAGTCCCACCCGCCCTCCGTCGTCGACCGTCTGCCTCCTGCATTGAATCGCAGTCTCACCTCCGTGAAAGCAGCGCTGCAGGCAGCAGAACGCCTCTTTTCGGCCCTCCTTCCCTCCCTGTGTCCCGTCCTCATCTGACGTAACGTTCCGCGAGGGCTGGAACAAGGAGGGAAAGAGGCTGAAAGGAAGTGTTCTGCTGCCTGCAGCGCTGCTTTCACGGAGGTGAGATTGGCGATTTCAATGCAGGGGGCCCGGCCCGGTGGCGGACGGAGGGGGGAGCTGCGGCTGTGGCGACTCGGGGGGTGGAGGGGGGGAGCAGCGGTGACCTCAGGGGGTGGAGGGGAGCAGTGGCTGCGGCGACCTCGGGGGGGGAGGCATGTGGCAACTTCAGGGGGGTGGGAGGGGGAGCGGCGGCAGCAACCCGGGGGGCGGGGGGCGGGGGGGGGCGAGGGAGGCAGGGGCAGCCTTGCCCCGGGCCCGGCCCAGTCTATCGGTGGCCCTGCTTTTTCCCAACTGATGGCAGTTAGGCGCAAAAAGGCAGAAAATTCTATAATTGTGCCTAATTTCTGGGAATGCTCCTGACCCCCCTCCCCAACCCTCCCCATGGCCACACCACTTGGAGTTGTGCACTATAAAATTTAGGTGCACATATTATAGTATAGGGTGTAGGGGAGATCGACACATAACTCCTAATTACGCCAATTAAGTACTTGTTAGCACCAATATTGCTTAATTAGCTAATTAGTTTATGCACAGAATTCTGAGCTGCTTCCAAAACTTGCAAGCCCAAACTTTTGGGCAAACCGATGCAGAATCTGGCAGTATATGTATCTTCACTGTGGTGATCCTGAAACTGGTTGGCAAGGTGAGCGTCCACAAGAGAGTTGAGAAACCCTGGCATACTGGATGGGGACTGAGTACCTATTAAATTTGCTCCAAGCAGGGCTGGAAAAGTTCACTGAGGCCCCCAGTTGCTGTAGGGAAAAGTTAACCAGCCCTTCAGAGGGTGGGGAAAGGCAACAGAGCAGAGCCCGCTTCCCCATCTCAATGACAGATTCTCCCAAGATTTCAGTTACAGAATAACCCAACTGGATGGGAAGGAGAGTACACTTCCTGAATGGGTTATTCTAGCTACCAGGCTTTGCCCTCATTTGCAGCCTATTTAAATGCAACCACTGTCCTGGGCTCAGCAAAGGAAAGTTGAAAACAGTTGTGCCTTCTCTTGTGAGATGAGCAGGGCCAGGGCTGATATTCAGAGGGAAATAACTGGGTAGGTTGCATTCTCCTACCTGGCAATCTCCCATGGGCTTGGGTGATCCCTGAAGTTTCAGTGGAACATAACCAAATAATGAAAATCTGGGGTGACGCTGCATTACGATCTGATTAGTACTAGTGGCAGTGGTTCCCAGACCTGGTCCTGGAGGCACCCCGGTTGGTCGGGTTTTCAGGATACCCCAATGAATAGAGACTTACATATGCGCCTCCAGTGCATGTAAATCTTATCTCATGAATATTCTGTGGGTATCCTGAAAACTTGACCGCTGGGGTGCCTCCAGGACCAGGGGCCCTGTTACTAAGCCGCGTTATAGGTGCGTTAACGTTTTTAAACACGCGGTAACCCATGTACACATGTTAAACCGTGTACACACTACAAAAATCCCTATAGGCACCTACACGGTTAGCACATGCGTTAATGTAGGGGCATTAAATTGCTAACACGCCTTAGTAAACAGGGCCCCAGGTTTGGGAACCACAGGACTATGGCATTCTGGGAGTAGAGTCTGGGCAGAGTCAGGAGCTACCTGGGCTCCCTGAAATTCAGAGGTGCTGCCCAGGACAGCAAAGGGCCATCTTTTAGTAAGCCACATAAGCATGTACCCGCATCCTAGGCACTGTCAGTTTTAAACTACGCCCACGCTACCATGTGGCCTGGGTGGTAATTTAATTTTTTACAAGCACCCGCTACAGTGCACCGGAAAAAAGTTTGGTGCACGGTGCTAACCGTGCAGTAATCAGCATTGTACGTGCGCTGACAATTACCACCTGGTTGACGCATGACATGAGACCAAATTCACATGCATGACTGGGGAGTAGGATGCACTCTTTGGAACGAATAGGGTGCACTATTTGCAAATCACATGCATGATTGGGGAGTAGGATGCACTCTTTGGAATAGAATAGGGTGCACTATTTTCAAATCACGTGCACGATTGGGAAGTAGGACACACTGTGTGGAAAGAATTAGGGTGCACTATTTGCAAATCACATGCACGATTGGGGAGTAGGATGCACTGTTTGGAAAGAATAGGGTGCACTATTTTCAAATCACGTGCATGATTGGGGAGTAGGACGCTCTCTTTGGAAAGAATAGGGTGCACTATTTTCAAATCATGTGCACGATTGGGGAGTAGGACACACTGTTTGGAAAGAACAGGGTGCACTATTTGCAAATCACATGCACGATTGGGGAGTAGGACGCACTGTTTGGAAAGAACAGGGTGCACTATTTTCAAATCACGTGCACGATTGGGGAGTAGGACGCACTCTTTGGAAAAAATAGGATGCACTATTTGCAAATCACATACATCACTGGGGAGCAGTACAGAGTCTTTGGAAAGCATAGGGTGCAGTACCTGCAAATCATGTGCACAACTGGGGAATAGTATGCACTCTTTCCAAAGAGTGTGCATTAGTCATGATATTGTCCCGAAACTAACAAAATAACAAAATGAAAATTCCTGTAAAACCCACACAGGAAATTAAACAAAACAAACAGTATTGTGACTGCACATCTCTAGAAGAAACTACTGACCCTCAGAACCAAATCCATCCTGTTTAAATCTTTTTGAAAATGTGGTCTTCAGAACTATACACGGTAGTCTAAATAGGGTCTGACCAGGGTCATAGAGGAGAGGAGCAAAAAACCTCCCAGACTGATACCAACAAGGGAAAAAAATGTAGTGAGGAAAAAGAGGAAAACCAGAGTCCAGAAGATGTAAAGCATCACTTTAATTTATTCAAAAAAACCACATGAAATGTAGGACAGTCCAACTGCTGTCAATGAATGCACAGAACAGAGTCTTGCTTCTCCAGTGATATTTTACATCATCTAGACTCTGATTTTCCTCACTACATTTTTTCCTTTTCACAGTTATATCGGGACAGACTTAAAGATCTCAATATGCAAGCTCTGAAAGAAAGGCGGGACTGGTGGTTGGGAGGCGGGGATAGTGCTGGGCAGACTTATACGGTCTGTGCCAGAGCCGGTGGTTGGGAGGCGGGGCTGGTGGTTGGGAGGCGGGGATAGTGCTGGGCAGACTTATATGGTCTGTGCCAGAGCCGGTGGTTGGGAGGCGGGGCTAGTGGTTGGGAGGCGGGGATAGTGCTGGGCAGACTTATACGGTCTGTGCCCTGAAGAGGACAGGTACAAATCAAGGTAGGGTATACACAAAAAATAGCACATATGAGTTTTTCTTGTTGGGCAGACTGGATGGACCGTGCAGGTCTTTTCTGCCATCATCTACTATGTATAAAAACTATGTATAATAGAGACATATTTATTTATTTATTGGGATTTGTAAGTACATAGCAGGTAGGCCTGTTAATTATGACTGGGCTGCCAGAAAATGTTTCTTTCATGTTGTTTCTAGGAAATTTTGTTTTATTTGGGGGATTTTCTGACCATCTTGTTATTTTGTCAGTTCGTGATAACAGTGTGCACTCTTTGGAAATGGTCCGCAGTGTGCGGAAAGAGGGTGAACGGTTTCAGCAAGAGGATAGTACTTCCCCCCCCCCCCCCCCCCCCCGAGTTTGCACAAGCACAATGGCTCGCATATGCATTTTGGTTTGAATACTGGGAAAGTAAGTACAGCGCTCACTATAGTCAACAAATGACAAAACATGAAACGCTGTGGGGTTTTCTTTTTACTCATTTTCATTTGGTAATGACATGCAAAGACATATGTGGAGTATGAGGAAAGCCACTGCTTATCCCTGGGATCAGTTTGGAATTCTGCCAGGTACTTGTGTCGTGGAAGGGCCACTGTTGGAAGCAGGATATTGGGCTAGATAGACCATCAGTTTGACCCAGTATGGCTATTCTTTTGTACTTATGGAAGACGGGATAATGCATGCCCCTCCCCGGCCAAGTTACCTTGGTTTCCAATTGCATCATAAGTAAAGCTCAGGTTCTTTTTTTCTATCATTTTGGATGTATCATGCCAACAGCCCTCTTTAGTTGATAGATAACATCTCCAGTACAGTTCAGTGAGGCCTTTATAGTCTGGTCAAAGTTGCTTGTTGGTAATGTTTCCTAGGTAGAGGGTGCAAAGGGAGTATTGGAAAGCCAAGACGTTTTCATTGGTTAACTCCTGAGCTGTGGGCAGTGGCGTACTAAGGGGGGGGGGGCGGTGGGGGCGGTCCGCCCCGGGTGCACGCCGCTGGGGGGGGGGCCGTGCGTCTGTCGGCAACACTCGTTCTCTGCTCCCTCTGGCCCCGGAATGGGTTATTTCCTGTAACGGGGCAGAGGGAGCAAGGAACGAGCGTTGCTGACAGACGCGCGCCGCCACCTCCCCCCCCCCTCCAGCAGGTAAAGATGCACCGGGGGGGTTGTCATTTTGCTGGGGGGAGCTGCCCCTTTCTCATCCCCTGTCCCGCCCCTTCCACGCCCTCACCTCCCCCCGTCATCTCTCCTCCCCCTCCCCTCCCCTTACTCTGCTATCCCAATCCCTGCTGGTCTAGAGGGTACCTCTTCGGGGCAGGAAAGAGCCCCCTCTTTCCTGCCCGGAGTTGCTAGCTGCCCTGGCCTGCATCCTCCTGTCCTGTGGTGAGTCCGGCTCTCGGCGTTTCAAAATGGCCGCCGAGAGTTGAAGTCTCGCGAGGCTGCTTCAACTCTCGGCGGCCATTTTGAAACACCGAGAGATGGACTCACCACTGGACAGGAGGATGCAGGGCAGCTAGAAGCTCCTGGCAGGAAAGAGGGGGTTCTTTCCTGCCCCGAAGAGGTACCTCTAGACCACCAGGGATTGGGATAGCAGAGTAAGGAGAGGGGGATAGTCGCGCTTCGCCGGGGGGGGGGATCGCATTGCACCCGGGGGCGGGGGGCGCATCGGCGATCCGCCCCGGGTGTCAGCCCCCCATAGGAATGCCACTGGCTGTGGGAACTTCAGCAACAGAGGGCGACCAAAACCGAATCCGCGGCTGAAATTTGCCACTCAATTTCAGCTCAAACTGAAACTGTTGTGCCCCTCCCAACAGAGACCTCACCCCCCCCCCCCCTCCCATGAAACCCATAGGCTCTCTCCAGGCCTACTTTAAGAAGCTCTGGTGATCTAGGGGCCTCTTCGGGGCAGGAGCAATCCCCACTCACTCCTGCCCGTGCCGACTGTGCAGTCACATTGGAATTCTGACTTGTAGCAAGCACAGACAGGAGCAAGTGGAGATCATTTCTGCCCTAAGTAGGGTTACCATATGTCCAGATTTAACCGGACATGTCCTCTTTTTGAGGACATGTCCGGGCAACCGGGCAGGTTTTGCCAATCTGCCCATGTGTCCGGATTTCTGGACAAACGGGCAGGCTGGTGGGAGGACCGGATGGCCCGCCCGCCAGCCTGCCCGTTTGTCCAGAAATCCGGACAGATTGCTAGCCTCCCCTCCCCTTACTTACTACTGCCCTGGTGGCCTAGTGGCCTCTTCCGCCTTTGGGGCAGGAAAGAGCCCCCTCTTTCCTGCCCGGAGTGCTGCCCTGCATACATCCTTCCTGTTGCTGATCGTGGCACCAATTCAAAATGGCCGCCGAGAGTTGAAGTGACCTCGCGAGACTTCAACTCTCGGCGGCCATTTTGAATTGGCGCCGAGATCAGCAACAGGAAGTATGCATGCAGGGCAGCACTCCGGGCAGGAAAGAGGGGGCTCTTTCCTGCCCCGAAGAGGTCACTAGACCACCAGGGCAGTAGTAAGGTAAGGGAAGGGGGGTGACAGGGAGGGGGGGGTGACGGAGTGTGTGACAGGGGGGGAGGGGAAAATGTGACAGGGGGTGGAGTGAGGGTGTGAAAGGGGGCGGGGTGGGGGTGTGGTGGGGGCGGGGCATGTGTCCTCCTTTTTGGTGGACAAAATATGGTAACCCTAGCCCTAGGGAGACCACTAGACCACCAGGGCTTCTAAAGGTAGGCACGGGGAAGGCCTTCAGGTGGTCATGGGCAGCGAGCAGGAGGGGGAGTTTTAGTTTCAGCTGAAAATGCAATTTCATTTTTGATCAACATCAAAACATGACTGAACCTGGATTTCAGGCCTATTTCGGTGCCAAAGCCAGAACCAAAACTGAAATTCAGTCAGCCTCTAATGACAATGTAGCCTTTCTGGCATTATGCAAGAAGGTAAAGTGCTCTGGTTTTAGAGGCTGGGATCAAAATCCAATCACAGTGGGATTAGATCTCTCCTTGGCAGAAGTACTAAGTACTATGGGACCTGTATCGATTGTGGTTTGGTTGTTACACGTGTTGCGACAATATAATTGTTATTATTTACCATTATATAGAGTGATAAGTCATTATATACACATTTTATAAATAAATATTTAATGGAGTGGAACTAGTAATGGATTATTGTTGTTCCAAGACTGCACTGGTAAGTTGCAGGGTTCCGTGAAGCTCAGCTCTTTCACCTTTCCTGTTTAATATTTATTTATTACCACTGGGTATAATCATTCATAAATATTCTATGAATTATTTTTTATATGTGAACAAACTCCAATTGTATTTACCTCTGGGTCAGTTGGCAGAGTATCTCGCAGTAGTTGAAGACTGGCTGGCAAGCAAGAAATCATCTTATATAATATCAACAAAATCACGATTTTGTGAATTGACAAAAAAAAGGATTAATAGATTAAATACAATAGCATTAAGTAATGGACCCGTTAGCTCTCATGCTAGAAATCTGGCAGTGATTCTCTATGAGAAACTTAATATGACACCTTATGTATGAGCAATTTTTAACACCTGCTTTGGACACTCGATTTGCAAGATTTAACATAAGATTACTCAGGATTTCAATTAAATGAATTAACTATTGTATTGGGCCTTTGGGTTGGCTTTCCAAAATTATATATATGTACTATCTTCAATGGATTCAGAATTCTGGAGCCTACATAATTTTGGGTACTCTATAAGGAAACAAGATGGCCCCCAGTGTTACAGGATCTACACTGACTACCAGTCACTTACAGAATTCAATGTGAAATTTGGCACTTTAGGACTCAGCATGGGGTTGGAGGATAATACATCTGCATAGATCCACGTTGTCTTAGCCTCTCCCATCATCAGCTCTACGGATACAGATGATACCAAACTCTGTAATAGGGTGGGCACACCAGAGGGTGTGGATAGTATGAGGAAGGATCTAGTGAAGCCTGAAGAATGGTCCAATAGTTGGCAACTAAGATTTAATGCTAAGAAATGCAGGGTCATGCATTTGGGTTACAAGAATCCAAGGGAATGGTACAAAATGGGGGTTGAAGTACTTCTGTATACGAAAAGCGGGACTTGGGGGTAATTGTATCTAATGACCTTAAAGTGGCCGATCAGGTAGAAAAGGCAACGGGCAAAGCCAGAAGGATGCTCAGGTGCATAGGGAGAGGAATGACCAGCAGGAAAAAAGAGGTGATAGTACCCTTGTATAAGTCTCTGGTGAGGTCCCATTTAGAACACTATCACGCTTCTTTTCGAAAGAGAAGGACGCCCATCTTTCGACACAAATTGGGAGATGGGCGTCCTTCTCGCAAGGTCGTCCAAATCAGCATAATCGAAAGCCGATTTTTTTGACACCCTCGACTGCTTTCCCGTCGCAGGGACGACCAAAGTTCACCAGGGCGTGTCGGCAGGGTAGCGAAGGCGGGGATTGGGGCGTGATTAGGAGATGGTCGTCCTCGGCCGATAATAGAAAAAAAAAAGAAGGTCATCCCTTACAAGCAGTTGGCCGACTTTACTTGGTCCATTTTTTTTCACGACCAAGCCTCAAAAAGTTGCCCGAACTGACCAGATGACCTCCCCTTACTCCCTCAGTGGTCACTAACCCCCTCCTACCATAAAAAAAACAAGTTTAAAAATACTTTTTTGCCAGCCTCAAATGCCATACTCAGGTCCATCGCAGCAGTATACAGGTCCCTGGAGCAGTTGTAGAGGGTGCAGTGTACTTCAGGCAGGCGGACCTGGGGGGGGGGGGGTTTGGGGGGCTCAGCACCCAAGGTAAGGGAGCTATGCACCTGGGAGCAATTTTTGAAGTCCACTGCAGTGCCCCCTAGGGTGCCCAGTTGGTGTTCTGGCATGTTAGGGGGACCAGTGCACTACAAATGGTGGCTCATCCCACGACCAAAGGGCTTGGATTTGGACGTTTTTGAGATAGACGTCTTTGGTTTCCATTATCACCGAAAACCGAGGACGACCATCTCTAAGGTTGACCTAAATGTCAAGATTTGGGCGTCCCCGACCATATTATCAAAATGAAAGATGGATGTCCATCTTGTTTTGATAATATGCATTGGCCCGCCCCTTCGCGGCACCGTCCGTAGAGTTGGACGCTCTTAGAGATGGTCGTCCCCATTCGAAAATGCCCCTCTATGTGCAATTCTGGAGACCGCACCTACAGAAAGATATAAACAGGATGGAGTCAGTCCAGAGGGCGGCTACAAAATTGGTCAGTGATCTGTGTCACAAAGCGTACAGGGACAGGCTTATAGACCTCAACATTTATGCTCTGGATGAATGGATGCTCTCCTCTGGGAGAGAGGGGATATGTTAGAGACATTTAAATACCTCAGTGGCATTAAAGTACAGGAGGTGGGCCTTTTCCAAATGAAGGAAAACTGTGGAATGAGAGGGTATAGGATGAAATTAAGAGGAAATAGGCTCAGGAGTAGCCTAAGAAAATACTCTTTCATGGAAAGGTGGTGGATGAGTGGAATGCCTCCTGGCGGAGATAGCGGAGATGAGGACTGCGTCAGAATTTAATAAAGCATAGGAAAGGCACATGGGATCTCTTAGGAAAAGGAGAAGTTAGTGGTTACTGAGGATGGGCAGACTGGATGGGCCAATTGGCCCTTATCTACGTCATGTTTCTATGTGTTTCTACTGGTTGTTCCTGTTTTGAAAATAGCACATCTAAAATGTACTTGCAAACAGGCAATTTAGCTGTGTAGGTTCAAGTTTACAGAACTAACTGAGCATGATAGGAATATTGAAGATTCTGAAAAATAATGAAGTAAATATTCAGCTGGTTTCAGTCAGCAATTTTTTCACCACCACTGGCTTTATGACTGGATATTCAATGCTGGGCCAACTTAAACAGTCAAGTGCCAATGTTCAGCCTTAACCAGCCAAAGACAGGATTGCTATTTATGAGGTCCTGTTTGGCCGGTTAATCAGTTAAGACTGAATACCGGCACTTAGAGGTCCTTTTACTAAGCTGTGGGGAAAAACTGGCCTGCGGCAGTGCGAGCATGTCTTTTGGGTATGTGCTGGGCCAGTTTTTGCCACGTCCTGGAAAAAGGGCCTTTTTAAGGGGCCGGAAAATGGACATGCAGCAAAATAGAAACCAGCGCACATCCACTACCTTACTGTTACCCATTGACTTAGCGGTAAGGTCTCGCATGCTACCAGGGCGGTAAGCATGCAGCGCACGTCCACTTCTGTTTACCGCCAGGTAAGTGCCACGTGGTAGAAAATATTTTCAACCGCATGTTCTTGGCATACGCCAAATTCAGAATTACTGCCCAGGACACACGGTAGCCGGGCGGTAATGCTGATTGGGCATGTGCTGGACATGCGTAGGCCCTTACGCACCTTTGTAAAAGGGCCCCTGTGCTGACTCTGCCCTGACTCCACCCCCCCAGACCATCCACTGAATAGCCAGTTTTGGCTTAGACAGTAGATTCAGTAAATGGCACTTAAAGATAGGTGGAAGTCATCAAAAGAGCAGATCACTACACCTAGTGATCTGCTCTTTTGATGACTTCCACCTATCTTCCACCTAATAAGACTTTATTGGAGAAATAATCGCCCGACACAGACTGTGTTTTGCCGGGCTGCGTCAGGGGCTTTCAGTTGCTGTAATATCAAACAAAGACCCATCTCTTCAACAAGGCATACCCCGAAGACCAACAAATATGAACTCCAACACAACTATCTAGAAATGCCTTACAAAACTAGCTTATTAATCTACTAGTTTGTCTCATCATTATCATGTTCGCGTGTTAAACTACTGTTATGTTTTATCATTATCATGTTACCCAAGATCCTTTTATAATACTAATTGTATATATTCTTATATGCTTCCACTGTTCACGATGTATTGTAAGCCACATTGAGCCTGCAAAGAGGTGGGGAAAATGTGGGATACAAATGGATTAAATAAATAAACAAAGCAAAAGCATATAAACAGCAGGTCAGCTTCTTCCCAACCAATATTGCGCTCAAAATCGGGACATCATATGATCAAAAAAAATCTTCTATAGTAAAAAAACGGTCAGACTTTCAATGGTTTCTCAGCATTGAAAGTCTGACCTTTGACATCTGTACTAATATAAAGGAAGTCATTGCTCACTTCCTGTTTTTTTTTTTTACTATAGAAGATCTTTTTGATCATATGATGTCCCGATTTTGAGCGCAATGTTGCTTGGGAAGAAGCTGACCTGCTGTTTATATGCTTTTGGTTTGTTTGATATTAAAGCAACTGAAAGCCCCTGACGCAGCCCTTGTGGGTGAAACACAGTCTTTGTCGGGCGATTATTTCTCCAATAAAGTCTTATTAATACCACCTAGTGATCTGCTCTTTTGATGGCTTCCACGTTGGATTTTGCGGATCATCTGCCTTCTTGTTTCTTGGACTTAAAGATAGGTATCAGGATACAGGGCAGTAAGTGTGAATTTTATAATGGCAGTTCTGCACGGAACGATCGTTAGAGAATACTAGCCTAAGTCTGCATTCTCAAACCTAACTTTAGGCACAAGCCAAAGGCTGACATAAATGCTTGTGCCGAACTACTACATTATTCATCCTTCCCAAGTGCATTGGACTGCTAAGCCATGGACCGATGCTCCTGGAAAGCCGTCTTAAAGGGGCCAGAGCTAAATCATGCTTTCCCCTTCCCCAAAGACATCCAGTAAAAAGACCTTCCCAGTACAGATCCTGCCCTGAAGAAGCCCCGCTGAAAACAGCCCCTCCTCATCGCAAAAAGCCCCCCACCCCATAAAGATCTGCCTCTGAAAATAACCCCCAAAGACCCCCCACCCTCCTGAATGGCTCCCTCCTCCAACTCAGGCCTACCTCTTAGAATTCTTAGTTGTCTAGGGGTTATGGGGCAAGACTGATTCCCAGTCACTCCTGTACCTGCTGGCCCAAAGTTCAAAGTAGCATGAGCGACCCCTAGTGGTAGTCTCAGGGTACTACTACTAGAGGTCAAGCCACCACATAGGCAGGTGGCTAATGAACCCGTGCTCCAGCAACATGTCCAAAACACTTTTAAACTTAGCTATACGACTTGTTTTGACCACATTCTTTGGCAAAGTATCCAAGAGCTTCACCGTGAAGTGACTAAATAATATACATATTTTCTTAAATGTATTTTCATTCTGCTACCAGTTAGTTTCATGGGATGCTTCCTCAGCCTAGCACTATGTAAAAACATGAATCACTGCACCTTATTAACTGTTTTCACACCACCAGTCATGATTTTATAAACTTCTATCGTATTCCCAGTCTAAGCTAATAACACTTTCTCCCTTTAGGTACCAGGAGGGAATTTCAGCTCAAGGTCACATGATGAGTGCTGCTTGGCGGATTGCCAAGCTAACTTTATGAAATAACAAGTGACGAGGAAACTTAAGTACATGAAAATACAGCATTGAAAGAGCCAGTGCCACGTTTAAAATGAGAAATCAGAGATCTGAAGCCACATGAAATCATTGTTAATGCAGGTTGTGGACTGATGATGTAAAGATGCTCCCCTAAATAGACCCCTGGAGTCTATGAAGGTCATCTATCAAGGATCCCAGATTGGTGCCCAGAATAATTATTTCATTATTGAAGCCAACAAGCACTTGATTGACATTAAGAGGGGCATAATTGAACGGGGACGACCATCTCTAAGGACGCCAATCTCTGAGTGTTCTACTGCAGGCCCTTTTCCAATCCCACTAAAAAAAAAAAAAAAGCCCTTTTTTGCATACGTACTAAAAACTAGCCCGGCGCACGCCCAATACACGCCCCTACACTACTTCAGGCCACTTTTTACCGCAGCTTAGTAAAAAGACCACAAAATCTGCAGAAACTGGGGGTTCTTACACAGGAGAAAACACTCAAAGGGAGGCAGGAATCTTTCCAGGAATCCTGGAATTCGTTGCCGGAGAATGTGGTGAAGGCGGTTAGCTTGGCAGAGTTTAAAAAGGGGTTAGATGGTTTCCTAAAGGACAAGTCCATAAACCGCTACTAAATGGACTTGGGAAAAATGCACAATTCCAGGAATAACATGTATAGAATGTTTGTACATTTGGGAAGCTTGCCAGGTGCCCTTGGCCTGGATTGGCCGCTGTCGTGGATAGGATGCTGGGCTCGATGGACCCTTGGTCTTTTCCCAGTGTGGCATTACTTATGTACTTATGTCCTCTACTTGGCTCACTTTTATTACATAGAGCAGTGATTTAACGTATTGTGATGTCATAGTGGCTCATTCCACCAATAAGAGCCAACCTCATTAGTGATGTCACAACGGCTTGATTGTATAGAATGTTTGTACGTTTGGGAAGCTTGCCAGGTGCCCTTGGCCTGGATTGGCCGCTGTCGTGGATAGGATGCTGGGCTCGATGGACCCTTGGTCTTTTCCCAGTGTGGCATTACTTATGTACTTATGTCCTCTACTTGGCTCACTTTTATTACATAGAGCAGTGATTTAACCTATTGTGATGTCATAGTGGCTCATTCCACCAATAAGAGCCAACCTCATTAGTGATGTCACAATGGCTTGATTGTATAGAATGTTTGTACGTTTGGGAAGCTTGCCAGGTGCCCTTGGCCTGGATTGGCCGCTGTCGTGGACAGGATGCTGGACTCGATGGACCCTTGGTCTTTTCCCAGTGTGGCATTACTTATGTCCTCTACTTGGCTCACTTTTATTACATAAAGCAGTGATTTAACCTATTGTGATGTCACAGTGGCTCATTCCACCAATAAGAGCCAACCTCATTAGTGATGTCACAATGGCTTGATTGTATAGAATGTTTGTATGTTTAGGAAGCTTGCCAGGTGCCCTTGGCCTAGATTGGCCGCTGTCGTGGATAGGATGCTGGGCTCGATGGACCCTTGGTCTTTTCCCAGTGTGGCATTACTTATGTACCTATGTATAAACTCATCTGCTCTGCTTCATGCACTACCTATCAGTGGCAACTGTGGGAGAAAAAGCAGCATGAGTTAACTGTATAATAGCCAGGTAGAGGATTATGTTGGAAGCTAAGCAGAGCTAAGCCTGGCTAGTACTTGGATGGGAGACCCCCACAGAAGAGCAAGTGCTGTGAGTTGCAGAAGGTAATGACAGAGGCCGCAGTATAGTTGCTATAGCTGTCCAGGTCTGTAATGGGCAACGTACTGGCCACTATCCTTAAAAGAATATCTCTGGAATCAGCATGATAATAAGTAGGAATATGATGATATGAAGACCTTCAGACTTTTCCCCCATATTTCTTTCAGTTCATTTCAGACATTTTAACAAAAATATTTACATGGGGGTGGATAGTGGGTGAGCTCTGCGCTACATTGCATGTGTTAACCCATTAGCGCGTGGTTAACTTGTGAGCCCTTACCACCTATGCACTAGGTAACGGTAGGGGTTCATGCGCGAATGGCCACGGGAAAATTAGCACGTGACCATTAATACAGGAAACAGAAAAAATCGTCTATTTTACTCCTGTGATAAAAAAATAGCCTTAGCGCATGAGAATGAGCTGCGTAAGGATGCGCTTGTAAAAGGGCCCCAAATGTGGACATAGTCTATAGGACATTGATAAGCGCAACTAAATCAAAAGTGAATACAATTGGTCCCCACATACACTGCTAAAACCACTCGATCCCTTTGTACGTAGGGTAATTTATGGCATTGGCCTTAACATGGCTGTTCCCAGGAACTCAGGAGAAAAATCTTGACTTGATTTAGAGAGGGACAAATGACTTCTTTCCGTAGGGAATTTGAAAACACACAACTTCCTTCGATGAGTTACTGCAGTACAACCTGGCCCGTCATGATCTGGTAACACTCTTTCCTCCAATAGATTCTATAGCAATATTCTGTACTGTATCACGATATGTTGCAATATTGCTCCACAACACTTTTGTATTAACTCATGTCGCAGCAGTAGTTCTGTCCAGGACCACAGCACAGATGATCACAAGGGCAACTTAGACTTAGTCTGTTTAGCTTCCCAGGAAATGTAAGGCATGGGAAGCCACCTTAAAGCTATATCATGCCCACCTCATCTGATTTCTTTTCCTCTTTCCACTAGGCCTCTACCCTCTGGAAACCATTGTTAATAACAAACCTTCTCATATTGCCTGCCATTAATTTCTAGTGATTTGGGGACGTTTAGGTAAATGAGGAAGTTTGGCAGTGAGGGTTTCTACACCTCCTGCTGCCCCTGGAATAAATTGCCATGACTGCTAATGGGTTCGTGCCCCGCTGGCTCATAAATCCTTTGGTTGAGGCTGGAGCACTGACACCGTGCTTTGATCTGGTCTCCCTGCCCTGCCATGAACAGGAAGAGATTTTTCATGGATTAATACTCACTTCGGGCCCCCAGATTTTCTACTCTGCTGAAGCTTTGACAGCTTCCAATAATCAATCAGTGGGTCTTCCCTCTCTCATCGTGCTGTTCTCACATCCTCAGCCCCAAACAAACTTTCAGAGTCACCAACACCTTGTGTCCAGGCTTTACCACAATTCCACAGGCCTCAGAAAGCTTTCCTGTCCTCCATTCTCAAGTCCAGCTTTAGAAGCCGCCTTAAACATTCCCTAGGATAGAGTCAAAGGTTAAAGATAGAGGAGAGGGGAGTAGGTCTGTGAAAGGGTTCACTGACTTCTGTTCAAATGCTTCATTGCCTAAACCTGTAGGAGAAGAGAGTAAAAAAAAAAAAGTGTAAAGGAAAGGAAGCCATAAGCAAAGAACTATCACCCAGCATTGGTCTAGCCTTGATGAACCTAATCTGGACTTTCCTCAGTTCTAGTTTTGCTGTTTATCACCCAAAATATATTGGTACCTGCCTTAAAAAACCCCACAATGTAGCTCCTGTCCCTCAGTTTCACATGTGGCCTTGTGCCGTGGCATCCTTGAGAATATGACTAATATGGTGAAAGCTCAATGGGATTCACTTTGAATGAAGCATGCTATTCGTCAGATCATGATTAATATTATAGCACCATTGTTATTATTGGTATTAATAAATCACAGCTGCATTTATCGAAAGGCCTGTAGTGGAAGCTCTTTAGAACCTCAAGCTTGAACAATCCCTCCCTAATGATCTGGTGCCAGGTCCACACTAGCTCTTCACTTGATTTATAGTCCGAACAGGTGTGGCCATCTTCTCACAATCTGTCCCAATCCATTCTGTGTTTATATGCAGAGAAGGGAAGGAATGAGGAGCAGAAGCCGAGCTCCTCAGCATCATAATTTTACTCAGATGAAGGAATTGCCATCCTCAATGTGTGGGGCACAGCAGGCTGTTCAGTCATTAAAGACCAGATGTGGAACTTGGAAGCAAATCTGGAAGGCTTCTGAGAAAAAAGAGGAAAAGAACTTACCAGGTAGAGCCTCTTCCTTTAAAGCCAAGAAACAAACAGTTCTCCAAACTCTGAAATGCTGAAAGCATTAGCTGGGCCTCACATGCCTCCTGGGCAAGGTATTTCACACTGAGTTTGCTTTGAATGGTCTCTTCAGTGTTCTGGCCATCAGCCCACCTCAAACTTGTCCTGGGGAACCCAAGCCAATCAGGTTTTCAGAATATTCACAATGAAAATGCATAAGATAGATTTGTATTCCAAGGAGACAGGGAATGCAAATTGATCTAATGAATATGTTATAATGCCGTTGTATCGCTCCATGGTGCAACCACACCTTGAGTACTGTGTTCAATTCTGGTCGCCGCATCTCAAGAAAGATATAGTAGAATTGGAAAAGGTGCAGCGAAGGGCGACTAAAATGATAGCGGGGATGGGACAACTTCCCTATGAAGAATAGTCCTGCTAGGGCTTTTCAGCTTGGAGAAGAGACGGCTGAGGGGAGACATGATAGAGGTATATAAAATAATGAGTGGAGTGGAACAGGTGGATATGAAGCATCTGTTCACGCTTTCCAAAAATACTAGGACTAGGGGGCATGCGATGAAACTACAGTGTAGTAAATTTAAAACAAATCGGAGAAAATGTTTCTTCACCCAACGTGTAATTAAACTCCGGAATTCATTGCCGGAAAATGTGGTGAAGGCGGTTAGCTTAGCAGAGTTTAAAAAGGGGTTGGACGGTTTCCTAAAGGACAAGTCCATAAACCACTACTAAATGGACTTGGGAAAAATCCACAATTCCAGGAATAGCATGTACAGAATGTTTGTACGTTTAGGAAGCTCGCCAGGTGCCCTTGGCCTGGATTGGCCGTTGTCATGGACAGGATGCTGGGCTCGATGGACCCTTGGTCTTTTCCCAGTGTGGCATTGCTTATGTACTGACTGGCTAGGGAACACCCAGAACAGGTTTGGGAATCACTGCCGTAAGATTTCTCTGCTGGCAAAGTAGTTGGCTGAGTGGGTGATGCACTGTGTGTTTTGCATCATGGACAGGCTAGCAAGCAAACCTTGGTCAGCCCTCTGAATGTCTTGCCTTCTTGCTCTTCCTTAGTGGTTAACCCCATGGCTAAAACCGGTTAAAGCGAATCTGGGATCCATATGACAGAGGAAGTCCTCGAATATTGCTCTGGCACTGGAAATGTATCTCTTTAAGGGACACTGAAATAATGCAGAATTGGCATTCTAGTGCACGGGTCCTCAAATCCAGTGCTCGAAGTCCACAACCCATCCTGGTTTTTAGGATTTGCATAATGAATATATATGAGATCTATATGCATTCTGTATGCTACGTGCATAAATACGTGCCTTGTTGCTCACACTCCACCCATGTGAATGCCCACCTTCAAAGATATGCACATACTTAGAGAATAGTGATTTACATGTGTGTGTGTTCACATGCGTGCATAAATGGCTTTAGGCCGCTCCTTATAGTATTAACTCAGAGAGGTTGTAAATCAGTGCAGCTGGATCTGGGAGCCTATTTCATGAAGGCATCTACCGGTCAATATTCAACAGCAAAAGAATGGTACTAGAGGTTTTCAGGAGCCATTTGAAGGGGCAGCTGCCACGGGCATCGCTTCCGCCTGGTCTCTACTTAGCCACCAGGGACCAGGCAGGGAGGCCAGGGGGGAGTGGAGGGAGAGGGGGGATTCTAGGAAGGTCTGTCCATGTTGGGTGATAGGAGGGATGGAGGATGATCGGAAGGAGGGCCTGTTCATGTTTCTGAGGTGGGTGGGTGGTTGGGAGGGAGGGGGAGATCAGAACATTTCAGGCTGCTACCCAGAAGCTATGTGGGTGCCTCGTGATATTCTGTGCCGGTACCTGTGTAGCTAAGCAGGCATTGGCCCTGAATATTGCTGGCACCTGCATAACTGCTGACCAGGGCGTAATTATGGAGGGCTTTGGGGGCCCAGGCCCCCAAATCTTGGCTTAGCCTCCCCCAGTCGAGTACACATGCTTTCTGCCTGTGATTGTCTAGCACCCCCCCTGTCCTTGGCACAGCCTGGTATCTCTCTCCCACCCCCTCCACTGGTCCATTATCTGTTTCCTTCTCTTCCCTTCCCTCCACCGTTTTGTGATTCCACAAATCTTTCCTTTCTCTCCCCCACCCCCTGGTGCTATAGTTGCTGACTTCTCCCAAACTCCACCCCGTACCACCTCTTTGCAGCCCAATACCAAAATGGTCTATTAGTGCCAATATTAAGCAGCACTATCCAGTTAAGTGCTGCTGAATACCACTACTACTACTACTACTTATCATTTCTATAGCGCTACTAGACTCATGCAGTGCTGTAGACTGAACATGAAGAGACAGTCCCTGCTTGATAGAATTTACAATCTAATCAAGACAGACAAACAGGACAAATAGGGGATAAGGACAAAGAGTAGCAAGATTCCGGAACCCAAAGAGTAGCAAGATTCTGTGCAGACTCCTAAAGAGTAATAAGATTCCAGAATCCCAAAGACTACTACTACTACTACTTAGCATTTCTATAGTGCTAATAGACGTATGCAGTGCTGTACACTGAACATGTAAGAGACAGTACCTGCTTGATAGAACTTACAATCTAATCAAGACAGACAAACAGGACAAATAAGGGATAAGGAACAAGAGTAGTAAGATTCCAGAACCCAAAGAGTAGCAAGATTCCAGAACCCAAGAGTAGCAAGATTCTGTGCAGACTTCTAAAGAGTAATAAGATTCCGGAATCCCAAAGACTACTGCTACTACTTATCATTTCTATAGCGCTACTAGACTCGTTGTACACTGAACATGAAGAGACAGTCTCTACTCAACAGAGCTTACAATCTAATCAGAACAAACAGTACAAATAATGGATAAGGCGATTACTAAGGTGGGAATGATAAAACAGACATGGATACTGTACAAGTGAACAGGGGTTAGGAGTTAAAAGCAGCATCAAAAAGGTGGGCTTTTATCCTAGATTTGAAGATGGCCAGAGATGGAGCTTGACGTACTGGCTCAGGAAGTCTATTCCAGGCATATGGTGCAGCAAGATAAAAAGAATGGAGTCTGGAGTTGGCAGTGGAGGAAAACGGTACAAATAAGAGAGATTTATCCAATGAACAGAGTTCCAGGGGAGGAGTGTAGGGGAGATAAGAGTGGAGAGGTACTGAGGAGCTGCAAAGTGAATGTACTTGTAAGTCAATAAGAGGAGTTTGAACTGTATGCGGAAATGATAGGGAGCCAAATGAGTGACTTGAGGAGAAGGCTAATATGAGCATAGCGACATAGAATTTTGAACAGATTGAAGGGGAGAGAAATGATTTAGTGGGAGACCTGCGAGAAGCAAGTTGCAATAGTCTAAGATAGAGGTGATAAGTGTGTGGATAAGTGTTTTGGTAGTGTGCTCAGAAAGGAAAGGACAAATTTTGGTGATACTGGTAGCCAGCCTGCAGAACATGATTTAAGTGGGCCAGGAGTTTTGAATATCGACCTCCATGGAACCTATGTTGGCTTTATAAATAATTCACAATTTATCAGTGCCATTTCCATCAAATTAATGATAAAGGACCCTTCATACTGGGAACTTATGCCAGCATGATTTGATTTCTAGCTGTTTCAAGCAAGGCTCCACGTTGCAGTCATCAATTCGAAATGTGTAATAATTTTTCAGTGCATTTAAAATCACATGTCCAAAGGCTTTGCAGTCCAATTAATCTGTGTTTTCCATATCATTATTATTACTAGCCTGTTAAAGTCAAATGCCTAATACATTTAGCAGGCAAAGAAACATTAATAACCCAAAAATAATATTTTCTTTTTTTAAACACCACTCAGAAGCAATTGGTCATCACATTCCAAAATCCATAAACCGCCAAAATTGCTATCCAACAAGGCAATGGGTTTGGAAAAATACGCCTCAGGGACCGACATGTAAGTGTAGTCAATGCTTAAATTCACATTTTAGATGCAGCTTCCTACTCCAAACATCCTTTCTCTGTATTGCACTCGAGGGGGGGGGGGAGGTCTTGGAGAGGGGTCAGCTACCCAACTGTAGAAATATAAATCTATACACATGGCCAGCTTCCAAATGGTGGAACTCAATACCAAAGATCCCAAGGAGCATCACGAACTATCTCAACTTTAGAGAAGAACTGAAAACATACCTTTTAAAAAATTCTACTATAAATAACCTAACCATCGTCATCCATCCCAAATACAAATTAAAAGTCAATTTTCAAGCACAAACCAGAAGTGAAACCAGAAATTGTAAAGTATCACTAAAACCCACAACCAATGTAAACAGAAAATTGTAAACCAACACCAGAAGTATCAATACAAAACGTCAAATGTAACACAAAGTTTGTAACTGTCAACCAGAACATAATTTGCAAGCCGCTTTGAACCGAAACTTGGTTTTGGATAACAGTGGAATACAAGAATATATAAATAAATAAACAAATAAATAAATAAAATGAGAGTGAGCAACTAGGCATCCAAATGGCAGATGTCATTTATTGTGAGCACGTGCAAAGTGATGCATGTGGGAAAGAGGAACCCGAACTACAGCCGTGTGTTGCAAGGTTCCACATTAGGACTCACCAACCAGGAAATGGATCTAGGTGTCATTGTTGATGATACGTTGAAACCAGTGGTGTGCTGGAGCAGGCTCTCACAGGCTCGCAAGAGCCGGTTGTTAAGTTTTTAAGAATTTTGGGAGCCGGTTGTTAAAGTAGAGCCCTCCATGGCTACTTTAACAACTGGCTCCCAAAATGTGAGCTTGGGCCCCCTGCTGAATTCTCTTTTACTTTGCTGGTGGGGATGCTGAGCACTGCCAGCCAAGTAAATAGACTGCTGCTGCTCCCTGCTCCTTGTTTCCAGCTCTGGGCAGCAGGCTGGGACTTCTCGAGCATGTGAGAGATGTTCCAGCATGCTGCTCAAAGCAAGACCTTGAGAGTGGTGGCAGTCCATTTATTGGCTGGCAGCAAAGGTATGCCTAGCGTACCTGCACGAAGGGAGGGAGGAGAGAGAGGCAAGTGTTGCTCCCCCCCCCCCCCCCGGCCACCCCTGGACCTTCCAACTGCAGAGCTGGCTACGTCCCGAGAAAGAGCCTGTTGTTAAAAATTTACCAGCACACCCCTGGTTGAAACCCTCTGCAGTGGCAGCTAAGAAAGCAAATAGAATGTTAGGCATTATTTTGAAAGGAATGGAAAACAAAACTAAAGATATTATAATGCATTTATATCGCTCCATGATGCAACCGTACCCCAAATACTGTGTGCAATTCTGGTCACCACATCTCAAAATAAATATAGTGGAATTAGAAAAGGTACAGAGAAGAACAATGAAAATGATAAAGGGGATGGGACGACTTCCCTATGAGGAAAGGCTAAAGTGGCTAGGGCTCTTCAGCTTGGAGAAAAGACAGCTGAGGAGAGATAGGATGGTCTATAAAATAATGAGTGGAGTGGAATTGCTTGTTTACTCTTTCCAATGAAGCTACAAAGCAGTAAATTTTAAAACAAATAGGAGAAAATATTTTTTTCACTCAATATGTAATTAAGCTCTGGAAATCATTGCCAGAGAATGCAGTAAAAGCAGTTAGCTTAGCGGGGTTTTAAAAAGGTTTGGCTAGCTTCCTCAAAGAAAAGTCCATAAGTCATTATTAAAATGGACTTGGGGAAAATCCACTGCTTATTTCTAGGATAAGCAGCATAAAATGTATAGTAGGGATCTTGCCAGGTACTTGTAACCTGAATTGGCCACTGTTGGAAACAGGATTTTGAGCTTGATGGACCTTTGGTCTGTCTCAGTATTGCAGCACTTATGTACTTATGTGATATATGGTGGTACCAACACAATAAGAATGTGTGGTAAGGAGATTCTGAAAACTACATTTTGGTTTTTAGATAAAAAGTTGAAGTCCAGAATCTTCAGAGTAGTCTATAGGATTTCAAATGACTGCACATCCTTACCAATTACTTTTTTCAGTGCAATTGAACAAAACTACAACAACAACCATTTCTAAAGCACTACTAGGGTTACGCAGCGCTGTACAATTCAAACATAGAAGGACAGTCCCTGCTCAAAGAGCTTACAATCTAAAAGACAAGAGAACAATCTAAAGACAAGTGAACAATCTAGAGGACGAGTGAACAGTTAATCTGATAGGGTGGATAGATTGGGGTATTTTATATTTCTCGAGCGGTTAGGATCCGAAGGCAGCATTGAAGAGGTGAGTTTTAAGCAGAGATTTGAAGATGGGTAGGGAGGGGGCATGGCGTACGGGTAAAGGAAGATTATTCCAGGCATAGGGTGAGGCAAGGCAGAATGAGCGGAGCCTGGAGTTGGCAGTGGTGGAGAAGGGTACTGAGAGAAGGGCTTTGTCCTGTGAGCGGAGGTTGCGGGCGGGAACATAGGGGGAGATGAGGGTGGAGAGGTAGTGAGGAGCCGCAGACTGAGTGCATTTGTAGGTAAGAAGGAGAAGCTTGAATTGTATGCGATATCTGATCGGAAGCCAATGAAGTGATTTAAGGAGAGGGGTGATATGAGTATATCGGTTTTGGTGGAATATAAGACATGCAGCAGCGTTCTGAACGGATTGAAGGGGGGATAGATGGCCGAGTGGGAGGCCGGTGAGGAGTAAGTTGCAGTAATCAAGGCGAGAGGTAATGAGAGCATGGACGAGAGTTCTGGTGGTATGCTCAGAGAGGAAAGGGCGAATTTTGCTGATGTTGAGGAGGAAGAAGTGACAGGTCTTGGCAGTCTGTTGGATATGCGCAGAGAAGGAGAGGGAGGAGTCGAAGATGACTCCGAGGTTGCGGGCAGAAACTGTGAGAAGGTCTTAAGCATTTTCTATACAGTACCTCCAAACCTCTTCTCTGCTCTCAATGCTGCATCATCGTTTTGTATATACATTTTCACTTTAGACTTGCACTCTGTTGTCTGCATTGAAATCCTTTGAAATTAATAAAATAATCTAACGTCTTCTGTTTCAGAGTGCATTGTTCTTTGGTATTTGCTGTGCCTGCAAAACAAGCATTGCTGTGTTCAAGCTTTGAGGTATCAGTATCAAAACCACTGTACAGTTTAGTTGTAGGAACAAAAGTATTGAGTTAGGCCAATGAAAAGGTATCACCTAAAGCTTGTTTGTTGTATGAACAATGAAACATTCCACTCTCAGTCCTGGATCGTGTAGTAGGCAGTTCACTGAAAATGACTCAGCAGTATAATTTATATATATATATACTAGTAAAAAAGGCCCGTTTCTGGAACGAATGAAACGGGCGCTAGCAAGGTTTTCCTGGGAGTGTGTAGGTTTGAGAGAGAGAGCCAGAGTGAATGTGCGGGTGTGTGACAGAGTGAGACTGTCTGTGTGACAGTGTGTGTGTGAGAATGAGAGTGTGTGGCAGGGCCCCCTCCCCTTTTCCTAATGCCCCTCACCCCGTTCCCTCCCCTCCTTTTCCTCCTCCTTCCCACACTTTGGGTTCCTTAAGGCTTTCAAAAGTCTATGTACCCCCGTGGCCCTAACGCCCAGTATCCGGATACCCCACCGCTTTCCTCCTCACCCCTCCCCCAAGATGTAATACTTTCACGTCCTTCATTGTTTTAAAAAAGTGTCCTATCTACCCTGTGTACAAATGCCCAGCATTCAGATTGTGTTCCTCTCATAAATTTTCATTTCTTTCATTCATTCAGAACTTGCCCCCCCCCCCCCCCCCCCCCGAACACTTTTGGTTCCTTCAGTCTTTTAAAACTGTCCTATGTACCCTGTATGGTAATGGCCAGCATTGAGATTGTTTTCCTGTCCCAAATTTGCATGTCTTTCAGCCATTCACAACTCCCCCCCCCCCCCCACCCTTCTCCAGTTTATTTATTTATTTTTATTTATTGCATTTGTACCCCACATTATCCCACCTTTTTGCAGGCTCAATGTGGCTTACAGAGTAAGGTTATGATAAATTCAGTACATGATTTAAATACACTTTCGTTTCCTTCAGTCTTTGAATGCTGGCCATTAGGACACAGGGTAGATAGGAGAGTTTTAAAAGACTATATAATAATTCTCACCTCCAACAGGATGTGCTTGGGACCGTGCCTGCCGGAAGTGGTCTGCTAGGCAGGCACGCACTGACCTCAGTGACATCAGTGACAGACAATTTGGCAAAGCAAAACAATCTGAATGCTGGCCAATAGGACACAGGGTAGATAGGAGAGTTTTAAGATTGCTTTCCTTTCCCAAATGTTCATGTCTTTCAGTCGTTCAGAACTCCCCCCCCTCCCCCCATTTAACACTTTCGGTTCCTTCAGTCTTTTAAAACTCTCCTATCAACCCTGTGTCCTAATGGCCAGCACTCAGATTGTTTTGCTTTGCCAAATTGTCTGTCACTGATGTCACTGAGGTCAGTGCGTGCCTGCCTAGCAGACCACTTCCGGCAGGCACGGTCCCAAGCACATCCTGTTGGAGGTGAGAATTATTATATAGGATATATATACTAGCCGTTAAGCCCGTAAAAATGGGCGAGATTTCCAGCTACCCTCCTCGCCGCCGCTCCCTCCCCCCTCCGTGCCGGGCCCCCTGCACTGACCTGACAGCACCTCTTTCACCTCAGTGTGAAAGCGCTACAGGCAGCAGCATTTGCAAGTGAGTACAGTTGCTGTTTATATGTTTGATTATTCTTAGAAACATGAAAGAAGTGAAGATGTTACAAAAATTGATCATATGAATAAATAAATAATAATATGATCAAATAAATAAATAATACAATTGTAAAATGGTAAGCATGTAAAAATTGTAATAAAATAAATGTGAATAAATACAACAGTAAAGCATTATACCTTTTTAACGCCTATGTTTACTAAGCGGTGCAATGGACGCATTAGCAGTTTTAATGTGCATAAATGGTGCATGCGCGTTAAATGCTAACACGCCCACAGAAATGTATAGGCTCATTAGCATTTAACGCACCTTAAATTTACAGGCGCATTAAAAACGCTAATGCACCTTAGTAAACATACCCCTTAATTTTTTCAATTTTTATTACATTTTCTGATAAAGATGCATATAAGGACTAGATTCAGTAAATGGCAGTCAAATTTGAGCACAAAAAAAAAAAAAATACATGGCGTGCACTGTTCTATAATTGATGCCCCGATAGTGCCCAGCTTTGGGCCTGAGGATTTCCACCAAATGAAACCTGGTATAAATTCTGACACATAAATTTGAGTGGAGGAGTGGCCTAGTGGTTAGAGCACCGGTCTTGCAATCCAGAAGTGGCCAGTTCAAATCCCACTGCTGTTCCTTGTGATCTTGGGCAAGTCACTTAACTCCATTATCTATGGTGCAAACTTAGATTGTGAGCCCTCCTGGGACAGAGAAATATCCAGAGTACCTGAATGTAACTCACCTTGAGCTACTACTGAAAAAGGTGTGAGGAAAATCTGAATAAATATATGGAATGTTGCTACTATTGAAGATTCTACATGGAATGTTGCCACTTTTTGAGATTCTGGAATGTTGCTACTATTTGAGATTCTAGATGGAATGTTGCCAGGGGAGGAGTGGCCTAGTGGTCTTGCAATCCAGAGGTGGCCAGTTCAAATCCCGCTGCTGCTCCTTGTGATCTTGAGCAAGTCACTTAACCCTCCATTGCCTCAGGTACAAACTTAGATTGTGAGCCCTCCTGGGACAGAGAAATATCCAGAGTACCTGAATGTAACTCACCTTGAGCTACTACTGAAAAAGGTGTGAGCAAAATCTAAATAAATAAATTAGGCACAGATCCTCCAAATGCTCAGTTTTAATGGATGCCCATGCCCCTCCCATGGCCATGCCCACCTTTCAGTTACATGCTAAAAGATTTGCACACGCATCTTTATAGAATAGGATGTAGAAAGCTGTGCACACACAAATTCTAATTGGAGTCAATGCCAAGAATTAGTTGATAGCACCCAATTATTGGTGCTAATTGGCTCATTACTCACATTTGCATGCATAATCCCAAAATTTATAATGTTTTACTGTTTATTTTTATCCACATTTATTTTATTACAATTTTTACATTGCCTACATCAGGGATACAGAGCCGAATGAAATGCACTGTGCAAATGTGGGCGTCCTTTTACTAAACTCAAACATATCATCACCGTGGAAAGCAGACTGCGGAGTACCACAAGGATCACCATTATCACCGATCCTCTTCAACCTAATGATGACCCCACTAGCCAAATCCTTATCCAACCAAGGCTTAAACCCTTTCATCTATGCAGACGATGTCACAATAAACATTCCTTACAAATCTAACCTGACAGAAATCACCAACGAAATCAAGCTCAGCTTGAACATCATGGACTCTTGGGCTAATGCATTTCAACTAAAACTCAACAAGGAAAAAACATACTGTCTCATCCTCTCATCCCAACACAGCACAAGCAACCCCACAATCATCAACACCCCAGACTACACCCTCCCTATCTCAGACAGCCTGAAAATCCTCGGCTTTACAATGGACCACAACCTAACACTAGAGAGCCAAGTGACATCCACGACAAAGAAAATGTTCCACTCAATGTGGAAGCTCAAACGTGTGAAGCAATTCTTCCCGAGGGAAACATTTCGCAACCTGGTACAATCAATGGTACTAAGCCACATAGACTACTGCAATGGAATTTATGCAGGTTGTAAAGAACAAACCTTAAAGAAACTCCAGACCGCTCAAAGCACGGCAGCTAGGCTTATCTTCGGAAAAACGCGATTTGAAAGCACAAAACCCCTCCGCGAAAAACTACATTGGCTCCCGATCAAAGAACGCATTGGTTTCAAAATCTGCACCCTGGTTCACAAAATCATCTACGGTAAAGCCCCGGGATACATGACAGACTTGATCGACCTACCAACTAGAAACACATCTGAATCAACATGAACGTACCTAAATCTGCACTACCCAAGCGGCAAAGGACTCAAATACAAATCAACCTACGCATCCAGTTTTTCCTACATAAACACCCAACTGTGGAACGCATTATCAAGAACCTTGAAATCTACGTACGACCACCTAAACTTCTGGAAAACACTAAAAACCAACCTGTTTAAAAAGGCATACCCTACCGATCCAACATAAATGCCTGATCTCTGCAACACAACAAAACATAACACAAATCTTCCGTTAGACGATGCCCTAATGTGGTTGTGCCACATGAACTATATCTTACCACAACATCACATTGTATTTGTTCACACCGGAGTCTGCAAAGGCCTCTCCGGTACTATGTAAGCCACACTGAGCCTACAAATAGGTGGGAAAATGTGGCGTACAAATGTAACAAATAAAATAAATAAATAAATAAAATAAATAAATCGTGCTAGGAAATGGGATTAACATACTCTTATATTTGGGTCTTTCTAAGTCCATTTTTACTGTGGCTATGAAAAAGGGCTTGTTTATATATTTTTTTCAATTTATGGCTGTGTGTTAATATTAACATTAGCGTGTGGCCACCCAAAAAAAATTACCCCCAGGAGCTTGTACCACCACTTATTGAGCAGGTAGTAAGGGCTCTCGTGTTAACTGCGTGCTAACCAGTTAGCACGCAATAATGTGGATGAACTAAATGGCAAGAGCAGGAATGCCCACTCTGTACCCTGACACGCCTCCTAAAAAAAGAAAAAATAATACCTGCGCTCTTAGCATGCACAGATGCCATAACTAACGTGCAATGCTTTAGCATGTCCCGCGTTCGGCCATTTTGTTCTGCATTTACACATCTTACTAAAAGGATCCCTTGATGATAAAAATAATCCTCAATGAACCAAATACTCTTGTCGGTCAGTATTAACATGAGAGAATAGCTTCTTCAATTCATGAAAACTAAGTGGAGAAATACAGTAACTAATAAATGGTGTTTATATTTATTTATTTGTTGCATTTGTATCCCACATTTCCCCACCTTTTTGCAGGCTCAATGTAGCTTACATATTACCGTTAACGGCGTTAGCCCATTCCTGTCTGAACAAATACATGGTTTGGATTAATTCAAAGCGATATTGTGGTAGAATGAGGTACATAAATGGCAGGTACAGTTGGGGGGAACTTAGATAGGGAGAGGGGAGGAAGAGTCAGGTAATGTCCATTATGGCCTTTGGTTACATTGTGTCGCAGGTGTCCAGGTATTTTATGTTGGGTCGGTGGGGTATGCTCTTTTGAACAGTTCTGTCTTTAGTGCTTTCCGGAAATTTAGGCGGTCGAGCGTAGTTTTTACTGCTTTTGGCAGAGTGTGCCACAGCTGTGTGCTTAAGTATGAAAAACTGGATGCATAGGTGGATTTCTACTTGAGTCCTTTGTTGCTTGGGTAGTGGAGATTTAGGTATGATCGTGCAGATTTTGTGGTATTTCTGGTTGGCAAGTCTATGAGGTCTGTCATGCATCCCGGTGCCTCGCCGTAAATAATTTTGTGAACAGTCGTGCAGAGTTTGAAAGTGATACGTTCTTTGATTGGTAACCAATGCAGTTTTTCTCATGGAGTGGTTTGGCGCTGTCAAAATGCGTTTTTCCAAACATAAGCCTGGCTGCTGTGTCTTGGGCAGTCTGAAGTTTCTTTATGACTTGATCTTTGCATCCCGCATAGATTCCATTACATAGTGGCAAAAATAATAGAAAGTATTTATTTTTTTAAAAACTGTTGTGAGTTGTTGATATTTATGTCCAGGTCTTTTTAATTTCCTTGGATTCTCTTTATTTTTTGGATAGCATAGTTCCTCCTTGCACCCTCATAATTTACGGTCTTAATCTCAATGGTCTATTTACTCCCAGAAAATATAGACACTCCAGACTATAAAAAGATATTTGCCAAACAGCAAAATGCACACTGAGCTTCTTTGTTTCACAGTTCTCCCCGCCCCCCCCCCCCCCCCTCAAAACAAAGAGAAGCAGAAAAAATATAAAGTAAAAAAAAAAAAAAGAAGACATTAGAAAAATTCGGTAAAATCTGAAGGAGTTTAAGGTTAGGCTTGCTCAGAGTCTAAGGCATGGCATGGACTTGGCTTGCGGAGCTGTCCTTTCAGGACTGTAATTCTTGTCAATTTCCTTGAGAATTGCTGTACTCATTTTGTTCACATCTAAAAACCCTGAGGCAAAACAAAAAAAAAACAGAGTGAATGGGTCTTTATTAATATTTCAGTTTAAATGGTAAAATGATATTCCAAAAGAGAATATCATTCTTTAATTGAATTTATGAACACTTAGTATGGTTTATATAACATTCGTACTTTAAAGTTATATTCCATTGAGTCCGGTGTTCTTGAAGGGTGCCAGGTAACACAGTAGTAGAAGGCAGTGATCCATACAGGAGCTATTGGACTGTTGAACCCAATAATTTATTTCAACTTTTTAGGGGATAGGATGTACTTACAGATAATTGTAGTTTTCAAATTGATTTAGTCTATGGATTTTCTGTTGATTAACCAACTCAGGCCTTTTCCACGTAACCATATACAGAGCAATTCTATAACAGGGCAGCTGGTGAAGCCCATTTTCTAAAGGAATGTAACAATGGCATGGCTGGACCCAGTATTTTGGATGGACCCAGAGTTAACTTGGATGGGCCTCCCCCCCCCCCCCCCCCCATCATCCCGGAGTTATTAAAAAAATTACAGGTTTTTTTTTTTCACCTACCCCGCATCCAACATCTCTCCTTTCTCTCCTCCACAGTGCCCTGGCATCTGCCCTCCTGTCTCTGAACTCCATCCCTCCCTGGTGTAACTTACAGGCATCCCCATTTTTGCTGCTTGTGCTGGCCCCGCAGGCTTTCCATCTACCATGTCCCCGCCTCGCTGACATCAGTGCCTGTTTCCTGTCTGGTGGGATGTGGCAAGGAGAAGTCTGCAGGGCTGGTGCAAGCGGAAAAAAAAGAATTGCTGCAGGCACCACGGGGGGGGGGGGGGGGGGGGGGAGGGGGGGGCTGTAATGTACACCAGGGACGGATAGGGTTCAGAGACAGAATAGCAGAGGAAAGAGTCAGAGACAGAATAGCAGAGGAAAGAGGTGAGAAAGTAGTATGGTGCTACCGCTGGGTGGGCCTGTGCCCACTCAGAACCACCCATAGCTATGTCACTAGAATGTAAGGGCCCTGTTTACTAAACCGCGATGTAGGCACGCTAACATTAAGTGCTCTTGCTTTACTGTTGGAAGTAAGGTGTGTAATTCCTAGGAGCCCTATTACTAAACTGCGTAAGTGTCTACGCGTGCCCAACGCAAGTCAAAATTAAGTTACCGCCCAGCTACCGCGTGGCTCTTGCAGTAATTTCATTTTTGGCGTGCGTATCGGACGTGTGCCAAGTGGTATTTGATGTGTGCAGGTCATTACCGCCCAGTTACCATGTGAGTCTTTACCGCTAAAAGTTCATGGTTAAACTTAACTATTTTTACAGCTTTAGATTTAAATTAGGAACCACTAGTGGCCTAACATGTGTGGTACATTATTGTACCGTATTCTTGATTTACTTGTTCAAGAGCAGTCGTAATATTTTAGATGAAGCCATGCAACTACAGCGAAACGAGATTATGGTATCGTACATTAAGACTTTGAACAGGCCAAGAAGAGTCATGCTAGCAACGTGTGTTATCTTCTGGTGTGTGTGAAGTCTATGTAATGTGGTTCGCTAGTGCTAGAACTGCCTAACATGTTAACTGGGTGTACAGTTTCTTGAGTTTGGTGGTCAGGGTAGAGGTAGGTTGTAGAGAGTCAGGATTATTATCCTGTTTCAGTTGAATTAAGTTGAGTACGCAATTGACCTTATTCTATAAATTGCATGTGCAAATTTGCACATTAGGGCTTACAAATTTATAGAATTAGGTGGATAACTGTTAACACCTGTGTTACATAACTGCTACCCTAAGGAATAATTCCATGAAGCACTTTCCACATATGAAGCATGCAGAAAATGTGTCGTATACATGCATAAAAAGTAGATGCACCTTAAGAATCCACCTACTGCAATGTGATCTGTGCATAGTCATTCCCTGGCATAGTACAGGTGAAGCAGGAGCGAAGTTGCAACGTATGATGTGTGCACATTTTATAAAATACACATGTGCACATAGAGGACTAGATTCTATATATCATGCCTAAAAAAAATTGACACCAAAATAAAATACCCCTATGCATATTCTATAAAGTACGCCTAAATTTAGAAGTACTTTATAGAATAAGCCTACATTTTTGTGTGATTTGTAGAATACACCAAGTGCCTGACCTGTGTGACTAAATTTAGTTGTGGGCAGTTGCGCCAAGGAAAACTTGGTATAAATACCGAAGCCTAAATTCGGCATGAACCGCGTGTATTCTATAACAATGCACATAGATTTTAGAAAGCCCACGACACGCCCATTCCACACCCATGGCCACTCCCCCTTTTCAACTATGCAACTTGGAATTTACACACATCACGTTATAGAATATGCTTAGACAGTTGTGTGCATAAATTCTAATCAAAGCCAATTAGTGTCAATAATTGCTTGTTAAGTGGCAACTAGTGGCACTGATTGGCTTGTTAAGTAATTAAGTTGCACACGTAAATCCAGAATGGATTTGAGTGTGCAACTTAAGTCACGCTTTTTAGAATATGAGGGATATAGCCGTAAAATAGGCACCTAGTTGGACTTACCTATCAAGATGACTTGTTATAAAATCACCCTCTTCGGAGCAGGCACCAATTTGCATGAGAGAATTTGTATGTTACAGGGGGTCATTTTAGGAGCCTCATAGGTGCCTAATTTGCCTTCATAAGCACTGCCATACTGGGAAAAGACCAAGGGTCCATCAAGCCCAGCATCCTGTCTCTGACAGCGGCCAATCCAGGCTTCAAGAACCCGGCAAAACCAAAAAAATATATATATACTTTTCCTTCAGGAATCTGTCCAAACCCCCCTTAAAATAGGCATAACATAAGCACATTTATTGTCATTTCACATTGGTGCCCTGTTGTGAAATGTTCCCCAGAAAAGTTTGCATGAACAATTTTAAAATAGTTCATCTCTGCTTAATAAAGTTCGGCCATTTTAGGAAGCAAAAGCACGCCTCAAGGTTTAACAAAAACAGATAAGCAACGTGGTTTCTACACGGCAAAAGCAGGCAAATGCTTCACATGTGTTTTTGCTTGTCTGTTTCTTTTCCCTCTCCCCTTGCAAAAGCCGCAGGAAAGGGAACCCTGCAGCTAAAACCTGCGCTGTTGCAAAATTAGACCGGCATATTGACTCGCTTGCTCTTTGCACTTTTTTTTGCCTGAATGGGGCCCTTTCATAGCGTTTCCTTGTTATTTAAACCAAATATTTCAAAGAGAATTGTACTTCCATTTCCCCCTTTCTCCCAAAGGATGTCCTCAGAAATGACCTTTTGCATGTTTCCGAGGTCTCTGTCCAACGAATGGGTCATCTACTTTTCCAATTCCACTGCAAACATGTTGAAGGGCTGATTTAAACAATTTTGGTCAATGCGTGTTGCCTGTGTAGATGAAATTTACATACTAGAAAAGATTGAAATGGGCAATCAGATAGGTTGATTGGGCCTTTTCCAGGATCTAAAGGTCCTATGTGGATAATGCATAGCAACTGGAAAGGATTGCATTGGCCTGGTAATAAACAGAGCTTTTAAAAGCAGAACTCCAGAGGCTCAAAATGCCCTTGTTTTCATGTTTATGTCTGTGCTGTTTCTAGACAGAATTAGTCTTCTATTAGAAGCCTGCATGCCACCTTGGTTAGCACAACTGCTTTGAATCCATTATATTGACAGTATCAATTTGTGTAATTCCTGCATTAGGATTTCGAGATAAACCATGTTTGAAAGGAGCTGCTGACCCTGATTTGCAGTTTAATTGTGGTTAAAATCCAGCATAATTCAGATATCGGCTCTGTCCATGTTAAAGAAAGACCTTACCGTGACACAGAATTCAATGGAAGCCCCTGAGGAAGAGTTTCTTTGTTATAAAAAGAAACTGGGGATTTGAGCTCATTCATTCGCTTATATTTGGTAAAAGGGTATTTCGTAGTTTACCTCAGGAGACATTAGAATACAAAAGTAGTCTAATAAATTATGCTCCAATGTTACATATATTTACTCTGGTCCATAAAGAAAGGTTACACCCCCCCCCCCCCCCCCCCACACACACACACACACACACACAAAAATAACTCTAATGATTATTGGATAAATGCCGTAGACACACAATCACATCTTCTACAGCAATGGATGCCTTACAAATCTTTAATACATTTCATTTGTCTTTTACCATTTTCTTAACTTGGGAAGGCACATCTTTTCATTTGATTATGGTAAATTTTAAATGTCTAAACACAAAAAACTGTAACTGCATTCCCAGTGAAAATATTTATTTTTCACTCAACACATAATCAAGCGCTGGAATTCATTGCCAGAAGATGTGGTAAACGTTGTTAGTGTGGTTAGGTTTAAAACAGGTTTGACATGTTCCTGGAGGAAAAGTTAATAACTTATTATTGATGGACTTGCGGAAAGTCACCGTGAATCCCAGGGGATAAGCAGTATAGAATCTACCTACCTTTCGGGATCCTGCCAGGTACTCGTGACCTGGATTGGCTACTGGGCTCGATGGTCCTTTGGCCTGACCCAGTATGGCAAATCTTATGTTCTTAACCAACGAAGAGAAGATACTTCCAGAACTGGTACCAATATTTTATTTCAATGTTGGAAAACAGCCTGGGAATGTAACGTAAAATGCCACATTAAGAAGTGCACATTACTTTTTATGTGGTCATTTGGCCGAGGTGCAGCTGCATAGCAGATGTTTTTTCCTCTTGAAGAGGCTGGATGGGTCAATCCAATAGACCAGTTCAGTGTTTTAGTGGCCGACTGAATAAATAAGTGAGATACAGTCCCTTCTCTCACATACTGAAAGGGTAAATCAACACCACTATGATTAATGTGTCCTTTCCAGTACTAATTTGCTGGAAAGTCTAAGAGGTACAGTACCTACCAGAACTACAATGTACTTCTGCAAAAGAGACTACAAGCTAAGACTCATCAAATGGATATTAATTGACTTGCTTAAGCTCGTACAGAGAGCAAAGGGAGTGGGGATTTGAACTTTAAGCAGAGAATCTCCTATGATCCCCTATAGTACAGAACCAGGCCCATGCCGAGCTATAGTTATACCCTGTATAAGTTGCCCACTGGCACCCCCCTCATTCCACCCACTTTGCCAGTGCGAGGAGATGGTGGCCTAGGAGCAATTTTTAGGCCCCTCCATATTGGCATCCGGTGCTTCTTCGCCACAGCCTTTGGTATGGTGCAGTAGAGAACCAATGAGAAAACCAAAACTGACTAAAGTACAAAAGTACATAAATAATGCCACACTGGGAAAAGACCAAAGGTCCATCGAGCCCAACATCCTGTCCCCGACAGCGGCCAATCCAGGTCAAGGGCACTTGGCAAGCTACCCAAACGTACAAACATTTTATACATGTTATTCCCAAAATTGTGGATTTTTCCCAAGTCCATTTAGTAGCGGTTTATGGACTTGTCCTTTAGGAAACCGTCCAACCCCTTTTTAAACTCTGCCAAGCTAACCGCCTTCACTACGTTCTCCGGCAACGAATTCCAGAGTTTAATTACGCGTTGGGTGAAGAAAATATTTCTCCTATTTGTTTTAAATTTACTACACTGTAGTTTCATCGCATGCCCCCTAGATCTAGTATTTTTGGAAAGTAAGTTTCTATGGTTGGTTACTAAGATATATTCCTTGCAGTGTGGACAAGCATAGCTGGGTACAGTGGGTGGGTCAGTCGGTCTTTTTCTGCAATCATCTACACTGTTATTATATCAGTAAGAACTTGAATCTCTTTCGGGCACTTTTACTAAAGTGTGTCAAGCAGTTATCTTGTGAATTAGTGCATGGCTGCAGTAACTATTATTACATGTAAAAGAGCTTTTTATATAATTATTCCAGGGGCTGGCATGCACTTATAGCATAGCCTATTACGGGGCAGGAAATGGGCTTGGCATGCACTTTGCAGAACGCGGAAGTCTTTTACTTTACCGTGCACTGTCACTGTTGCAGTTAGCATGAGTATGCTTAACATGCGGTAAAGGACTTTGCTGTTGAGTAACTACCCAGCTTATTTTCAAAGGAGATCGCCGGCCATCTTTCGACACAAATTGGGAGATGGCCGGCCATCTCCTGAACCCGGCCAAATCGGTATAATCGAAAGCCGATTTTGGCCGCCTTCAACTGCTTTCCGTCGCAGGGCCGGCCAAAGTTAAAGGGGGCGTTTCGGCAGGGTACGGAAGGTGGGACGGGGGCGTGGTTACGAGATGGTCGGCTTCGCTTAATAATGGGATAAAGAAGGCAGGCTCTGACAAGCACTTGGCCCATTTATTTTTAGGACCAAGCCTCAAAAAAGTGTCCCAACTGACCAGATGACCACTGGAGGGAATCGGGGACACCTCCTCTTACTCCTTCAGTGGTCACCAACCCCCTCCCACCCCCCCAAAATTTTTTTTTTTAATATTTTTTTGCCAGCTTCTATGCCAGCCTCAAATGTCATACCCAGCTCCATGACAGCTGTATGCAGGTCCTTGGAACAGTTTTAGTGGGTGCTGCAGTGGACTTCAGGCAGGCAGATCCAGGCCCATCCCCCCCTACCTGTTACACTTGTGGTGATAAATGTGAGCCCTCCAAAACCCACCCGAAACTCACTGTACCCACATGTAGGTGCCCCCCTTCACCCATAAGGGCTATGGTAGTGGTGTACAGTTGTGGGGAGTGGGTTTGGGGGTTTGGGGGGGGGGGCTCAGCACACAAGGTAAGGGAGATATGGATCTGGGAGCAATTTCTGAAGTCCACTGCAGTGCCCCCTAGGGTGCCCGGTTGGTGTCCTGGCATGTGAGGGGGACCACTGCACTATAAATGCTGGCTCCTCCCATGACCAAATGCCTTGGATTTCACCGGGTTTGAGATGGCCGCCATTAGTTACCATTATCGGCGGGAAACCAATGGCGGCGATCTCTAACGCCGGCCATCTCTAACGTCGGCCCAAATGTTGAGATTTGGCCGTCCCCGACCGTATTATCGAAACAAAAGATGGCCGGCCATCTTGTTTTGATAATACGGTCGGGTATGCCGCTATCCGGGGCCGGCCTTGGAGATGGCCGCCCATATATATGGCCGGCCCCGTTCGATTATGCCCCTCCACAGGAACATGCTGGGAGCTCCCCCAACAGTTAGTGCAAAGGCATTGCACTTACCAGAGATAATTTTATGTAGCCATTTTCATGTGCAAGTAGCCACATACACACACATAAATGGCCTCATAAAACCCCATTCTTCAAACTAATATTTAGACACTATTTCAGCAAAAACTGGGAATATATACACATCTATAAGCTGAAAATTCCACTGCATTTGTATACCTCTATTTTTAAATCCAATTCTTTTGAACATCATAACTATTGGAGGAAAAAGTCCTCAAATGTTCCGGCTTGGCAGCAAGTATAATATCTTAGTACCAGCTCATACTGGACTCCAGTCGTCTCATTGGTCTAAAAAAAACTCCAAGTAATAATTTTTTATTTTATACATATGTATCATGCACTCTAACCACTCCAAGTGTCTTTGAACTTTGGAATTCAAATACTTGTATAATATTGCTTTTCCAATTCTTCATAAACCATTGCAACTTTAAGCAAAGAAACACTTAGCTTAATTCTTGTGCCCAACGGGGCTCTCCGTTTCACTATTTGATCAAGCTTCATCAGGGGACTAAGCGCTCAAATCACTTCACTGCGCTCTAGGCTGCGCCAGACTTCAAACATGGCGCTTCCTGACTACAGGACACTGACCATTATATTAGATTTAAAACAAGAAGTATACAAATACAGTGGAATTTTCTTCTCATAGGTTTCTCATAAAACACCAGCCAGGGTAAACATAGGATTGAGGAGATGATGGCACACACTTTGCATGTACAGAGGCAGCGTTTGGGAGAAGGATGGACAAAGTTTGCAAGTATGCACCCAAATTATAAAATACACTAATCGTTGCCCGTACTTGAATAATTTTGATATGGACATTTGCACCTGTTCAACGCCAGCAATGCGATTTCTGCTGCATATTCTATAAAGTCATATATGCATCGCTATAAAATAGCACCCAAGAATATGCCCACTTCACCTCTTAAACCAGGTGCCCGGTTATAAAATGACTCTCACCGTGCTTTCATTTTTCAGTCTAACATATGGTGCAGTAAGCAGAAAAAGTTACCCCGCTTTAATAAAACGTCTCCCTCGGTTTCATAACTGATGCTCTGACAACTGAAGTTAACCAAGAGTCCAATATCCTTACACACATACTTGACTCTAAAATAAATAGGAAGTTTAAAAAAAAATACTAGATTAGCCCATAAAATTCCATATCGTTAAACAAAATTGCCCGAGGGAAGCACTTTGTAGTCCCGAAGCCTTATATTCTAAATCATTTTTGGCTGAAATATAACTAGGGCTATGCACCTAGTTTGTTTTTAACACGTTTTAATCAGCGAACAGCATTTAAACCAAGCTGAGTGACTTGAGTATAGATCATTTGACCAGGTCACAGCCAGTGGTAGCTCATAGAAAAGGGTCTAATTCCTTTAACCTATATTTCAGGCAGATGTAAAGGAAAACGCAGAATGTAAAAGCTCTATTTACTTCTGTCACTGTGGTGGCAGGCTATGAGGATACCCACTAGAAAAATCATTTGGTCGCACGAGGTTTCCCTTTATACAGGAACTCTCAAAAAATCTATTTTTTTCTACAGGAGAAGGCAGTCAAAAAAGAGGTAGGATCAAAAGGTTAAGAGATAATTTTAAATGGAGCTAGGAAGACTGGCAGTGGGAAAGATGGAGTATCTCATTTTGGTTAAACAGAGTGCTTCTATTAAATATGATAGGGAGACATTAATTTAAGACCTGCATATTTTAATTAATTTTGTATGAATACATGCAGTCCATATCCTGTAGTACTGACAATCTATTCTTTAAAAGTGCTTTATGAATATCTTAGCGTTCCATATGATTAATATATACAGTTTGATACTAGGCATAACAAACATTATTGGAGGATATATCTCCCTTTGCCAGACAGCATCTTAAGAACTCTAAAGACGGACAATCTGACAGCGAGATTTAACACTAATGGCGAGGGAGAGGGACAGAAAGTGGGAGCCAGAAATAGGACACAACGCACTAACATTCTGCTCAGCTCAGAACTGTTTGCTATTTGGTCATCTGACATGATTCATTTTTCAGCATGTTGAAATTTACATTTTAATCATTGGGGTAAATTATTTATAAAATCATATGATAGTGTGATAACAGGCAGTACTAACCTGACAGTGTTAACTGCCGTTTCTGGATCAGAAAGCATTTTTGTCAGAAGTCTGTGTGTTGGATCAAAGAATGACAAAGGGACAAGGCAGGAAGGGACCTATAGAGATCTCCGAGCCTATCCTCTAGCCTCAGATAAGGAATCCTGTTTAGAAGGAATGGTTCCGCGGAATCTTAGCGGAGATTGGGTTGCGACGCCGGTAATTAGGAAACAAAATGGGAGCTGGGCAGACTTCTACGGTCTATGCCCTGATTGAGGCTGAATAGATAGGGATGGGCTGGAGTGTAAATTTTAAGGGGCTTCAACGTTAGCTTCAGAACAGTACAAGAACAGTGCTGGGCAGACTTCTACAGTCTGTGCCCTGAGAAACGCAAAGACAAATCAAACTTGGGTATACACATAAAGTATCGCATACCATGCAAATGAGTTTATCTTGTTGGGCAGACTGGATGGACCATACCGGTCTTTATCTGCCATCATTTACTATGTTACTAACAGGCTTATTTTCAAAAGAGAAGGACGCCCATCCTTCGACACAAATCGGAAGATGGGCGTCCTTCTCACAGGGTCATCCAAATCGGTATAATCGAAAGCCGATTTTGGACATCCCCAACTGCTTTCCGTCGCAGGGATGGCCAAAGTTCACGGGGGCGTGTCGGAGGCGTAGCGAAGGCGGGACTTGGGCGTGCCTAACACATGGACATCCTCGATCCATAATGGAAAAAAAAGGGCGTCCCTGACGAGTACTTGGACGACTTTATCTGGTCATGTTTTCTTATGACCAAGGCACAAAAAGGTGCCCGGAATGACCAGAAGACCACCGGACAGAATCAGGGATGACCTCCCCTTACTCCCACAGTGGTCACTAACCCCCTCCCACCCTCAAAAAAAACTTTCAAAATATTTTGTGCCAGCCTCAAATGCCATACTCAGGTCCATCACAGCAGCATGCAGGTCCTTGGAGCAGTTTTAGTGGGTGCAGTGCACTTCAGACAGGCGGACCCAGGCCCATTCCCCCCACCTGTTACACTTGTGGTGGTAAATGTGAGTCCTCCAAAACCCACTGTACCCACATCTAGGTGCCCCCCTTCACCTGTAAGGGCTATGGTAGTGGTGTACAGTTGTGGGTAGTGGGTTTAGGGGGGGGTTAGGGGAACTTAGCACACAAGGTAAGGGAGCTATGTACCTGGGAACAATTTATGAAGTCCACTGCAGTGCCCCCTGGGGTGCCCGGTTGGTGTCCTGGTATGTGAGGGGGACCAGTGCACTACGAATGCTGGCTCCTCCCATGACCAAAGGGCTTGCATTTGATCATTTCTGAGATGGGCATCCTTGGTTTCCATTATCACCGAAAATCAGAAACGACCAAGTCTAGTGATGGCCATCCCTAAGGACGACCTAAATTTCAAGATTTGGGCATCCCCGACTGTATTATCGAAACGAAAGATGGACGTCCATCTTGTTTCGATAATACGGGTTTCCCCACCCCTTCATCGGGACGTTTTGCGAGGACATCCTCAGCAAAACTTGGGCATCCCTTTCGATTATGCCCCTTCAGGTGTTTAGGCCACAGTTCTGCAAACATATGGTGGCCCTTTTACAAAGGTGCACTGAAAAATGGCCTGCGGTAGTGTAGACGTGTGTTTTGGGCATGCACAGAACCATTTTTCAGCGCACCTGTAAAAAATGCCTTTTAAAATTTTTTGCCAAAAATGGACGTGCGGCAAAATGAAAATTGTCACGTGTCCATTTTGGGTCTAAGACCTTACCGCCAGCCAGTGACCTAGCAGTAAAGTCTCATGCGGTAACTGGGCAGTAATGACCTATGCATGTCAAATGCCACTTGGCGCTTGTCCGATGTGTGCATCTGTAAATAAAGATTATTTTTCAGATGCGCGTATCGGACGTGTGCTAAAAATGAAATTACCACAGGAGCCACGCGGTAGCCGCGCAGTAACTCCATTTAATAACTCCAGTAACTCATACTGACTAAAAAGATGCACGGGTCAGATCAAAACCTCTCACTCCAGGGCCTGATTTTCTGCATACCCAGGAATTCCACAGAATTCTGACCTATGTTTAGCAACATAGCTCCTACGTCTCAGCATATCCAAAGTTGCCTTCAAATCATTTTTAGCAGTAAGATTTCCCTCCTATATAAGCTGAAATGGATGATGTGAAAGGGCATTTTCGATATGACTTCTAAATCCAGCTTTGGAGAACATGGCCATTTTGGAACCTGAAAAGCATCTATCTTTTTGTTTTGAAAATGGCCATTTCCTAGACGTTTTGTGCTTACTGCATTTTTCTTCTGTGACTATTTTCAGTAAAAAGGGGAATGGAAATGGGACTTGATATACTGCCTCTCTGAGTTTTTTGCAACTACATTCAAAGCGGTTTACATATATTCAGGTACTTATTTCGTACCAGGGGCAATGGAGGGTTAAGTGACTTGCCAGAGTCACAAGGAGCTGCAGTGGGAATTGAACTCAGGTCCCCAGGATCAAAGTCCACTGCACTAACCACTAGGCTACTCCTCCACTCATTCCACCAATAAGAGCCAACCTCATCAGTGATGTCACAATGGCTTGATTGCCCGATACAGTTCCCCAGGATCAAAGTCCACTGCACTAACCACTAGGCTACTGCTCCACTCATTCCACCAATAAGAGCCAACCTCATCAGTGATGTCACAATGGCTTGATTGCCCGATACTTGGCTCACTTCTGATATTGTGATGTCATAAGGGAAAGGGAAATGGGACTTGATATACCGCCTTTCTGAGTTTTTTGCAACTACATTCAAAGCGGTTTACATATATTCAGGTACTTATTTCGTACCAGGGGCAATGGAGCGTTAAGTGACTTGCCCAGAGTCACAAGGAGCTGCAGTGGGAAATGAACTCAGTTCCCCAGGATCAAAGTCCACTGCACTAACCACTAGGCTACTCCTCCACTAGCAACAGTCCATGTAGAAGCCTGCCCTTACAGATCAGCAATGTGGCTGCGCAGGCTTCTGTTTCTGTGAGTTTGACGTCCTGCATATAAGTGCAGGACGTCAGACTCACAGAAACAGAAGCCTGCGCAGCTGCGTTGCTGATCTGCAAGGGCAGACTTCTACATGGAATGTTGCTAGTGGAATAGCAACATTCCATGAAGAATCTCCAATAGTAGCAACAGAATCTCAATAGTAGCAACATTCCATGTAGAATCTCCAATAGGGAAAGGGAAATGGGACTTGATATACCACCTTTTGCAACTACATTCAAAGCAGTTTACATATACTCAGGTACTTATTTTGTACCAGGGGCAATGGAGTGTTAAGTGACTTGCCCAGAGCCACAAGGAGCTGCAGTGGGAATCGAACTCAGTTCCCCAGGATCAAAGTCCACTGCACTAACCACTAGGCTACTCCTCCACTCCAAAACAGTCTGATGGAAAAATGCAAAAAAAAAAAAAAAGCCATTGGAACACATGGGGGAGGGCCCAGCATTCTTAGTAGACTGGCCACACAAACATCCCAGAAAAGCAGTGAGGCACCCTAAGGGGCACTGTAGTGGACTTCACATGAAAGTTCCGTGGTACACATCTCACTGTTACCCCCTTATATTATATGGGTAGCCCTCCAAAACACCCCAAAAACCTACTGTACCCAACTGTACACCACTACACTAGGCCTTACGCCCGCAGGTGTCACCTAGAACTAGGTTCATGGCATAAAATGGGACCGGGGTTAAAATAGCCCAAATTAGTGGTAAAGTAACATGTCTTAAGGGTAGCCCACATTGATACTATGCCTAGAACTGCCAATCAGTAACTATTTACAAATCCAGGTGCTACTGTCTGGCTATCCACCTTGTATCTATGTCATGGCCTCTTTCGAATGCCTTCCGGGATCATTCTGAAGGAAATGCTGCATGAGCCAGAAAGCCCTGCGGTTTCTGCTTAGACACCAGCAGCTGGATCTAAGCGTCCTACCAATGGACAGCTCCAGAGGACAGAGCCTGACCTCTCAGCAAAATCCAAAAGGATTTTTCCTTTTCAAGTTAACAGACAACTGTTTGTCTTTGTATATGAAAAAGATTGCCCCTCCCTGCTATGTTCTCAAGGTGCCAGCTGATCTCCAGTGCCCAGCTTGCACACAGCCACCTCTAATTGCTCTTGCATTTTCATCTAGTGTAAGTTCAACCCCGGCTACAGCCACCCCTCCTCTCCTTCGGGAATTCACACCTTCATTATCACTCTTTTACTGCAGAGCCCTCCGTCCGTAGGCAACTCTGCTCCTAACAGCAGCTCCGATAAAAATAGAGCAGCTTTTCAGTGGCTTCAATTTTAATTACCAGCATCAAGGCAGGCTCCCCTTCTCGCCAGGCTATTTCTCACTAATTAAAGTGAGGAGGAGTTTATGGAAGGGACACCAACTCCACTTCACTCCCTCATCAATTATTTACGGCCAGCAATACAAATAATTTCCAATTTAAATAGAGCTGGGCAGCCAGGAGGAGGATGCAGAGCAGGGAAGGGAGAGGGTGAGGGTGCTGAAAGAGTCAATGAGAGGAAAAGAATATCTCACACATAATTAGACTCACGTTGGTTAGTCTAAGAAAGTAGATCCTTGGGTCCAGCCAGGTAAAGACCGTGTGTTGTCCTTTGAGTCTCAAGGTCCATTGAGCTTTAGGTCATGTCACTTTCATATTTATCTCAGATGGGGGTCTGGCTGTCAACACTTTAACATTGGCAGGTGATCTATTAGCCATAATTAGATAATGGTCAGTCAACCCACAGCCAATACAACTGACAATGGTCAACTACTTAGAGTTGACCTCATCTACAAACAATTGAATGAAGCCCAATTCTTGGTATTTGTCTTGTAAGATCTGAATATATTGCTGAACCATCTATAGCTTTCATTTCTAAATAAGCATAGAAAAAAAACATAATTCAGGTAGAATTTTCTAGAGCAATATAGGATATTTTTCTTTCTTTCACATAGATGGTCAACCAAGAAAGTTAATCGAAAACATTCAAAGATTGCAAAAGGAAGGTCTATCAGTGATGAGTGACACTGAAAATAGATTTAAGAGAAGATTAATATAGAAGATAAAAATACATTAGTGGTAATACAAATAAATATCAAAATGCAGGCCTGCTAATTTTATTAGTGGTGCTTGGTTTGACATGACAGAATTGGCTTTAAATAGCAGCTGTATTAGCAGATTTCTAGGGAGAAGCCATATATAATTTGAATTACAGAGAAGGCAGCTATGATAGTCTTGGAAGGGCCTTCCTGAGTGAGGAGAGGGGAGAAAGGAGAATGAAGGTAAGATGTTAATTTAAAATTTAAAATATATTTATTATAAACTGTTAAACAGACAAGTACATACTTTATGATGGATTCATAACAGACACACACAAATGTAGTAGCACACGTTTGAAACGTGTGAAATTCTTTCTTCATTGGAGAAGAAAACTCGCGATCCTAAATGTGGTCTTATCAGCTCTCCGTACTGAGCCCCTCCTGGGACATTTCTGAGCAATGGCTGACAATGGATTAACAATAGATAGGTTGAGGACAACAATTGTTCGACCTTGGCTCACGTGTAAATGGCCTTGCTACCTGATCCTGGTCAACCTTGAAAGACCAAGCCTCGTCTGCAGTTCTTACATGACAAATTGTTTTTTAGGACTTATAAAAGAGAACTGTAAGCCCCAGTGGCAGGAGGACTTAAAAAATCTCATACTAGATTGGCCTGTATCTCTTCTCTTAAAATTCTGTCCAACAAATCTATACCCCCTTGTCACCATCCAATCTCAGATGTTTCTAAATATTAGTACAAAGTTGAAAAGCTTTATAAATTCACAAGAAATTCAAATATTATTCTTGCACATTGCAATTACATGAGCTACTACCTAAAGGGTTAAAATTGCTTATTGACCAGGAACTAACTAGAGGGTTAGAACGGATATTTTTATAAAGCATTCTCCATAGCTGGAGCTTGTTTAACACGCAGCAAAGAACTCTCATAAAACGGAGGAGCTGAATACGTTTGTATACGCTATCAAGATGGAGTGAACTTATCCACGCGCTCCCCCTGCCCTCCCTCCTCCGATCAAGGGGGTGCGCTGAGCAGTCGTGCGGCTGTCAGCTCTGCCGGTCCCCTGCCCCCTCTGAGGTCCACTTTCTGTTCTGGGGCAGGAGACCAGCAGAGATGAGCAGTTGCGTGGCTGCTCAGTATACCCCCCATGCATGGCTGCTCAGCGTACCCCCATGCTGCCTGCACTTGGAGTGCCCCATCCCCACCGCCCTGTGCTTGGTGTGCTAGAGCATATAATACTATAAGTAATGCGAGTATCTCCCAGATTTAGGTGCAAACGTTTATTCCAGGTCTATGGCTGATGTAAGTGCTTGAGCCTAAACAAACACACACACACAAATACTAGTTATGCTAGTATTTATTTTATTTATTATGATTTATTTACCACCTTTTTGAAGAAATTCACTCAAGGCAGTGTACAGCAAGAATAAGCCAAACATAAACAATAGACAATTACAGCAGTAAAAAAATATTCAAATAAAAGTACAAGGTATGGCATAGTATGCTACATTACAATGTCAACACAATACTGAAGAATAATCACTTCTTTTCCCATACTCCATAATCTACTAATATCATTAACTAGAAGACAAAGCAATGACTCTGCACTAGAGCCCTTTCTAAAACCAAACTGCTATGGCTGCAAAATATCATAGAATTCTAAATAATCAGTCACCCGATATTCCAGCCTTTTCTGGGGTCACTCCCAGGTCTACCCTGATCCACCCAGGGCCTTTGCTCCAGGCGCCCAGTGCTTCCACGGGCTGCCTATCAGGTGCTGTGGAGGACTTACATTCATATTTCTCCCAGTTTTCTCTGGGGTGACTTCCAGGTCCACCCCGATCCACCCAGGGCCTCCACTCCAGGTGACCAGCATGGCCATGTACAAGGTGCTATGGAAGACTTGTAACCATTTGTATATTCCCCCTTTATAGAACTGCCCTCTATGTATACCCGCCAACTATGGTTACAAGTCTTCCACAGCACCTTGGAAATGGCCAGGGGGCATGCTGGTCACCTGGAGTGGAGGCCCTGGGTGGATCGGGGTGGACCTGGGAGTCACCCCAGAGAAAACTGGGAGAAATATGAATGTAAGTCTTCCACAGCACCTGATAGGCAGCCCGTGGAAGTACCGGGCGCCTGGAGCAAAGGCCCTGGGTGGATCAGGGTAGACCTGGGAGTGACCCCAGAAAAGGCTGGAATATCGGGTGACTGATTATTTAGAATTCTATGATATTTTGCAGCCATAGCAGTTTGGTTTTAGAAATGGCTCTAGTGCAGAGTCATTGCTTTGTCTTCTAGTTAATGATATTAGTAGATTATGGAGTATGGGAAAAAAAAGTGATTATTCTTCAGTTTGACCCATTGGCAGCGTTTGAAGTTGTAGCTCATAATATCTTAATAAACATGTGGGATGAGATAGTAGGGTGCCACAGGGTTCCCCACAGTCACCTATTTTATTTAATATAACGATGAGCTCTTTGGATAAATTTCTGCACTCTTTGAAAGTAAATTTAATACGAATCAGAGAAACTTTTTCTTCACTCAACGTGTAATTAAACTCTGTTATTCATTGCCAGAGAGTGTGGTAAAGGCGGTTAGCTTAGCGGGGTTTAATTAATGTCTGGACAGTTTCCTAAAGGAAAAGTCCTTAGATCATTATTAAATTGACTTGGGGAAAGTCCACTGCTTATCTCTGAGATAAGCAGCATAAAATGTATTGAACTTTTTCAGGGTCTTGCCAGGTATTTGTGACCTGGATTGGCCACTGTTGGAAACAGGATGCTGGGCTTGATGGACCTTTGGTTTGCCCCAGTGTGGCAATACTTATGTACTTATTTAAATTACTATGTGTATGCAGACAACATTATGCTTCTTATTCCAGTTGAGAATGTGGAGTTGATTGCAATATTATCAGTACAGAATTGTATAAATGCAGTGGAGGCTTGAGCTTCTGTTTACCATCTTAAATTGAATGCAGACAAGACTAAGATGATGTGGATGGGTACATTAACTCCTCCGATTATTAATAATGTTTTATCTCTGGGAATATTGATTTGAAGAATGAATTGGGGTTAAAGGTACTTGGGGTGTTACTTGACCCATTTGAAAATCAGGTTAACTCTATAACGAAAAAACATTTTTTTTTCTAGAAACTGAGACAATTAAGAAGGATACAGAAGTATTTTTTTCATTTGATCAGTTTAGGTTGATTGTTCAGGTCTTAACAATAAGTCAACTTGATTATTGTAACTTAATGTGGGCTGCTCGAAATTACTGTATAGACCTATCTTCAGATGCTTCAAAATACGTCGTCCAGGTTGATTTGTCAGGTTGCAAAGTGGGAGCATGCAACCCCTTTGCTTAGGCAGTTGACCTGACTCCCAATAGGGACAGGGGCGTTGTTTAAATTTTGTATGATGATATTTAATATTATTCATAGTTCAGCTCCTATTCCATTTATGCTTCTATTATCATTTCCCTCTTTAAGGAAGGGTCTTCGTGCTGCAAGTCCGCTTATGCTTAATTTTCCATAATTTATTCTTCCCTTATCAGTCGGCTAGGATATGGAATTCCTTACCAAATGGGATGAGGTTAGAAATGAACTATTTGAGATTCAGGAAGAAGGTTGAAAGCATTTCTATTTTGTCCGATATCTGAACAGTTAAATTGGAAGTTAAGTCTTCCTCTGTAATTTCCCAGATTAAATCAATTGGTATTTTTGTTGTTATAAGGACATCAGTAATGCCATACTGGGAAAAGACCAAAGGCCCATCAAGCCCAGCATCCTGTCCCCGGCCAATCTAGGTCAAGGGCACCTGGCAGCTTCCCAAATGTACAAGCATTCTATACATGTTATTCCCAAAATTGTGGATTTTTCCCAAGTCCATTTAGTAGCGATCTATGGACTTGTCCTTTAGGAAACTGTCCAAACCCTTTTTAAGCTCTGCCAAGCTAACCGCCTTCACCACATTCTCCGGCAACGAATTCCAGAGTTTAATTACACGTTGGGTGAAGAAAATATTTCTCCAATTTGTTTTAAATTTACTACACTGTAGTTTCAACGCATGCCCCCTAGTCCTAGTATTTTTGGAAAGCGTGAACAGACGCTTCACATCCACCTGTTCCACTCCACTCATTATTTTATATACCTCTATCATGTCTCCCCTAAGCCGTCTCTTCTCCAAGCTGAAAAGCCCTAGCCTCCTTAGTCTTTCTTCATAGGGAAGTTGTCCCATCCCCGCTATCATTTTCGTTGCCCTTCGCTGCACCTTTTCCAATTCCACTATATCTTTCCTGAGATGCGGCGACCAGAATTGAACACAATACTCAAGGTGCGGTCGCACCATGGAGCGATACAACGGCATTGTAACATCCTCACACCTGTTTTCCATACCTTTCCTAATAATACCCAACATTCTATTCGCTTTCCTAGCCACAGCAGCACACTGAGCAGAAGGTTTCAGTGCATTATCAACGATGACACCCAGATCCCTTTCTTAGTCCGTAACTCCTAACGTGGAACCTTGCATGACGTAGCTATAATTCGGGTTCTTTTTTCCCACATGCATCACCTTACACTTGCTCACATTAAACGTCATCTGCCTGATAGGTAACTGCAGAATATAAGCGTAATGTAATATAAGCTCTGTTAACCAGCTGGTTAGGGATAGGTAGGGGGTGGAGTTAGGGCAGAACATCAACTGCCAGTTAGTGGCAATTTTTAGTCTGCTAACCAGCTAAGAAACCACATAAAGAGGGCCTTTTGCAAACCCAGGCTAACATTTTTAGCTGGCGGTAAATGCTCAGACACCCATAGGAATATAATAATTCTCACCTCCAACCTTCTGACTTGCCTGGGACCGTGGCTCATTCCGAGTTGGTCTGCTAGGCTCCGTAGATCAGGCTGACATTACCGTAGCCATTATGATGTCAACTTCAGAACCGGGGGGGGGGGGGGGAACATGCCTCACAGCTGCTCCATGTCCAGAGGAGGGTTGCTGGACATGGGTGGCTGGAGGGGGGGCAGGGGAGAGAGGAGGGTCACTGGACATGGGTGGCTGGAGGGGGGGCAGGGGAGAGAGGAGGGTCGCTGGACATGGGTGGCTGCAGGGGAGCCGAGGAAAACCTTGCTAACGCCCGTTTCATTTGTGTCAGAAACAGGCCTTTTTTACTAGTAGGAATATAATGGGCATCTTCTCAGTGTTTACTGCCAGCTGATTTTTACCGCAAGCTAAAAACGCTTGCGTGGCTTTGTAAAAGACTCCCCCCCCCCCCCCCCCCCCAAAGTTAGACCAGCAAAACAGCTTAAAAGCACTCCTGGTGACAAATACACACATGCTTGTATGCAACTCAGACAGAGGTGCATTTTGGGAGGAGGTGCAGTTGACACGTGCATTTTATAAAATGCATTCGTTTGTGTGTACTTTACACAAAGAAGCTTAAAATGCCTGTACCTTCACTGTAGCTGTGGTTTCTGCAGGTTACATCCCTCTGTGCCTTATTTGAAGTGTGAAGGTCATTTAAGTTTTGCTTTGGTTCCCTCTTCTTGCTACATAGGGATTCTCTGTGTGGACACGTGTGCACACAAATCACCATTTTGTCACTAGGTGGTATTCTGAAAGTATGAGCCAAGACGCAATGGCACCAAAATGATTAAGGGGATGGAACTGATTTCATATGAGGAAAGGTTTAAGAGAAGGCTTTTCAGCAAGGAAGGTTGATGGCTGAGGGGGGATATGATAGAGGTCTTCAAAATCCTAAGTTGTGTGGAACGGGTAAGCACTAATTAATTGTTTACTCTTTCAAAAAGTATTAAGATTAGGAGACACTCCATGAAGTTACATGGAAGTACTTTTAAAACGAATAGGAGGAAATATTTTTTCGCTCAACAAATAGTTAAACTCTGAAATTTGTTATCAGAGGTTGTGGTAACAGTGGTTAGCGTATCTGGGTTTAAAAAAGATTTGTTCAGGTTCCTGGAGGAAAAGTCCATAGTTATAGATATGAGAAAAGCCACTACTGTCCCTGGGATTGGTAGCACGAAATCTTGCTAGTCTTTGGGATTCCAGAACCTTGCTGCTGTTTGGGGTTCTGTCGGACCTGGATTGGCCAGTGGAGGTGTGGGGATGAAATTTCTACATGGCACCACTGCAGTACATAGCACTACAATACAGAACCTGGCTAGTTAAAACTCCCTTGCGAGAGCCTATTGCTCATACTATAGGCATGGGTTAAATTCAGAATAATCTTTGACAGAATTTGCTGAGGTCTGTAATGCCAGCTGGAAAGTCCCATGCCTACTTGCTGATGTAATAGGTGGGCAATCATGGCAACATATAGTGACATAGTAAATGATGGCAGATAAAGACATGAACGGTCCATACAGTCTGCCCAACAGTCACACTCATTAACGATTCATGATTAAACCAACAATGAATGTGATGTAAAATACTTGATCATTGTATCTCTTTGGTGCTTCTGAGACCTAGACCATAGAAGTCCGCCCGGCTCTGTCCATAGGTCCCAACTACTGAAGTTGCCGTTGAAGCCCACTGCAGCCTATCAATGTGCTTATTATTGCTGGAACAATGAATCCTGGTCGAACCGACCCAGAGAAAACCCTCCAAAATGACGTAAAAAGGGCAGACTTGAGGTTCGTCAAGTCATAACATTTGGAACAAACAGGGACTGTTGTGATAGCCTTTGGGGTCATTTTCTCATCCAAGAACTGAATATAAGGAGCCTCTTGGGAAGCAAGAGGTTAACTGGTGATCAGGTGACAACTGGACTCCCAGATCCGAGCTGCCAATGCCTCAGAGATCTACACAGCTGGTAAAACCACAGCACCGGCCCACCCAGGAACGACTCAGCTCTCCTGCTCCAGTGTCCAAAGGAGGATCTGGCTCCATTAGCCAGGGATATATAGATGATCCAACAGTTGTGAGTCTAGGACACAAGGTCTGTGTTCCCTCTAAACTGTATGATAGATGTTCATTGCTTTATGTAATCCAGCATTTGTGTATTGTTCTCATATTTTTATTATTTTACCTGCTGCTAATTAAATAAACAAGCTATCTATTTTTATTATACTTGGACCTTGTGTCAGTTACTTGTCAGAATAGCTGGGGCTGTGTTGGATCCATAAGGGAACGTAAGATTGTTTTTCATAAATCTCAGCGTGCTAATTATAATTATAATAGAGTTCATATTCCCAATTGCTCCATCCAGCGCCAGCCCAAGGCAAGATGCTGCCTGAGGTGGAACTAAGATGCCACTCCCCTCCAGGCTGAGATGCTGCCCCCTTCCTACCTCCGGCCCATTCACAGCATTTACCTGTTTCATCATGTTCTAAACCCGTCAGCAGCAGCGATTCCCATACGCTGCCCTGCCGCCGGCACCCGCCCCTTCCCTTTATTGCTGCTGCCTGAACCTCTGATAAAACAGGAAGTTGCATAAGATAGGCGGCCGTAGTAAAGGGAAGAGGCGGGTGCCGGTGGCAGGGCAGTATATGGAAATCGCTGCCACTGCCATGTTTGGAACGTGACAAAACAGGCAAACGCCGCGAACGGGGTGGAGGAAGGAAGGGGGAGATGCTGCTCCTGAAGAGTGCCGACAGAGGTCCCCGCCTCAGGTGGCTTAATGGTCGGGGTGCCCCTGGTTCCATCCTCCAAATGGAGATGGGGGCAATCTGTTTTGCCCCACAGTGGAAGCAGGATACTGGGCTAGATGGACCATGGGTCTGCCCCAGTATGTCTGCTCTTATGCAGTCTCAAACAGGCATTCACATGGGTGAAGATTGGGCAGAATGTGGTCACGGTACACAGTTACACACATACCCCCGATAATCAGCACTATTTAACCAGCCAGAACGGCTGCTGACTGGTTAAATAGTGTTTAACCGACTATCCACCAATATTTAGTGAGGGATAATCGGCTATCCCCCGCTGAATATCCCCAGTTAGCGGCTAGCAGATAGCTGGTCCCATCACCCAATATAACTGGCTATCTGCTGATTTTTAAAGCCGGTTTAGTGGTCATATTTGGCCACGTGAAAACATAGGATATCTTTGGCCGTTTACAGATAACCGGCTAAGCCTGAATATCAATTTAGCTGACTATCTTTAAACTGGCCAAAAATAAACCGGATATTCAATGCCAGTCACCGCAAACGGCCTGGCATTGGATATCCGGGCTTAGTGCTGACTGTGGGAGTTAGCCAGTTTAACTCCTGCGGTCTGAATATCGACCTCACAGATTACACAATCTGATAATCTGAGTGCATTCTTTTGTAATCTAGGTGTGAGCACTGAAACTAGCTCCATGGCTAGTGTAAATGTCTATGCCCTACTCGTATGTATATGCAAATGTGCACATATACGTTTGCTTCCTATACATACAAACAGAGCCTGAGGTTTTCAACAGATTCTATAGTCTGGATCCCATAAATGGCAATAACAGATCAGGATCAAGGCTGGAGTGGGCTTCAAAGGTAGCTCCAGTAGTTGGGAACCAGTGTCGGGCAGACTTCTAGGATCTGTACCCCAAAATTGGCAGGGAGAGTTAGAGATTAAGTATTATGCCAGTGTTTAATTCAGCGGCGTAGCTACAGGTGGGCCTGGGTGGGCACAGGCACACCCGTTCTTGCCTCAGGCCCATCTAGTCTAGCGGTCCATACGGCCCCCAAAGCACCTCAATGGTGGCATCTCACACTCCTCTCTCCCTCTTCTCTGCTCACAGCGTAGTATCTGTCCATCTCTCCCTGAACCCCCCCCCCCCCATGTCTACCTCAGAGTTGTCACTGGTGGCAATTCTTATAGGCAGCCTGTGTCGGCCCTGCAAGCTTCCCTCTACTGTGTCCCACCCTTGATGGTGTCACTTCCTGTTTCTTTACTGGTAGGGACACAGTAGAGGGAAGGCTAGCGCAGGTTGCCTATAGGAATTGCCTTCGGCGACAGCTCTGAGATAGATCCTGGGGGGGTGGTTCAGAGAGAGATGGGCAGAAGCTGGACCGAGAGCGGCGAGGGGGGAGAAGGAGCAGATGCTGGGTCTGGGGCAGAGGAGAGGGTGAAAGATGAACACATGTGAGTAGGGGTAGAGAGGATGGAAGCAAAGAGAGGGGGGACGTTATAAAAAAAACCTGTATTGTATGTATGTATGGGAGTGTGGGTGGGAAGGGCTCACCCAGGTTAACTCTGGGCCCACCCAAAATGGCTGGTCTGGCTACGCCCCTGGTTTAATTATGAAGAAGTGGATCCTGTGCATAGTGCCAGATGCAACTCTGGCTTCCTTGTTGGGCAGATTGGCTGAAACTGTATAAGTCTTTATCGACGACATTTACTATGGTAATATGAAACTTCTAAATTCTTAAACTGATGCCTGAATTGCCGCAACCAGTTTTGTGCTAGGACAGATACAAATGAGGTGAAAAAGGAGCACATCTGAGAAAAACCAGAAAAAGAGGAAAGACGTTTTTAATTCTGGCACGAAGATCTTCAAGCCACTGGATTCTTCCTCAGCCTGTCTGTGGATCTCCCACTGGCTCACGGTTCATGCACCTGCCACAGGTGGAGGGTAAGAAAAGTAGGTTGGTATTGCCAGTTTTGGTAAAGCGGTCTGCTCTGTACCAGCGGCATAGCAAGGGCGGGGCGGTGGGAGCAGTCCGCCCTGGGTGCACACTGCTGGAGGGGTGCAAAGAGCAGCTGTGCGCCTGTCAGCTCTGCTGGTTCCCTGCTCCCTCTGCCCCGGAACAGGTTACTTCCTGTTCCGGGGCAGAGGGAGCCAGTGGAGCCGACAGGTGCGCGGCTGCTCTCTGCACCCTCCAGCAGCCAAGAATGCACCTGGGGAGGGGGGCTTGATGCACCCGGGAGGGGGGTGTCATTGCGCTGGGGGGGAGGGCGTCGTGCTACACCCTGGGGTGATGGATGCTGCACCTGGGGGGGGTGCGCAGTGGCGATCCGCCCCGGGTGGCAGTCGACCTAGGATCGCCACTGCTCTGTACATTCAGTATAAAAATGTGATTCAGTGACGGCAATTTTGGGGATAACATTCAGCCTGTGGCAAATAGCGGCTTGTAAGCTGCTCACAGCCGTGGGCTGAGCTAAACCCCAGAAATTCACTGTTGAGATGTGCGCAACTCTCAGCATTGAATATCTGGGTAGGTGCGTTGACCTGGAAGTTAACTGGCCACCAGCTGATATTCAGACAGGTGCCCGGTTCACTTTGCAAATACAGTTACATCTTTCAGATGTCCTAACTTTATCCTCATACTTAGCCGATTAGGCTGGATTCTATATAAGGCGTGGCAAGTCGTGCGCATTAAATTGTGCATGCGGCCAATTTACGTGTGCTACTCAATTGAGTAATGATCCAATTAGTGATGATAATTGGCTGATAACCAATAATCATCATTAATTGGAATTGATATGCGCTTTTTAGGCGTATTCTAAAATAAAAGTGCACGTAACTTCCAACACACATAGCTGAAAAGGGGGTGTGGCCGTGGGAGGAGTGAAGGCATGTTTTGGGCATCAATCAAATGTATGCACGTTTGTTATAGAATTCAGAAGACCTTGCATACATTTAGGTGCAGGTATTTACATCAGGTTTTCAGTGGCATACATGGCTCCGCCCAAACTCCGCCCCTGGCCTGCTCCTAACCTATCCTTTTAAGGAGTTAGCATGATATTCAGCAGCAGGGGAATAGCCAGACTTTGACGGAAGGGGGGCCCAGAGCTCGAGGTGAGGGGGCACATTTTAGCCCCCCTCCCGGCTCCGCCAACCCCTGCCCACCGCCAACTTTCACCCCCCGCCCACCAGCGCCACCGCCACCACCGCCGCCAACTTTCACACACAACCCCCTGCCGCTGCCGCAACCCTCTTGACCCCCCCTTCCCACTGCCAACTTTCTCCCGCCGTTTAGCTTTGCTAGCGGGGGACCCCAACCCCCGCCAGCTGAAGTTCTCTCCTCGGCCGCATGGCGTTGCTTGCTGAATGATCTGATCAAGTTTCTGTGCAGGACGTCAGAAACAGAAGGAAGCCTTTTGTGAGAAGAAGAGGACCTCGGCTGGTGGGGGTTGGGGTCCCCCGCCAGCAAAGGTAAGCGACGTCGGGTTGGCGGCGGGAGGGGGTCGAGAGGGTCGTCGGCAGGGGGGGGAGCAAAGTTGGTGGCAGGGTCGGCAATGGCGGGGGGGGGGGGGGTTGGCGGCACCAGGGGGGGCAAAAATGTGCCCCCTCACCTCGGGCTCTGGACCCCCCTCCCGCAGAAGTCTGGCTATGCCCCTGATACCAACTAAATCCTGATGTAAATTAGGCTCAGATCTCCCTTATTCTACAACAGCGTGCATAAAATTGCAGGAATGCCCCTGATCCACCCATGACTCTCCCATGGCCACGCCCCCTTTTTTATAGCCACATATAAATTTACACAAGGTTCCAGGTGCCTAAAAATACACGTGTAAATGTTAATTAATGCCAGATAGAGCTATTAATTAGCACTCAATTATCAGTGCTAATTGGCTTGTTATTCAATTAAATTGGGCATGTATCCAAATTTACGCAAGCCATATATAGAATTCGGGGGATAATGTAGGTGAATTTGTGCTGTCATATTAATTATCCTGGGACCAATACTGAATCATGGCAATTAGCTTTTAATCACAACTCTTGCCACCACGGTTAAAGTGAAACAGGATATTCATCACTGATTCATGGATACCGCCTGGTGCTGAATATCCAGTTTCTGTCAACCCGGAAGTACTAACTAATAAACCGCCATATTCAAACCACTAACCAGATAGCTAGCTGGATATGTCAGCTGACCTAACTTTTTACTATTCTAACTTTATCTGGTTAGCAATCTGGTGTGAAGCCCTGCCCAGCGCATCCCAGGATGCACTGGGCAGGGCTGGGCGCCGCCATTTTCAAGGCTGCGCTGCTGGAAGAGGAGAGAGTGTACCTGCCTTCTCCAACCAAGGTACAGCAGGGTGGGGAAGTGGGCCACTAAACCACCAGGTTGGGGGGGGGGGTTGATTTGCAGCCCACTGGGCCACCAGGGCTTTTTGGGGGGGGGATGCTAGGGAGGGTTGGGGGCTGGAGACCCACTGGATCTCCAGCCCTCCCTGAACTTGTGTCGGGGGGGGGGGTCATTGGCTGGGGGTCGGGGTTCCTGAGAGGGAAGGCTTCTGTCTGGGGTTTGTATTGGGGGGAATGGGGGCCGGTAGCATGCAAATGCATGCTGGACAGGGCTCACCATTCCTCCCCAATGGTTTGCAAACCCTAACGCCAGCTCCCAGCTGGCATAGGGTTTGCCGCGCACAGCGTGCCAGGGTTTGGCATGCTGCTCGCCGATCATTGGGGAGGAATATGTTTAGCATGCATTTGCATGCTATTTGCATTCAGAACCTGCAGCGCGTTGTTTCACACGCTCAGGGGCTGTGATCATGGGGCGGAAGCAAACGCAGGCGCTAGTTTGGTGTGAATAACCTCTAACACCTGTGTTTGTTTCTGATCATCGACCCATGAATGTGGCCGCTAACCAGGTGACCTCTGGCTCTACCCAAACTCTGCCCACAGACGGCCTGAGCACTGTCCTGATAGTGCCAAGGTGGTCAGAGTAAATATTCAACAGTACTATCCGGGTTAGTGCTGCAGAATATCCCTCCCTCCAGCACGTTCTAACCAGATAAGTGCCTAAATATTTTCGACCCTCATATCTCTGCGGTGCATCTGTGAATGGGTGTGTGTGTTAGTTCCTTCCCTTCCTCCATCTATGCTTTATTTCTTCCACTATTACTATTTTAATTAGTTTTGTAAACTGCCTAGATGTACGATTCAATAAGCGATATCTCAAATGAATTATGCACACACACATATATAGGTATAGATCAGTGGCATAGCTAGGTGGGGCCGTGGGGGCCTGGGCCCCCCTCCAAATTTACTCTGGGCCCCTGGTTGGCTTGCGGGGGTTGCTGAAGACTTCATCCAGTGCTGGTCTGCGGCGGCGCTGCAGCATTGCCTGCCCTGCTCTGCTCTCTCTTCCCCTCACGTTGGGCGCACTCTTTTTAGTGAAATTGAGCATGCTCAGTTTCACTACTACTACTACTATTTAGCATTTCTATAGCTCTACAAGGCATACGCAGCGCTGCACAAACATAGAAGAAAGACAGTCCCTGCTCAAAGAGCTTACAATCTAAAAGGAGAGTGCCGGATGTGGAGGGAAGAGAGAGCAGGGCAGACAATATGGCAGCACTACAGACCAGCGCTGGGCAAAGTCTTCAGCTGACAGGGGTTGGGGACCTCCACTAGCCAAGATGTACAGCAGCGGAGGGGGACAGCAGCAGTGGCGGGGGGCGGTGGCGACCAAAATGTGCCCCCCACCTTGGGCTCTGGCCCCCTCCCACTTTGAGGTCCGGCTATGCCCCTGGTATAGATAATGCCTACATTGAGATATACATTCAAATGTAGTGCAAATTCATACCTGTACTTCTCTTGGCAGATACATACATTAGGGCAAACCAGTGAACCTGCTGTACAGAAATGCACAGAATTGTAATCCTTTTCCTAGTTTTCAGCTCAGACATGTGTAGGTACATAAGTACGTAAGTACATAAGTAGTGCCATACTGGGAAAGACCAAAGGTCCATCTAGCCCAGCATCCTGTCACCGACAGTGGCCAATCCAGGTCAAGGGCACCTGGCACGCTCCCCAAACGTAAAAACATTCCAGACAAGTTATACCTAAAAATGCAGAATTTTTCCAAGTCCATTTAATAGCGGTCTATGGACTTGTCCTTTAGGAATCTATCTAACCCCTTTTTAAACTCCGTCAAGCTAACCGCCCGTACCACGTTCTCCGGCAACGAATTCCAGAGTCTAATTACACGTTGGGTGAAGAAAACTTTTCTCCGATTCGTTTTAAATTTAATATTCTCCCAAGATAAACGTTTTTACCTTCAGTTCTCTTAGAACCCCTGACCTGAGAAAGAAGGGTCTGCCTTTGAAAGTTTACCAACAAGAGTGTTAAGTTAGTCCAATAAAAAAAGGTATCACCTTATTTTCCTTTTCTTTTGCTTTGTTTTATTTCTACTTATTACTTTTAAAGTGGACTGAGACAGCAGCTACACTACTTTGGACTAGAAGTGTTTCACCACTCTTAACTCTGTTTACAGAGTTTATTTAGTGAGGGAGAGGGAACCGGGCTGCTCCCTCTTTGGGCTCAGGACAGCCCTTTGGAGATTCGGCTAGTAGTCTCAGGTGCAGGCGGAAGACACAGAACGAAGAGCGGTGTTTAGGCCAGGGACCCTCTCAGGGTGCAGCCGAAGGCAGGAGAAGCTGGTTCCAGGCCCATGGCCCCAGCTGTCAGCCTGAGCGATGAATTACATGCTATAAGAAGGTGTTGACAGGAGCAGCTGGACATCAGAGAGTGATGAAAAGAAAACGAAATTCATTCAGAGTTCAGACAGACTGGCCCATTGGGGACACAAACAGCCGAACCCTACGCGGCATCACTACGCCACCTGCTGGACATTAGAGGAAGTGTCTGATGAATCCAGGTAGGAAAGTCTCCTGTTTCCATAAACTTTTCTTTACAAGATGAAACACCTCCCTGTCCCAGATCCTGAATTTGGTTCCACATCCAATGCACATTAAGCATGAGCCTTCTAGTGAAGCAAAAGTATGTTGTAAACAGTGTTAAAATTATACATAACAAGTGTTAAACATAATGTAGTGACGACATGTGGCAAATTGTGGATTTTTTTTCCTACCAAATAGACCCAAGTGTTTAATAAACAAATTGAGAACAAAAGACAAGACCAATATTACTGTAGCGCTCGTAAATAGATTCCATAAAAGATCTGAAGTATTTCTCATTTTATTTACCTGAAAAAAGATGCATGGTATTTCTTGAGAGCCTGGGAAGATGAAATGTGAAACATGAAACCCCTTTTTCACTTCCTCCTCCTTTTGCCTTCCCCAGAGATAAGTTCCTTAAAAATACAACTGATTATAAAAGTTTTAATGACTTATTTACACTAATGAGATTGTGTAGAGAAGGGCTAGGAAACCGTGCCCTGAGCTCATGATCCAAAATCTGGCTCCTAATCTGAACGTGCCCTTTCTAGTAGGGTTAAGTGGTGAGATTAGCCAAAATAGGGCCATAAATAGCTACACCCAAATATAGTTTATTTTATCCTGTAATTCAGTCCATCTGATCTCATGGCTGACTTAATGAACAATAGCCAGACTGCGAGAGTGGGGTTTTTGGATCACTGATGTGACAAAGCAGTTGGACTATGGTTATTAATTATTTATAATCTGCCATTTTCCAAGGCTTAGAATACAAAGGAACATAGATAAAAGATATACAACACACAATCAGAAAACAAAAGGCAAAGCAATAATAATAAAAAAATATATAAAATATAGTTAACTATTTTATGCATCTTAGTACACTATTATCACAAATATTAGGAGGAAATGCTCTTCTCTTGTGAGGTCCCCACCACGAGGACCATGTGCAATTCTGCAGAACAAGTGCATTGATAGAATAAAGAAGTTCACTTGAAAACCTTAGTGTTGTTCAAAGTACTAGATCAAAGTACTTACGTAAAAGTACAGTGAAGGACACATTAAAAATGTACTTAAGTGAAAGTATAAAAGTTATTGCCTAATATAATACATTTTGAGTAAAAAGTAAAGGTATCACAACTACAATGAATGCAACTATTGTTAATGTTTTTATCCCAACAACTTTATGCTTTACAATTCAATCCACTTTGCTTTTCGTAAAACTACATTTTGAAAATGACTGTCAGTCATATGAGTGTACTTGTGAGTCATTAATCCAGCACAGCGAAAAAGGATTGTTCAGTCTGACAAAACATTTCTTCAAATCAGGCCAGGTTGCAATATTAGGGGCCATTTTACTAAGACACGTAAGCGTCTATGAGCGCCCAATGTGCGCCAAAATGGAGTTATCGCCCGGTTACCGCGTGGCTCTTGCAGTAATTTCATTTTTGGTGCGCGTCCAATATGTGTGGCTAAAAAATCATATTTATTTTCGGAAATGCGTATCATGTATCAAACGCGCACCAAGTTTCATTTGATGCGCATAGGTCATTCCCGCCCGGTTAACGCATGAGACTTTACCGCTAGGTCAATGGCTGGCAGTAAGGTCGCAGACCCAAAATGGATGCACTGCAATTTTGATTTTGCCGCACGTCCATTTTCGACAAAAATATACAAAAGGCCTTTTTTACAGGCACGCTGAAAAATGGATCCGCGCGTGCCCAAAACCCACACATACACTACCGCAAGCCATTTTTCAGTGCATCTTAGTAAAAGGACCCCTTACTGAGGTCTTCTACTCGGTCTGCAGGTTTTGACGAAGAGAATCTCTGAAACACTTGATTTCCATATAACCATAAATACTTTATCATCGTTATTATCATCTGCATTAGATATAGTGCTGTCTAGTTCATCACTTGCATCTTCTATGGTATCATCGCCTTGGTATCCAATTACTACGAAGGTTTTGAGAAAGTTGGAATCATTGTCTGTTGTTGTTCTAACAATTTTTCGTCTGATGGCAAACTCTGCATATCTTCGAGAACTGATGCAAGAACTTTAAAAGTGTGGAAATCCTTCAGTCTTAAAGCTAAACAAGCAAACGTCCTTCCTAAAGACTATCAATCTAGGGGACAGTCACCCCAATGTAAAATTTTCAATGGGATGACCAGAAGTCTATTGTGATAGAGACATATGTCTGTTCTCCAAGAATTTCAACCAGCTTCAGCTTCATCTCCTGTTCAAAATGTTTGGCTGGAGCCCAGTAACCAACTCAACAAACACAGGCAACTTCACTGCTCTCATAGGCTAAATTCACTGAACAGCAAAATTTAAAAGATGAAATGATCCACTGTTTGTGTGATGACGTTTGCAATAGCAAAATTGTGTTACTGGTTTTTCTGTTTCATTTGGTTTCTGAGGAATCATTATTCACATCTTGCTTCCGGTTCTACTTTTAACTGCAAGCATCAGATGTAACTGAGTAAAAGTAATAAAAATTGGCAAAATAATTACGTCAGTAAAAGTAGAAGTAAGAAAACCTGCAGACCGAGTAGAAGACCGGAGTAAGGGCTCCTTTTACTAAGATGCACTGAAAAATGTTATCCTGTACTTCTTTACAAGTAAAAGTAACAAAACTTTTACCAGTGGCTTGCTTGTCACCTGGGGCGGGTCGCTGCTGTTCTCCCCCCCCCCCCCCCCCCCCGAGGCACATCATACATCAGCACTCCCCGAGACGGGTCACACCTTTACCCCCTGAGGTGCATTACCCCCACCACCCTTCCTCATAGCAAGGGGGTGCATGGAGCATTTGCGTGGCTGTCAGCTCTGCTGGTCCCTTCCCCAAAACAGGAAGTAATGTCAGAGGGGGCAGGGGATCGACGGAGCAGACAGCCACGTAACTGCTCCGTGCACCCCCTTGCTGCCTGTACCCAAGGTGGACCGCCCTACTGCCCCGCCCTTGATATGCTACTGACTTTTACTTAGGTACAGTTACTAATTACATTTACTTAGTTACTATACAACACTGGAAAGCCACCAAAATGATGGTTGAACTCCACTATAAGGAGAAAAAAAACCACAGGAAGTGGAGGAACACTAGACCCCTACGTTAAGACAATCCAGCAGGAAAAGGATTAGGGTGGGCTGGCTCTTTCAAGAAATCAAGGGAGACGTATGTGCAGTGAATAGTCTTTTTTAAAGGAACATCAATTGACTCGATACAGCTGCCGTGTTTCGGTGCTTGCTCACCTGCCTCAGGAGTCTTGTGATGTTTCCCATGTATAGTATAAATAAAGGGTTGTCATTTTAGAGTAGTTCTTGAGAGTTTTATTCTTGAGTATTCTGATCTTGTATTTTGATTAGAGCCTTCTTCTCTAAAACAACTATACACTGGAAACATCACAAGACTCCTGAGGCAGGTGCACAAGGGCCGAAACACGACAGCTGTGTCGAGTCACTTGATGTTCCTTTAATAAAGACTATTCACTGCACATAATTCTCCCTTGGTTTCTTGAAAGAGCCAGCCCACCCTACTCCTTTTCCTGCTGAGCTCCACTATAAGCCAAACATTGAGAAAATGACAAAGACGAAGATGTATTCTTCAGATATCTAGCAGACTTCACTAAAGAACCAAAACATGTCATACTCTATAGAATGAAACATTCAAGAACAAGGGGTGATTGTATGAAGCTGAAATGGAAAGGAGAAAGGAGATTGGACTTGATATACCGCCTTTCTGTGGTTACGATCAAAGCGGTTTACATACTATGTACAGGTACTTATTTTGTACTTAGGGCAATGGAGGGTTAAGTGACTTGCCCAGACTCACAAGGAGCTACAGTGGGAATTGAACCTAGTTCACCAGGATCAAAGCCCGCTGCACTAACCACATGGGAAAATAATTTTTCACAAAAAAAAACAAGTCAACAGTGCTGATAAACACCAAAACAAAGGGAAAAAATTCAATCAGGTATGGGATAGGCACAAGAGAACCTTAGTGGCAGGGGAGGACCACAGCTGGAGTGAGACCCGTGAAAGCACAATAGTCAGCCATGAATGGACAGAGTAGGTGGATTGAATGGTTGTTATCTGCTGACAAACTTGATGTTCTGATCTACTGTATTTTCAAACCTGACACAGTTAAACCTTCCTCATGTCATTGATTTGTCAATGATTGGCAAAAGCTTGAGCAACTTTCTGTTCAGGTTATAGCAGGGGTGGGCGTGTGATTTAATGAAAGCTAAACCAGAGCCAAAAGACATTCACCTTGTCTTGGACTGAATTGACTGTTTCTATATGGGACCCCAGCCAGGACATAGGAAGCCTCAGAAGATTGGGAGTCCTTTAAAGAGTAGCCACCACTGGGGAGGCCTCCTTCAGTAACATGGACAGCCCAGAGTCCAAAGAGCAGATCATGGTTTGTGTAATCATTATTATAACTTTAGTAGTACATTCAAGGCAAGTTTAATCTCACTGTACTTCAGCAGTACAAGAGTGAGAACACAACTTGGCAGGAACTCAGGAATAAGGTACAGGAGAAGAACAAGGCAAAAATCCAGGAGCTCAGGAACAAGGACATCTAAGTAACAGCACAAGAGTAGATCAATGAACCAGCAAATCCAGAGGTAGGGCAAAAATACTGCAAACCATCTAGGCTGGCTCCTCCTGAGTCAGTCAGAATACAACACATGATGCAACCAGCCAATCAGGAAACAATACATGATGCAACCAGCCAATCAGGAAACAACACAAGGTGCAACAAGCAAGCTTCAGGTTGACAGTAACCCTCAGTACCAAACAGCTCCACATGGGGGAGCCAAGCTCAAACTCCACGACCAGGCCATGCATTACATCTAGTCAATGGCATGCGCATGTCTGTACATCCATTCCGAAAAGTTAGATAGGATTGGACATTTTTCAACCTCACTAGTCTATGTTTCATCTATTTCATTTTCTTCCTTGTGTTATTAAGGAGGTCCTTTTAGAAGGCTTTTTCACGTGAAAATAGTGCCATTTATGCATGCCAATAACCAACCTGTGCAAACAGCTATTTTGAAAAGCCACTATTCAACCATGTAAAAGTCACAGGATGCAAGGGGGGGTGTTGTGGGCAGGTTTGGGCAGTTGCAAGTTCAGGGCACCCTGGTAGGTTCAGTAGGAGAGGGTCAATGAGGTTAATGTGAGCAAGTGCAAGGTGATGCATGTGGGAAAAAAGAACCCGAATTATAGCTACGTCATGCAAGGTTCCACGTTAGGAGTTACGGACCAAGAAAGGGATCTGGGTGTCGTCGTCGATAACACACTGAAACCTTCTGCTCAGTGTGCTGCTGCGGCTAAGAAAGCGAATAGAATGCTGGGTATTATTAGGAAAGGTATGGAAAACAGGTGTGAGGATGTTATAATGCCGTTGTATCGCTCTATGGTGCGACCGCACCTTGAGTATTGTGTTCAATTCTGGTCGCCGCATCTCAAGAAAGATATAGTAGAATTGGAAAAGGTGCAGCGAAGGGCGACTAAAATGATAGTGGGGATGGGACGACTTCCCTATGAAGAAAGACTAAGGAGGCTAGGGCTATACAGCTTGGAGAAGAGACGGCTGAGGGGAGACATGATAGAGGTATATAAAATAATGAGTGGAGTGGAACAGGTGGATGTGAAGCTTCTGTTCACGCTTTCCAAAAATACTAGGACTAGGGGGCATGCGATGAAACTACAGTGTAGTAAATTTAAAACAAATCGGAGAAAATTTTTCTTCACCCAACGTGTAATTAAACTCTGGAATTCGTTGCCGGAGAAAGTGGTGAAGGCGGTTAGCTTAGCAGAGTTTAAAAGGGGGTTGGACGGTTTCCTAAAGGACAAGTCCATAAACCGCTACTAAACGGACTTGGAAAAATCCAAAATTCCAGGAATAACATGTATAGAATGTTTGTACGTTTGGGAAGCTTGCCAGGTGCCCTTGGCCTGGATTGGCCGCTGTCGTGGACAGGATGCTGGGCTCAATGGACCCTTGGTCTTTTCCCAGTATGGCATTACTTATGTACTTATGTACTTAGTTTGAGAAAAAGTAGACTAACGTTTAGAGCATCAGGCTGAGAACCACCCTGTGGAATTGTCTGTATTTGCTGCTTGATACAGTGAAGAATCTAAAAGGATTACTTTTCATGTTGTACTTTGACTGACCCCTGACGCCGGCATTCGCAGAAATACAGGTTCTCAGGCCTTCAAATAAATATTGCTCCCTCTGCAACTTGGCTCCACCTTGTGATTCTATCTGTAGCCAATTCCACTTGTTTTATGAATTTGAGAACCAAGGAAGGTAGGGTTAAAATCCACGTGACCTTGGACAAGTCACTGAAAGGGAAATTGTATAACCTAGGTGCTCACATTTATGTTTGCGTTATGCCTGGGATTCTATATATTGAGCCGAGAGTTCCATAACAGTGTGCAAAATTTAATTAGTTAACAAGCTAATCAGCACTGATAATTAGATGTTAACAAGGAATTATTGACACTAATTGGTATTAATTAGAATTTGCACGCACTACTTGCTAAGCATATTCTGTAACGTGGTGTGTGTAAATTCTAAGTTGCATAGTTGAAAAGTGGGTGTGGTTATGGGTGTGGAATGGTGGGTTGTGGGCGTTTCTAAGTACCAACATATCGTCACCCTGTAAACCAGACTGCGGAGTACCACAAGGATCACCACTATCACTCATCCTTTTCAACCTCATGATCAGGGGCGTATCTGGACTCCGGCGGTAGGGGGGGCCAGAGCCAGAGGGAGGGGGCACATTTTAGCCCCCCCCCCGCCCCGCCGCCGAGCCCCCACCGCCGAGCCCCCACCGCCACCAATGACTCTCTCCATCCCCCTCCCGCCGCCAACCCTCCCCCGCTGCCGTTCTTACTTTTGCTGGCGGGGGACCCCAACCCCCGCCAGCGGAGGTCTGCTTCCACCTGCCGCTGCCGTAAAAACTTCTTCTTCAGCCGGCGGGGGACCCCAAACCCCCGCCAGCCGCCCCGCGGTGTTTAAAATTCATCTTCGGCCTCCGTGGCCGTGCTGCTGTGATAGGCGCTGTTGAAATCCACTTCGGAGTCTGACGTCGTTGTACGTTGTACGTGCTGCGACGTCAGACTCCGAAGTGGATTTCAACAGCGCCTATCACAGCAGCACGGCCACGGAGGCCGAAGATGAATTTTAAACACCGCGGGGCGGCTGGCGGGGGTTTGGGGTCCCCCGCCGGCTGAAGAAGAAGTTTTTACGGCAGCGGCAAGTGGAAGCAGACCTCGGCTGGCGGGGGTTGGGGTCCCCCGCCAGCAAAAGTAAGAACGGCAGCGGGGGAGGGTTGATGGCGGTAGGGGGGTCCAGGGCAAAATCTGCGGGGGCCCAGGCCCCTGAGGCCCCACGCAGATACGCCCCTGCTCATGATGGTCCCACTAGCCAAAGCCTTATCCACACAAGACCTTAATCCATTCATTTACGCTGATGACATCACACTATACATCCCCTACAAGCATGATTTAGCAGAAATCACGGATAAAATCAAGCTCAGCTTAAACATCATGAACTCATGGACAAACGCATTCCAATTAAAACTCAACACAGAAAAAACACACTGTCTCATCATCTCATCCCAATACAACACATACAAACCCACAAACATTAACACCCCAGGATACACCCTCCCTATTTCAGACAACCTGAAAATTCTCGGAGTAACAATCGACCGAAACCTCCAACTAGAGTCCCAAGCTAAACTCACCATAAAGAAAATGTTCCTCTCAATGTGGAAACTAAAACGTGTGAAACCATTCTTCCCGAGGGAAATATATCGCAACCTGGTACAGTCAATGGTACTAAGCCATGCAGACTATTGTAACAGAATCTATGCAGGATGCAAAGAACAAATCATAAAGAAACTTCAAACCGCCCAAAACACAGCAGCACGGCTTATGTATGGAAAAACGTGTTTTGACAGCGCCAAACCACTCCGAGAAAAACTGTACTGGCTTCCAATTAAGGAACGTATCGCATTCAAAATCTGCACGACAGTTCACAAAATCATCTACGGCGAGGCACCGGGATACATGACAGACCTCATCGACCTACCACTCAGAAACACCATTAAATCAGCACGATCATACCTAAACCTCCATTACCCAAGCAGCAAAGGATTCAAATACAAATCCACCTATGCATCCAGCTTTTCCTACCTGAGCGCACAATTGTGGAATGCACTACCAAAAGTAGTAAAAACCACACTCGACCACATGAATTTCCGGAAAGTACTAAAAACAGAACTGTTCAGAAGGGCGTACCCCACCGACCCAACATAAAAAACCTGGACATTTGCGACACAACGTAACCAAAGATCGTAATGGACATATCCTAACATCCCTCTCTCCCTCCATCTCCAGGTCCCTGACCAGGACACCCCCTCTCTCTCCGCCTCCCATGCCCCCATCTCTAAACCCCTCCTTTCCTCCATGCAAGCAGAGGCACCGGCAGCTATATTTGCCATCTGCCTCCAGAACTCCTCTGTGCTGTGGCCTGCCTTTGTGGAAGAAGGAAGTTATGTCAGAAAGGGGGTGGGCCGTGGAGGAAGGAAGGTCTTGTGTCAGCAGCCAGACTAAAGGAAAAGGTCAGTGTCACTGACGATGGGGGGGGGGGGGCAGCAGGATCAGGGGGCCCAATGATCCTCATTGCATGGGGGCCTAGATCACTGTCAGTATGCCCCTGAGTAGAGGGAGAGATACCAGACTCAGAAGCAGAGGGGAGGGATAGATGGACCTGGGGTAGAGGGGGGGCAAAAGAAGTGAGAGGGAGAGATGTTGGACTTGGGAGCAGACGGGAAAGAGGGAGACATGCTGAGCAACAGGAGAGAGGGACAGTAGAATGAGGGAGAGATGTTGGACCACTGGGGCAGGGAAGGAGGAAAGAGAGAGACATGCTGAAACATAAGGGGGTGGACAGAGAGAAGGCGATGCTGGACAACGTGGGGCTAGGCAGGAGGGAAGAGAGATGGTGCAGGGAGATGCCTTGGGGACTAGATTCTATGTATCATGCCGAGATTTCCGCATGGAAATCAAAGTGTATTCTATAAAGTACACTTTAGGCGTACTTCATAGCATACGCCAAGGGAACATCCAACTACTTGGATTTTCCTGTTATCCGCCATGAAGGCACATGACATTGATTTCCATGCACTTCCTCCACGGTATGCAAATCTGTCTCATGAATATTCATTGTGGCTATCCTGAAAACCCGACTGGTTGAGTGTGCCCCAAGGACCGGGTTGAAAACCACTGGCTGAGACTGAACTGTGCTGTACCTTACAGTAACTCATCCTTCAGTTAGTTTATAGCACTGTGTAAATTGATGTGCCAGTGATCATTTCCATATTTAAAAAGTACCTGAAAGAACATAGGGGGGTCATTTTTGTAGTGCCGGAAACGACGGTGCGCTAGGGTTGGAAAGTGCCGCCAGGCTGCTGCAGTAGCCCGACGGTACTTCCTGTATAGCGAGCGGTAAGCCCACGTTAAGCTTACCGCCGCTTAGTAAAAGAAGCCCTTAAATGCGTAAGTAGCTACTTACAAGCATGTGCGAATAGAACATCACCATTTACGCCTGTTCCTGCTGCCTAAAACCAGGGCATTCCTTATAGAACCCCCCCCCAACACCACCACCACCACCAGCTAAAGTTACCAGTACACAGAGAGGTGGTGGAGATTAAAACGTAACGGAATTCAAACATGCATGGGATAAACATAAAGGAATCCTGTTCGGAAGGAATGGATCCTCTCCTCAGAAGCTTAGCCGAGATTAGGTGGCAGAGCTGGTGGGGGGAGGCGGGGCTGGTGGTTGGGAGGCGGGGCTGGTGCTGGGCAGACTTCTACGGTCTGTGCCCTGAAAATGGCAGATACAAATTAAGGTCAGGTATACACAAAAAGTAGCACATATGAGTTTATCTTGTTGGGCAGACTGGATGCCCCGTGCGGTCTTTTTCTGCCGTCATCTACTATGTTACCACGTTACTTGTAATTTTACCAGCAGGTTACATTAACAAGGGTAGGAGTTAGGGTGGGATTTGTTTTGGATTTTTATACGTAATACATGTATTTTACCTCAGAGAAATTGTACACACCAAGTAAAGAGGTAAATACGTGTATTGATAATTTTTCCACATGAGGCATACGTGTCCTTTCGCTTTGAAAACTCAGTAGAATCTGCATTATGAAACATGCTTGCCTACTGTTTATTAATACAGAGAGTGTGTCCTATTTGGTTCTGAATTAGCTTCACGGGACCCCCCCCCCCCGCTCCGCTCAGAATAAACGCCTGGTCTCACGGTCCATTCTGATCCAGAAGAATTTATGGATGCAGGATTGAACTGAACATGCATCTGTATGGCCTTTTTTCTTTTTTTCTTTCATTTATCAGGAATTCAATTAGATGCAATAGTTATTATTAATCTTATGGGAATTATTTCTATAGGAGACTGGCATGAGGAATGGAATCCTGAAGCCATCTCTTCTCTCAGTGCCCCGGGTTGGAAGAGCCCTGTCAGTCAGCATAATTTCAAGAGTTGGGATATTAATGAGAAGCCTCTAGGTGCAAATGATATTTTAATAGGTGTTACTTAACGAGACTGCCCCTAATATACACATACCGACCTGCATATTTCCCACAGAATTCACCCCCTTGTTAGAATAAGTAATTAGAATGTATGAACACTCACTTGACACTTTAATAAAGTGTCAAGCCATCATCAATTTAGGATTTAATAAAATAAAATTAAATATTTATTGTATTTTTACAACGTTGTATTTAAAGCATATTTTCCTCAAACTTGCAGAGCAGGAAGAAGCTTTGGAAAACAGCTTCACTGGTTTCTAGATTTGGGTGGTGTTGAGGGGAGGGAGCAGCAGGGGAGCGGGATCTGCAAGAAGATATCCAGACCAAGGGGAGGCTAGTGAAACGAATGGAGGGAAGGGGGAGAGGTGTGTGGAGAGAGACAAGGAGAGAAAGTAAGGAGAGCTGAGAGGGAGAGAGAGAGAGAGCAGAAAGCAGATAAAGTAAAAGAGGGAGAAATCGCATTGCATTCTGGGCTTTATGCAAATTAAGACACAGTGGGGCTTGTGTTTTTGTTTTATGTCCTCTGGTGAGCTCATTAAAGTAAAAAGTAGCCACTGTCCTCGAAAACAAAATGACAATAACAGTAAAAACGAGGCTGTTCATCTCTACAGGCACCAGGGCTAATATATCAACCCTCTCGGAACCCTTTAGCCCCTTCCTTCCTGTTGATATAAACCTGGTGGTCAGCACATCCTCGGAGACAGTTTCCAGAAGGGGAAAATTTTATAAAGCATCTTCCGTGTGTGAAGCCCGTTTTACACACGCTGGAAATGGCTGTTATGAAATTACGTGTGTGTAAGGTCATGTGTCATTAAGAGCACGCATTGCCGGAAGCACAAATTGCACAGCGCTGCAAGGCGCGTGCATGTTTTCCCAAAACAAAGGCATACGTTCAAAATAGGACGGTTTTCAAAGACGCAATAAGGGGTCCTTTTACTAGGGTGCGCTGGAAAATGGCTCGCGGTAGCGTAGGCACAGGTTTCGGGCGTGCGTGGATCCATTTTTCAGCGCACCTGTAACAAAAGGCCTTTTTTTTTCTACATTTTTGCCGATTAAATTGGAACGTTTTGATATCAAGGACGTTGCCTCCAAAGAAGGAGAAGCCTTTCAGCGTGTATGGGAACGCTTTTGGGATACCCTACACCCCAGGGCGAGAATCGGCCATGATTGTACCTCTGACAGACTGTTATGGTTAACAGTGATTTACGCCAGTTGAGGGAGGGAGGGAAGGAAGGGGGGGTTGGCAAGGGGAGGGAGGGAGGAGGGAGGATTTAGTGCTGTTTTGGAAAGAATAATTTCAAAATGTTTATTGGTTCTTCTTTGAATGATGAGGTCTTATGAATCATCGGAGTCCTGCTTGTAATGTTGGCTTCAGCTTAATAAAGATGATTTAAACAAAATTTTTGCCGAAAATGGACGTGTGGCAAAATCAAAATTGCCGCACATCCATTTTGGCCATTGACCTAGCAGTAAAGTCTCCCGCATCAAATGCCACTTGGTATGCGTCCGATACGTGCATCTGAAAATTAAAAAAAAAATTTCAGCTGCAAGTATTGGACATGTGCCAAAAATGAAATTACCACAAGAGCCACACGGTAGCCAGGTGGTAACTCCATCTTGGCACGCATAGACGCTTAAGTGGCTTTAGTAAAAGGGCCCCTAATTCTCCTCCCTAAATTAGCTTTTTTTAGGCTTGTGTTGGACCTTCAGCGGTGTCACTCGGGAAATACATATTTTCACCATGCAGTGGGCAGGGCTTCCCTACCATATAAGGGAGTTTCTCTCTTATATGGACCCCCAGGACATGGTGGCTGTCCGGGCTGACAGTGACAGGGATGCCTGACTCTGACAGGGGGTGGGAGCAGATCCTTAACCTTAATGCCAGCTTTGAGCTGGCATAGGATTAAGGTGCTAGTCCACCCCTACGATCAGAAGGCTGGTCTCTGATCACTGTTTGCCCGATGATCATGGGTGTGAAGGTAAATGCGGGTGCTTGTCCAGCGTTAGTGACCTCTAGCGCCTGCATTTAACTTTGATCATCATAAGTATATGCTATACAGGACAGACCGAAGGTCCATCAAGCCCAGCATCCTGTTTCCAACAGTGGCCAATCCAGGTCACAAGCACCTGGCAAGATCCCAAAACAGTACCGTACATTTTATGCTGCTTACTTTGAAAAAAGCAGTGGATTTTCCTACTACTACTACTTATCATTTCTATAGCGCTACAAGGCATACGCAGCGCTGCACACCATACACAAAAAAAAGACAGTGCCTGCTCAAAGAGCTCACAATCTAGATAAGACTTGAGACAGACAGAACAATTAAGGGTAGGGGAATAAAGAGGTGAGGATAAAGGATAGGGCAATAAGTGAGGGTACTGAGTAAGAGAGTCATGGTTAGGAGTCAAAAGCAGTAGCAAAGAGCTTATGGACTTTTCTTTTAGGAAGCGATCCAAAACATTTTTAAACCCTGCTAAGCTCATTGCTTTTACTACATTCTCTGGCAACGAATTCCAGAGTTTAATTATACATTAAGTAAAGAAATATTTTCTCTGATTCGTTTTAAATTTACTACCTTGTAGCTTCATTGCATGCCCTCTAGTCCTAGTATTTTGGAAAGAGTAAACAAGCGATTCACGTCTACCCGTTCCACTCCACTCATTATTTTATAGACCTCTATCATATCTTCCCTCAGCTGTCTCTTCTCCAAGCTGAAGAGACCTAGCCGCTTTAGCCTTTCCTCATAGGGAAGTCGTCCCATCACTTTTATCATTTTCATCACTGTTCCACGTACCTTTTCTAATTCCACTAAATCTTTTTTGAGATGCAGTGACCAGAATTGCATACAATATTCGAGATGCGGTCGCACCATGGAGCAATAGAAAGGCCTTATAACATCCTCATTTCTGTTTCCATTCCTTTCCTAATAATACCTAATATTGTATTTGTTTTCTTAGCCGCCGCCGCCATACACTGAGCAGAGGGTTTCAATGTATCATCAACAATGACACTTGGATCCCTTTCCTGGTCGGTGACTCCAAATGCGAAACCTTGAATTACGCAACTATAGTTCGGGTTCCTCTTTCCTACATGCACCATTTTGCACTTGCTCACATTAAACGTCATCTGCCATTTGGATGCCCAGTCTCCCAGTCTAGTAAGTCCCCTTGTAATTACCTCACTACTTATTCCCATCTCTAGATCATTTATAAATATATTAAAAAGCAGCGGTCCCAGCACAGACCTCTGGAGGAACCCCACTATCTACCCTTCTCCATTAAGAATACTGACCTTTTAACCCTACTCTCTGTTTTCTATCTTTTAACCAGTTTTTAGTCCACAAAGGAACACTACCTCCTATCCCATGACTCTAACATTTCCTCTGGAGCCTTGCATGAAGTACTTTGTCAAATGCCTTTTGAAAATCCACATACACAATATCGACTGGCTCACCTTTATCCACATGTTTGTTCACCCCTTCAAAGAAATGTAATAGATTGGTGAGGCAAGGTTTTCCTTCACTAAATCCATGTTGGCTTTGTCTCATTAATCCATGCTTTTGAATATGCTCTGTAATTTTGCTCTTTATAACAGTCTCTACCATTTTGCCCAGCACCAACATCAGGCTCACCAGTCTATAATTTCCCAGATCACCTCTAGAACTTTTTTTTAAAAATCGGCATTACATTGGCCACCCTCCAATCTTCCGGTACCATGCTTGATTTTAAGGATAAATTACATATTACTAACAATAGTTTTGCAAGTTCATTTTTCAATTCTGTCAGTACTCTGGGATGAATACCATCCAGTCCAGGTTATTTGCTATTCTTCAATTTGTCAAATTATGCCAGTACATTTTCCAGGTTTATAGAGATTTCATTTGGTGTCTCTGACTCGTCAGCTTTGAATATCTTTTCTGGCACCTGTATCTCTCCCAAATCTTCTTTGATGAAGACTGAAGAAAAGAATTCATAGGGAGTGGAGGAGTGGCCTAGTAGTTTGGGTGGTGGACTTTGGTCCTGAGGAGCTGAGTTCAATTCCCACTTCAGGCACAGGCAGCTCCTTGTGACTCTGGGCAAGTCACTTAACCCTCCATTGCCCGCCACATTGAGCCTGCCATGAGTGGGAAAGCGCAGGGTACAAATGTAACAAAAAAAACAACAACAACAAAAAAAACTTTAATCTCTCCACTATGGCTTTGTCTTCCCTGAGTGCCCTTTTTACCTCTCAGTCATCTGATGCAGAGAGCGGTCTCCCTAATTCAGACCCTTATCTCCTGTTGCTCCTACCCTCTACCCTAGCAACACAGTTCCACTTCCTTTTTGTCTGCAAATTAAGCACTGGTGGATACAGGATATATGTTTGGATTAAGACCAGATGAGGCATGATATGAGTGTTGGGGGGACTGAGAAGGAGATTGTGGCTCAATGGGACATGAAAAATGCAAGTTTTTTTTACCTTCCCCTCCACACATATGGCCAGCAGGATCCTAGAGACTGCATTGCTGCCTTCACTTCTGTTGGGGTGGGGATGGGTGGGATGGGGCAGAGCAAGGTGGGGCTGGAGGCGGAGCATGGAATGTAAGAGTGGGGCTTGCAAGAGAGAGACTGAGAAAGATAGCTACATTTTAAGTGTATTGTTTTCCTGGTATTGTTTGCCTGAGGAACTGATCCCAGAACAAGACAATTTAATGAGACACTGACATTTACTTGTGCTGCCTGTCCGAGAAACGGAGCCCAGCACAGATCTGTTTACAGAGACATTTTGATTTCTCCTTGTCTTGTTTGCCTGTAGAAATAAAACCCAGCACAATCCATTCAAAGGGACAATGTGAGTTTTATGACCTCACCTGGGATCTCTGCAGGAGCAACTTGAACCCAGCACAGCTTCGTATGGAGATCTGCTAGAGATTTAAGGAAGCCCCAATGGAGTGAGACACTACCAAAGGGTAGCAGAGGGGAGCAGTCCTCTGGGCCTCTGCCACTTCAATTGAGCATTGCCCCCTTTCAGTTTAAATTCACCTCTCTCATTGCTGCTTTGCCATATCAACTCAAAGCCTCTTGTCTTCAATTATACTTCCTATCTGTCCACCTTTTTCACACTGTAGTCTCCTCTTTAAATTTATTTATTAAGTTTCTTATACACTTCCAAGATAAGCATCTTGTACAAAGAGAAGACTTGAATACAAACATTAAGTTCTAGAAGAAAATATTATCTAAAGCAAAATTTACTTACTCAAAGTCTCCTTATTAGCCCACAAATATGGTGAGATCCAAGTCAAAATATAGAGGTAAAAAAACACATCTTAGATACAAATCTAATATTTATAAGCGACTTTGAAAGAAGTTACATGGGATTTTAAATTTACAGTTGAGGTGTAGAAGTCATAACTGTTTCGGGAGTCAAAGTGGGGGTAGCACTCTTCTTAGAATCTAGAAATATTTTTAATTGTGAGGGTTCAAAAAATATATATTTTACTGAGTTAAATTTTACCACACATTTACAGGGGTAATTTAGCCAAAACAGACCTCCCAATTGTTGCACTGACGAGCATAATTTTAGGAATAATTGACGTCTCTTTTGAGTCACTTTGGTCACATCCTGGTATATTCTTATATTAGAACCAAGAAACATTTCATTCCTATGTCTAAAAAATAGCCTTAATACCCAGTCTCTGTCTGGTTGTAAAACGAAAGTGACAATGAGAGTTGCTCATTCCAGATCTTCATCTGCCCCTTCTATCACTTGTGTTAGATTTAATTAATCAAATGTCAAATCTTTTTCTCCAGCTTCAATCTGTCCATCTCTGACCTCTTTTTTAAAAGGTTGTAAGTAGTAAATATTAGACACCGGTGGACAGACTTGTTCTGAGATTTTCAAAATTTCTAGCAAGTATTTTTTAAAAGTCAATAACGGTGAAATCAATTTCTGCTTCAGAAAATTTATATTTCTCAAAGTTCTGGACCTTTGTTGATTCTCTAACATCTCAATTTTCCTATGTAACCAATTATTATCTTTAATAAGGTCCACTTGAACTGTTTGCACTGTGGCAATCTCCTTAGCATTTTCTCACATTTCTTAAGTAGAGGAGTGTGGTAGCCATGTTAGTCCACTCTTAAGGTTATCAATAGAAATCAAACAAAATAAAACATGGAAAAGAAAATAAGATGATACCTTTTTTATTGGACATAACTTAATACATTTCTTGATTAGCTTTCGAAGGTTGCCCTTCTTCGTCAGATCGGAAATAAGCAAATGAGCTAGCTGACAGTGTATATAAGTGAAAACATTCAAGCATTACTATGACAGTCTGACAGGGTGGGAGGATGGGGGTGGGTAGGAGGTATGCATGGGGACATCAAAGCATATCATTGATATTCTAACAGGATGGGTGTGGATAGGTGAGGGATGGGGTGATCAACAGAGACATACAGCTTTATGGTTTATAATGGGCTAGGAACCCCAGATCCTTGTTAAGTCCTTTCTGTTGGGTGTTAAAATATTCAATCATTCTGACTTCAAAGGTCTTACGTTCTTGTATGGTTTTAAAGTTACCTTTCAGGATTCTCACTGTGAAGTCACTGGTACAGTGTCCTGGTCCTGCTGACGAAGAAGGGCAACCTTCGAAAGCTAATCAAGAAATGTATTAAGTTATGTCCAATAAAAAAGTCCATTATAAACCATAAAGCTGTATTTCTCTGTTGATCACCCCACCCCTCACCTATCCACACCCATCCTGTTAGAATATCAATGATATGCTTTGATGTCCCCATGCATACCTCCTACCCACCCCCATCCTCCCACCCTGTCAGACTGTCATAGTAATGCTTGAATGTTTTCACTTATATACACTGTCAGCTAGCACATTTGCTTATTTCCAATCGGACGAAGAAGGGCAACCTTCGAAAGCTAATCAAGAAATGTATTAACTTATGTCCAATAAAAAAGGTATCATCTTATTTTCTTTTCCATGTTTTATTTGGTTTGATTTCTATTGATAACCTCACATTTCTTGAACTTTTTTTTATTTTTTGATCCATATTTCTTAAAGTTTCACTGGGAATTTGTGAGTTCTGGTAGAGTACTATCATTTTTTGAGACATAGAAGTTTCCAGGATCAAAAGAGCATCCCATATTGTCTCTAAAGTTTCCAGATTCCTTCCGTGTGCCTTCCCCCAATTCAGCTGTTTCTGCTCCCGAAACGCCGTCGCCATGTTGTGAGGTTCCAACCTCCATAAGAGGTCTCTGTTGTCCTCCTTCGGCGTCTGGCCCTGTTGCAGGGAACATCGCTCCTGCTTCGGAGGGCGGGAAACCCTGCTGCGAGATGCACTGGAGGATAGCAGGCATGGGCGGCGGAACTCTCAGCTCCGGGCTGAGCGATACATCTGTCTCAGGCAGTGGGGGGGCATTATTCCTGCCTCCGCAACCCCCATCAGCGAGACCTCAGCTCCGGATCGAGTCCCCATTGGCACCACGAAACGCTCCATTGCTCCAGCTGACGGAGAGGCGGGGACCACAGGGTCTGGTCTCTGTTTTCCTCTCTGTTTCGGCATATGGAAGTCCCACGGAGGTATTTTTCAAGTACATTTTTTTTTGCCAGGTTCAGGAGCGTTCTTGGCGCACTCCTTTCAGGTCGCCATCTTGGATCCCCGTGTGACACACTGTAGTCTCCAAGAATCAGCGACTGCCCATTAGGAGGGTAATATTATAACTGCCCCCATGACGGAAAAGTATGCACATGCTTTCGCTTTGAAAATTATGCTAGGAAAAGTGCTTGCACACATTTACGCCTGTCTGAATATCTTTGTCTGAGTTAAAAAGTCTGCGTGCTTTTGAAAATTCAAAACTGTGTGTAGTTCCATATCCTACTTAAACTCCACCCCCAGGAAAGCCTCCCCATCCAGTGAGTAAAAGTATGTATGTAATGATATCATCTGCATATGTTCATCTTTTAAAAAGCCCTTTTCCATGGGTAATTTACAGCTTTTCATATGTGGAAACAAACCAGAGCAGATCGTATAAACAAACGTTATTGATAAGGTAAACCACAACAGGCCCACAACACGCCTCCTTTAAACCACGCCTTCTGCATGTACAGTACATATAAGTAGCATACACAACGGAAACTCCAGTAATTTTGAATGTGACGATAGCGCCGGGCAGACCTTTACTGTCTGTGTCCCGCAAACGACAAGACGGATTTGGATAGGCTGGAGCGGGCTTTGACGGCAACTCCGGTAGTTGGAACGTAAGGACAGAGCTGGGAAGACTTCTATGGTCTATGTCACAGAAGCACTAAGGAAATACCATGATCAAGTATATAATATCACGTTCATCGTTGATTGAGGGATCCTTTTACTAAAGTGTGCTGAAAAATGGCTTGTGGTAGTGTAGGCGTGTGTTTTGGGCACGCGCCAATCCATTTTTCAGCGCATCTGTAAAAAAGACCTTTTTAAAAATTTTTGCTGAAAATAGACGTGTGACAAAATCAAAATTGCTGCGCGTCCATTTTGGGTCTGCAACCTTACTGCCAGCCATTGATCTAGCAGTAATGTCTCACTCGGTAACTGGGCATTAATGACCTATGTACATCAAATGTCACTTGGCTTGTGTCCGATACGTGCGTCCAAAAATAAAAATTATTTTCGGCTGCGCGTATTGGACATGCACCAAAAATGAAATTATCGCAAGAGCCACACGGTACTCTGGCGGTAACTCCATTTTGGCGCACGTTGGGCTCACGTAGACGCTTATGCAGCTAAGTAAAAGGTCCCCTTAATCTTGAATTGATAATGAATGTGACTGTTGGGCAGATTGGATGGACCATTCACTGCTGTCACTGCCGTCACTTACTGTGTTACTATCCAGCTCATTTTCGAAAGAGAAGGGCGCCCATCTTCCGACACAAATCGGGAGATGGGCGGCCTTCTCTCAGGGCCGGCCAAATTGACATAATCGAAAGCCGATTTTGGCCGGCCTCAACTGCTTTCCGTCGCAGGGTCGGCCAAAGTTCAAGGGGGCATGTCGGCAATGTACCGAAGGCGGGACGGGGGTGTGGTTAACAGATGGCCGTCCTCGGCCAATAATGGAAAAAAGAAGGGCGGCCCTGACGAGCATTTGGCCGACTTTACTTGGTCCCTTTTTGTTCATGACCAAGCCTTGAAAAGGTGCCCAACTGACCAGATGACCACTGGAGGGAATCGGAGATCACCTCCCCTTACTCCCCCAGTGTATATATTACTCTCTCTCTCTTTAGCTTTAGATAAATTGTTTACTTATCTTAAGTGGTGGAGAAAAGAAAATACATAAAAGAAAATAAGAAAAAGCTTAACACTGGGACCAATGAAGAACTAGGTATATTACCTGCTTCCCATATAGGAGTACATAAGTAATGCCACACTGGGAAAAGACCAAAAAGTCCATCGAGCCCAGCATCCTGTCCACAACAGCGGCCAATCCAGGCCAAGAGCACCTGGCAAGCTTCCCAAACGTAAAAACATTCTATACAATCAAGCCATTGTGACATCACTAATGAGGTTGGCTCTTATTGGTGGAATGAGCCACTATGACATCACAATAGGTTAAATCACTGCTCTATGTAATAAAAGTGAGCCAAGTAGAGGACATAAGTAAATAAGTAATGCCACACTGGGAAAAGACCAAGGGTCCATCGAGCCCAGCATCCTGTCCACGACAGCGGCCAATCCAGGCCAAGGGCACCTGGCAAGCTTCCCAAACGTACAAACATTCTATACAATCAAGCCATTGTGACATCACTAATGAGGTTGGCTCTTATTGGTGGAATGAGCCACTATGACATCACAATAGGTTAAATCACTGCTCTATGTAATAAAAGTGAGCCAAGTAGAGGACATAAGTACATAAGTAATGCCACACTGGGAAAAGACCAAGGGTCCATCGAGCCCAGCATCCTGTCCCCGACAGTGGCCAATCCAGGCCAAGGGCACCTGGCGAGCTTCCCAAACGTACAAACATTCTATACACGTTATTCCTGGAATTGTGGATTTTCCCCAAGTCCATTTAGTAGTGGTTTATGGACTTGGCCTTTAGGAAACCGTCTAACCCCTTTTTAAACTCTGCTAAGCTAACCGCCTTCACCACGTTCTCTCAAGATTCTCTCAAGGAGGTTCACCTCTGACGGTCCTCAATAACTTACCATTTTGAATAAGGTTTCGTAGAAGAACTACAGAAATATAAGTGGAATTGCATTGATTAATTAGAACTGTAGTTATAGTTTGTTCATTCAGGAATATAGGCTTGACACTGGATACTTAATTACGATTGAAAACAGGTCCAGACCACAATGTCCCAACTTTTAGTCCTGGATGTTTTCGCTTTGTTCCATTATGACAGAAAAACATCCAAGTTATGGGAACGCCCAAATCCCACCCCAACCTGCCCCCAACACATTCCCTAGTGATTTGGATGCACTGCAGTCAAACTGCATTACAAAAAAAATCCTTAAAATGTATTTCGAAAATAGCAATTTGCCCGTTTTTGCAAGAAAACCATCCATCTGCCGCTTTGTGCTGCTTTTTGGATGTTTTTCTGTTTCGAAAATGAGTCCCCCAGTATTTTGACATCTATGTGCTTGGCACTGGATTTTAGAAGTCATAGCACAGCATTTCCTTTCTAAGTACGTACTTTTCTAATCTAACGTGTAGATTAGACATCAAAATCAGTTCACGTGAAAGGGAGGAATTTCATGACCAAATTCTGCATCCAGTGGTGCAAACTAGAATCAGATTTTCTTGTTTAAGTCTGCTCTGGGATTCTATTCTATTCTATCCTATCCGGGGTAAACTTTGCCTCAAACTATGAAATGTGATCCGAAGCAGAATTTTGGGGCGACAAATTGCTTCTTTTCTTCTAATTCAGTTGCCATGCTGCGGCTTTTAACAGCATGTCGGCTCCTGCACCCTCCTCACACAGCGTTGCCAATACGAAACTGCAAATTGCAAAATTGTGCAAATTGCACCAACCGCATTTGCATAAAAATTGGTTGTGAACAGCAATTAGCACTTCATTAATAATCAATGAAGTGCCAATTTACACATTGCCCAAAAGCAAAAAGGAAATTCAATTTCGTCTATAATTGAGAACTGGGTGCTGTGTGTAGACAGTGCTGGTTGGAATGACCTGGGGAGTTAAGCAGCCTTCTGTAATACAGAACTCCGCTAGGTCCTGTGTCAGCTGCAAGATCTAGAGGCCTCAGGTGGTCACCTCTTTCCTGCGGAGTACAGATGTTCCCATCTACTGACTTGCCTCTTCCAGTGAAAATCGAAACAAAAAGGAAATCAGAACAAAAGCTTGGGCTTTGATTTTACTTTAATATGTTGACAGGTTGTTCCCTTCTTTGCTGTCATATAACATACAGTAAGAGCATTGCCATACTGGATCAGACCGAAGGTCCGTCAAGCCCAGTATCCTGTTTTGACAGTGGCAAATTCAGGTCACGAGTATCTGGCAAGATCCCAAAAGAGTAAAAACTGATTTTATGCTGTTTATTCCAGGAATAAGCAGTGGATTTTCCTGAGCTCACCTTAAGAATTGCTTATGGATTTTTTTCTTGTAGGAACTTGTCCAAACCTTTTTTTAAACCCTGTTAAGCTAACTGCTTTTATCACATTCTTTGGCAACGAATGCCAGAGTTTAATAACATGCTGAGTAAAGAGATATTTTCTCTGATATGTTATAAATTTACTACTTAGTAGCTTCATTGTGTGCCCCCTAGTCCTTGTATTTTTGGAAAAAGTAAACAAGCAATCCTACTACTACTACTTATCATTTCTATAGCGCTACTAGGCGTACGCAGTGCTGTACGCTTGAACATGAAGAGACAGTCCCTGCTCGACAGAGCTTACAATCTAATTAGGACAGACAAACAGGACAAATAATCCATGTCTACTCATTCCACTCCACTCAGTATTTAATAGCAGTTGTTCAAATGCAAGTTTCCCCCTCTGTTTTATCCAGCAATGATTAAGCCAATGTAAAAGTGTAACATTAATTTTGCAGAATATGCTACCAAATTTCCAAAAATGTTACTGTGCCCTTTCATAGGAATGTTTCCAAGTGAAATAGAGAAATGGTAAACTATTTACCGTTATAAATGCTTAAAAGGTATTAATATGCAAACGAATCTTTTTCAGGGATGGGGAAGCAACAGAACTAGAGATCGTGAGTTGAAATTGCAGGGTGGTAGACTTTTTCACAGAAAAGGTGGTGGATGCCTGGAATGCCCTCCCCAGAGAGGTTGCGAAGATGAAAATAGTGACGGAATTCAAGAATTCATGGGATAAATACAGGATCTCTATATAGAAAAAAGGATGGGATCCAATTAAAGCAAAGCTTGAATGACTTCATAGCTGGAGTGAGCTTTGATGGCAGCTTCAGAGGTTGGGAAATAATGGATCCCGTAAATGGCAAAATCAGATTAAGACCAAAGCTGGAGTGGTACAGAAAAGGGCAACGAAAATGATAAAGGGGATGGGACGGCTTACCTATGAGGAAAAGCTGAAGCGGCTAGGGCTCTTCAGTTTGGAGAAAAGACGGCTAAGGGGAGATGTGACAGAGGTCTATAAAATAATGAGTGGAGTGGAACGGGAAGACGTGAATCGTTAGTTTACTCTTTCCAAAAATACCATGACTAGGGGGCATGCGATGAAGCTACAAAGTAGTAAATAGTGGTAGTGAATTTATGTGCAGGTAACTTCATGAGTTTGATATCCAAAAATTCTATTTCCAATTCGTGAATTTTGACTGTAACTTAATATGGTGATCACACTGGCTAATGTGGTGAACGAAAGCCAGCAAAACCTCAATAGGACCCCTCCATGTCATAGTAACATTGTCAATATATAACCTGAATTCGAACGTCACACATCCCCAACATAATGTGATGCTAGTAAGTTGATTAAGTACATAAGTACTGCCATACTGGGAAAGACCAAAGGTCCATCGAGCCCAGCATCCTGTTTCCAACAGTGGCCAATCCAGGTCACAAATAACTGGCAAGATCCCAAAAAGTACAAAACATTTTACACTGCTTATCCCAGAAATAGTGGATTTTCCCGAAGTCCATTTAATAACGGTCTATGGACTTTTCCTTTAGGAAGCCGTCCAAACCTTTCTTAAACTCTGCTAAGCTGACCGCCTTTACCACATTCTCTGGCAACGAATTCCAGCGTTTGATTACACGTTGTGTGAAGAACTTTTTTCTCTGATTCGTTTTAAATTTACTACATTGTAGCTTCATCTCATGCCCCCTAGTCCTAGTATTTTTTGGAAAGCGTATACAAAATCACAGTATACAAAAGCATATTAAATACTGTTCTGTATAAATTAAAAACCTTATGATTTGTTACAATAGATGTCTGAAGGTGCCCATATTTTATTGATATCAGGAAAGTTTGATTGCATATTGCTGCAGCTACTTCATATTGTCTAATACTGCAGAGGAGAGCTCGCTGTTTATGGAAGTTCACTTTATTTTTATTTATTTGCATTTATTTATTTAGTTATTGATTGATTGATTTTCATTTATATCCCACGTTTTCCCAATCAAATTGTGTTCTATGCGGCTAATAGATTATTATATTAACAATACAAATTGGGTTCAATGTATCTAACATATTAAACTAACAATGCAAATTAGTCAGTGAATACATCAGTATAAAAGACTTGTAGGGTTGAATTAAACAATGATTAAATAGAACGTGATAATTAATTTGAAAAAATAACTTTATGAAGTGAAAAAGAATGGAAATGGACACTTGGCTTTAGGATTCTTCTTTCAAGTGGGGGGTCCATCAGTAAATAATATCTTTAAAAGAAAAGTTTTAAAAGATTTCCGGATTTACAAATAATTATGCTATGCAAAAGAGGAATAGGGTAGGCTGGCTCTTCCAAACAACGAGGGAGACGTATGTACAAATTTAGGTCTTTATTGGTAATCAATAGAAATAAAATAAAACATGGAAAAGAAAATAAGATGATATTGGACATAACTTAATACATTTCTTGATGAGCTTTTGAAGGTTGCCCTTCTTCGTCAGATCAGAAATAAGCAAATGTGGTAGATGACAGTATATATAAGTGAAACATCAAAGCATTTACATGACAGTCTAACAGGGTGGGGGTGGATAGGAGATATGCATGGGAACATCAAAGCATTTCAGTGATAGTCTAACATGATGGGGGTGGATAGGTGAGAGCTAATCAAGAAATGTATTACGTTATGTCCAATAAAAAAGGTATCATCTTATTTTCTTTTCCATGTTTTATTTTATTTCTATTGATTACCTTTAAAAGTGGACTAACACGGCTACCACACCTCTCTACTCAGGTCTTTATTGAAAAGCACCAAACGACTCGACACAGCTGTTGTGTTTCGGCGCCAAAACAGCTGCCTCAGGAGTCTTATGGTGTACAGAAATGGTGTTTCCAAGGTCAAAAACACAGAGAAAACAAATGTTTTCTGGTTTTAATACAAAAAAAAAAAAACAAGCTAATGTCGTGATCCAAAGTCACAGAATATACTTCTAGGAGGCACCGAAGTGATCAAATCGGCATTACCGCCTGACTAGCTCTTGCGCCTGGCAGTAATTCTGAGTTTGTCATGTGCCAAAAACACGCAGTAGAAAATAATTTTCTACTGTGGGGGAGTTCCCGGCGGTAATCGACAGTTGGAGCGAACTGGACGGTTACCACATGGGTAGCATGTGAGCCCTTACTGCTAAGTCAATGGGTGGCATTAAGGGCTCAGGCTGGAAATAGACACACACTGGTTTTCATTTTGCTACATGTCCATTTCCCGGCCCAAATCCCCTGCCCTTTTTTCCAGACGCACTGGAAAAATGGTCCAGCGCGTGTCCAAAACATGCACCCACACTACCTCAAGCCTCTTTTTAACACGCCTTTGTAAAAGGGCCCCTGAATGTGCTATAAAATACACATACTTGGCCTTGATCCTGCCATTTTCAGGGCTCAGACTGTAAAAGTCTGCCTGGCACCAGGCCTTACTTCCTAATTACTGGAGCTGCCCACTCCAGTCTATTTATACCTGCCCTAGATTAGCATAAATGGTTGCTCCTCATTCCGCCGGGACACAGAAAGGGGAGTTGGGAGTCACATGACCAGGCATCCAACAGCCAGACCCACATCTGAAGCATAAAAAGCTAAGTAACTTGATTACTTATATTTTGATATGAAGATTTTTGAATTACGTTTTGTAAACGGAGGTTTTTAGGTCTGTGATGAGCTGAGCCCAGTGTGTGCCTTGATATACATTTTTGACAAAGTTCATCCTGGCACTGGGGCAATTCTGAGACCTTTTCCTCCGAAACAAACAAATAACAATATAATAATTAAAAAATAAAAAATAAAAAAAAACAAAAATATGATAAAAAAACAACAAAATAGAAGTATAAATAAAAAATATCAAAAAAGGACTAATCGAGTAAAAAAGTATCTGAGTCTTTCAATTACTCAAAGTGATTATTTGCAGTTTATTGTTGATAAATGGTTGCGCCTGCATTTAGGTGCACTAATGCGGGTTTATATCGGGATGCCTTTCTCTAAGTACCCCTTTAAAGAATTGTCCCCACTGAGTCATTCATTATCACATTCTCTTGTCCTATTTTGTGATAATCTTCCAGATATAACACTAAGCTCTGTATGCAGGGAGTCATTTCTAAGCAAGTGTAGCTGAGTTGTATCTGTGGAGCGTAAGGGAGGGGTGCTTCTTCCTAAGTTGTCTTTGGAAATGGATGTTATTGTTGTAATCAGAGCCTTGCTATGGGATGTTCCAAGTCTCTCAGTTTTCACACAGTAATGTCCCCGCCTTCTCGGAGAGATTGAATTTACACCGGACTCTAAGACATTTAAATCCTTTTATTGCAAAATTACTTTTTTTTAATTGCATCACTACCCTGACTGGACTGCATAATCCAATAAACAGGAAAATATTAGAAAAGGATATAGTGTTATATGAAATATGGAGATGCCTTCTCTTTCCCAAAGGCTGTCCATAGCTAAGGTTTGAGGCCCTCTGTGACATGAGAACCCAGGGCAATTGCCCTGGTTGCCCAACCCTAGTGCCAGCCCTGCATAGATGAGCTGAGAAATAAGCTTTTGAATGGAACTTGAAGGCATACAATGTATGGTAATCATATAACATCTTTGGCGTAAATTAATTATAGTATTTATTGCCACATTACATTTTGCAAGGCTGGAATGTTCTGTTGAGAGCTGGCAGCACAAAAGCAGAAACAAATGGTCCAGTTAGGTAAACAGCATTCGAGCCAGACTTGGTACAGTGGAAGTGATGTACCCTTTTGTGTGGGAGACCTTGGTTTGATTCATAACTTCAGCTTCTGCCTCGTGGGCTGGATGGGACTGAAGACTGAGTAGAGAAGTAGCCTAATGGCTAGTGCAGTGGACTGAGATCCTGGGGAACTGGCTCCCACTTAAAGAACGTATTGCGCTCAAATTCTGCACCCTGGTTCATAAAATTGTCCACGGCGAAGCCCCGATCTACATGACAGACCTCATAGACTTACCAACCAGGAACACAAAAAGGTCAGCACAAACATTCCTGAACCTCCACTACCCTAGCTGCAAAGGACTAAAATATAAATCAACTTATGCATCCAGCTTCTCTTACATAAGCACGCAATTATGGAATGCACTATCAAACATCATAAAAACAATGCACAACCTAACAAACTTCCAAAAATCACTAAAAACCAACCTGTTCAAAAAGGCTTACCACAAGGATCCATCCCAAATACCAGACAATGACACCTATACCAGAAATAGGCAAAACTGAACTCTCGATACTTGACTGCTTCACCTACTCTGTCAATAACTGAACTTTAACGCAATACCACTTGATTTCTCATTCCGGAAATGAACCTTTGATTTCTCATTCCGGAAACGAACCTTTGATTTCTCATTCCGGAAATGAACCTTTAATACCTGACTGCTTAATTTACTCTGTCACGTACGAACTTTAATGCAATACCTCTCTGCATTTCTCAATCCGGAAATGGCGATCGCCATTACGGCATAATGCAAGCCACATTGAGCCTGCAAATAGGTGGGAAAATGTGGGCTACAAATGCAATAAATAAATAAATAAATAAATAAATAAATAATTCACACTGTGGCTCCTTGTCAGCCTGGGCAAGTCATTAACCCTCCAAATCCCCCCCGCCCCCCCAAAAAAGCTAAGATTGTGAGTCTACTAAGGACAGTGAACGTGCCTGAATGCAATATGTAAAAAACTGCTATGATTTACCACAGAAAGGCGATATATAAATAATATAAATTAAAAAGAAAAAGATGCAGGGACAGAAAGATCTCCTAGCCCAGGGGTTCTTAACCTCGGTTGGTTCTTGCACCTTTTAACTGATTAATGATACCCTTCTTAAACCTCGTGTCTACTAGTGACTACCGACAGCTACATCTGCCGCTATTAGCTGTTAACTGCTAACATGTTGCTAAAGTGGAAACGTAAAAGTCTTAGACCTTATTTCCCGAGGGAAATATTCCGTAACTTGATTCAATCAATGGTTCTGAGCCACGCAGATTACTGCAATGGAATATATGCGGGATGTGAAGTACTGCTTATGAAGAAACTCCAGACAGCCCAAAACACAGCTGCCAGGCTGATATTCGGCAAAACACGATTCGATAGCGCTAAACTTCTCCGATTAAAACTGCACTGGCTCCCAATCAAGGAACGCATTACCTTTAAAATTTGCTCTTTAGTCCACAAAATTATCTACGGTGAAACCCCAGGATACATGGTTGACTTGATAGATCTTCCGACCAGAAACGGAACCAGAGCGTCACGTATCTATTTGAACCTCCACTATCCAAGCTGCATTGGACTCAGATACAAATCAACCTACGCATCCAATTTCTCCTACTTAGGTACACAAATGTGGAATGCACTACCAAAGAGTGTGAAAACGATCCATGACCATCTAAACTTCAGGCAATCATTAAAGACCTATCTGTTTTGCAAGGTCTACCCTACTGACCCAACTTAAATGCCTCAACTCTGCAATGCATCAAAACCTTACATTGTATTGGACATTATATATTCCTTATTTCCTTGACCCTTATTATACTTGTATACCCTAACCTTACCTGACCCTTATTTTAGACTGTATTTGTTTAACATCTACCAGACCTGGCGATCGCCTTTACGGTATTATGTAAGCCACATTGAGCCTGCTAATGGGTGGGAAAATGTGGGCTACAAGTGTTACAAATAAATAAATAAATAAAGTTACAGTTGTACACATTTATACCACCAATAACTGTCTTCACTCTGTCTAGAATGTTTCAATAAATTGCCTCAGATTACAAGACCCTTCTTCACAGCTCATTTGACCTCTTCAGGCACCACGGGTTCTGAACAGCCATTGTATAAGAGGGAAGTCGAGTGGCTGGGCCCAAAGGACTTGATATTCAGCCAGCGGCAGGGCAGTGCATTTGCTGTCTACCACCGGTGTTAAACTTGAATATTCAATGCCAGGTCATTTCCGGCAGCTAGCAATGAATATCCAGGTTTATTTCGGCCACTAAAAAGTTAACCGGCTAAGCCGATATTTAGCACTAACCAGCTAACCTTTTAGCGGTCAAAGAAAGGCCTGCTAGCTAAGCGGCCTACTTTGATCGATCAACACAGCCAGTTTGGCACTGAATATCCATGCCTAACCGGATATGTTGCATGATGTGGAGGGGTATAATCGAACGGCGCCGGTCAAATAGCTGGCCAACCATCTTTGGGGCTGGCGCCGTAAGTGGGTGGAGCCAACCGTATTTTCGAAAAAGATGGCCGGTCATCTTTTTCTTCGCTAATACGGTTGGGCCCAGCCAAATGTCAGAGTTCACCGGGTTTGAGATGTATACGCAATTTGTGTGTGTGCCCAAAATTGTGCGTGCATTTCAAAGCGCCCATTATAGAATTAGGGGGTAAATGGAGAGCACAAGCACTGCCAGTCCCATCAATCTCTCTTCTTCCACAATTCCAACTCATTGCCACAGTTTACCACCCTAGTCCCAGCCAGTGGCATAGCTATGGAGGGCCTTGGGGGCCTGAGCCCCCCCCCCAAATTGGATCCAGGACCCTTGCTTTGGCTGGCGGGGGTCCCCAACTGCTGAAGCCTTTCTCCAGCGCTGTTCTCTGTGCATTGCCTGCCCTGTTTCCTCTCACTTCACGTGCATGCTCAGTAGGCAATGCACAGAAACAGCGCTGGAGAAAGACTTCAGCTGGCGGAGGTTGGGTGACCCCCATCAGCCAAGGTATATGGGGTTGTAGTGGGTCAGGGGTTGTAGCAGGGAGGTGGGCCAAACTGTGCCTCCCCAATTTGGGCTCCAGACCCCCCAAACATTGAGGTCTGGCTACGTCCCTGCTCCCAGCCCGTCTACACCACACTCATCCTATGCCTTCCAGTCTACCCATTTATTCAACCCACATTCTCCCCCTCCCATCCAGTCTTCAATAGTCCCTCTTCCCTACCTAATCCCAAACCATATACTTTCCTGTTCACTCAGACCATCCCCACTTCTTTCTCAACCCCTCCCTGCCTTAATGTCTTCTTCTTCCACTCATCCTTTTAGTCTATTTTTCCCTTTCTTCTTTCTCCCAAAGCATAGTTTGACTTTTGATTTCAAGTGGGATGCTTAATACATCCCCCTCCCTATACCTACTCCACCCCCCCCCCTCATTCTGTACTTCTCTGTTCACGCCTACTTTATGCAACCCAAGAGTTGCCATGTTTGGAGAGCAGTTTGGACAGAGCTCAGGTGATCAAGCTATTGTGACATCACTGATGAGGGGGGGCTCTTAGGCATCGGTGGAATGAAGCACAATATCAGCCCTGGTTACCAGAGACTGAACTCTTCACACTGGGGGGGGGGGGGGGGAAGTTATTAACATAGACTAGTGTTAAAATGTATTATTTTACCACTAACTCATGCTATTTTAGCACAGGTTCCATTTTATGCAATGAGACCTAGTTACTAATATCCAGGGTTAGCAGTAAAATAACGCACCTTAACGGTAGCCCACATTGATAAGATCCCCCTTCTAAAAATCAACATTGCTGCTAGATGTAATAACTGATCTAAGTATAGGGCAATCAAGCAATTGTGACATCACTGATAAAGTTGGCTCTCAGGCATTGGTGGGATGAGGCATTATGACATCACAATATCAGCTCTGGTTACCTGAGACTGAAACTCTTCACACTATAGGGAGAAGTTATCAATGTGGGCTATTGTTAAGGCAGGTTATTTTACCACTAAACTTGTGCTATTTTTGCACAGGTCCCATTTTATGCAATGAGACCTAGTTACTAATAACTGGGATTAGCAATAACATGATGCTTTTTATTGGTAGCCCACACGGATAACTTCTCCCCTAAGTGTGTCTGCGTTACCTGTACTGCAGTTAATGCATAGTAGATGCGCTGTCTCTGTGTTAATGGTAAGGGACGGCGCTGGCCCATACTACCAACAGTCAACGAGGAGGCTTTGCAGTTACCGATTAACATACAGTAATTGAAAATTTTTGACACATATTAGTAAAAGGAGCCGTAAGTGCATTTGGGAGCTTTAAGCTGGCTATTAAAACAGTACGAGAAAAAAACGCTGAGCCTTATATACCACAAAGAAACCCCTGGGCGAATATACCCCTCCCCCACCAAGTAAAACTACTATTAAAATTAATTAGCAGCATTCAATCAATCCTGTTATATAGGAGTGAGGTGCGGGTTCTGTCATTAACCTCAGATCACATAGAATGTGACAGAACCCTTCTAGAAACCCTGCAAAAAGATATCTTGTGTGCACAGAAATACCCCCAGAAAGAGGGCAGGACAGACCCATACAAAAGAGAGTATACACATGTTGGTGTCATCACAATAACAACAACACAAACTGGAAAAAAATGCACTCTACTACTACTACTTATCATTTCTATAGCGCTACAAGGCATATGCAGCGCTGTACACCATATACGAAAAAAGACAGTCCCTGCTCAAAGAGCTTACAATCTAGATAAGACAGGAAAACAGTCAGAACAATTAAGAGGTAAGGGAATTAAAGAGGTAGGGTGCAGGGCAAGTGAGTAGTGGCTAGGAGTCAAAAGCAGTGTCAAAGAGGTGGGCTTTTAGCCTGGACTTAAACACTCAACACCTATATAGTATTACTGCCTGATCAAACCAACATTAATAGCCAGAAACCAAACAGCTAAAAACCTGACTATAAAAAAATAAGTACCCCCACCCAAAAAAAAAACAAAATTCAGCCGGTGGCAGGCCGCATGATTAGCTGCCATCGCTGGCACTGATCCCGGATATTCAATGCGGGACCATATCCAGTGACCGGCATTGAATATTCGGTTTCAGTTCTGTCGGTGGCAACTTAGCCAGTTAAGCCGATATTCAGCGCTATCCGGTTAAGTGCTTAGCAATCGGCCTGACTTAACTGCTAAGCACTAACATTCAGCAGAGGTAACTGGCTATCTCGCGCTAAATATTAGTGGTTAGCTGGCTAAACGTTATTTAACCAGCCAGGAGCCGTTCTTGGTCTTTTAAATAATGCTCAATATTGGGCTCATAGGGGTCATTTTACTAAGCCGCGGTAGGCTGTATGCACGTGCAGTGAGTGCCCAAATGAGTCTACTGCCAGGCCAGCGTGCCCTCCTGGCAGTAATTTCAGATTTGGCGCGTGCCTATAACGCGTGGATGAATTATTTATTTCCTCCTACACGCGCCGGTTAAGGTGGTAATCGGCACTTGATGTGCGCCAACCAGTCACTCTACTACTACTACTACTACTTAGCATTTCTATAGCGCTACCAGGGTTACGCAGCGCTGTACAAGTTTAAACATGGGGAAGGACAGTCCCTGCTCAAGAGAGCTTACAATCTAGTCACCTCGCATGTAGCGTGTGAGCCTCTACCATTAGATCAATGGGTGGTGTTAAGGGCTCAGGCCAGTTTTGGGGTGTGTGCTGGTTTCATTTTTACTGCAGGCCCTTTTCCCGTTTCACTATAAAAAGCCATTTTTTTGTAAATGCGGTAAAAACTGGCCCAGCGCATGCCCAATACACACGTCTAATATTTCTGGCAGGGATGTGCACAGGACAAAAAGCTTTTGGTTTATTTGAGGTTCATTTGCCCTCTGCTCGTAAATGTTTAGAATACTTGCATATATGTACATATGTGTGCACTTGTGCACATATAAGCCAACAGTGGGGGCATAATCGAACGGCACCAGCCATCTATATGGCCGGAGCAGCAAAGAGCGGTCCCGAACCGTATTATCGAAAAAGATGGCCGGCCATCTTTCATTTCGATAATACGGTTGGGGCCGGCCAAATGTCAGAGATGGCCGGGTTTGAGATGGCCAGCATCGGTTTTCGCCGATAATGGAAACCGATGGCAGCCATCTCAAACCCGGCCAAATCCAAGGCATTTGGTCATGGGAGGGGCCAGCATTTGTAGTGCACTGGTCCCCCTGACATGCCAGGACACCAACCAGGCACCCTAGGGGGCACTGCAGTGGACTTCCAAAATTGCTCCCAGGTGCATACCTCCCTTACCTTGTGTGCTGAGCCCCCCGCCCCCTCCCCAAAACCCACTCCCCACAACTGTACACCATTACCATAGCCCTTAGGGATGAAGGGGGGCACCTAGATGTGGGTACAGTGGTTTTGTGGTGAGTTTTGGAGGGCTCACATTTACCAGCACAAGTGTAACAGGTGGGGGGGGATGGGCCTGGGTCCGCCTGCCTGAAGTGCACTGCACCCACAAAAAACTGCTCCAGGGACCTGCATACTGCTGTCATGGAGCTGGGGATAAATTTGAGACTGTCATAGAGGCTGGCAAAAAAGTTGGGGGGGGGGGGGTTGGGTGGGAGGGGGTGGTCATCTGGTCAATTGGGGCACTTTTTTGAGACTTGGTCCTCAAAATAAATGGACCAAGTGAAGCCAGCGAAATGCTCCTCAGAGCCGCCTTCCTTTTTCCATTATCAGCTGAAGCTGGCCATGTCTTAACAACGCCCCCGTCCCGCCTTCCATACCCTGCAGAAACGCCCACTTTAACTTTGGCCAGCTCTGCGACGGAAAGCAGTTGGAGCCGGCCAAATTCGGCTTTCCATTATACCGACTTGGCCGGGTTCAGGAGATGGCCGGCCATCTCCCGATTTGTGTAATGTACTGCCCCTAAATTCTAACACGTTCAGGCAAAAAAATGGACGTGCTCAACGGAGTGGAGATGGGCGTTTTGTGGGCATTCAAAAATCTACATGCGTGGTTATAAAATATGGGCCGCTGCGCATAAATCTACATGCAGGGATTTGCGCCAGCTTTTCGTTGGCAATACCGCACGTAGATTTACATGCGGTATTTCGAATATGCTTGGGCGTAATTGCCTAATGCGTGTTAATTTTAGTCGCCATATATAGAATCGGGACCAAACGATTGAAATATAGACCGTGGAGGATCATAAGAACCATAAAAGTCCATATGCCCAATGTAATTCCTTGTGCAATCCCATAATCCCCCGTTTTTCTCCGGCTTTTCCTCACTTCTTCGCAGCTGAAGATCTTTTGAGCTTATCCGGGGTTTCCAGGAATTCTGTTACTGCTTTTGCCTCCACCACCTCCCCCGGGAGGCTGTTGCTATAGTTGCATTTATAAGGTGCCATAAAGAACAGGAGACTGGGAAAGAGAGGGAACAGGACAGGGGGAACAGCACCAGAGGAAAAACCGACCTGCCTTTCTATGCTAATTTTTTAAGTGTCAAATATCATTGCATAGCTTAGTTACTCAGGACACCAAATGGCTAATTAACTCTTCTGTTCACTGCAGTACAAGAAATCAAACAGTCTGAAAGAGAGAAACAATCACATTAGTATCTACTTCTTTCACCTGCTGTTATCATCACATTTTATGCCGCACATAACAGAAATCGCAATGCTTAGATGCCGACGGTTGAGCACACCGCTTCAACCACAGAATTACCAATAAAATATACCGCTGTCATGCTGTAAAATAATGAGATGGAAATTTCAAGCACACAGAACTGTGCACTGGTCAGTTGGGTGGGCGCAGGACTTACGCCCACAATTTTTTTTTTGTTACATTTGTACCCCGCGCTTTCCCCACTCATGGCAGGCTCAATGCAGCTTACATGGGGCAATGGAGGGTTAAGTGACTTGCCCAGAGTCACAAGGAGCTACCTGTGCCTGAAGTGGGAATCGAACTCAGTTCCTCAGGACCAAAGTCCACCACCCTAACCACTAGGACACTCCTCCACTGTTGCTACTATTTGAGATTCTACGTGGAATGTTGCTATTCCAGTAGCAACATTCCATGTAGAAGTCGGCACTTGCAGATCACCAATGTGGCTGCGCAGGCTTCTGCTTCTGTGAGTCTGACGTCCTGCACGTACGTGCAGGACGTCAGACTCACAGAAACAGAAGCCTCCTGCGCAGCCTTCTACATGGAATGTTGCTAGTGGAATAGCAACATTCCATGTAGAATCTCCAATAGTAGCAACATTCCATGTAGAATCTCCAATAGTAGCAACAGAATCTCCAATAGTAGCAACATTCCATGTAGAATCTCCAATAGTATCTATTTTCTTTTTGTTACATTTGTACCCTGCGCTTTCCCACTCATGGCAGGCTCAATGCGGCTTACATGGGGCAATGGAGGGTTAAGTGACTTGCCCAGAGTCACAAGGAGCTGCCTGTGCCTGAAGTGGGAATCGAACTCAGTTCCTCAGGACCAAAGTCCACCACCCTAACCACTAGGCCACTCCACAATGGTTCTGTGGTAAGGCGCTTTCACAGATGTCCAAAGAAAATGAAAGTCCTAACCCAGATCTGCGCGTGAACCAGAATGTCGTTATACGCAAAAATATTAAAATCTCCTGCACGTAAAATTTTTACAAGGCTGATATTTAGTTACAGAGCAATATTCGGGTTCATACACAGATTTGTTCTAGCACTTTCATCTTTTTTTCTTTCAGATAAAATGCGCAGAGCTGTTGAAGGCAACGAACTAGTTCCATAAAAAAGAAAGCTGAGGCATTTAAATCCCCAAAACTTGTATTAAATCCTTCAACTGATCTTTATATGCAGGCCCTGGACCTGATGATAAGTTTTTTGCACTGTGCACGCATCAAAATCCCCTCCAGCTGATATTCAGCCTAGGGGAAGCTGGCCGGCTAAGTTCCACAACCGGTGCTGAGCAGGGCCGCCGAGAGACTGGGCCAGGCCCGGGACAAGGCCCCCCCCCCCTGCCACCAGGCCCTCTCTTCACCCCCGGGCCCTCTGCACTGACCTTAAGCTCCTCACCTTCAAAGGTGCAGCAAGCAGCGACAGACCACTCCTTCCTTCTATGTCCTGCCCTCGCCAGTTACGTCAGGCGAGGGTGGGACACGGAAGAAAGGAATGGTCTGATGCTGCTTGCTGTGCCTTCGAAGGTGAGGCACTTAAATTCAATGCCAGACAGCGACGGAGGACGGGCGGGCTGGACTGCGACAGCAGCGATGCCCCCCCCCCCTCCAGGCCCGGGGAATTTTGTCCCCCCTGTCCCCCCCTCTCGGCAGCCCTGGTGCTGAGCCTGGATATTCAATGCCGGGTTGTTTCCGGTGACCGGCATGGAATGTCCATGGGGTGTTGGCTAACTTAAACTTAGCCAGCCACCATAGGTGCCTATGCATGTCCAACACGCACCAATTTGGAACTACTGCCCTCGTGGTCCGGGTTGTAATTCCATTTTTTACATGTGTCCAATACACACGCCAAAAAATATTTTTCCATTTTCCAATGCGCGGTGCTAACTGGGCGGTAATCAGCAGTGTACACACGCTGACGATTACCACCCAGTTAACGCTTGAAACCTTACTGCTAAGTCAATGGGTGGCGATAAGGTCTCAGACCCAAAATGGATGTGCGCCAATGTTTATTTTGCCGCACATCCATTTTCAGCCAAAAAAAGGCCTTTTTTACAGGCGTGCTGAAAAATGGATCTGTGCACATCAAAAACACGCACCTACACTAGCGCAGGCCATTTTTCAGTGCACCTTAGTAAAAGGACCCCTAATTTAATATTCAGCACTGGCCAGTTAAATTTCTAGTGGCCAAAGATAGGACTGCTATTTGTGCAGTCCGACTGGCCACTAAACTTAGCCAGCGAAGCACTAAATATTCGCGGCTAGCCGGTTATATCACGTGATATAGCCAATTAGCCACTACGCACTAAAGGCCAAATTCTATAAATGGTGCCTTAAAAATTGGCGCTTAAAAACCATGCGCTTAGCGCAGTTCTATAAACTATGCCTGAATATTAGCGCTTAGCTGGCGAAAGGGTCTTTTTACTAAGGTGCACTGAAAAATGACCTATGGTAGTGTAGGCACAGGTTTTGAACTTGCACAGATCCATTTTTCAGCGAGCCTGTAAAAAAAGGCCTTTTTGGGGGGGGGGCCGAAAATAAATATTGGCACGAGTCCATTTTGGGTCTGAGACCTTAAGCCACTCATTGACAGAGGTAAGGTCTCACATGATAAGTGGGCAGTAATTGTCAGTGCGCATACACTGTCGGTTACTGCCCGGTTAGCGCTGCGCGTTTGAAAATAAAATTTTTCATCACGCATATCAGACGCATGTAAAAAATGGAATTAACTCCCGGGCCACGCGGTAGCCAGGTGGTAGTTCCAAATTGGTGCATATTGGATGTGCATAGGTGCCTATGCGGCTTAGTAAAAGGGCAGCTAAGCGTTATTTAACCAGCCAGCAGCGCTGAATATCGGCCGGCCTGTTTACATCTGTGCATTGTGGAGGAATACGTAGAGGGGCATTTTCGAACGGGGACAACCATCTCTAAGAACAGTGCCACGAAGGGGCGGGGAACGCGTATTATCGAAACAAGATGGACGTCCATCTTTTGTTTCGATAATACGGTCGGGGACGCCCAAATCTTGACATTTAGGTCGACCTTAGAGATGATCGTCCTCGGTTTTCGGCGATAATGGAAACCAAGGACGTCTATCTCAAAAATGTCCAAATCCAAGCCCTTTGGTCGTGGGAGGAGCCAGCATTCATAGTGCACTGGTCCCCCTCACATACCAGGACACCAACCGGGCACCCTAAGGGGCACTGCAGTGGACTTCAGAAATTGCTCCCAGGTGCATAGATCCCTTACCTTGGGTGCTGAGCCCCCCAAATCCCCCCCTCCTAGGTCCACCTGCCTGAAGTACACTGCTCCCACTACAACAGCTCCAGGGACCTGTATACTGCTGCGATGGACCTGAGTATGGCATTTGAGGCTGGCATAGAGGCTGGCAAAAAAGTATTTTTAAACTTGTTTTTTATGGTGGGAGAGGGTTAGCGACCACTGGGGAAGTAAGGGGAGGTCATCCCCGATTCCCTCCGGTGGTCATCTGGTCAGTTGGGGCACCTTTTTGAGGCTTGGTCGTGAAAAAAAATGAACCAAGTAAAGTCGGCCAAGTGCTTGTGAGGGACGCCCTTCTTTTTTCTATTGTCGGCCGAGGATGACCATCTCCTAATCACGCCCCAGTCCCGCCTTCGCTACCCTGCCGACATGCCCCCGTGAACTTTGGTCGAGGGTGTCAAAAAATCGATTTTCGATTATGCCAATTTGGATGACCTTGCGAGAAGGACGACCATCTCCCAATTTGTGTCAAAAGATGGGCGTCCTTCTCTTTCGAAAATAAGCGCGCTAATGGCCTTATTGCCATTCATTTTAATGTAGTGCGCACCCATGCCTACCGCGCGAGTTAACTGCCTCAGTGAACCCCTTTCTGCATGAAGCAACCAGTAACATGCACACAGAATTCTCATTGACTGCGCAATTCTGCCTGCGGTAGCGTTCTGTATCAGCCTCTTAGAAAGTTCCAGCCTGCATTTAAAAACAGTGGAAAAGGTAAACTGTAGGTTTCAGATGATCAGCCCGATTTGCGCTGGGCTCAGTTTTGAGAGATACAGTTTAAGAAAAGCGGGGGTCCCTGTCTCTGTGTTGTCTGAAACCCACCCATTCACTGCCACCACTTTCTCATCCAGGGTTTCCACCCAGACTGCTCCACTCAGTGAAATGTTCTTTGTTCCCAGAAAATCATTTAACAAAGGGGTCCCCGGAGCCCCCTCCCCCCCCCCCCCCCAGCATATCACAGCCAAGCTCTGACCTTAATATCTACCACATCATCCAGGACAGACATGGTTCAAAGGTTAGATCTCAGCTCCCCCAGTTTGCTCAGGGCTTAGTTACCATTTTATGCAGAATAATAGAAAAAGTTAATAAATCTCGCACTACTTAATTTATTGATGAACTAAGAAATACTGTTTAATGTGGAAAACCTAAGCAGATCAATAGCAGAGAACAGAAATAAGCGCCTGCTATTGGCACATCCGTATTTTAAGCCTAATTGCAGCCATATGCATTTTCTGAGGGCATCCGCACCTTCTAATAGCACCCTAGAGATTAAGGGGTTAATTGATGCAGCTGTTTACTTCAGACTCACGTGATTTGGACTGAAAATCTCTTGGGGCTTTTATTAACACAAAGCGTTTAATACAGCACTGAAGAGCACAATTTTTAACATTCCTTTTTGAATTAACTTAAACAGAAATACAGGACTTGTTACTTGCCTTTTTGAAAATAAAACTTTGCGATGGGTCCAACTGATTTGAGCCATGTGGAGTCATTCATTTACTTATTTTTAGTCTACACAAATGAACAACCTTCCCTCCCCAGCACGCTAACCATGACCAGGGGGACCCACTTTCTCCAGGGATGAAATGAAAATTCATTTCCCACATTCAGGGATTCCTGAGCTTCCGATTTTTCCTCTTTCTGGGGTCCTCCTTGTACTAAGCCGCGGCAAAAAGTGGCCTACGGTAGTGTGGGGGCGTGTTTTCGTTGTGCACCGAGCCAGTTTTTACCGCATCTGGGGAAAAAGATCTTTTTTCAATGGGTTGGGGAAAGGGCCTGCGGTAAAATTGAAACCAGCGTGCGCCTATTTCGAGCCTGAACTCTTAACGCCACTCATTGATCTAGCGGTAAGGGCTCACACACTTTATGCGCGGTGACTAGTTGGCATGCACCAACTGTCGATTAACGCCAGAAACACCGCGTGCATTAGGAAATAAAAAAATAATTTGTCCCGGCGGTATGGGCACACACCAAATCCAACATTTCCATCAGGAGGGCATGCTAGCCTGGCGGTAGTCTTGTTTTGGTGTGCGCTGCGCATGTGTAGAGCCAACTGAGCCTACTTGTAAAAGGGCCCCTCTGTGACTTTTGGCCCTGATCTGGGTGGACTGCTTATATGGCCTACTTTTCTTCATAGATTAGCTCCAGACAGGCACTTCCTTGGCTCCTAAATGTTAGGCCCCTCTTTATAGAACTGCCTTCATGGAGAGTGCAAGCCTCAGATAGAGGCTGACACGTTAAGAAATGATAAGAAAAGGCTGTTATCAAATGGGAATTAAAGTAAAGAGGCAAAGACAACAAAACAAAAGATTAAAGTGAAAAAAATAAGAGAATAAAGAAGCTGAAATTTGAAAAGAAGGAAGAAAAAAATGTAAGCGACAAGAGAGAGGAAAGGTTGAAACAATGAGTGGAAGGAGACAGAGAAGAGAGATTGTAGCTGTGTTTAATTCACATTTTACTTTTCTAAAGATTAATTGGAAAAGACACTTCATTACTCCCGAGAAATTTGTGTCTGAGTCCAAACACACAGTGAAAAAGTGTAATTAATGTGAACTTGGACGTAGAACTAATGGGAAACAAACTTCCATTTTATCACCTGAACTTCCAGCAACCAGAACCCCATCGGAATATAATCATTCTCAGCTAGACAAAAACTGCCAACTAACGTTAGGATGGAATGGATCCGTGGCCTATCATCTCTTGAGTTCTTCTCCTTTCTTCCACATGCACTCAGAAGACAATACTGAAACCCGATGACCAAGGTCAAGAGATTTGGAAGGATTTATTCATTTGCCATTAAAAAGCTCACAAACTAGCTTAATGAACCTGCAAGAAAGTATATTCCAGGTCAAATTTGTTTGGCAAGTAGTTTTTCCCCCACACAAATTACATTGCGGAATCCTGAAGCCAACAAAATCTACCTCAATGTTCAAGTGGAATTACCTGATTGGAAGGTTTCACAATTTATTTTTGTTACATTTGTACCCCACACTTTCCCACTCATGGCAGGCTCAATGCAGCTTACATGGGGCAATGGAGGGTTAAGTGACTTGCCCAGAGTCACAAGGAGCTGCCTGTGCCTGAAGTGGGAATCGAACTCAGTTCCTCAGGACCAAAGTCCACCACCCTAACCACTAGGCCACTCCTCCACTCCTGGCTTCAGTGCAAATCCTTGCAAACCAGTGAATGCACATCAAGGGCCATATTCTATATATGGCGTCTAGAAAACATGCGAGGAAAACATTTCCGCCTAAGCGTATTCTATAAGCGGCGCCTAGATTTAGGTGCGGTATATAGGACATGCTTAGTTGATATCCCAGCGCCTAAATCTACGAGTCTCCATTTACACCGAGGAAAATGAGGCGTAAATCCCGGCCTGTAGATTTAGGCGCAGAGTACCATATTCTATAACAACAAGTGTAAATTTTGGAACACCCACATAACGCCCATTTCCCTGCCCATAACCGTGCCCCCTTTTACCTGTGCACATTAAAATGTAGGTGTAGTGCGTTATGGAATACGCTTCAAGAGTTGTGCGCATAAATTCTAATTATTGTCAATTAGTACTTATTTATTTATTTATTTATTATATTTGTACCTCCGCGCTTTCCCACACAATGCAGGCTCAATGCGGCTTACATAGTAATTTGCAATACAAAGTTATAGAATAGAAATTTCAAAAACAGTAGTGAAACAATGTAAAGTTGGGCTTGGTAGTGTATGATAAGTTGAGCCTGATAATATATGACTAGGAAAAGCGAGGTTAGACAAGATAGGATAGTATGATTTGGGAGAAAAGGGGTAAGGAGGGATAGAAGTAAGGAGAGATGGAGAAGAGAAAGATGGGAGGTCCGTATCTAAGTCAGAACAGAATTGGGAGTGGAGGTTGGTAAGATTATGTTGGGTCATTAGGGTAGGCTTGCTTAAAGAGATTAGCTTTCAGCATTTTTCTAAAGGGTAAGTAGTCGTTTATTAATCAGATTGGTCTGGGTAGAGCGTTCCAAATCTGGCTACCCAAAAAGGAGAAACTGGATGCGTAGTAGGTCTTGTATTTAATTCCTCTGCAATTGGGAAGGTGTAGGTTAAGATAAGTTCGTGTTTGTTAAATGCTCTTAAAAATTCTGATTGGCTTGTTAAGCTAATTAAGTTATGTTACAGAATACGCTTGGATTTCGGTGTGGAATGCTAGGCGCGCTATATTGAATGCGGGGGGTAAATCTGTCAGGTTTTCCTAAGATTTGATAGCAAAACAATTAAAAATTCCCCAGAGAAAAAATAAGAAAAATCCTAAATTTGGGTCAGACTTGAACAGGGCTGAAATTTGTTAGAGTCAAGCTCCATATGCAGTTTCTGTACCTCTCTCTGCCATTGTTCAGAAATCTATAATTGTGATACTGAGGGGGAAATAATATTCATAGGGGTCCTTTTACTAAGGAGCGCTGAAAATGGCCTGCGCTGGTGTAGACGCATGTATTGAATGCGCGCAGATCCATTTTTCAGCGTGCCTGCAAAAAATGCCTTTTTTTGCTGAAAATGGATGTGCGGCAAAATAAAAATCATCACGTGTCCATTTTGGGCCTGAGATCTTACCGCCACCCATTGACTTAGTGGTAAGGTCTCACGCGGGGCACATGGTAGCCGGGCGGTAGTTCTAATTTGACATGCGTTGTACGCGCATACATGCCTACGCATCTTAAGGGCCCCATAGAGGGGCATAATCAAAAGGGACACCCAAGTTTTGCTGAGGACGTCCTCGCAAAACATCCCGGTGGATGGGCGGGGAAACCCGTATTATTGAAACAAGATAGACATCCATCTTTTTTGTTTCCCCAATCCCCACCAGCTGAAGCCTTCTTCAGAGCCGGTCTTGGACGTAAAGGAGCGTCAGCGTGCACAGGAGGAGCAAGAAGAAAGAAGAGCAGGGCAGCGAATGCGGCTGCGCCAGAGAGAGGTGCTGAAGAAGGCTTTGGCTGGTGGGGGTTGGGGACCCCCACCAGCAAAGGTACTTGTTTTTGGGGGGGAGCGACGAGGTGGTGAGGGGAAGCGGCAAGGAGGTGAGGGGGAGCAGCAAGGAGGCGAGGCGGTGGGAGGGCCAGGAGGTGAGGCAGCACCCAAAATGTGCCCCCAACCTTGGGCTCTGGCCCCCTCCCACCATGAGGTCTGGCTATGCCCCTGGCATAGACACTTATGCAGCTTAGTAAAAGGGCCACAAAGTTTGTAAGGGAGTCAGTTGGACCATTAGATCATCAGAGAGGATAAGTCCATGGCAGAGAGACTAAATGAATGTTTTGCTGATCACAGAGACTGAATATTGACCCAAAATATCTACTATGTTTTGAAAGATGACTTTATATTCCACCCAATGATTTTTGGCCTTTTCATCTGAAGAAGCATCTCATTACATTGTGTTATTCAGAGAATAGCCTGGACCTTGGACTATGAAGTGTGTCTGAACGAGGAAGTGATTGGTGCAGCTCAGCAAGGAAAACAGAAGGTAGGGTCTTGAGAGTTTGTTCCTCCCTCACCCAATACAATCTGAAGGTCTACAAGAACCTGAGTGGTGTAGAACGAGTAGAATTACATTGATTTTTTACTCGTTCCAAAAGTACAAAGACTAGGGGACACTCAAGGAAGTTACATGGAAGCACTTTTAAAACAAATAGGAGGAAATATTTTTTCACTCAACGAATAGTTAAGCTCTGGAACTCTTTGCCGGAGGATGTGATAACAGCGGTATCTGGGTTTAAAAAAGGTTTGGACAAGTTCCTGGAGGAAAAGTCCATAGTCTGCTATTGAGACAGACATGGGAAGCAACTGCTTGCCCTGGGATTTCTAGCATGGAATGTTGCTACTATCTGAGATTCTGAACGGAATGTTGCTACTCTTTGGGGTTCTACATGGAATGTTGCTACTCTTTGGGTTTCTGTCAGGTACTTGTGGCCTGGCTTGGCCACTGTTTGGAAAACAGGATACTGAGCTAGATGGACTATTGGTCTGACCCAGTATGGCTACTCTTATATTCTTATGTCAAGAGCCTGGAGTTTGCCCCTTCCCCACTCTGTGCATCTGTAGTGAAAGTCTTAGCCACCCAGGTGCTACATCCAATACAACTGGTACATAAGAGAAGTCTGGCCAGGCCAAGCCTAGTCAAGCACTCTCTTTCAGACGCAGTCACTTTCAGATCCAGCCTGAGATGAAAGACTCCTATTGATGAAACACAGTCTTTTACATTGTTCAAGCACTTGCAAAGTAACAAAGGACAAAACCAACATGGGTGAACTGAGCCATGAATGAACAGGAAATTTAGCTAAAGACCTTGTTGTGGTCATTTAGGAAAAGACCTTACAGAAAGGCATCTCTTTCCTCTATGTACAGTGTTTCAGCAGAGAGAAAAACCACTGCTAATTAGACCCTTACCCTATTACAGGAAAGGGTTGCGTGGTGGTGCGATTTAGTATAATGAAAATGTCAGTTTATTTGAAACCAAACTGCTACCGTTTGTCCCAGAGCCTAACTGGAAAAGCGAGCATCATCTAATCCACAATTGTTCAACACTGGTTCTTCACGGTGTGAGCATTTAGCTCAGTCTGCTTCTGGCATGTGTCACAAACACATATCACTCTCTCCAGATTTAACAAATCCCCTAACAGACTGACAGTTTTCTAGACTATTGACGTGTAGAGGAATTCTTTGCCATGGCCTAGTATTGTACATATCTCATTTATATATTTAGATTTTTGTGGTTTTTTTAACCCGTCTTTCCACTGGTGCTCGAGACAGTTAACAGTTTAAAACATAAGAAAATCCATGAACCTAGAGAGGAGAATTTTCAAGCCAGTTACAGAGTAATTGATGATAGTGTCAATGAAATCAGGAGTGAAATGGAATGGGTTCTTTATGCTTCCAAAAAAGTGCAAAGGCTAGAGGACGCACCATGAAACATTTGGTCACTTAATACATAATTAAACCTTGGAATTAATTTACCAGAGGATAAGATAAAAGCAGGCAGCACAGCTGGGTTTGAAAGAGGTTTGGGCAAGTTCCTGGAGGAAAAGTCCATAAACCATTATCAAGACACAGCTGACAAAAGGCGTTTCTTATCCATAGAGGTAAGCGGCATGGAATCTTGCTAATTTGGGGGCTCCTGCTAAGTACCTGTATTGACCACTGTTGGAAACAGGATACTGGGTTTCAAGGACCCTTGGTCTGACCCTTTAGGAAAGGTGGTCTGAAAATCACCTACTCTGTAAGCAGATGACAATACATATGAGGATCAACAACCCATATGCCTTTACCCATAGAAAAAAGAAATGTTCGGGGGTGGGGTTTCGTCAGTAGAGATAACAAAACATATAGTTCTCTGTTTACCAAGCTGCTGTAGCTGCTTAATGTTAGAATTATGGCGTGTTAATTGTTAACATGGGCCTGTGGTAACAATTAACACGGCTCTTTAACTGCATGCAGTAATTTCTGTGTTAATAACCACCTAATATGGCAAGGGGTATAGAATGGGTGGGGAATGCACCCTGTGTTTAATAAAGAGGTAGATACTGCATGTTAACTGTTAACTCGACAGATAAACAGGAACAGTTAATGTCATCTGAAGCAGTTTAGCTAACTACATCCCAGTAGCTGCCAGAGGCAAACCACTAACGCACAACTGTGGTAAAAGAAAAAGCGAGAGGCAAACCAAAAAGATGCATGAGGGTTGGTAACACCCAACAATACACGAATAAGTAAAATAAACACATTGGAGCCAACATTAAGACCGTGAGAGGGAGCCTGGCTAACTCCTGCGGTCAGTGGCAAGCCCAGAAACTCAATGCCATGGCCTTATCCAGTGACCTAAGAAAACAGCAGGGTAATCGATCTGCAAACTCCAAGATGGACACCAAACGAAGCAGATACGTATGTGGAAAACAATATTTAAATATTGTTTTCCACATACGTATCTTATCCAGTGACCTGGCATTGAATTTCTGGGATTTTTTAGCTGCTAAAACAGGGGCATGGCCAGACGTCAGCGGGAGGGGGGTCCAGAGCCAAAGGTGGTGGGGCACAGTTTAGCCTGCCTCCCCCAGCCGCCGACCCCCCTGCCACTTTTGGACCCCCCCCCTGCCACCAACCCTCGCCTGCCACTTTCGATCCCCCCTTCCTCCGCCACCGACCCTCCCCCGCCACTGCCTGGTACCTTTGCTGGCAGGGGTCCCCAACCCCCACCAGCCGAAGTCTTCTTCAGCATCAGTCTCCAGCGTCTTCGCTGATCTGTTTCTGTGAGTCTTGACTCCCAATGACCTGCCTGCCTCTCGTGGGCTAGATATCAGCTCCTATCAATTTAAGTGCACAACAGATGCTTAAATTTAGGTAAGCTGTTATATAAAATGAGGGGGATTATGCAGACAAGTTCTCGACATAAAATATATCAGTTCACATGACCCAAAATTGTAGCGCTGATGATTCATGTAAGGGTAATGCATTTGATATGTGGTTCACTCTAAAGTTAACTGCACCAGTCATTCTGAGTACTGACCAGTATGTGTTGTTTCCCAGGGAAAAAGTCACTGAAGAAAAAGTGGGTCTAATTCTCCGTAGGTACGCTTTTCCTTTGGGCAGTATTGAAAGGGAAGGAATCCAAGCTCTTTCTCTCTTCGAAAACTGGTGCAAAGTCTGTAGGGAAAAAATATCTGTGAATGTTGCACCTTCCCAGAGTTAAAATACATAAAATACGGCAAAATTATAAAAATCAGCTCATACATAAAATGCATTCCAATAACATAAAACCTAGACAATCTACTAAGAATAAAAAATACAATGTGAACATATCCCTCCTCACGCTCCCTGCCCTGGTCTCTTGCCCTGCAACTGGAAGATCTATCAGGCATCATACGCTGTTTATTAACAGTAGCAGAAAGAAAATGGCAAGTTATTCTGAACAGTACAAGTGCTCTCGATTTACACTGTAATGGGCATGATTAGTTCGGACAGTCCATTATGGGGGACAAAACTGATTTCCTAAGCTAAATCTATTAAATGCAATACATTTTTTATTGGCCATAATGGACGGAAACTTCCTCTGGAAGAGGCATTTAAGACCAATGCACCATAGACATGTACTCTGCAAAGGGGGTACCAGCTGGCAGTGGCTGTGCAATGGAGCATCAAAGCGGCTCTCACAGTTGCAACAGCTGTCCAGCAAAGCTAAAGATTTGCCTCTCCTTTGACCTCTTCTGAAACCCCCACCATAGATGTTCCAGTATGAAGAGGGAAGATTCCGTAACCCGGGTCTACCTACCCTCTGAGCATTGAAGACTTCCGTTACCAAGAGAGCAGAATCTGATTCTGGTTTCCAGTTTGGCTAATTAGGTTTCGGACATTTTTGCTCTGTGAAAACTCTGAGACTACTGTTTTAGGCTAACGTGTGCCTAATGCAACAAAAAATATCCTAATGCAGGACATTCTGAAGCATTCCACCGTCATTTTCCCAACTGCACACACTAACCTCTGGATTCTCTATATGGTGGCACAAAACAGTCAAAGGAAAGAAGGATAAGTCCCCACGAGCATGGAATCCAAAACAGCAAAACAGTGGACAACACTATTTAAGAACCAATGCAGATTTATTCCAAATTACCTTAATGGTATAGAGATGTGTTTCGGCAACAGAAGTGCTTTTTGGCAATGCTATTCTATTGGCAATTGAGTTATTAGTGAGACCCAGTAGCAGCTAATCATTCATTGTACATGCAATGTTGTATCAGTGACACCTCCTTAAGACTGTGTGACCCTTGACGTGCAGCAACACCAGAAACCTACAGGGAAACGCAAGCACAGAAAGATGATAGGAGACCGACAATGGATTGTCACAAAATCATGGGACACCAATTCATCAATTAAATCAATCTTTTACTAGTGCCTTGTCGAGTCTTCAGTCACCAATAAAGATTGTTTTAATTGAAGAATTGGTGTCCCATGATTTTGTAAAGAGCCGTTGTCTGTCTCCCATCATCTTGCTGTGTTTGCCCAAATTTGGATGCCAAAATTTGCACGTGGATCGAAGGTGTGCATGCAAATTAATTGGCTAACAAGTCATTAACTAGCAATAAATTGATGTTAACAATTATTGCAGTTAATTAGTATTAATTAGATTTTGTGCACACATCTTCCTGTGTGCAACTCAAAAGAGGGCGTGGACAGGGGCATGGTAAGGCTGTTCCAAAAATTTGCATGTGGCATTATAGAATACCACCTTTCCCCAAGAATTGGGTACTGGCATTTATACCAGGGGATGGGAATGGGCTCTAAGCACTATTCTATACAGGGTTATGGGATTTGATATACTGCCTTGATGTGATACAATCAAAGCAGTTTGCATTTATAATATGCAGGTACTTTTCTCTGTCCCTAATGGGCTCATAATCTAAGTATTTTACCTGGGGCAATGGCGGATTAAGTGACTTAATAAGAACATAAGAATAGCCATACTGGGTCAGACCAATGGTCTCGTAATGGACACTATATAGCCTCTCCTCTCTTCGATCCCCATTGTGCCTGAACCTTAATCGACCACAACATCACCATGTATTTTTTTCTCTACCGGACTTGGCGAACGCCTTTACGGTACTATGTAAGCCACTTTGAGCCTGCAAATAGGTGGGAAAATGTGGGGTACAAATGTAACAAATAAATAAATAAATAAATAAATCTAGCCCAGTGTCCTGCTTCCAACAGTGGCCAATCCAGGTCCCAAGTACTTGGCAGAAACACAAATAGTAGCAACATTCCATGCTACCAATCCCATGACAAACAGTGGCTTTTGCCATGTCTATCTCAATAGCAAGTTCCTCCAGGAACTTGTCCAAACCATTTTAAACCCAGATATGCTAACTGTTGAAACCACATCCTCCAGCAACGAATTCCTGAGAACTATTCACTGAGTGAAAAAAATATTTCCTGCTAGTTGTTTAAAAAGTATTTCCATGTAACTTCATTGAGTGTCCCCTAGACTTTGTACTTTTTGAAAGAGTAAAACATTGATTCACTTCTACACCACCCAGAATTATGAGGAGCTGCAATGGGAATTGAACCCACTTCTCTAGATTCATAGCCAACTGAACTAACCACTAGGCTATTCCTCCACTCAAACCACACTTTATAGAATAGCTCTTGTACTGAATTTTCTCTTGGGCACCATTTACTGAATCTGGGCCTAAGTGCATTGTAATTTTTTTTAGGGGGGGGAGAGGGGACATGTCAGGGCATTCGCTGGTATGTGTTTAGGACAGAGGACAAAATATTTATATTATTTAGGATTTAGCTCACACTTTTTTCAGTAATAGCTCAAGGTGAGTTGCATCTAATTACACTAGGTAATGGCCTTTTTGCTGTCCTAAACTTATGGCTATCCAGAGAGTGAATGAATATGGCCGACTATCCGTACAGTTAGACAGAATGTCCGCACTTTGCCCTCATTGTGCCTCAGCATTATTCGGGTGTGGAAACAATTTATTTATTTGTTTGTTACATTTATATCCCACATTTTCCCACCTAGTTGTAGGCTCAATGTGGCTTTCATAGTACCGGAGAGGCGTTCCAGACTAAATACAAAGTGATGTTGTGGTAAGATAAAGTTCATGTGGCACAGCCACACCAGGGAATCGTACAACGGAAGAGTTGGGTTATGTCCATTACGTTCTTTAGTTTTGTTGTGTTGCAGAGATCAGGCATTTATGTTGGATGGGTAGGGTATGCCTTTTTAAACAGGTTAGTTTTTAGTGTTTTCCGGAAGTTTAGGTGGTTGTTCGTAGTTTTCAAGGTTTTTGGTAATGCGTTCCACAATTTTTATTTATTTTATTGCATTTGTATCCCACATTTTCCCACCTATTTGCGGGCTCAGTGTGGCTTACAATACATTGTAAATAATGGAAATACGATTTGTTACAAATCAGTTATGGATTACATTGTGAGAAGTTAAGCGAAGACAAAGTCAAAGTATCGTTAGGGAATAGGACAAGGAAAAGAACAATGGGACAGTGGAAAGAGACAACGGGAAATTGATTGGGTAATAGAACATTAGTAAAAGAACATTCGGTATAACATTTTCTGTAAGTTAAGGTATAAATGTGATAAAATTACGGGGGATGGGAGTTCAGAAGAGAATGTATTGGTGTATTTCTGAAACAGTGAGTGTGGACTTCATGTGTATTGATCCTTACAATAAATTTTCTCAAAGAGATAAGTTTTCAGTAGTTTGCGGAAGTTGGTTAGTTCGTGGATTGTTTTCAAGTTGCGTGGTAGTATATTCCAGAATTGCGTGCTTATGTAAGAAAAGGTTGATGCGTGCAGTGCCTTGTATTTTATGCCTTTGCAATTAGGGAAGTGGAGGTTAAGGAAAGTTTGAGATGATCTTTTAGCATTTCTGGGTGGTAGGTCTATTAGGTCAGACATGTAGGCTGGAGCTTCACCGTGAATAATTATGTGGACTAATGTGCATACTTTAAAAGTAATGCATTCCTTAAGTGGGAGCCAGTGTAGTTTCTCTCGTAAGGGTTTTGCACTTTCATATTTTGGTTTTCCGAAGATGAGTCTGTTTGCTGTGTTCTGGGCTGTTTGAAGTTTCCTCAGTATTTGCTCTTTACAACCTGCCTATAGTGAATTGCAGTAATCCAGATGGCCGAGTACGAGGGATTGCACTAGGTTGCGGAAGACGGATCTTGGGAAGAATGGTCTTATTCTTTTCAGTTTCCACATGCAGTAGAACATCTTCTTGGTTGTGTTGTTTGCATGGGTTTCGAGTGTTAGATGGCGATCAATACTGACTCCAAGGATTTTTAAAGTTTCTGAGATTGGAAGGTTTAGTTTTGGTGTGTTTAAGGCGGTAAATTCATTCGTGTTGTATTGGGAGGTGAGTATTAGGCATTGAGTTTTTTCCGCGTTTAGTTTCAATCGAAATGCATCTGCCCAGGTGTTCATGATGTGTAGACTTTGGTTAATTTCATTGGATATTTCTTTGATGTCTTGTTTGAAAGGGATATATATTGTTACATCGTCGGCGTATATATATGGGTTGAGGTTATGATTTGATAGGAGTTTTGCCAATGGGATCATCATTATGTTGAAAATGGTTGGTGAGAGGAGTGATCCTTGCGGTACTCCACATTCAGGTGTCCATGAAGCGGACATAGTTGAGTTTGATGTGACTTGATATGAACGCAGGGTTAGGAACCCCTTGAACCAGTTTAGGACATTTCCTCCGATGCCGAAATATTCAAGTATGTGCAATAGAATTCCGTGGTCAACCATATCAAATGCACTTGACATGTCGAATTGTAGGAGGAGTATATTGTTGCCGGTTGCGATCATTTGTTTGAATTTAGTCATTAGGGTAATTAGTACTGTTTCTGTGCTGTGGTTCGATCGGAATCCTGATTGGGCATCATGCAGTATTGAGAACTTGTTTAAATAGTTTGTGAGTTGTTTTGTTACCATCCCTTCGGTTATTTTGGTTATTAGTGGTATTTTTTATTATTATTATTAGTGGTATTGGTTATTGCATGCTTAGGTAGGAAAAACTAGATGCATAGGTTGATTTGTATTTGCTTCACCGTAGATAATTTTGTGAACTAGTGTGCAGATTTTGAAAGCAATGTGTTCTTTGATTGGGAGCCAGTGTAGTTTTTCACAGAGGGGTTTTGAGCTTTCAAATCGCGTTTTTCCGAAGGTAAGCCTAGCTGCCGTGTTCTGAGCGGTCTGAAGTTTCTTTAAGGTTTGTTCTTTACATATATATATATATATATATATATATATATATATACTACTTATCTGATTGAGGAGCTTCTAGTTACTTCAACTGCTTTGTAGATATCACTGACCACCAAAAACCAAATGTGTGCTCTAATAATAAATTAATCCTGGTTAGGTGTCTAAAGGTGATAATGGACATTACATCTTGCTCTAGTTAACTCTGTTACTGCACCCTGCTAGCATGTGTTTATATGTCATGAAGGACTAAATATCACACCTAAAAAATCAACCAAGGCATATTCTATGAAGTACACCTAAATTTCTGCATGGTTTATAGAGTACGCTGAGCGCCCATCCACGCGACTAAATTTAGTCACAGGCAGTTATGCTAAGTAAAACTTGGTCTACATGCCGATGCCTCAATTAGACGTGGACTGGGTGTATTCTAGAACAACGCACATAGATTTTAGAAACGCCCATGACTCACGCATTCCACGCTCATGGCCACACCCCTTTTCCAGTTAAGCCCTAATTACATGCGTCACATTACAGAATATGCTTAGACAGTTGTGTGCGTAAATTCTAATTATTGCCAATTAGTGTCAATAATTGCTTGAAAATTGCAATTATTGGCACTGATTGGCTTGTTAACTAATTAAGTTGCATGTGCAAATCCAGAATATGACCGGATTTGTGCACACTGAAAAAGGTGTAAGCAATATCTATGTAAATACAACTTAAATCACGCTTTATAGAATCCGGGATAGTGTGTGTGTGTGTGTGTGTGTGTGTGTGTGCGCGTGCACAGAGTTGCACAGTTTCTAAGGAACCTCCTGTATCGTTGTGTATTTCAGGTTGTGGAGAAAGCTGATGATGGTTCTGGTTTTCAAAGTCCCCTCTACCCAACTGGTGCCAAGTTGCTCAGATGTGGCAGGACATCCAATCTATGGAGGGGCAAATTGGACACCGATGCTTCAGAGATTCTGCAAAACATCAAAAACCAAATCTAAAAATATGAACCACAATGTATTTAGTTGCTGTACATATACAGCAAAAAAATATTTACTTTTCTCTATCTGTAGATCTCTTTAAAGTAAAAAAAATATATATATATGTACTGTGGGTTTCTTTTTATATTCTTTTCTATATTTGTCTCTTTTTGCCTCGCAATTTATGTTTTTCCTTGTCCTGTTTTTTCTTATCTTTCTCTCAACAGCTGGACTTCTCCTCTTCCTTCTTCACCTCCTGTTCTTCTCCCTCTCTGTCCTTTCTCTCCCTCCTGTCTCTATCCTATCTCTGCTATTTTCTTCTCTCTCTTCCATTCCCCCACCTCACTCCCTCTCAATTCTCCCTCCTCCCCCACTCTTTCGCTCACTTTCTATCTGTCTCCCTCACTTACTGATTGACAATCCCAGCAATTCTGATGGAAAATTCATTAGTAGTCTCTCTCATTTTTTTTTTTCATTTTCCCAGTCAGCTTCGCGCCTGATCTGTCAGCCTCTTCCATCCTGATTATCTGGAGACGCCAATTTCAAAGAGACATCTTAATAGTGATGTCAACGAATTAATTAGATGTGTTAATGAGCTAAAAGCAACCCAAATTAAATTAATGCAGTAATAAGCACAGACAGCAAAATTAGCTCCAATTTCTGTAAATGATTCTGAACTGTACACAACATCTCATCCTGCTAGAACATTACCATCCCCCAAAGCTAATCAAGAACTCCAGTGCAATTAACTGCTTAATTACAAAACACACACACACACGCGCACACACACACACACACAGCCCAGAGATTTAGTGGCAGACAAGATACAGGATACTTCTCAGTAAAGGAGGGCAGATCTCTGAAATAACAAGAAAAAAACAAACTGATTCATTGAGCTCATTTTCTTCCCTTCCTCAACACAGTACCTGATTGGGCCACACCATATTATAGCAATTGGCAATAAAGGGGTCAAACCAAAGGCGATGCAAGATGCTACAGCTGGATCGTGCCCGCTCTTCTTTCTAAAGAGAATCGGTGCCAGACTTTGGTACTGAATCAGTCATGTGTTGTATATAAGATAGTCAAGGCTTCCACCATGCTCTTCATTGTTCAGTGTCTTAAACTGGTTAACTGTAGGAAACCAGCTATAGCAACTGGGATATTTAGGCCTTTGTGTACTCCTAGCTAGTAGAAAGTATCCAAAGATTGCTCCAGCGCCCCCTATTGGAGGCAAAGGTCAGTACAATACAAACCATTGGGCTTGCGTTGTTTACAACTTGAATCCCAGTCTGAGCTGCTACTGGAAGCCTAATTGTCCGATGCTGCTAATTTCCCACTGGGGGTGAGTGGCTAACAGCTTTGTAGAGCTACACAGGTATCTGATTAGTGCTAATTACAGGGAAAGGAGGAAGGAGAATGAAGGGAAAATGGAGGGAAAAGTGAAGAAAGGAGGAAAATGGAAGAAGGGGAAGAAGAAATAGTAAAATACAAGGACAAAGAAGATGCAGAAAGTGAAGATATTGAGATGGAGAGGAAACAGGAAAGAAAAAAAGACTAGGAACAGAAAGAAAAATAAAAAGTGAAGACAAGGCAGAGAGAAGAAAAGAAAAGAAAGGACAAGCCCAAATTTAGACATATTCAACTGCCCAGGGCACTAGATTTTGAAGGCACCAAATACCTCATCTAAGCAGGAGCCTGAACGTCTAACTCTTGCCCCGATGATTAAAGGTAAACGCGGGCACTAGAGGCTATTAATGCCAGACTAGTGCCCACATTTACCAGTGCGGCATGATCAGAGGGTCTGGTGCAAGCGCGCCAGGGAATACCACAGAGCTCATTTAAATGACCATCTGTAGTATTCTGCCTATTTGATCAGAGCTGGCATTAGGGTTAAGGCGCTATTTCCCCCCTCCATCCATGCCAGGCAGCCTAGGCTGGCATCATCAGTCCTGGTGACCCAGTGGTCCCCCAGACCCCCCCAAAGGCAAGGCCTTGGTGGCTTAGTGACCCCCAAGTCCCCACACCCCCTGGACACTGACACCCACCCCCCAACAGAAGAGAGGGCTGGAGGTCACTGGTCCTCCAGCCCACTCCTGGTGGTCTCGCACCCCCCCCCCCAGTGGTTTAGCAGCCCCAAACCCACTCCCCCACTTAGATGTTGCCTTCTAGTGCCACCTCCAAAATGGTGGCACCCTGCCCTGCCCAGTGAATCCTTATATGGTATGGAAGCCCCACCCAGCGCCTCCCAGGATGCACTGGGCGGGGCAGGGCATCGCCATTTTGGAGGTGACGCTGTAAGGAGGAGGGAGTGCTACTCCCTCCTCCAGCATCTAAGGTACAGGGGGTGGGTTCAGGGCCACTAGACCACCAGGTCTGTTGGGGGAGTATTAGGGAATCTGGAGGTCCACCACACCTCCAGCCCCCCCCCCTTCTCAGTGTCCATGGGTGTGTGGGAGCTTGGGGGGGCATTAGGCCACCAGGGCCTTGTCTTTGGGGGCGGGGATCTGGCAGTCCTTGGAATGTCTGACAGGTCTGGACTTTTTTTTTTTTTTTGACAGCCCGGATCTGTCAAACGAGTTCAGGAGGACGCTCAGGTACAATTCTCCTGCACTTTCCCCCCGATGATCAACGCTAATAATGCACGTAAATTTGCATGCTATTAGCGTTGATCATTGGGGAGTTAATTCCCTGCACTGTTTTGGAACGGCGCGGGGAATTGATCATCGAGTCCTCTGTGTGCTCTGTGATCATGGGGGGAAACCTGTCCTCCACACCACTCTCTGGTCCTCCTGGTAAGTGCAGAAGTCTTCAATCCAGCCTTGAGAAAGACCCTAGTGTCCTTTGTTTTATGGATACTTTACCAGGCACAAATGAAGAAATACTAATAGCTGATTTGATGATCTATTAAAAGCGCGGGGTACAAATGTAACAAAAAATTAAAAAATTTAAAAATTTTAAAAAAAATAAAATTATTTGTACAACCTGACTGTAACCTCATCAAAGTATAAAGCACAGTCACGCTCTTCCTACTTTCTCCATCCTTTTTTTTAGCATACAGTCGCCATCGCTTTGGCATAGTGCAAAGTCCTGGGATTAGGCAAACAGCATGTTTATCAAAGAATTACACTACTGATAGGTAAGTTTGTAAAATCATTAGCCCGTTTAGTAGAATGAGGAATATCTCAGATGAAATACAAGGACAGATTCGTTGTGACAAACCCCATCTCTGTGCTTCTCTGCTGTCTTTTCCCTTTATTCCAATTAGTTCACTTCTGTTAATGGGTAAAGGATATTTTTAGTTAATTTCAGTTCCAGTTAATTGATTCAAAAGTGAAACCTGGCAACTGAGTTAATTGATCCATGTGTATTACACAGTAACACTGAGGCACTCCCCTAGCAACCGTAGGCCCTGGGACTCATAAAAAATAATGATGAAGAGAATGAATGGGGCATTGAATGAGACAAGCTCATAAAATTTCTCTGAGCGGTTGGGAACGACTGACTATGAAAGACAGATCTCTGCACCCCAAAAGGGCAAATCAGTGAAAGAGCAGGAAAAAAAATTAGGGATATACAGGCAAAAAAAATATTGTTTGGTTTGGTGTCCGATATCGTTTGCAGAGTCTATATTTGTTTGTTTTTATAAAAAAAATTTTCAAGGCAATTTTGCTAATTAAGAGAAAGTTGTGACCTGAATCCCCCAATGGCCACCTGCAGTCCCCTAAGAGCATCATCCGACCCACCCTTGATCTCTTCGAAACCCCAATGGCACCAGCATTAGGTAATGTATCCTCCCTCCCCCATACACCCCTCCCCGAAAAAAAGAGGCAGCCAAGACCCTCCAGCACTCAGCAGGGATATCGTTGGTGATACAGTTTCAGGGCAGAAGTGATCCCCCTATGGTCCCAGCCCCATTGCACTAAACTTCTGGAACATGCTAAAAACCAACCTGTTCAAAAAGGCATACCATCCCGATCCAACATAAAAGACTAACCTTGGCTACACAAGAAAACCAAAGCACGTCTGATCACAACACTACTCTTCCGCATTACGACTATTCTGTGGCTTTTCCATATAGACTTCGTCTTACCACAACAGCACAATGTATTTGTTCACACCGGAAACAGTAAATTCCAGTACTATAAGCCACATTTAGCCTGCAAAAACGTGGGAAAATGTGGGATACAAATGTAACAAATAAATAAATAAAAGTACATAAGTATTGCCATACTGGGACAGAACAAAGGTCCATCAAGCCCAGTATCCTGTTTCCAACAGTGGCCAATCCAGGTCACAAATACCTAGCAAGATCCTAGAAAAGCTCAATACACAATATCAACCGGCTCACCTTTATCCACATGTTTGTTCACCCTTTCAAAGAAATGTAGTAGATTGGTGAAGCAAGATTTCCCTTCACTAAATCCATGTTGACTTTGTCTCATTAATCCATGCTTTTGAATATGCTCTGTAATTTTTTTCTTTATAATAGTCTCTACCATTTTGCCCTGCGCCAACATCAGGCTTACCGGTCTATAATTTCCCGGATCTCCTCTGGAACCTTTTTTAACAATCGGCGTTACATTGGCCACCCTCCAATCTTCCGGTTCCACGTTCGATTTTAAGGATAAATTACATATTTCTAACAATAGCTCCACAAGTTCATTTTTCAGTTCTATCAGTACTCTGGAATGAATACCATCCGGTTCAGGAGATTTGCTACTCTTTAGTTTGTAGAACTGCCCCATTACATCCTCCAGGTTTATAGAGAATTCATGTAGTTTCTCCGACTCGTCAGCTTCAAATACCATTTCTGGCACCGGTATCTCACCCAAATCTTCCTCGGTGAAGACCAAAGCAAAGAATTAATTTAATCTCTCCGCTACAGCTTTGTCTTCCCTGATCGCCCCTTTTACTCCTCGGTCATCTAGCGGTCCAACCGATTCTTTTGCCAGCTTCCTGCTTTTAATATACCTAAAAAACTTTTACTATGTGTTTTGGTCTCCAACACATCTTTTTTCGAAGCTCCTCTTAGCCTTCCTTATCAGCGCTTTGCATTTGACTTGACATTCCTTATGCTGTTTCTTATTATTTTCAGCCGGTTCCTTCTTTCATTTTCTGAAGGATTTTCTTTCAGCTCTAATAGCTTTCTTCACCTCACTTTTTAACCATGCCGGCTGTCGTTTGGTCTTCTGTCCTCCTTTTTTAATATGCGGAATTGCTTAGCTTTATATTTGATATAGGAAATTATTTCACTTCGCATAACTGCTTTACCTGTTTCCCAAAAAAGAGTCGGTTGGCTTACGTGGGCAGAAACAAAAGTACAATATTGTTTCCATTTATCTCCTAAATACTTCCTAAAAGCTTCATCCTCATATAATCCCACTGGCATTTTCCACAAGGGTCGCTGCTCACGTCTAGGGAAGGACAAGGTTAAATTAACTAATACATGTTCCGAGATACCCACATGGGCTATTTCAATGGAAGCAACTTGACCCAGCGCGTGCTCTGATAATAATAGTCCAATCTGCTAATAGAAAGGTGTGCCTGGGAAACATGAGTGTATTCCCGTTCCCCAGGGTGAAAACCCGCAATATATCTAGTAAAATAAAGCTAGGACATAGAATATCTCCCCCCAATAAGGGAGACGAGTCTTTCGGAAAGCAGTTGCGCACCTATCCAGATCAGGGACTGCCACTGCATTAAACTCACCCCCAACCAGTAAGGTACAGTTAGGAAAATCATTTAGGAGCTTAGCTATACGAGGAAAGAAAAATCTGTCAAAAGGAGAGGGTGCATACAACGACACCAGCACATAAGGAATTCCATAAGGGAACAGCGGAGTATTACCCAGCGACCCTGTGGGTCTCGGGCTACTTTATGTTCCTGGAATGGTATGGATGGACTTTGTATTTTTTAGGGTGCATTAGTCCACCCACTAATACCTAGGGAGAAATAAACCACCCAAGGGTGCATCAATTTGCTCTTTATTAGATACCTTATCAAGTATCTGTACAATTAGCAGATCAGTGATATCTCACTGAGAGTACAGAACATTGCTACACAAGAATTACTTCTATATCTGTAACTCCAAAGAATACACAAGCAATGAAATGCTTTTATTTATTATTCTCCAAATATATGTATAAGGGATGCAAGACTAATTATGAGAAAGCAATTGAGCATCACACCTCTCCGCAATTTCCCTCATAGGTGGTTCAGATGTTTTCTCTACCTCTGAACTCGACCTGAATCCAAACTAGTGACACAGCGGAAGTTGGAATGTACCTGCAAAATATATTGAGAACCGCAGAAGAGTGAGAAAAGACTTAGGCCAGATATCTTCAGAAGAGTACAAGTGACAATACCACTCCCCAAAAGTTGTTCACTGGTGAGGTGTTTCAGAAATGCAATTAACCCCAATAGTTACTCAATTCTAGATATTGATATAGTTCATATAACTCAAGAAGACTATCAGACAGCTATTGAAATCAGTTTCTATCACTGTCGCCTGCCATACACATATCCTTGAAGCTTAGTGTGCAGTTATGTGCATAAAGATAATTGAATAGAGGTTAATTGGCATTAATAACCCATTATTCACAATAATTGGTGTTAATTGGCACTAACTAGCAGTTAGCGTGTAAATGCCCTCAGTTGTTATTCTACAACATGTTGTGCAATTTCCATAGCGTGTTAACTGCAAGGGGGTATGGACCAGGAAGGGGCATGGCGGGGCCATGCCAGGCACTTAATCCACACACATCTTTTAGAATACTTGCAGTCACATACCTACGGTAAGGCACAAGTATTTGCACCAGTCACTTAGCTAGAATAAGTGCTTGGGCCAAAAATTAGGTGCATAATTGCAGACTTACACTAGTATTCTGCAATGGGGAGGGCAGGGAGTAGGAGTAGCCTAGTGGAACTTACAACACCAGTCTTGACATCCCACTGCAGCTCCTTGTGATCTTGGGCATTGCCATTGCCTCTGGTACAAAATTAGATTGTGAGCTCTCCAGGGACAGAGAAATACCCAGTGTACCTGACTGTAACTCACCTTGAGCTACTACTGAAAAAGGTGTGAGCAAAATCCAAATAAATAAATATATGGAATGTTGCTACTATTGAAGATTCTACATGGAATGTTGCCACTTCTTGAGATCCTGGAATGTTGCTACTATTTGAGATTATAGATGGAATGTTGCCAGGGGAGGAGTGGCCTAGTGATTAGAGCACCAGTCTTGCAATCCAGAGGTGGCCAGTTCAAATCCCACTGCTGCTCCTTGTGATCTTGGGCAAGTCACTTAACCCTCCATTGCCTCAGGTACAAACTTAGATTGTGAGCTCTCCTGGGACAGAGAAATATCCAGTGTACCTGACTGTAACTCACCTTGAGCTACTACTGAAAAACATGTGAGCAAAATCCAAATAAATAAATGTAAAATTCTATGTTTGATTTTTTAAGGCCCCCAAACAAATGGGCCAGAGTACTTAAAGAATAAGTTAACCCTTTACACACCTTTGAGACAGCACCAGCCCTGCACCATGCATCCTGAGATGAACCAGGCAGGGCCTAACCTCCATATAAGGGACAAACTCCATTACATGGAACTTAAGCATGCACAATATAAAACAATAAACATTAAAAAAGGAGCTCCATTGTCAGATAGTAAAGTAGACCACAGACATACAAGGTCAATCAGCATCAAGTTAGCAAATATCAAAGGCGCAGGAGGGCCTACGTGCGTACAGCTCTCACCAAATCAGCACTACCGCCCAGCTAGTGTGTGAGCCATGCAGTAATTCTGAATTTGGCTTGTGCGAAATCCCTTGGTAGAAAATAATTTTCTACCACAGGCCACTTACCCGGCGGTAAACAGCAGTTGGCCTGTGCTGCATGCTTATCGCACGTGAAGCACGTAAGACCTTACCACTAGGTCAATGGGTGATGGTAAGGTCTCAGGCCCAAAATGGACACGTGCTGGTTTCAATTTTAGTGCATGTCCATTTTCTGGCCCCTGAAAAAAGGCCCTTTTCCTAAAAACGGTGAAAAATGGCCCAGCGCACGCCCCAAAAATGTGCTTACACTACTGCAGGCCACTTTTTACTGACACTTAGTAAAAGGACCCCCTAGTCAAATAAGCATCTCTGAGCATCTAAGCACATCCACAAAAGAAAGAAATGTGGGCAATAGGGCAGTTAAGGGAAGACGGTCAAGGGTCACCAGGACCGTATACCATGGTACAGAAATGACTTTTAAGAAGTGATTTGAATTTAAGAAAAGAAAGTTCTAGGCAAATGGTCAGTGGAAGATCATTCAACAATCTAGGAGAAAGGAAGAAAAAGGCAAAATGGCGAATAGATTCCCAACATGCATTCTTAGGGTTGGGTAAGACCAAACGATTAGAATCAAGCGAGCATATGGATGGAGTGTATGGAATAGTGAGTATCGACAAAAATGAAGGTTGGCCCAGGTGAAAGGCTTTATGGGTTAAAATGAGAATTTTAAATGAAATCCAGTAGCTGATTGGAAGCCAATGAAGATGGGTAAGGAGAGGAATAATGTGGTCAGATATTTTGGATCTACAATGAAGTCTTGCTGCCATATTTTGAACAGTTTGGAGATGTTTGAGTTGGGTGTGAGGAAGACCAGCACATAGAGAATTACAGTAATCAAGTCGGGAAACAAGAAAATCATGACAGACTGTACGTAAAGCAGAAAAACTGAGAAAGTTGCAGAGGAAACAAAGGGTGTGAAGTGAAACAAAGCAAGATCTTACCACATCAGACATTTGTTTCTTTAAATGACAATTGGGAATCAAACCAAACATCTAGATACGTAAAAGTAGCGACCAGGGGAATTGGACATCCAAATAACACAGGAGCAAAAGAGGTGTGGGGGGGGGGGGGGCAGGGCACCGGAAATTTAGCAAGTTGAGGTCTCATCTGGATTCAAGACTAACCAGTTGGAGGAAAGCCAGGAAACCAGAGAAGACAGTTTTGGAGTGACCCAAGATCGATGTTGAAAGGAAAGGTAGATCCACTGGATCACATTCACAAAAGTACCAGTACAAATCATAAAAGTGAATGCTAATGGTTTTAAAAATTCCACAAGTTATACTCATAGGTTTATCCCCAAAAATATATATTAGGAGGAAAAGACCTTGGAAAAATGCGGTGGAATCTGATGTTTTATTTCAACAAGTCCAAACTACAGATTAAAAAGTCAGCATCGGTCAAAAACCTCCATGCTTAACTCTAAAATGAAAGCAAAACTGCTCTGGTGCAAAAATGAGTACTTCTTTCACTCATTCAACGTAACATTAATGTGAGTGTCTATTTTCTCGTTTGACATAAACAAAGCAAAACACTTATCTCCAAAAAGTGCTGTGATGCAATCCCAAGCACGAATCACAGCTCAGCAGTGACGTCCCGACAGGGACCTGTTTCGCACTCAGCATCTTCCAGACACTCCACTGTGTTCGTGCTTCTCAGCTTTGATGTTTATTTTTATTAAAACTCTTGATATACCACAATTGTCCACGAGAGGATCAAAGCAGTTTACAATATATGTAAATGATGCATGTATGCCGAAAGATAACCAGTGAAGATTGATCAGCAATGGAGTGACAGGCTTGTGTCATCTTAGATTTAGAAAGGGCTCTTCAGCTTGGAGAAAAGGTGGCTCAGGGGAGATATGATAGTGGTCTATAAAATAATGAGTGGAGTGGAACGGGTGGATGTGAAGCATCTGTTTACACTTTCCGGAAATACTAGGACTAGGGGGCATGCGATGAAGCTACAACGTAGTAAATTTAAAACGAATCGGAGAAAACTTTTCTTCACTCAACGTGTAGTTAAACTCTGGAATTCGTTGCCAGAGAATGTGGTAAAGGCGGTTAGCTTAGCAGAGTTTAAAAACAGGTTGGGCGGCTTCATAAACAAAAAATCCATAGACCATTATTAAACGGACTTGGGGAGAATCCACTATTTCTAGGATAAGAAGTATATAATGTTTTGTAATTTGGAGGGATCTTGCCAGCCAGGTATTTGTGACCTGGATTGGCTACTGTTGGAAACAGGATGCTGGGCTTGATGGACCTTTGGTCTGTCCCAGTGTGGCCATACTTATGTACTTATGAGATTGAATGAAGGTGACAGAGTGATAGAAAACCTTGTTAGAAAACTTGAGAAACCTGCTCATGGAATGAGAATTTGGAGTCTAGGATCACCCCAAGTTAACCGAATGACTCAACAGGGCAGACAAGAATATCAAAGAGTGTGAGAATCATAGAACGCTTTTTTTTTTTTTTTTGTTACATTTGTACCCCGTGCTTTCCCACTCATGGCAGGCTCTATGCGGCTTACATGGGGCAATGGAGGGTTAAGTAACTTGCCCAGAGTCACAAGGAGCTGCCTGTGCCTGAAGTGGGAACCGAACTCAGTTCCTCAGGACCAAAGTCCACCACCCTAACCACTAGGCCACTCCTCCACTGTTGCTATTATTTGAGATTCTACATAGAATGTTGCTATTCCACTAGCAACATTCCATGTAGAAGTCGGCCCTTGCAGATCACCAATGTGGCCGCGCAGGCTTCTGCTTCTGTGAGTCTGACGTCCTGCAGGACGTCAGACTCACAGAAGCAGAAGCCTGCGCAGCCTTCTACATGGAATGTTACTAGTGGAATAGCAACATTCCATGTAGAATGTCCAATAGTATCTATTTTCTTTTTGTTACATTTGTACCCCGCACTTTCCCACTCATGGCAGGCTCAATGCGGCTTACATGGGGCAATGGAGGGTTAAGTGACTTGCCCAGAGTCACAAGGAGCTGCCTGTGCCGGGAATCGAACTCAGTTCCTCAGGACCAAAGTTCACCACCCTAACCACTAGGCCACTCCTCCACTAGATAGTAACATAGTAGATGACGGCAGAAAAAGACCTGTATGGATTGATAAAGAACTTGTAATCCAACATGAAACTGTTTTGGTTGTATTGAAAACCAGTTTATGGTCATTCAGCTGTTGATGAACAGTCAATAAGCAAGCCTGAAGATGACTTAGATCAGGAGAGATTTGAAGGTTTGGATCCGAGTGGCTAAAGTACTCAAAAAAATGTTAAGAAGAAGGGGGGGGGGGGGGGGGGGGGGGGGGGAAACACCACAGTGTCTAGAGTTCCTGGACTTGCATTTCTGGTTGATAATTCGACCAGGTCCAGCATGTAATTTATTTATCTGTTTATTTGTTACATTTGTATCCCACATTATCCCACCTTTTTGCAGGCTCAATGTGGCTTACATTATTCCATAATGGTGATCGCCATTTCCGGAGTGAGAAATACAAAGTAATGTTACAATAAAGTTCATAAATGTTAAAAGTAAATTATAAAGTAGATTGGATAAGCAGTTCATTACAGGCATAAGAGATAAGGGCGTAATGCGTTAATGTTCATTGGTGACAAATTGATTGGTGCAATCAGGTGTAGAGAATACGGTATTATCTGGTTCTGATCAAGTTTTGATGTTATGTCATTTGTGATGGCTCAATATGATATGTCTTCTTGAACAGGTTGGCCTTTAGTAACTTCCGGAAGGCTGTTATGTCGTGCATTGTTTTTAAGGCCTTTGGAAGTGCATTCCACAGTTGCGAGCTGACGTAGGAGGAGCTAGATGCATATATGTAATATGCATATATGCTAGATGTAAGCCGCATTGAGCCTGCCATGATTGGGATAGCGCGGGGTACAAATGTAACAAAAATATATTGATTTATCAATATATCAATCAGGTGACATTCCAAATGGTATTTTGAAAATTATAGTGTTAGTTTTGAAAATTAATCTTGTCCTAATTGGTAACCAATGTAGCATTACAAGCAGTAGGGTTACTCTTTCATATCTTGCTATTCTGTATATCAAGCAAGCTGCCGTATTTTGAGCAGTCTGCAATGATTTAAGCAGATTTTCTTTACAGTCTACATCCACTGTGTTGCAATAGTCCAACTGAGATAGGACCAACAAGTACACTAATAGGCGGCATGATTGTTTGGAGAATTAATCTCTAATCCTTTATATAGAATTTACACTCAGCACGCATCATCTCATTGTCTAACTTTAGGCGACCTGTAGAAAATGATGTTTAATACCGACTCTGCTTTTGCAACTCCAAACTTTTGGCTGACCCTCGAAAACGTTTTTGTCGGTTTTTACCCATGCCTGCACTTTGCAATCTTGTTTTGGCCTACATTAAAACTTTCTAACACGTGCAAATTGATGGTATGAGCATCCATTAGCAGATTAACATGTGTTACATTAGCTTCCTCGTGCGCTTACAATTTTTTAAGTACATTAATGACCCAAATGTGCAACTCTTGAATGCACATCTCCATGTTTTACTTATCAAAATGATGGCTGAAATTCCACCCTCCCAGAAATGTGCCACCCCAAGCATGTGCCTGCTTTGTCGGTGCTTAGATCTGGCCCTGAGCACGTCCCTATAATTCTGTGTGAAAAAAAGGACTGTTCTTGGCTTCATCCAGTACAGCAGCACCTCTTTTTTCCCTAAGAAATGCAGGGACCCTGTAATGGGGTTAAAATGCGGACTGGGTTGGCCTGTTTTCCGTGACATAGAGTTAGATAGTCCATTTACTTTATATGGGTTTTGCACTGAATACGCACATACCCATCAGGATAACCTTTTCTTCACCTAGAAATATTTTCCCTCTAATATGTGTGAACTTTTCCAGGTGTAGAAGCCCAGAAGCAAAGAAAAGTGAGCTTAATTATCAGCCTAGGTCACATATAATTTATTTATTCATAGTCTTATTTCCATGATCCTTCCAGTTCTGTCTCTGATCGCTTTTCATTGCCTCTGATCACCAGTCTTTCCCTCTTCCGTTCTCCCTTCGTGCTCTACTTTTATTGATTGCTTCCTGCCATCATTTTTATTTCTTGCCTTGTTTATCAGTCAGACTCCTTCCAGATGGAGGCGAGATCTTTCGCCTTCCTTGAAATCAGTGCCACAAGAGCTGTGTGTGAATTCTACCCATCGACAGGTGTGGGGCAGAGAGGAGCATATGATTTTGCATTTGGCAAGGTTTTCTGCAGAGGCAGGCTTCTGTTAGTGTCTCCCAGGGCAGCACTCAACTGGGACCTGGCACTGCTCAAAAACACCATCTGGCATTGGCAGACCCAGTACCAGTGAAACCATTATCAGGATGGGCGAGCACTGTTCTGACCTCAGCAGGCCTCATCTAGCAGCCTAGATAAAGTTCCCATTTACCAAAACAGTGAAGGTTTTCCTTGCTGTCAGGGGGCACCTGACATGAGCTGGAAAATCAGTTGGTCAGAAATTCTCTCAGCAGACGGGGGGATTTCTAGCAGGACATCAGATATTATTTTTCTCGTACTGACAGATGCTGTGGATTTTCAACTGCAATACAAAGAAATAATAAAGAAACACTAATTGGATGGTTTATAAGGGAAATTGTATATTATCTGGGGGTGAAATGCAGATACCCAGGTCTGGGGATGGCATGATAACATACAGAAGGAAATCTATGAGTCATATATAATGATTTTCTTTTCTTGGTGGAAATTTTAACTTGCATAAATTGTACAAAATAAAAACCTTGGGCAAATGCTGAGCTATTTCAAAACCGTGCTGGCAAAGAGACTCACAGTTTTTGCATATTTTTGGCCTATTTTGCTCATTTCTTTATACAAGCCCAATGTCTCTGATTCTGGGTTTGTCCAAATTCAGTCCATGAATGCCCCAAGCAGGGCAGGTTTTCAGAACATCCCTAATGAATATGTATGAGAGAGGTTTCCATGCCCACTACCTCTATTATATGCAAATCTCTCTCATGCATATTCATTAGAAATATCCTAAAAACTTGACCTTGTCATGGCCTTCAATGACTGAAATTGGACAAACCCAGAATCTTTAAATGACACAGTCAGTGGTGTGCTGGAGCAGGCTCTCACAGGCTCTCAAGAGCCGTTTGTTAAGTTTTTAAGAATTTTGGGAGCCGGTTCTCCATGGCTACTTTAACAAATGGATCCCAAAATGTGGGCTTGGGTCCCTCCTGAATTCTCTTTTACTTTGCTGGCGAGAGAGAGCCCACTGTTAACAATTTACCAGCACACCCCTGGACACAGTGCAGTCTGGTCGGGGGCGGGCACATCACAGAGCTTTACAAAAATCCACCTTGCTGAGCGTTCACCAGTGTTCAGCTATCTCCAGTTTTTTATGAGACAAGCCCATCTAATCCTGGTTCTACCCTATTTCCAGGAGTATGCCCAGGGCCGCCCAATGGTAGTAGGGGCCACCTGAAATTGCACCCCCTTCATTTTTTCTTCCCCCTTCCCCCTACAAGGATCTAGTTGTCTCTCCCATCCCCCCATGCTCATGTGAGTCTGGCATCTGTCTAACCATGACCACCCCCTCCCCCCACTAGTCCTCCATACGCTGCAGCAGGTTGCAGCAGAGGCAGCACTGAAACTGCTTTGTGCCCAGTGTGGGGCCTTTATTCTACTGTGTCTTGCCCATAGGAAGTTGCATCAGAGAGGTGAGACACGGCACAGGAAAGGCCCTGCCACACAGAGAGCAGCTTTCAGCGCTACTGACCTGCTGCAGCATTTGGAGGACTGTGAGAGTGGGGTGCAGGTAGACAGATGCCAGACCCGGGCACGGGGAGGGGAGGGTGGAGAGATGCCAGAACCAGGCACGGAATGGGAAGCAAAGTGAATAGAGAGAGAGTAAGAGAGACCTGAAGCAAAGAACAAGGGGAAGAGAAGGAAAGAGATGCTGGGCCAAGGGGTTGGAGTGCTGAGGGAAGAGAGAGAGAGAGATCTGGAGCATAAGAGGGATGTGGAAGGAGGGGGCAGATGTTGGACTGAGGGAAGCAGAGGTAACAGAGACTGAACTGGACTGGGGGAGAAATGCTGACACAATGGAGGGTGAGAGAGAGTTACCAGACTACAGAAGGTGGGTGGTGGTCATAGGGGCACAGGAGGAAGGGAAGAGAAAGAAGCCAACCATGAGAAGGGAGAGAGACACAGAGGAGAGACACTAGGCAGAACAGAAAAGAGATACATAAGAAATATGGATGGCAGACATAGAGAAGAAATGTCAAAAGGACAGGAGACCCTGGAGAGAGTTAAGAAAAAAAAACAGAAAAGCAGATGAGAGACATTAGAACCAATGCTCAGACGACAAAGGTAGAAAAAAATAATTTTTTTCTGAATTTATTAATTGGAATATGCCAGCTTTGGGAAATGTGCATCCTCCCTCTCCCCCCTCCCCTCTGGGAGCAATGGTATTATAGGGGGCCATTTCAATTTTTTGCACCTGGGGCCCAGTCAGTCCTAGCTACACTACTGCCTATTTCAGGTATAGTAGTCCCTGGTTTCATAGAGAAATTGGATTTAGACTCAGATTAAAGATAATGGTTTACTGTTACTTTAATACATTTCAAAAAGATATAAAATAAAAGATATAAATAAGATGGAATCAGTCCAGAGGGCGGCTACTAAAATGGTCAGTGGTCTTCATCATAAAGCATATGGGGACAGACTTAAAGATCTCAATATGTATACGTTGGAAGAAAGGCAGGAGATATAATAGAGACACTTAAATACCTATAAGGCATAAATGCACAGCAGTGGCGTAGCTACAGGTGGGCCTGAATTTGTATTCAGGCCCACCCAAAATTGTGGCTCTCTTGCTATGGCTGGTGGGAATGCTCAAATCCCACAGCTAAAGATTTCCTCTCGTCGGGCAGCCAATGCTCTTCCAAACGGCAGCTGGCACCACACGCCGGCCCCTCTGCACATGCTCAGTTTTCACCAGGCGGAAGCACTGAGCATGTATGGACTTCTGGCAGCGGCGTCAGCTCAAGTCAAGTGCTGCCATCTACTGTTTGGAAGAGCAACGGCTGCCCAAGGAGGAAGAAATCTTCAGCTGGTGCAATCTGGGGATCCACACCAGCTCAAGTATTTAATATTTTGTGTTTGAAGGTAGGGGGAGAGCAGACAGCAGAGTGGAGGGGGGCAGGAGGGTTTGAATTCTGTGCCCATCTATTTTGGGCTCAGGCCCACCCAAAACTGGCTGTCTGGCTACGCCCCTGATGCACAGGAGGTGAGTCCCTTTCAATTGAAAGGAAGCTCTGGAACGAGGGGGGCACAGGATGAAGGTGAAAGAGGGACAGACTTAGAAGTAACCTAAGGAAATATTTCTTCAGGGAAAGGGAAATGGGACTTGATACACTGTCTTTCTTTATTCATAGTTTTATTAATGTTTTTTTTTGTGTCAAACAGAAAACAGACAGAAAATCAAACATAATTAACAATCCATGGCAAATAAAGAAGCCGAAATAAACGAACAGAGCATTATCAGCGTTCCATCCCTAGATACCAGCAGGAATATACAAGGTTAGTTAGTGACAGGAGGATCTTGACAAAATAAATCTAAGCGGGCCCAGGTCTTTAATACAGACTTAACTCTATGATCATACTTTCTAATCACACATACATAGCTCCACCATTCATTATAATTTAAATGTACATTATTTTTCCAATTGGAGACAATTAAATGCAAGGCAACAGCTAATAGGATGTTGAACAATTTCTTAGCCGATTCCAAAATAGAGATAGTAGGAGAAGAGAGAATCAATATCTCATAAGAGATTGCTGTGGACGTAGGCAGATGAAAAACAAGACACATTTTTGCCCAAATAAGTTGCCAGTATGCTCTAACGTTCTTACAGAAAAAAACCATGTGCGCTAGTGACCCATCTGGGCCTTGACAAGACCAACATTTGTAGGTAACACTTTTAGTGATCCTAGCTACTCTGGCAGGGGTTCAGTAGGCTCTGCGGAATATAAAATAAGAGGATTGGGATATCGCTGCTGATTTAGTAGGACGCAGGGAATTAACCCAAAAGGTATACCAATCAAAGGCCCATAACATTTTAACTATACTTTAATTCCATACCATTATTATGTTTCTCACATTTGGGGTTTTTTTAATTGTTTTATATTTATTTATTTATTTATTTATTTATTGCATTTGTATCCCACATTTTCCCACCTATTTGCGGGTGCAGTGTGGCTTACAATATGTTGTAAAGATGGAAGTACAATTGTAGCAGCTTGGTTATTGATTACATTGTGACGAGTTATGCAAAGACAAGTCAAGTATCATCGAGGGAAAAGAACAATTGAAAGAACAATGGAACAATGGAAAGAAACAGCAGAAGATGATAGGACAGCAGAATAGTAATAGGAGAACATTCTATAAAAAAAAATAATAATAATAATATTATGAGTAATGGTATACATGTGGTAAAATTATTAATAGTGTGCGTAAATTTATTAACAGTGTGTGGACTTCATATGCTTTGATCTTTTCTATAAATGTTATCAAAGAGATGAGTCTTCAGTAATTTGTTTCTCATTTACAATTGTAAATATGCTTTACACAATATGTTTTTTAGGTTGATTATAATTTATTGTACTATTTTTAGACCCCTGAGGCAGGCTGTTATGCCAAAACATGGTCCTGTGGCCGGACCTAGTTGTTTGTTCAATAAACACTGCTTATGAGAACAAATCAGGGTACAAGTGTCTAGTATTGGAAGACTCATCCTTCAACGCCGCTTCTCCTGGTTGATGTATAAAATTTCCAGTGGTTATTTGTTCCTCCATCTCAGTGGTTATCCTTTAAGTAGATAGCACCACTAAATATTATTTATTTATTTGTAGCATTTGTATCCTACATTTTCCCACCTATTTGTAGGCTCAATGTGGCTTACAATTGTTCCGTAATGGTGATCACCAAATTCCGGAAGGAGAGAAATACATAGTTAAAATATGGAGGTGACAGAGTGGAATTAGATAGTCAAATAAATAACGTTCATTATCGTAATAAGAAATAAAAGATAATTGGCTAAAACTTCAATCGTAATAGATTAGACTTGAACAATCAGGAATAAAGAGTTACGTTTTGTCTAGTTCTGGTGTAAATTTTGTTACTGGTATTTAGGATTGATCTTTGTGGTATGCCTTATTGAATAAGTTAGTTTTCAGTAATTTTCGGAAATTATTTATGTTGTGTGTTGTTTTTATTGATTTTGGTAATTCGTTCCATATTTGTGTACTTATATAAGAGAAACTGGATGCATATGTTGATTTATAGTTTAGTCCTTTGCAGTTGGGGTACTGGAGATTAGCACTAATCATGAAGCTGGTGATTCGTTGGGTGGTTTGAGGTGGAGTTGGCACTTACGAGGTTAAGTTGCCTATATTCAGCACTTAAGCAGATAAGTTAACTAGACAACTTGGACCACATAAAACACAGTCCGATTTAACTTATGTTGTTAAAGCTGAATTTCGCACTTTATCAGATAGGTGATAGCCGGTCCCACATACCAATGCTGGTGCCCGGACATGGCTCAGCATTGATTATCCAGGCATGATGCCAGCAGCGGCCAAAAAAAAAACAAACCCTGACTGCCACCAGCTAAATATTTACCCCACTTACGAACTTTGTTCAATTGCTTCTTTCCAGGTTTGGTCTCTCTTTGTTCTGATGCATTTTGCTCTCGTTTTGCTGGAGTTACAGTGTAAGTGTCCAGTCATCTTACAAGGGATATTTCCCTTTAAAACGTGAGCCAGGTTTCTCCCGAACCATGTAAATAATTTACAAGCAGAAGTGTCCATGGCTCTGCTTTCTGCAGCCCAGACACGGTGCCAGGAATCTTGGGAAAAAGGCCCAATAATATTGTACCCATCCAAAGTAATTAAAGTGCATCATTACATATAAATTTGTAATTAAACACTTTAACGTAATCATTCTGCACAGCACGGCTCCTGATGAATTAATTAAAAGAACTCTAGAAATTAATGTTTGAGTTGTTGTTATTGTTGTGGTGGTTTTAGCTGTCTGCCTGAATATTTCTGCAGCACGATGCAAAGTAATTATACAATTACAGAGGAAGCGAAGGGTCCAGATTCCCAACAGAGGCGAAACTTGAAACAAATTGGAGATAACACACTGCCAAAGACTGGCAGATCTACAAATAATTTGGAGACTCATCACCCCTCCATGCAAGGTGAGCATTGGAAATAGGAAGAGGCCTGGGCAAGGTGCGTTCCAAGACTGCGGGCCAATTCACTATTTTATTGGCACACCTTTTGATACGTATCCCGTGTTTTACAAGTACTAAAACCGCTTAAGGCTTGCAAAGTACAACACGGTTTCACAAGCAAATCCTAGAGTACACTTTAGCCCAAGGGTGGGCAACCGCGGTCCTCATGAGCCACAACCCAGTCGGGTTGTCACGATTTTGATAATGAATGCAAATCGATCTCGTGCATATTCATTGTGGTGGAAATCTTGAAAACCCAATTGGGTTGAGGCCCTTGAGGACTGTGGTTGCCCTGCCCTACCCAGTCTAGTTTCCAAGCTGTCCACAATGAAAATTCATGAGTTAGATTTACAAGCCTACTACTTCCATTATATGTAGATCTCTCTCATACATATTCATTAGGGATATCCTGAAAACACAACTGGATTTACGTTCCAAGGACATTGTTCAAACTGAAGTCTCCATAAAAAATAATGGCCCTGCCTTTCAAAGGTATTTTTCCAGTTATTGGCAGTTGTAATGCAGATAAATGATTACACAGTGTTGGCTATGCATATTCAGCAGAACTATCCGCATAGTGCAGTATTCAATAGCTCATTGCAAAATGTCTCTCTTCCTGTCAGTGCATGAGTGGTGATTGGCTCATGCGTTGACAGGAAAAAGTGACATAAAAAGAAACAAACAAACAAAAAAACCCAAGCCACTAGCACCCCAACCCAGCTTTCTGCACATACCCCTAACCCTGGTAGTCTGTAGTCTTCCTCTTACTCTCTTCCTGAACCAACCAAATTCTACTTCCACCCCCATCTGTCTACATTCAAACACATAAATCCCTGGTAGTCTAGGGCATCTCCTCCCCACATGACCCCCTTTCCCTCCTTCCGACTAAAGCAAAAACCCATTTCCTGGTGTTTAGTGGTATCCAATCCCTCCATTAGGTCCTCCCACCCTTCCTCAGATTGTACCTTAAAGGAGGCAGGAGTGATACCCACTCGCTCCAGCCTCCAGCACCACCATCTTGGAAAATGGCAACACCCAGCCTTGCTTGGTGCACCCTGGGATGTAGCAGGCGGGGTCAGTCTGTCATATAAGGAGTTTTCCCTTATTTGGTAGTTGTACAGTGGGATCAAGTGGGTTAGGTTGCTACCAGACACCGAGGAGTGGTTTATATTTTACTTGGGGGGAAGGAAAGAGGGTCATACGGGGTGGAGGTGCCTTAAACACCGGGAATTGTTTTTTAAGTAGTGGGGAAGGAGTCAGTTGGGTCGGGTTGGGTAGGGGGGGAGGAGGTGCTATAGACACCAGGAACATTTTATTGTATTAAGCTGTGGGGACTGGGGGGGGGGGGGGTAGGTCTGCAGGTTGGGGGTGCCAATAGACACCAGGGAAAGATTTTTAAGTTTGGAGGGAGGGAGGAAGGATGATCAGGTCAAGGTGCTGGTATATGCAGCTAACACTCCCCTGGACCTGGTGAAAATATTGAGACAGTAATCACGCAATCGAGGCCTCTGTTTATTTCCCTGTTTTGCTAGGGCATGCTTAATAGCCTCATATTTATTTATTTATTTATTTGTTGCATTTGTACCCCATATTTTCCCACCTATTTGCAGGCTCAATGTGGCTTACATTATGCCGTTATGGCGATCGCCATTTCTGGAATGAGAACTACAAAGTGGTATTGCATTAAAGCTCATAAGTGATAGAGTGAATTAAGCAGTCAGGTATGGAGAGTTCATTACCGGAATGAGAAATAAAGTGGTATTGCGTTAAAGTTCATTAGTGACAAAGTATATAAGCATTCAATATATTTGTGCTAAACGTGGCTAAGGGCCTACCTGTTTGATGCTGCTTTCGACTCCTGACTTGTAACTTTTATCTTATCCTTATGTGTCCTTCTGTCTGTCCTTCCCTTATCCTTTTTGGTCCTGTCTGTTTGTCCTGATGTAGATTGTAAGCTCTTTTGAGCAGGGACTGTCTTTCTTCTTCATGTTCAATTGTAAAGCGCTGCGTACGACTGGTAGCGCTATAAAAGTGATTTATAGTAGTAGTAGTAGTAGTGCGGAATAACCCTACAAAACACTTCTATAGTGTCCGGATAGTGCTGATAAATATTCCTAAAGGACACCTCGGCACTGTCTGGATAGTGCTGAATGATATCCCTACAGAATGCCTCAGCACTGTCCCGATAGTGGGAATAATCCTACAGAATGCCTCAGCACAATCTGGATAATGTTGCTGAATATCCCTACAGAACACCTCTAGAGTGTCCAGATAGTGCTGACCAATATCCCTACAGAAAACCTCAGCATCATCTGGATAGAGTTACTATCCCTACAGAACGCCTCTACACTGTCCAGCTTGTATTTGGCGCTTTTTTCCGTATGCTGACAGCGTTCTATGAGCAAGTAAACACCACTGACACTAGTGGCATTGTATCTCGACTGTGTCTGGTCATACATTTTTTTGGAAAGTCAAAAATCAAGATTTTCTGACCCCTGAAGCAGGCGCTTGTGCGCCGAAACACGGCCCGTGTCGGGTCAAATTCGCAATAAAGGAGAACATTGATGATCCCAATTTTGAAGGTCCAGTGTTGCTTCTTTTTGTTGTTGGATTGGTTTGTACGCTGTTTTACCCTCTCTTTTGTGTTTTCGTAACTACAGTAATGCCAGGTCTATGGCCGGTGTAGCTACAGGTGTAAAACAGAAAGATGTGCCAGTGCCTGGTTACACCAGTATTCTATTATGGAATCAGGGCACCCAGATGTCCTTATAGAATATCTCCTTACCAGGTGGCACACCAGTGGAGGAGTGGCCTAGTGGTTAGAGCACAGGGTCTTGCAATCCAGAGGTGGCTGGTTCAAATCCCACTGCTGCTCCTTGTGATCTTGGGCAAGTCACTTAACCCTCCATTGCCTCAGGTAGACTTAGATTGTGAGCCTTCCTGGGACAGAGAAATATCCAGAGTACCTGAATGTAACTCACCTTGAGCTACTACTGAAAAAGTGTGAAATAACATAAATGAAGGTATCTGGTTCTAGAATTGCCCCTAGGGCATATATATCTCATGACCAGCCTGCTATGATGTCAGAAGTACAGCATCATCTCTGCACGAGGCTTCGATAAATGGTACCACAGCCTGCAAAGACTCCAGGATCCTGTCTTAGCTGGCTTTCTTCCTTCTGCGGGAACTCCAGTAAGTGGGATTGAAATACTAATGTTCAGGAAACCCAGGTGGTGAATTGGGTTTAACAGGGGACAGAATACAACATCACGGCCGGGACTGTTACCGAGACGAGTCTTAATGCAAAGAAACGAAAAGAAAGACCGAAGCAATCAGAGCTGCTCGAGGAGATCCATACTGGCAAGCTGTACGTCCTTCCAAAGCGTGCTCTGCTTTCCTTTGCTTTTAATCTGGCCAATAAAAGTCGTAGATTCAGTAAACAGAAGTTTGCAAGCAAACAATCCCCCTTCTCATTAGCTTTCTGAATAATATCATTCTTCCTGGAAACTTATTCAAGGTGGAACCCACGGATCGGTTCCGTTTTATTTCTGTGGGTAGGTGGTTATTGGGGAAAAAAGGAGAACAGAAGTTTGAAAATTCCAGCTGGGCTTACTTTCCTGACCCCCGAGGAAGTCTCTTCCCAATGTGACCTAGGAGTCCATATGTTGGTACTTTAAAGCACATTCAGGGAAAGTCAGTTTCCAGACCACCGAAAGACTTTTTAGCTGTGTAAATCACTTTAAATATTGCTCTCCCTCTCCACTCCTCCCTGAAAAGCCATCTTTCCATCAAAATAATCTACGCTGAATGAAGGTTGTTCAAACAGGAGACTCCTTCACTGTGAAATGATTTTCTATTGCACTAGAAGGTAAATGTGGTTGGTTGCCACAGCAGTATCGGATCAAATCCGCAATCACTTGATGGCTTTAGTGATTTTAGGCGAGGGTAGCTTTTCCCTTTTCACCGATAGGTCTCATTCCTAGAGCTGATGTTTATTTATTTCTCATATTTATATTCCGTCTCTCCCTATAGGCTACAAAACGGATTACAATAACTCATCAAATCGCATGGAATATGCATGTCCCTTAAAGCCAAAATGCACTTCATTTGAATTAAGTGAAGGAGCGGCAGGAACTTTGCCAGCCAGTTGCAAAAATATATATATATATATATTCCCACATGTTTTCTGTTCCAGGTCACTTTTGAACACGTGATCTAGGACAAGTCTTGGCAGAGCTCGGATGGGGAAAGCCAGTGGACCTAAACCACATTAATTAATCCTCAGTGGGGCTTGCTTTTTATTAATATTATGTTCAGCACCAGGCCAGACGCATCCACCCCTCAGACGTTGTCTGCCTCTGTTGATAACCGATTTCTATCTAGGAAATCAGGAAACAGCCCTGAAGAAGTCATGGACCAAATTACTGGTTCCCAACATGCAAAAATATTAATAATAATACAGGGCATTATCTAGTTATGAAGCAGAGGGGAAAACACGGTGATGTTTGTGATGATCCATCTCTGCGGCAGAATTATTCGAATGTTTTGGTAGTGTAGATTCTAGGGAAAAGGGTTTCAGATTTTCAGAACCCTATTAAAAACCAGAACCAAAAAGCAGCCAGTTTCTCTGCTTCCACTTCTGAATTATCCCTTCACAGGGCCAGTGCAAGAGTACTGGGGCCCAGATGCATCAACCATACGTAAAAAAATCAAAAACGTAAAAGTCCTTACCAAAGTTGAAAAAACGAAGAAAAGAAGAATGCAGTAAAAAAAACAAGTCCCACATGTTCGGTTCGATAAAGGAAAGTCGAATGCATTAAAGAAGTGTAATCCCCGTCGTTAATGTGCCCGTAAAACATGCACAGAGCAGCCAAGCGTTATGCTGGCTGCTCTGCGCATGCCAAAAAACGTCAAAGAAGCTGAGGATCGGAAGGGGGCAAAGGCGCTCGTCAGGAGCGTCCTGTATGGATGCCCTTGCTCCCCCCCCCCCCCCCCCGCCCGAGGTCGACGCTGCTTCCCACTTCCCCCTGTATTAAATAAAAAATCAAAAGAAAACTCCAAACTGTAGCAGCCACGGCCCCCCTCCCTCCCTTCCTCTCTCTCTATTTCTCCTTCTCCCACACAGCTCCGCCTCCCGCCATCCTCCGCCCCATGCCCCCCCCCCATTAAAGTTTTGTGTATCTGGGCCTGGGTGCCCTAGGGTGAACCGTCATGTTTACACTCTCCCCCCACCATTAATTTTCAGGCCCCTAATCTGCCCCTCCCCCACATCATGCTTAAACTTTGGTGTGAGGGGGTATAGATACACATGCAAATGAAATGGAAATCCAGTCCTTATGGCTGAAAAAAAGCTATAGGGGCCGATATTCAGCTTGCAGGAAGCAGGCTGGCTAAGTCCTGTGGTCGGCGCTGAGCTTGGGTATTCAACGCCCATGGCTGCCGAGAGGGAGGAGCAGGGGGGGCAAAATTTCTGGGGCCCGGGCCTCCAAGGGGGGGCCTGGCGCCGGATTCTCTCTCTCTCTCTCCTGCTCCTGACAGGACCCAGGTGATTGCGTCCCAACAGGAGCAGAAGAGAGAAAACTCCTGTGCTAGACCCCCCTTGGAGGCTGGGGAGGACCCGGAGAAGCAGACACAGCCAGGGCCGCCGAGAGGCGAGGCAAGGGGGGGGGGGTAAAATTCCCCGGGCCTGGGCCTCCAAGGGGGGCCTGGCACAGGGGTCACACTGCAGTCCCCGGTCTCACCTGCCTGCCTCCTTGGCTCCGGGCCACCTGCATTCAAAGCGGCAGTCACAGACCGCCTCTCTTCTGGCCTTCCCTCCCTGTGTCCCGCCCTCGCGGAAACTGGAAGTTACATCAGACGAGGGCGGGACACAGGGAGGGAAGGCCAGAAGAGAGGCGATCTGTGACTGCTGCTTTGAATGAAGGGGGTCCGGAACCATGGAGGCAGGCAGGTGAGACCTGGAACTGCTCGGCGGGGGGGGGGGGAGGGCGGAGGCAGGGCGGCCTTGCCCTGGGCCCGGCCTAGTCTTTTGGTGGCCCTGGACACAGCAGGCTGGTGGGGGTCCCCCCCCCCCCAGCAGATCTTCCTCCAGCGTTGCTCTTCTTCACTCTGCCGCATTGCCTGCCAAATGGCTGCTTTTCCCCGCAGGCCATGCATGCTTGGTTTTGAAACCGAGCATGCGCAACCTGAGATAAAAAGCAGCTGCAGGGGAAGGTCAAGTGGCAGAACCGTGAGGAAGAGCAGCGCTGGAGTAGAGGAGAAGACTCTTCTGCTGGTGGGGCCTTGGGATCCCCACCAGCCAAGGTATTTACAGTTGCGGCGGGGATAAGGCGGTAGCGATCCTGGGGGCGGCGGCAGCAATGATTCTGGGAGATGGCGGCAGCAGTGGCGATGATCCGGGGGCGGGGGCAGCGGCCCTGCCACGGACCTGGTGGCACCGGCGGCACCGGCAGCTCTACCTCGGGCCCGGCTCAGTCTCTCGGCAGCCCTGTCAATGCCGAGCCGTTTCCGGTGACCAGCATTAAATATCCAGAAGGTTTTATGACCGCTATAAACGTAACCAACAAAGTCAATATTCTGCACTGGCCAGTTAAGTTTATAGTGGCCAAAGATAGGACTGCTATTTGGGCAGTCCAATTTGGCCACTAAACTTAACTGGCGAAGTGCTGGTTATATTGTGTGATATAAGCCAGTTAGCCACAATCCCACCGATTCTATATAGCGTGACTTAAGTTGTGTGCACAAACACAGATGTATTCTGTATTTGCACATGCAACTTAATTAGTTTATAAGCTAATCAGGGCTGATAATTGCCAATTAACAAGCAATTGACACATTGGCATTAATTAGAATTTATGCAAAGAACTGTTAAAAGTATTCTATAACATGATGCGTGAGTAAATTCTAAATCACATAGTTGAAAAGGGGCGTGGCCATGGGCATTTCTAAAATCTATGTGCATTGTTATAGAATACACCCAGCCTGTGCCTAATTTAGGCTTCAGTATTTACTTGGTGTTACTGCCTGCAACTAAATTTAGTTGTGTGGGCCGTTGCTCAGTGTACCCCAGTGACGTAGCTACGTGGGGCCACGGGGGCCTGGGCCCCCATAGATTTGGCCCTGGACCCCCCTGCTGATGACTCTCTCGACCCGCCACCAACCCTCCCCCACCATCGCCTACCTTTGCTGGCGGGGGACCCCAACCCCCGCCAGCCGAGGTCCTCTTCTTCCGGCACAAGGCACAAGGCACAAGGCTTCGATCTGTTTCTGTGAGTCTGACGTCCTGCACGTAACAACGTGCAGGACATCAGACTCACAGAAACAGAACAAAGCCTTGCGCCGGAAGAAGAGGACCTCGGCTGGCAGGGGTTGGGGACCCCTGTCCTCTTCTTCCGGCGCAAGGTTTCATTCTGTTTCTGTGAGTCTAATGTCCTGCACGTACGTGCAGGACGTCAGACTCACAGAAACAGAATGAAGCCTTGCAGATCAGCCAGCGACCGTGTTGCTGGCTGATCTGCAAGGCTTCATTCTGTTTCTGTGAGTCTGATGTTCTGCACGTAGAACGTGCAGGATGTCAGACTCACAGAAACAGAACGAAGCCTTGCGCCGGAAGAAGAGAACCTTGACTGGCGGGGGTTGGGGTCCCCTGCCATCAAAAAGTAGGCGATGGCGGGGGAGGGTTGGCGGCAGGAGGGGGGTCGAGAGGGTCGTCGGCATGGGGGGTCAAAGTTGTTGGTGGCAACGGCGGCAGCAGCAGGGGGGGTCAGCGGTGCTGGGGGGGCTAAAATGTGCCCCCTCACTTCGGGCTCTGGACCCCCCTCCTGCTGAAGTCTGGCTACGCCCCTGGATAAACTACGTGGAAATTTCAGCTTACTCTACAAAGTATGCCTACGTTAAAGTGTACTCTATAGAATACGCTTAGACATATTTCATTTCAGCGCCAATTTTTTAGGCATGATATAGAATCTAGTCCTATACGCTAACCATGAATATTCAGAGGGAGAGAACCAGCTATCGCCCACTGAATATTTGCGGATAGCCCATAAAGTGCTATTTAACCGGCCAGGAGTGCGAGCAATATGCAATCAACAATAATAATAACAACACAACACTTCTACAATAAAGAATAAGGATACCAATTACCTGAACCTCAGCAGCAACTTATTTCACGTGAGAGACATTGTCCTATGATTTGCTGATATCATCATCGGTCCAACATGTTTCCATACTTATAATTTAATTCTGTATTTATTCACTTCATCGTATATCTTAAAAACAGCAAATTTATAAGCCGCTAATAGGATCCAAATGGGTCATACAGTAGAAGATATCAAATGGAGTGTGACTGGTGGGTTGGGAGGGGGTAATATTGAATATTTGTTGAATTTGAAAGAACAACGCTCGTTATATGATCTGAATAACTTTCACCCCAAGGATTTGAATATGGAGGCGATTTGGGTGTCTATATTATGAAACGTCATTTTCAATGGATGAATACAAGCAAAACATTCTGGCAGAAATGACATACAGTGGTTAATAAGGTACCGGGTTTTGAGAGATATTATGTTGGTTTGAGATATGGGACTTTGTTTTGTTGTAGGACCAAGTCCTGATGCAGTGGGGACGAAACATGGTCCATGTTGGCTGGGGTCCTATTAGCTGCTCTAATAGGACTGGCCATAGCATCTGAAGATGTCATAGGGCCTGGTGTGTACTGTCAATCATGTCATTGTGTACTTAGTGAATCATGACTAAGTAACCAAGGAGTTGCCCTACATGACCACTGGAGGGATTAAGACATAACCCCCCTTCCCCAGGAGGGATTAAGGCATAACCTCCTTACTCCCTCAGTGGTCACTATTACTGTAACATCCCCCTAAGTGTGTACTGTTACTGTCACACCCAGAGAAGCTCGGTTTTACTTGAGTTCAGGCAAAGTTTGTTGTATCTAGCCCATTCTTGATGTTAGACAGGTAATCAGTTTATTCAAGGCTGTAGGTAAATCAGGTTCAATGGGTATGAATAGCTGCATATCATCCGCATAGATGTAGAACTGAGTGTCCATTGACTGAATCAGCTCAGCTAGTGGCATATTTATAAAGCAAACTTTATCAACTAGTCTCTATATCCTTTCCCCCCTAGTTTTAAAACCTGAACTTTGTACCACAGTATTAACACATAGCCAGTCTTTGGGGGGGGGGGGGGAGAAGCAAGCATTATTAACTAGATTCCATAGTGTTCAACCCTTTTCCCATAGTTTTACACTGAAACTTTCTCTAGACACTGTTCCGTGCAGTTCTGGAGACCGCACCTATGGAAAGATATAAACAGGATGGAGTTGGTCCAGAGTGCGGATACGAAACTAGTAAGCGGTCTTGAATGCAAAAATTATAGGGACAGGCTTATGAACCTCAACATGTATACGCTGGAAGAGAGGAGGGAGAGAGCAGACATGATAGAAACGTTTAAATATCTCACGGGCATTTATGTACAGGAAGAGAGCCTTTTCCAAATGAAGGAGAGCTCTGGAATGAGGGGGCATATGACAAAGGTAAGAGGGAATAGGCTTAGGACTAGCCTAAGGAAGTATTATTTCACAGAAAGGGTGGTGGAGGCGTGGAATGGCCTCTCGGTGGAGTCGAGGACTGTTCCAGAATTTAAAAAGGCATGGGATAAGCATGTGGGATCGCTTAGGAACAGGAAGAATTAGGGGTTATACAGGATGGGCAGACTGGATGAGTCATATGGCCTTTATCTGCTGTCATGTTTCTATGTTTCTAAATGAGAACACCCAATGTAAAGTGCATTAGAATAATCTAGTTGAGAGAGCACCAACGCCTGAACTACCTGAAAATTTGATGTATTCATCAGACATTTAATATGTTGGAGCTGTCTTAACCTAAAAAACACTTTCTTAATCAGTTGTAAAATCTAATATTCCATAGTCAAATTAGAATCTAAATAAATTCCCAATATCCTTAACGAAGTTTCCAGAGAAAAGTTTGAACCTCGAATATCCAAACTGTAGTTGATAGAACCTTAGTTGGGGGAGTTAAGCATACAATTTTGGTCTTAGCTATATTCAACTTACGTTTACAACTTAAGGCCCATAACTCCATAGTATCCAAGTAGATAGAAATTTCATTAGTACTATCTTCAATCACTTTTTAAAATGGAATTAGAATTGTTGTGTCATCTGCACATAAATAGACTGTATTTTTGAGAAATCAAAAGATGTACTCAACGTTGTCATTAAAACATTAAACAAAATGGGGGATGGGGAGAACCCTGCGGAACCCCCCACTATAGATCTCCATGATTTTGACATCATTTGTTCTTTGGAAACCCTATAAATTCTATTTTCCAAGAAGCCCTTAAACCACTGATTCACATTTTCTGTAATTCCCAGGTCTCCCAAAACATCCAATAAAATGTCATGATTCACTAGGGCTTATTTTCAAGAGAGATAAACGTCCAAAAGTGACATAAGTCAGCATTTGGATGTTTATCTCACAGAGACGTCCAAATCAGTATTATCGAAATCTCAGAAGGACATCCAAATCTCAAGGGGGCATGCCAGGGACATGTTCAAGGCGGGACTTGGGCGTTCCTAAGACTTGGATGTCTTTCAGCCATAATGGAACAAAGCAAAAACGTCCAGGACTAAAACAGACATTTTGAGCTAGACCTGTTTTTATTAGAAATAAGGCACAAAAAGGTGCCCCAAATAACCAGATGACCACTGGAGGGAATTAGGGATGACCTCCCCTTACTCCCCCAGTGGTCACTAACCCCCCTCCCACCTCCAAAAAGTTTGTTTGTCAGCCTCAGATGTCATACTCAGATCCATTACAGCAGCATGCAGGTACCTGGAGTAGTTTAGTAGTAGGTGCAGTGCACTTCAGACAGGAGGACCCAGGCCCAAACCCCCACTACCTGTTCACATGTGGAGGAAACTGTGAGACCTCCAAAGCTCACCAGAAACCCACTGTACCCACATATAGTTGCCCCCTTCACCCGTAAGGGCTATGGTGGTGGTGTACAGTGGGGGTAGTGAGTTTTGGGTGGGTTTTGGGGGGGGGGGGCTCAGCTCACAAGGTAAGGGAGCAATGGTGAGATGTGTACCTGGGAGCATTTTATGAAGTCCACTGCAGTGCCCCCTAGGGTGCCCTATTGCTGTCCTGGGATGTCAGGGGGACCAGTGTACTAAAAATGCTGGCTCCTCCTACGTCCCAATGGCTTGATTTTGGACGTTTTACACTTGGACCTTTTTTTTTTTTTTCCGAAAATGGCTGTAAAACAAAGAGGGGCATAATTGAATGGGGCGCCCATTTTCCTGAGGGTGTCCTCGCAAGACGTCCCGCAAAAGGGCGGGGAAACCCGTATTATCAAAACAAGATGGGCGTCCATCTTTTGTTTCGATAATATGGTCGGGGACGCCCAAATTTCAACATTTAGGTCGACCTTAGAGATGGTCGTCCTTAGAGATGGCTGTCCCTGGTTTTCGGTGATAATGGAAACCGAGGACACCCATCTCAGAAATGACCAAATCCAAGCCATTTGGTCATGGGAGGAGCCAGCATTCGTAGTGCACTGGTCCCCCTGACATGCCAGGACACCAACCGGGCAGCCTAGGGGGCACTGCAGTGGACTTCAGAAATTGCTCCCAGATCCATATCTCCCTTAACTTGTGTGCTGAGCCCCCCAAACCCCCCAAACCCACTCCCCACAACTGTACACCACTACCATAGCCCTTAGGGATGAAGAGGGGCACCTACATGTGGGTACAGTGGGTTTCTGGTGGGTTTTGGAAGGCTCACATTTACTACCACAAGTGTAACAGGTTGGGGGGGATGGGCCTGGGATTGTAAGCTCTTTGAGCAGGGACTGTCTTTCTTCTATGTTTGTGCAGCGCTGCGTATGCCTTGTAGCGCTATAGAAATGCTAAATAGTAGTAGTAGTAGTAGTAGGGTCTGCCTGCCTGAAGTGCACTGCAGTACCCACTAAAACTGCTCCAGGGACCTGCATACTGCTGTCATGGAGCTAGGTATGACATTTGAGGCTGGCATAGAGGCTGGCAAAAAATATTTTTAAAGTTTTTTTTAGGGTGGGAGGGTGTTAGTGACCACTGGGGAAGTAAGGGGAGGTCATCACCGATTCCCTCCGGTGGTCATCTGGTCAGTTCGGGCATCTTTTTGAGGCTTGGTCATAAAAAAAAAAAAAGGACCAAGTAAAGTCGCCCAAGTGTTTGTCAGGGACACCCTTCTTGTTTCCATTATCAGCTGAGGACGCCCATGTGTTAAGCACGCCCCAGTCCCGCCTTCGCTATGTGTCCGACACGCCCCCATGAACTTTGGTCGTCTCCGTGACGGAAAGCAGTTGAGGACGCCCAAAATCGGCTTTTGATTATGCCGATTTGGGCGACCCTGGGAGAAGGACGCCCATCTCCCGATTTGTGTTGAAAGATGGGCGCCCTTCCCTTTTGATAATAAGCCTGAGAGACATCCAAATCACAAAACTTCCAAATCACAGGACGTCCATAGTATTTTCAAACACAAACGATAGACGTCCATCTTTTTCAAAAATGACCTTCTTTCCTGTTCGGAATTTGGACGTCTTTGTAAAACTTCCAAATTCTGATGTAGTTGTTTCTTTTGAAAGTGCCCCTCTAAATCAAACTGCAATGCAATAACTTGATAGCCTTGGGATAGTAGACCTGTGTGTGTGAGTGTATTTGTGTGTGTGTGTGTGTGTGTGTGTGTATCTCTATCTACATCTATATATACCAGGGGTTCTCAACCCAATCCTTGAGACACACCCAGCTGGGCTGGTTTACAGATTACCCACAATAAGCATGAGATAGATTTGCACACAAATAGAGGAAATACATTGAAATGTTTCTTACACGTATTCATTGTGGATATCCTGAAAACCCAATGGCACTAGATGTGCCTCGAGGACTGGGTTGGGAATGGCTACACACACACACACACACACACATATATACATATACATACATACATATACATCTAGCTATCTAGGATAGATCAGGGCTCGGGACACACAAAGTCAGTCTGGTTTTCAGCATATCCACAATGAATATATATGAGACAGATTTGCATGCACTGCCTCAACTGCATGCAAATCTAACTGATGAATATTCATTATGGATATCCTGAAAACTCGATGGGACTAGGTGTGCACCGAGGACTGACTTGGGAAACACTGCTATCAGTGTTTCCCAAGTTCGGTCCTGGAGTACTTGTTGCCAGTCAGGCTTTCAGGATATCCACAATGAATATACATGAACATGATTTGAACGCACTGCCTCCATTATATGCAAATCTCTTTCATGCATATTCATTGTGGATATCCTGAAAACCTGACTGACAAAGGGTACTCCAGGACTGGAGTACCTGGAGGAGGAGGGTAGTTAGTGGGGTCCCGCAGGGGTCTGTGCTGGGTCCGTTGCTTTTTAATGTATTTATAAATGACCTAGAGATGGGAATAACTAGTGAGGTAATTAAATTCGCCGATGACACAAAATTATTCAGGGTCGTCAAGTCGCAGGAGGAATGTGAACGATTACAGGAGGACCTTGCGAGACTGGGAGAATGGGCGTGCAAGTGGCAGATGAAGTTCAATGTTGACAAGTGCAAAGTGATGCATGTGGGTAAGAGGAACCCGAATTATAGCTACGTCTTGCAAGGTTCCGCGTTAGGAGTTACGGATCAAGAAAGGGATCTGGGTGTCGTCGTCGATGATACGCTGAAACCTTCTGCTCAGTGTGCTGCTGCAGCTAGGAAAGCGAATAGAATGTTGGGTGTTATTAAGAAGGGTATGGAGTCCAGGTGTGCGGATGTTATAATGCCGTTGTATCGCTCCATGGTGCGACCGCACCTGGAGTATTGTGTTCAGTACTGGTCTCCGTATCTCAAAAAAGATATAGTAGAATTGGAAAAGGTACAGCGAAGGGCGACGAAAATGATAGTGGGGATGGGACGACTTTCCTATGAAGAGAGGCTGAGAAGGCTAGGGCTTTTCAGCTTGGAGAAGAGACGGCTGAGGGGAGATATGATAGAAGTGTATAAAATAATGAGTGGAATGGATCGGGTGGATGTGAAGCGACTGTTCACGCTATCCAAAATACTAGGACTAGAGGGCATGAGTTGAAGCTACAGTGTGGTAAATTTAAAACGAATCGGAGAAAATTTTTCTTCACCCAACGTGTAATTAGACTCTGGAATTCATTGCCGGAGAACGTGGTATGGGCGGTTAGCTTGACGGAGTTTAAAAAGGGGTTAGATAGATTCCTAAAGGACAAGTCCATAGACCGCTATTAAATGGACTGGAAAAATTCCTCATTTTTAGGTATAACTTGTCTGGAATGTTTTTACGTTTGGGGAGCGTGCCAGGTGCCCTTGACCTGGATTGGCCACTGTCGGTGACAGGATGCTGGGCTAGATGGACCTTTGGTCTTTCCCAGTATGGCACTACTTATGTACTTATGTACTTATGACTTGGGAAACACTGATCTATAGTGTGTGTGTGTGTGTGTGTGTGTGTGTAAGTATCTATTTATACTATATATATTTGTATCTATATCTCTATGTGTGTATGCACACGCTATGAGCTATTTATTTTATGAGATAGCTCATAAAATCTGATCAGGCAGATACCTATAGCTCTGCTGAAAGATGCGCACAAGACCATGCCCCCAGACCCATTTCAGTTTTGCTGATTTTACACTGTAATTTAGGTGAAGTCTTGCTTGTTTTTTTTTTCTTAATATGAAGCCCTAGGTGTTTTGCTTTTAATAGAAAGAATTTTAATTAGCACTGTTGCACTTGGCAAAGGAGTCCCACCGGACTGCTTAGATTAAATGTTTGAAATTAGTATTTTAACTAAAAAGGTTATTGAGTATTGAAATAGAAAAAGGATTTTTTGCACCAACACTGAAAAGAGGGGGGAGGCAGAAATCCAAAATTCATCAAAGGGTGAAAAAGTTGAGCTTGGCTTATTGTTCAGAATACAGAAGGACATTGCTCATTTTGAGGGGTTTTGTTGTTTTTTTCTGGGGGGAGGGGGGTTAGGGAGGAGTTGTTTTTTTGTTTTGTTTTTATTTACAGGCTAGCCCCTCGTTTGCTGAAGTATCCTGCAAAAGGTAGGATAAATGTTGTTAAGATGTAAGCTTCATATGTACTCAGGTACGCGTGATAGTCTAAAAGCAAAATATTTAGAACTCAACAACCCAATTAAAGCTAATTTATCTAAAACAATTATGTACGCTAATAGCAGGTATTCTCCTTGGTGCTTTCAGCACTTTGAGATCCTTTGTTTAAGGTTTCCAGCTCTATTGATATTTGTTGTATAATTACAAGCAACTAACTATTTCCGAGGTGTGACGTTTTAAGGCGATACTTACTGTATGACCTACTCTTAACCAACTGGAAGATTAAATACTTTTTTTATGATTGTTGTCCCTTTCTCTACCCCCCTATCCTCCCTACAGTTGTGTTGAATAAGCTGAAATCTTTTTCTGGCCAAGTTTGAAGGGAATCCGAGGATCCCACCTTTCAAAATGATTGGAGCTGTTAAACGCGATATGATTTACCCCTTCCTGGACACAGTGAAGGAACTTCATAAATAATGGGGGGGAGGGGGAGTGCTCAGTACCCACTGTACCCATACAGCTGGCACCTCTGGCTGTACCCATCTTTCCTCCATCCCCGGGCTCAGCTGCATCACCTCTGCAACATGCCTGATTCCTCTGGGTCTCTGCTGCCACTGAGCCATGGGAAAGGGCAACATGTGACCTGCCTGGATAAATTTAACCACACAGTGGTGAGTTAAAATGTCATAAGTACATGTCATACTGGGAAAGACCAAAGGTCGATAATCAGCGGGAGTGCAAGCATACTGAACCTTCAGTCAGCCAAGTCATAATGCATCTAGGATTTTGCTAATAATTTAAAGTGTTTACAGAAATAGCACAGTCATTTTACGTGGATGTAAATATATGTAAATATCTTTTGGGGGAGTAATATCTTTACATGGGTTAGTTTTGCACGTACCATGGCAGGAAGGAACCTCACTGCTAAGCCAGGGTATGTGGAGTTTGATCTCAATCTCTCCAATTTACTGCTAACCAGGGGCGTAGCCAGACAGCAGAGTTTGGGTGGACCTAGGCAAGAAGTGGGTGGGCACCAAATGTTCTCTCCCCCACCCCCACACCAAAAACATATCTCAGCTGATGGGGAAATGCTTCTCTCCAGTCTCCACCTTGGTAGTCTGCAGCAGGCATGCGCTGAAAGCTGAGCATGCGAAGGTGCCAGTATTGTGGAGAGCAGCATTTTCATTACCATCCATGTGCTACTGTTGGATGGGCCTGAGCCCTAAGTTGGTGGGCCCCGGCCCACCCAGGCCCACCTGTGGCTACACCACTGCTGCTAACACTGGTTTCCATTGATATGTCTATGGATATGTGTTACTCTAAAATTAATACTCATGCGTCAAAAATAATTGATTGGTCAAAAGCCATAAGACTAAAATTGAACAATGGGAAAAAACAAAAGTTCTCTGGTTTGGTTTGGACCACTCAGTTATTCCACAATTTATCATTGTCAACAAAGACTTTCAGTTCAGGTTGACCGTGAGTCAAGAGTGTTGGGTATTATATTAGCTCATTCACTTTCTATGGAACTTCAAATAAAGAACGCTATACGCAAAGCGTACTTAATTACGCTTGATATGCTTCTATTTTCTAAATGGGGAAGAAATCCACCAGAGGACGGAGAACTCTACACACCCCACAGACAACAACAAGAAATGAGATAAAAGTGGGAAGACAACCAAGGATTCCAAAGACTGAAAGTCCTCCCACTTTTATCTCATTTCCTATTTCCTAAATGAACATTTTAAAACTATAGTGCAGTTATCAATTCTTTCTTTGTTAGACTATGGAAATTCTTTATACATAGGTCTTACGGTTAAACAGATGTCAAGAATACAGATGATTCAAAATTCAGAGGCCAGGTAGATATTTCGCTGCTCCAAGTATGATAATGTCTCTCCATTACCAGCAAAGTTGCACTGGCTGCCGATCTCAGCTAGAATTAAATTTAAAGTAATATATCTTATAATTAAATATTTACATGGCCTTTGTTCTGCTGATTTTTTTTTAACTAGTTTTAAGTTTCTAAAAAAACTCAGTCCTATGAGGGACATTTAATTTTTTGGTATTGGATTTTCCATCTGTTAAAGGTATCCGTTTTAAGGTATTATTTTCTGGATCATTTTTGTTCTCAGCAATTCGTCTTTGGAATAGTCTTCCCATTGAGTTGTGTTCTTTATCTAATTTATTTGTTTTTCAAAAAGCTTTAAAAACTTATCTTTTTCCCAATTGTTGTTTTAATTTTGTTTTACATTCAAGTTGTACTAAAGATGTCACATCCTGATGTTCTGTATCAGCTGGGGGGGGGGGGGGGGGGGGGTTCTTTGTTATCCCGCCTTGAACTCCTTTGTGAAGAGTTGGTGGGCTACAAGACCCAGATAGCATAGCATAGCATAGGACAGGACTCGTTTTGATCCAAAGAACTTCTTTCTGGAGTTCATAGGATCTGACATGTATAGACAACCTATTGAGGTGTGCTTGGATGTTTCTTTTAATGAGGCCTACAAGAAATATTTCTATCTTTCTGCCACATTGCCTTGGTTTCTGACTACATCTGTTGGAACTTCAGGATCTTTTCCCGCTCCACCTGATTCACAGAATCATCACTTGGGCTGACACCTCTATCATCAATGTCATTCTCACGCATGAACGCTCAACGATAGGAGCTTTGAGTATATACACCCTTGTCCACACTGACACTGTTTGGAAAACAAAAGCCAGAGAGCAGAGGGTTTCATAAAGTGGTAAAGGAGACACTAAATGTTTACACTTTTTGGCAGTACATTGTACCCCCTCATCCCCTCCCCCTCTCCACTCCCCACACAGATGGCAGGCTTAACAGTGACATGTTCAGAAATGTACTCAGTGGATAGGTAGCACGTAAGCACTATAAATGGCATTATTAGGTATGTGAATTATACCCTACCTAAAAAGTAGATAGCAGGGGTATAGTAATGGGGAGGGGCTTGGAAGACTAGCCCCCCCCCCCCCCAATTTAGGTTCAGACCCCTGGCTGGAGGGGGTCCCCAAGCCCTGTCAGTGGAATTACTCCTACACTCACGGCCTACATTTTCCCCAGACCGCTGCCACCGTGTTCGGCCTCTACCCCCATCCCCACCCAGCCGCATACTCAGTTTTCATGGAAACCAAGTATGTGCAGGTGGTGGTGGAAGCGGCTGCACCAGGAAGATGCAGGCCGCAGGTGGAGGAGCGCTTCTGCTGGCGGGGCTCCGGGACTCCTTTCAGCTCAGGTATGTGGGGGGGGGGGGGGAGTCATTAATGGAAAGTGCAGCAGCAGGGCAGTGCAAAATTTTGTGTCCCTCCCCCTCCCCCCCTAAGACCTGAGGTCTGACTACACGCCTGGTAGATAATGCAACGTAAACATAGAAACAGATAATGACGGCAGATAAAGACCATATGGTCTATCCAGGCTGCACATCCATAACATCTATTATCCCATCCGCCCTCTCAAAGATCCCACGCACATATCCCAAACTTTCTTGAACTTAGATACAATCTTTGTCTCCACCACCTCCACCGGGAGGCTGTTCCATGAATTCAGGACCCTTTCTGTGAAGAAGTATTTCCTTAGATTACTCCTGAGTCTGTCCCTTTTCACCTTCATCTTTTGCCTCCTCATTCCAGAGCTTCCTATCAACTGAACAAAGCCTGTCGCCTGTACATTCATGTATTTCAATGTCTCTCATATCTCCCCTCTCTAAATATCTACTGTATTAGACTATAGAATGCTTTCCTTATTTTTCCCGAGCATTGAGGTGCTGGACTTTAAACGCTAGTGATCCTAATTATTTCTGGCAGTGGACCTTTAAATCCTTTGCCTGTTTCTGGAAATTGCCTTCAAATGTCCGTGCATCTAATTAACACTGAACATTAGGTTAAAGGATTTGTGAACCTGAATACCGTTGGACATCCTTTAATGGAGCGATTTACATACAGTCTCTCTCGCATATTACGTGGCCACATACGTGTATAGAAGGTCTTCTACAAAATACCAAGGTGTGGTAAGCACTAGCGCGTGCGTACTACAGCTTAAAACGGTGAACCCTGGCGCACGCTCAGGCACCCCACAGTACTTTTAAATGCATCTGCATGCCACGTGCACTAAAAAGTCAAAGTTCTTTTTTTCTACTGAGGGGTTGTGTCTGGTGGCCACTGGTGGCGGACAGTGGGAGTTTCAGTGCTAGTCAGTTAATGCAGCTACATTACCACATGCCAATTAGTGCAGGATTAGCGTGTGAGCCATTACTGTATACAAAATAGGTGGTGACAAGGGTTCACACACTCATTTTTGTTCATGGCTGTACACTAATAGCAACATTAAATCAAGAACATGAAAAATAGGCCATTTTGTGGCTGCAGCAAAACGTGGCCTTAGCAAACGAGAAAGACCCATGTAAGGGTTCGCTAAGCAGTGGCGTAGCTACATGGGGCCTGGGCCCCCGTAGATTTGGCCCTGGACCCCCCTGCCGACGACCCTCTCAACCCCCCCCCCCCCTCCCGCCACCAACCCGCCATAGCCATCGCCTGCCTTTGCTGGCGGGGGACCCCAATCCCCACCAGCCGAGGTCCTCTTCTTCTTGCAAAAGGCTTCCTTCTGTTTCTGACGTCCTGCACGTTGTGCATTTTAACGTGGGACTTATCATCTACTTGCATGCTCTGCTCACACTCTGTTCAAACTGCACCCCTATGCACACACACCAGCAAAATGCACACTATCATTTCAAAGTGCATGCTTTGGCTCTGGTCAGCTTCCACAGCTAAATGACTAGAATACCACCAAAGTAGGCACATAGTTCACTGCTTTAAGTACACACAATCTAGTGACCGGCTAACTCCTGCTGTTGCCGGTAAACCCAGAAATTCAAAGCCGGCGCCGCAAACATAGCCAGCTAAGCCGATATTCATGGGCTGACTGGCTAGGTTCTAGTGGCCAAAGATAGACCTGCTATGTACGCGGGTCTATCTGGCCGCTAAACTTAACCGGTCAGCAAGAGAAAATCAGCGGTAACCAGCTATGTCACTGGGCTAACTGCTGACCGGGATATTCAGCGAGAGTTAGCGGTTATCTCTCTCTGAATATCGGAGGACAGTCAGCTTGAGGGTATTTATCCGGCTGGGTGCTATTCCTGGCCAGTTAAATACCTTTGAATATCGGGTAGCTTGTGTTCCTGGTTATCTGCGATGGGGTCTTTATTGCCCCTGGATTCCTTGATACCTATACTGGAGCGCCATAGTGCCCCGAACACCTGGCTGTGCTGGGTGCCTGGTTATCTACGCTGGGGCTCTTTAATACCCTGTGTTCCTAGTTATCAGTGGTGGGTCTTTTTAATGCCTCTGAGTTCCTGGTTACTATGCTGGGTCTCTTTAATGTCCCCCATGTTCCTAGTTATCTATGGTGGATCTCTGTAATGTTCCCATATTCCTAGTTATCTCTGCTGAGTCCCTCTAATGCCCTCCATGTTCTAGTTATCTAGTTATCTCCTTAGGAATGGATCCTAAGGAGCTTAGCCGAGATTGGGTGGCAGAGCCGGTGGCGGGAGGCGGGGATAGTGCTGGGCAGACTTATACGGTCTGTGCCAGAGCCGGTGGTGGGAGGCGGGGCTGGTGGTTGGGAGGCGGGGATAGTGCTGGGCAGACTTACACGGTCTGTGCCCTGAAAAGGATAGGTACAAATCAAGGTAAGGTATACACAAAAAGTAGCACATGTGAGTTATCTTGTTGGGCAGACTGGATGGACCGTGCAGGTCTTTTTCTGCCGTCATCTACTATGTTACTGTGTTACTATGGTGGGTCTCTTTAATGCTTCTCATGTTCCTAGTTATCTGTGCCGGAGCTTTATACTCTCCCAGGTTCCTGGTTATCTATTGTGGAGCTCTTTAATGCCCCGTGTGCCTGGCTATCTATGCTGGGGCTCTTTAATGCCCTGTGGGCCTGGTTATCTATGCTGGGGCTCTTTAATGCCCTGGGCTCCTTGTTATAATCCATGTTCTTTTGGCATTCTATGCATTGTTTCGCAAGACTTGGGTTAAATGTCATTCACAATATTTCCAGGCTCTTTGTGACTTACTTTTCATTGGATTTCAGTGTACAAATTGCATCACCTGATAAACTGAAGATACCCCTGACAAATTACATATAAGCTTTATATTGAGAGGCAGCCCCTGGTTTCATCACATAATGAACACGAAAAACCTGGTGGAACTGGTTACTTTTTCACTGTTCCCTTGTGGAACAATTTACCTTCCAAAGCAGGTTCAAGATATTAATTAAGATAAATCTTCCTCAATTTTGAGATTCTCTTATCATGTAATTTATCAAAATTACGTTAATTATTTCTGTAGGGCAGCAAAATTATTACCTCTTCCATGTCTGATTTGTATTAATATTCATAATTTAATAATTCAGCATCTACGCCATCTGGTTTGGGGATCTCTGTACCTTTCCTTCCCTCTGCCAGAGCCAAAACATTCGGTCGTCTCCATTTCTGTTCAAATCAAGAGCCTCCCTGGTGGCTTGCAATGAAAAGTGTGACTCCAGCTCCCCCCTCCTCTCCCCCCCCAACAGTTCAAAGAACATTCATTCCCCCATCCCTCCATGCTCCTGGCTTTAAAAGTTTCTCCCACCCATGTAGTTTCTACCTGTAAATAGAATGCAGACCCTACCACAACACTATCTATCTCAGACACACACAACGCACACACACACACACACACACACATCTCAGCCCGGCAGGTGAGCACAGCTGAATTGACATTTTCCACACTTTGTGATTTTTACACTGTAATTTGACATAATTAATGCCTACATTACTGCTGATAATTTAGCTAGTTAATTAAACTCGGAGGAGATAATTAAGGAGAGGCTACTGCTTGGATTGTTAATTGTTTTTGTCATTATTTTAGGGGCCCGACAGCTGCCGACTGAGTCATCCTGTTTTGTCAGGTGACAGGTCATGTGACTGTGAAGTCTCTAAGCAGAGGGGTTGGAGTAACATGTGAGCATCTCAAGGCTGTTAACAGAACCAACCAATCTAACTGCTTCCTCCTGGAAGAGAGCCAATCTAGAGAGCAATGCCACATGAATATGCAAATAATTCGGCCAGCCTGGCCATTGGCATAAAAGGGGCATGCAGCTTGTCTAAACTACAACAGTCCTTACACTCTACAAAGACCCAACTTATTATGCATCATTACTTGGTCTTATGAAGGACCAGGGTGGATTTTGACCAAAAATAGACCCAGGCATGAGGATCCTGTTCCAGCCCCTCCTTTTCCTTTAGTTTCTTTCCTACCCTCATCTAACCTTAATGAGGCATCCTCTACAGTTTCAGACACTGGCTGTTATTGCACCATATCTCACTCCATATTGCATGAAGCATGCCTGCAATTGATTTCAACAAACTACAGCAACAGTAAAGGCATAGAGGCTCATGGGCTGGCAGCTACTGCTATACTGCTGGCCTGCAAACCCATTCACCTTTAAGAGGTGACCCAGTGGGGATGCCTGATCCCCCAATAGGGCTAAGAATATAAGAATAGCTATACTGGGTCAGATCAATGGTCCATCTAGCCCAGTATCCTGTTTCCAACAGTGGCCAATCCAAGTCACAAGTATCTGGCAGAAACCCAAAGAGTAGCAACATTCCATGTAGAACCCCAAAGAGTAGCAACATTCCATGCTACCAATCCCAGGGCAAGCAATGGCTTCCCCATGTCTGTCTCAACAGCAGTCTATGGACGTTTCCTCCAGGAACTTGTCCAAACCTTTTTTAAACCCAGATACACTAACTGCTGTTACTACGTCCTCCAGCAATGAGTTCCAGAGCTTAACTATTCATTGATTGAAAAAGTATTTCCTCCTATTTGTTTTAAAAGTGTTTCAATGTAACTTCATTGAGTGTCCCCTAGTCTTTGTACTTCTTGAATGAGTAAAAAAAAAAAAACCCAATTCACTACTACTCATTCTACTCAGGATTCTGTAGACCTCCATCATATCCCCCCTAAGCCGTCTCTTTTCCAAGCTAGAAAGCCCTAACCTCTTTAGCCTTTCCTCATATGAGAGGAATTCCATCCCCTTTATCATTTTGCTTGCTTCTCTTTGAACCTTTTCTAATTCCGCTATACCTTTCTTGAGATACAGGTTGTTCCTCCCTGTGAAGTTATTTTGCCACTTTTGCTACTCATGGCTGTTTGATTTGTCTGAGACACTGAATATAGCCTACTACCAACTTAGAGCTATAAAATAGAATACCCTTTGGTGGATAGAGTTCTGAAGCAAGAGGACAAAACTATTATTATTATTATTATTATTATTATTTCCAGGTGCTTGATATACCACACAGGGTCCAAACATGGCAACTGCACAGTTTAGAATAAAATCAAACTAGGGAGGTGAGACAGAAGGAAAGGGGTTAGGCAACACATTGCAGATTAGCCAAAGGCTTCAGTGAAAAGATGACCCTTAAGCAGGTTCTTAAACTTTTGGTAGGAAGTTTCTAAGCGAAGATTTGAAGAGAGTAAATTCCAGAGAGAGGGGCCAAGAAAGGTGAAGGAAAACTCACATGAAATTGTCAAGAAAAATGTGGGAAGAGAGGATACAACAGGGAGATTGGTCCCCAAGGAACAAAGAGAACGAGCAGGTTTGTAGGGGAGAAGAACCGAGTGAAGATAGGAAGGAGTAGAAGGGAGACATGACTTGAAAACTAGGCAAAGAATTTTTAACTAAGCAAAGATTTGATGGGAGTGAATTCCAGAAAGAGGGGCCAAGAAAAGTGACAGAAAACTCACATGAAATTGTCAGGAAAAAATGCGGGAAGAGAGAGGATACTACAAGAAGATTGGTCCCCAAGGAACAAAGAGAACGAGCAGGTTTGTAGGGGAGAAGAACCGAGTGAAGATAGGAAGGAGTCGAAAGGAAACATGACTTGAAAACTAGGAGAGGAATTTTTAACTTTATGCCTGAGGAGACGAGAAGCCAATGTTCAGAGCGTAAGAGTAGAGTCACATGATCAACTAGTGTTATTGATCAACATCTGAGCTTCTCCTTTGGCTAAATAATTAGAAGCATTGCTTCTTTGGTTCAAGTGTCCGCAGTCACAGATTTCTCACAGTGGTGCTCATTAGGGGTCTTGAATTCATTTTGCCGTTGTGTTCAGCATGCACTAGGTGTAATCCATATATTTTGTACGCTATAATAGGAGGCAGTATGGCTGCCTCTTCATCCGGATGGAAACTGTTATTACAAAAACAATTTAGATGATGCTCGAGAAAAGAAAGCCAGTAACTTCCAATAAACAGCCTTTTTACTTCCAGAACAAGTTAAAATATGGGTCATTTTGCACAGCATGGAACTAGTACTGAAGTCAACCAGAAAGCAAAAAGAAGTGACTAATGGGATTTTGTACCCTCATTGAATGTCAGATGTGTGCACATTCTTTCCTTATTGAAACGGAGCAAGGGACAGCTCATATAGCCTGTGTGAGGTTTCTTGTAGAAATGGCCTATGAAAGTTAGCAAGGCCTCCAGCAGGGTAAGCTGGCTTGTGAAAGTCATTTTTTTCAATGCTTTCTACAAGCAGCATTGTCTTGCATTTAAACACCCTCAACTGACTTATAATAGAATACAGCAGCCAGACTCATCTTCGGAAAACCAAAATATGAAAGTGCAAAACCCTTACGAGAGAAGCTACACTGGCTTCCACTCAAGGAACGCATTACATTTAAAGTATGCACATTAATCCACAAAATCATTCACGGCGAAGCTCCAGCCTACATGTCTGAGTTAATAGACCTACCACTCAGAAACGCCAAAAGATCATCCCGAACCTTCCTCAACCTCCACTTCCCTAATTGCAAGGGTGTAAAATACAAGACGCTACACGCGTCAGCCTTTTCTCACGTGGGCACGCAGTTCTGGAATGCTGCGCAACCTGAGAACGATCCACGAGCAAACCTCCTTCCGCAAACTATTGAAGACCCATCTTTTTGAAAAAATCTACGAAAAGAAGCAAAACACATAAAGTCCACACTCACTGTTCACTAATGCATCAATACATCCACTTCTGAACTCTCATCCCCCGTAGTCTCACCTCACTCATACCTTTACTCACAGAAATATGTATACCATACATAATGCCCTTTTAACCTCCCGCTGTCTCCTTCCAATGTTTCAAGGTTTGGTTCCAGTGTTTATATTCCTTAACAACACTTTGATTGTCTTGTATAACTCTTCACAATGTAATCCATAACCAAGTTGTAACAAATTGTATTTCCATCATTCATATCGTATTGTAAGCCACACTGAGCCCGCAAAAAGGTGGGAAAATGTGGGATACAAATGCAATAAATAAAATAAAATAAGTAATAGAACCCATGATACACGTTTAAATACTAGGCTGGCATGCATCCATATCACTAGCGTCTCAGAGGTATGCTAAAAGCATATACCCCCTAAATCTGTAACAGGGAACCAACGTTTACATGCCTCTTGGGCACAAGAGTGTACAGAATACTGTCACTTTTGCGGGTACGTGAACACTTACGCATCAGTGACAGCAAAAACACTTAAGCGCTATTCTATAAGAGTGTGCGTAAGTGGCATGGCAATTGGTCAAAGAAGGAGCATGAGCATGGGAGGCGCTGCCACATATGACAAAACATATAGACCAGGAGTGTAGCTACTATGGGGCCATGGGGGATTTGGTCCTGGACCCCCCTGCTGATGACCCTCTCAACCCCCCCTCCTGTCGCCAACCCGCCGTCAACTCACCGTCTGCTACCTTTGCTGGCGGGGGACCCCAACCCCCGCCAGCCAACGTCTTCTTCCTTCGTTTTGTTTCTGAGTCTGACGTCCTGCAAGTACAACGTGCAGGACGTCAGACTCACAGAAACAGATCGAAGCCCTGCAGATCGCAAGGCTTCGTTCTGTTTCTGTGAGTCTGACGTCCTGCACGTTGTACGTACAGAACGTTAGACTCAGAAAAAGAACAAAGGAAGAAGAGGACCTCGGCTGGTGGGGGTTGGGGGTCTCCCGCCAGCAAAGGTAGCAGACGGCAGGTGGGCGGGGGGGTTGAGAGGGTCATCGGCAGGGGGGGGGGTCAACGTTGTTGGTGGTGGTGCTGGCGGCGGCAGGGGGTGTTGGCAATGGTGGCGGGGGGGGTCAGCAGCGCTGGGGGGGGCTAAAATGTGCCCCCTCACCTCAGGCTCTGGACCCCCCCTCCCGCCGAAGTCTGGCTATGCCCCTGAATAGACTGCAGTAACTAATGCCTGTCTTTTCAGCGTTGAGGGGCCTTTTACTGAGCTGTGGTGAAAAGGGCTCTGCGCTAGCAGTGGGGGGCCATTTTTGCCACGTGCTGAGGTCCTTTTTACCGCAGCGGGTAAAAAGGCCAAAAAAAAAGACATGGCCATGTTGTAAGATTGCTTTTACTGTGTGACCGTGCAGGGGGGAGCACTCGCTCACCCGGCAGTAACAGGGTAGCGTGTGGTGCTGCCCGATTACTGCAGAGCAACCCCTTGTAGAAATATTTTTTTAATGTTTCCTCTAGCACCGGAAATGCTGTACGCTGGGGGGAGGGGGAACTACCACTGGTGCCCTCATTGGGCCAGTGGTAGCTCCAGACTGACGTGAAGCAAGCCTGTAGCGGGCTTACCGCCGCTTAATAAAAGTGCCCCTAGGTGCCCACAGTTACACCAGGTCTACGGCAGGTGAACTGCAGTCGCTTAGATGTTAAGTGTGCTGATGCCAGGTTACACTAGTATTCTATAACAGAATCTGAGCACCCGATTCCAAACTGGGTTAAACCTATGGTCTGTCTAGCCAAGTGGGCAATCCAGGTCACAAGTGCCTGGCAGAAACCCAATTAGTAGCAACATTCCATGTAGAACCCCAAAGAGTAACACCATTCCATTCAGAATCCCAAACAGTAGCAGCATTTCATGTAGAACCCCAAAGAGTAACACCATTCCATTCAGAATCCCAAATAGCAGCAACATTCTATTCAGAATCTCAAACAGTAACAACATTCCATGCTACCAATCCTAGGGCAAGCAGTGGCTTCCCCATCTCTATCTCAATAGCAGACTATGGACTTTTCCTCCAGGAGCTTGTCCAAACCTTTTTTTAAAACCCAGATATGTTAATCGCTGTTAGCACATCCTCCTGCAAAGAGTTCCAGAGCTTAACAATTTGTTGAATGAAAAACTATTTCCTCCTCTTTGTTTTAAAAGTATTTCCACGTAACTTCATTGACTGTCCTCTTACTGCATGACATGGGGATGTCTAAAAGGAGGCATCACTGATAGAATTTGCTCCACAATCTGAGCCTACTAATGGATTATATAGTAACACTAGTAAAAAAGGCCCGTTTCTTAACGCAATGAAACGGGCACTAGCAACGTAATGAGTTCCTGCCATTAATGTTTCCACAGTTGTATCCTGAATATAATTGTTGTTTACATGTGTAAGATTTCTTTATATACAATATTTTTTGTGTTAACTGGGTTACAATGTGGTAAAAGTTTTCCTTGTTCAGGCCCTTCAATCAGTTTAACAATCACATCAGAAGAGCTCCTTACTCGTGAGAATGCAACATACAGTTGCCCATGTGTAGGGTTACCATATGGCTCCAGAAAAAGGAGGACGGATTGAGCCAGCCGGGTTTTTACTTCCATTGCTTTCCATTGAAAGCAATGGAAGTAAAACCCGGCTGGCTCAATTACTTCCATTGAAAGCAATGGAAGTAAAACCCGGCTGGCTCAATCCGTCCTCCTTTTTCTGGAGCCCCATGTGAGAGGCTGAGAGTGACAGTGTGTTTTACAGACAGTGTAAGAGAGAGATACACAGAGTGATTGAATGTGTGTGTGTGTGTGTGTGTGTGTGTGTGTGTGTGTGTGTGTGTGTGTGTGTGTGTGTGTGTGTGTGATGTGTGTGAGTGACAAAGTGATTAAATGTTTGTCTTCCCTTCCGTTCTGTGCACTTGCCTCCACTGATGTTCGTACCTCCCTGTATATGATTGTTTGTGAGATTCAATCCACTCCACTTTCCTCCAAGTTCCGTTCTGTCTGATTGGTTCTTCGTTGACAGTGAGAGCCAATGAAACGCTGAACTACAGACTTACGAACCCTACACTGCCACAGTGCCACAGAGTCAGCTTCAGAATGTTGGAGGTACTTTTTATTATATAGGATAGTAAATGATGGCCGATACAGACCAGAACAATCCATTCAGTCTGCCCAACAGTCACACTCATTATCAATTCATGATTAAACCAACAGTGAATGTGATACAAAATACTCGATCATGGTCTTCCTTCGGCATTTCTGGGAATTAGCCTGTAGAAGGTCTGCCCAGAACTGTCCTTACATTCCAGCTACTGGAGTTGCCATTGAAGCTCACGCCAGCCTATCAAAATCCATCTTGTCATTTGCGGGACACAAACCATAAAAGCCTGCCTGGCACAGTCCTCATGTTCCAGCTACTGGAGTTGCTGTCGAAGCCCTCTCCAGCCCATCCTAAACCAGATTGCCATACATGGGACACAGACCTTACAAGCCTGCCTGGTATCCACCTTAGTTCTTCACAGTCAAAGTCGTCATTACACCATTCGACACATCAACACACACGCAACCATTTAAGTTTTGGTTTTGTTTAGTTTTTATAATTGAAAGTTCCAGTTTAGATGGAGGCATGCATCCTTCTCGATATATCTGTAGGGTAGTGAAAATAAATAAATAAAGCCGCATCACTAGAAATATTTATTTGTTGCATTTGTATCCCACATTTTCCCACCTTTTTGCAGGCTCAACGTGGCTTACAGTATGTCATAGTGGCGATCGCCATTTCCGGAATGAGAAATGCAAAGTGGTAAATTGCACTAAGTACATAGATGGTAGAGTGAATTATAGATGAAGTTAGATATCAGTTCATTTCAGCGTGAGAAATAAGGTGGTGGTGCATTAACGTTCGTTAGTGACAACGTTACTGAAGCAGTCAGGTATCGAGAGTTCGGTTTTGTCTAGTTCTGGAAGAGTTTCGTTGTCTGGGGTCTTGCCACTTTGCTTTTGACTTCCCATGTTGGGCTCGAAGAGAAGCCAGACCCATTCGGTCTGAAGATACTTGGGATGCTAAGAATCCCTTTACCTGTTGCACATTGCGACTGGCTGATTTTGCATTCTATTGTTAAACAAGTGCAAAAGAGATCTGGTACTCAGAAAACACCAGGGCAGACTAGAGCAGTGCTGTAATAAGAAAGTACGACGGCCAGTGGTGTGCTGAAGCAGGCTCTCACAGGCTCTCGAGAGCCGTTTGTTAAGTTTTTAAGAATTTTGGGAGCCGGTTCTCCATGGCTACTTTAACAAATGGATCCCAAAATGTGGGCTTGGGCCCCTCCTGAATTCTCTTTTACTTTGCTGGCGAGAGAGAGCCCCCTGTTAACAATTTACCAGCACGCCCCTGAGTCGATGGCCCCCTTTCATCCACCCCAAGGTCAAAAGAGGCCTGCTTGCTTGCTCAATCAGAGCTCCCAAAACCATCCCCCCCCCCTTCCCCCCGCTTAGGTGAAACTGAAATCATGCTCATTCCTTTCTGACTTTTCACTCAGAGCAAACACTGGTGAGCTCAAGCCTCCTCTCCACTTTCCCATTCTCTTTTTCTTTATATCTTTACACAGTCATCCTTCTCTGCAAGTCAGACACACACACACACTTTCAAGCAGGCCCTGAGCACTCAGGGACTGAGACGGAGAGCATTAGGTGAAATGAGAAATGGAGAAGGAGCAGCCATATCAAACTACTTCAGGCAAGATAACACGATATATAATCAATCAATCCCTGCAAAATCCTTAAGTGCTTGATGTATCCTCCCGCAAATTGAATCATTCCTGCTACCAGGAAGTTCTCTCTTGTAAATAAATGAAAGGAGAAATGGCCCATATTGAAAAATAACATGGTTAAAACCACTGATTAAGTTTTACACAAGCATATGAGAACAAACTAAAAGGTTTTAGCTTTTTAATTTAAGAAATGAGGAATATGATATAATTTCAATTTGTGATGGAGATAAGATGTTCTAGATAGTGTGGTTTCAATTGGATTACATCCTAATGTACGTTATAAAGTGTCAGGCTAGCTGGAGATTAAGGTATGTGTGTAATATTCTTTATTAACAATTTAATGGACCTGCGTTCACTCTATCTGTCTTAATCAGTGTTTTCAGTCCACCTGGGAGATCTAGTTAGAGCAGAACCTGAAACTCTGACCTGATGAAAGAGGGAACTTTGAGATTTGTCAGTGTCAACGATGAGACGAAACCAATGATCAAATAAACAAGTTGTTGCCTCCTTTCAGCTCCGGCACTTTCCAACCCGAAGATCCCAGCAGAAACCAGTGAATGCATCCTGAGCTATCCAGCCTTAAGTGCTCTCAGATCTGATGTTCTGGACTCTGGGGGGCAGTTATTGTGATGTTATAGCACTCAATTGTACTGCATATATCTTGTGGCTTTATCACTACCAACTAACTCTCAGCATTACTTTTGACAAGATTTCAAGCTTGTCGCATTAGGGTCTCATCTTGATGTCTTCAGTAGAAAGGTGGATTGTTTCCGTCTTCATTACAATTGACAACGGAACTGAATCCAACGCCGAGGTCTATCAGTGGGATCAATTGCATACGGTGATATGGCTCCATGCTCCCCATACCTGTCCTCAACGATTCCAAGGTGGGAGAGTATTCAGGATATCCACAATGAATATGAATGAGAGATAGTCTTCATTCAAAGAAACAGGTGCATGCAAATATCCAGTGCGTTTTTTCTAGCAAAATAGGTGCCGGTACTCAAATGCTAGTCCACCCTTCAGGGATGAGGTGATCACTGAGGGACCCATCCCACAATAGCCATGCAGGCCCCCTGCAAAACTGTGACAAGGCAGAATTGGTGTGTAGAGCCTGAGTTCTTTCATTAAAACTTGGAGTCCATGGGGTAATTTTAGCAGACAATGGAAAAGGTGCCGGTACTCAGTACCCCCAAGTACCCCCTCAAAAAAGCCCTGCAAATATCTCTCTTGCATATTCGTTGTGGATATACTGACCAACATGACCAGCGCAGAGTCTTTCTGAGAATAAGCTTGGGAAGCGCTGAATGAAGCCTTAATGTGTTAAACTTAGTATATCAACAATATAACAACCTAACAGTATAATTTGCATTTCTATCATGAGAAAAAAAAAGCCTATAGTATCATTACTAATATATAGCAAAATCTAAGTCAAGGTACCTCAGTATGTGCCTCTCAATGGACAAAACGTATTAGCACCAACAATGGAACTATGTAAGTGGGTCTTCTGATTCCACTAGGGGTTGTCCACGGGGAAGCCTGTTCCACTCACAGGGTTCCAGCTCAGTTCAAATGCTCAATTCAAAACTCACTTTTCAAGAGGGGCCCCTCCGAAAGAGCTTGTTATCAGTTCTCCCCTTTCTCTTTGTCCCAGACAGTTCAAACAATTCAACTCAGAAAGTTCATCAACAAAAAAAACCAATGATTAAATCATCTTTCCTTCTCCAGTGCATTTCAGGTGCCCTGCAACAATCAAGGCAGGCAGTTCACCTCCCACTTCACAGCAGCAAAAGTTCTGTGGCCTCCCGCACTGCCTTTAAGTGCTGGAAAGGTCTGGATTTGTATTTTCCTAATCCATGGTAGCTTGCTCCTCTAGGTAAGGAAGTTCTGTAGGCAGGTCCTTTCCATCCTCCACATACTCCATGGATTCCCTTTCCTCTGAGTAGATCTTCTCCCCTTTCTGGCTTCTGGGAGCTTTCCAGAAATCCACCCTGCTTCCTTCACAGCTGGGTGGAATTATATATTGCTTTTGCAGCCACGGGAATTGGGCTTCTTCTCTTCAACAGCCCCTACTGGTGAATGGGGTAAGTGGCTCACCTTTCCCTAAGCTACTCCCCCTCCTGTCAATGCCAAAAAGCCCTTCCGGGTTTTCGGGCCTGCCCTCTTTCAGTCTCCCAAGGGGTTCTGGGTATTGTAGTTCTGGGGGGTTGCTGCTTCTCCCTAGGGCCTCGGTTACCAGCCCTATTACAACTATAATGAACTATAAAAGCATATGTGCTTGCATGTCAAGCGGAGCTTAGATGGCGACTCTGGCTGCATCAACTAAGGCCGGTGCTGAGCTGACTTGTATGGTCTGAGTCCCGCATATAGCAATCCGGTTTAGGATGGGCTGGAGAGAGCTTTGACGGAAAGTCCAGTAATTTGAAATATGAGGACAGTGCCAGGCAGACTTTTATAGTCTTTGTCCAGCAAATGACAAGACGGATTTGATTGGGCTGGAGTGGGGACGGCAACTCCAGTAGTTGGAACATAAGGACAGAGCCGGGCGGACTTCCATGTTCTTTGTCCCAGAAACACAAAAGAAAGACCATGATCGAGTACATAATATCACGTTCATTGTTGATTTAAATCTTGAATTGATAATAAATGTGACTGTTGGGCAGACTGGATGGACCATTCAGATCTTCGTCACTTACTATGTTACTAAGACCCCCAATTTCTTTATTATTTATAGAAGCAATACCAAAGTAACCAATAATGATCTGATAAATCCAGAGTATTTTACAAAAGGCTTACTGAACATGGAGCCTTTTGTAAACTACTTATATGGCCACAGAAACACATATGGAGTGGAGGACTGGCCTAATAGATAGCGCACCGGTCTTGGCATCCAAAGGTGGCTGGTTCAAATACCACTGCTGCTCCTTGTGATCTTGGGCACGTCACTTAACCTTTAACCCTCCATTGCCTCAGGTACCAAATTAGATTGTGAGCCCTCCAGTGACAGGAAAATACCCAATGTACCTGAATGTAACTCACCTTGAGCTACTACTGAAAAAGGTATGAGCAAAATGCAAATAAATAAATGTGTATTTTTCAAAAGAGCATGGCCATTTTACGAAAAAAAACAACAAACCAGAGTCAAAAATAGAGCAGCCAGGAGCCATTTCTGGCCAGTTAAATCACTTTGAATATTGACCCCTATATTTATAATAAGGGACTGTAAACCTATTGGGGACGATATTCAGACAACGGGGAGGAGGTATTTCCAATGACTGGCATTGAATATCCAGTTTATTTTTAGCCGGTTTACAGTTAAACAGCTAAAGATATATCAGCTATTTAAGTAGCCCAATGTGGCTGCTTACAATAGCCGGATAACCAGCTATATCGCGCGATATGGCCAGTTATTTCCTGGGCACTACCCAGCAATATTCAGCGGGGGATAAGGCTATGGTTAAATGCCATTTAACCGGCCAGGTGCCATTCCTGGACGGTTAAATGGTTTTAAATATCGGGGGAATTGTTTTCAAAATGATCAAGTCTTAGGTCTCATTTACTCAGCATTTATAAATACGATCAACATTTCTTTGTCGATTGTATTCATTAAGGGGCCCTTTTACTAAGTTGCTACTGCTAATGCAACTTTAACCCAGGAAAAATGGCCTAACTCACGTTGCGCCAAAGCATTTTTGGAAAGCGTCGGTTCACGCTTTCCAAAAATACTAGGACTAGGGGGCATGCGATGAAGCTACAATGTAGTAAATTTAAAATGAATCAGAGAAAATGTTTCTTCACTCAACGTGTAATTAAACTCTGGAATTCGTTGCCAGAGAATGTGGTAAAGGCGGTTAGCTTAGCGGAGTTTAAAAAAGGTTTGGACGGCTTCCTAAAGGAAAAGTTCATAGACCGTTATTAAATGGACTTGAGGAAAATCCACTGTTTCTGGGATAAGCAGTATAAAATGCTTTGTACATTTTTGGAATCTTGCTGGGTATTTGTGACCTGGATTGGCCACTGTTGGAAACAGGATGCTGGGCTCAATGGACCTTTGGTCTTTCCTAGTATGGCAACACTTATGTACATAGGATTCTGAATGGAATCTTGCTACTCTTTAGGGTTCTAAATGGAATGTTGCTATACACTTTGAAATTCTGCATGGAATCTTGTTATTCTTTAGAATTCTAGAATCTTGCTACTCTTTGGGGTTCTGCATGGAATGTTGCTATTGTTTGGGTTTCTGCCAGGTACTTCTGACCTGGATTGGCCACTGTTGGAAACAGGATGCTGGGCTCGATGGACCTTTGGTCTTTCCCAGTATGTCAATACTTACATACTTATGTTCTTATGTTCTGAATTCGTTTTGCTATCTGTACACACTAAACATTTGCTGCCTGATATTCAACACTATTTAACTGGACAGTTGGTTATCTCCGCTGAATATTCGCAGTTAGCACTTAGGGCCAGATTCTATATATTTTCTGGCTCATGTAGCGGATGCACGTCAAAAATGAAATTACTGCACAAGCCAGGCAGTATCTCTGAATTGACGCATGTTGGGCACACGTAGGTGCCTACGCGGCTTAGTAAAAGGGCCCCAGTTAAGTTTGAGCCACACAAAAAAAGTCACAGATAGTCAATGCTGGTCACCAGAAATGGTCCGGCATTGAATATCCAAGGTCAGCGCTGATCGTGGCACTTTTGTGGGCTGCTTCACGTGGTCTGAATATCAGGTCCATAGTTTGTTTGTTTTTTAATTATGGGGAGGGGCATGTCAGGGGCAGAGAATGGGTGCGAAGATGCTATTCAGCTAGTATGTTGACATTACTGCCACCCTAACGGGTTAGAGCGGCCATAATGGGGAAGCCCTTAGCACCCCAAATAGGAGATCTTAGGTGCTCACATATTAATTTTTTTTAAATGGCCACACACTAATGTTAACATTAGCACATGGTCAAAACCTCAACAAATAGAAAAATGCCTATTTTATGGCAGTGGTAGAACTGGGCTTAGGGAGTGGGAAAGACCCTCGAAAGGACACGAAAAGCCCGTTTCCTAGCACAGCTTAATAAAAGGGCCCCTAAATTTCTCAATGCTCATGTTGCCTCTATATTTTCAAATTTACAAAATGTGTTTTTATCTGTGAAAGTAGAGCTCATTTAAAACAGCTTTTGCCATCTCCAGCATCCAGCTATAACAATCAGCACTTACACTTTATTTCATCCTCACCCGACTATCAAACTTTTTTCAATTTAACATAAAACATTTGTTAAATTCTTATTTTACTTCTCTTCACCTGTGTTCCACAGTTGTGTCCATATTCCTTCAATTCTTTCAAAATGACTTGAACGTTGTATCATCACACAAAAAAAATAAACTTTGGAAAATATGGGTAATTAGTATAGTGAAGTGATAGTGAAATTTTTGGCACCAAGTTTGGGATTCTGTCAGGTATGTGGACATGACTTGGCCACAGTTGGAAGCAGGATACTGGGATAGATGGACCACTGGGCTGACCCAGAATGGCTATTCTTTTCTTTTTAAGTTGCTTTTATAGAATCAAAACAAAACTTAATTCTTCACCCAACGCGTAATTAAACTCTGGAATTTGTTGCCGGAGAACGTAGTGAAGGCGGTTAGCTTGGCAGAGTTTAAAAAGGGGTTGGACCGTTTCCTAAAGGACAAGTCCATAGACCGCTACTAAATGGACTTGGGAAAAATCCACAATTTCGGCAATAACTTGTATAAAATGTTTGTACGTTTGGGTAGCTTGCCAGGTGCCCTTGACCTGGATTGGCCGCTGTCGGGGACAGTATGCTGAGCTCGATGGACTTTTGGTCTTTTCCCAGTATGGCATTCCTTATGTACTTATGTACTCATAGGCAGGAATAATGCTTAGTAGTTAAAAGTAAGGCCAGTGCTGGGCAAACGTCCACAGTCTGTGTCCTGAAAATGGCAAAGACAGATCAGGATTAAGTATGCGTATTTATATCACATTCCTATCATATGAATGTGATGCTAGTGCTTAATTATGAATGTAACCTGGATGGCCCATGTATGTCTGTATCTGCCATCATTTATTATGTTACTATGCATCTCTGGTCAGTCATTCCTTCAGACACCCAGCTTTCAGTGCACAGCTAGGTCATCGCCGTCAGCAGGGATCCAGGGCCATTCTGGATAGTGGATGCTTATCCTTGGGTCTCTGCTAGCCAGGGAGGAGGGGAGAGGTCTTTGTATCTATCTATTTATTTATTCATATTTGTTAAGCACTTTTTTTGACCAACTCAGGGCAATTTACAGATACTGGAAATTTACAAACACTAATATATGATCCTCAATATATCCCCTTCCATCTTAAACTACTCTTGATCTCCCCCCCAAAAGCCTGCCTAAAATAACATGTCTTCAACTGTTTCTTGAAACAAGAGTAGTACAGCTCCCCAAGCTCCCTGGCAGGGGCCGACTGACTATTTGGGCAACCAGGCCCAGAAGCTCTGCCCGGTTGCCCTTGCCCGCCACTGCCACTGCCTCTGCACACCGCAGCTGCCCGTGTCCTGTGCCAGCTCCATGGTTTAAAATGGTGAACTCTTGCGAGACTACCGTGAGAGATCGCAAGTGCCATTTTAAACTGTGGAGACGCCTCAGGCAGCAGCAGAGATGGAAGAAGGTGGGAAAGGGGAGATCGGAGGACATGCTGCTGGACATGGAGGAAAGGAAGGGCTGCAGGGACGGCGGTAGCATGTGGAGGAGTCGGCGGTAGCGTGTGGGGGACAGGGGCAGCAGTGGCAGTGGGGGGCAGGGGACAGTGGGGGTGGTGGGGGGGGGCCCAGAGTACTCTCAGTCCACCCCAGTTCTATGGTAAATTATTCCAAACTAGTTATGCTACCACAGAGAATGTCTGCTGCCTAGTTTATTCCAAACTAACCTGTGATAGTCCTGGAACCTCTAAGAGAGCTTGATTTGCAGAGCACAAAACCCTTTCCAGATATTCCCAAAGCCTAGTCCTAAGGTATTTGTGGACACAAATAGTGAGGTCTAGGCTGAGCTGTGAGTGAGCCCTCTCTCTCTCTCTGTAAATGCATGCATCCATGCATGTACAAACATATTTACGTATGGATGAGCAGACAGCACGAAAAATTGTAAGCAACAGGTGCTCCTGCTACAACAAAATGTGCCTAAACATGGAGAGGAAAGGATAAAAAAACAGAAGAAAGGCTAAAGCGACTAGGGCTCTTCTGCTTGGAGAAGAAACAGCTGAAGGGAGATGTGATAGAGGTCAATAAAATACTGAGCGGAGTGAAACAGGTAGAGGTGAATCGCTAGTTTACTCTTTCCAAGAATACTAGGACTAGGGGACACACAATGAAGCTACTAAGTAGTACATTTAAAACAAACAGGAGAAAATATTTCTTCACTCAGCATGTAATTAAACTCTGGAATTCGTTGCCAGCAAATGTGGTAAAAGCAGTTAGCTTAGCAGGGCTTTAAAAAGGTTTGGCTAATTTCCTAAAAGAAAAGTCCATAAGCATTATTAAGATGGACTTGGGAAAATCCACTGCTTATTTCTAGGATAAACGCCATCAAATCCTGCAGGTACTTGCGACCTGGATTGGCCTCTGTTAGAAATAGGATACTGGGCATGATGGACCTTTGGTCTGTCCCAGTATGAAAACACTCATGTTCTTAAGCTCTGGTTAGGGATGTTTACCTTTAAAGAAAGGTTTTGCTTCAGACTTTTGTTTAGAAGCCTGTGCTCTAATCAAACAGAAGAAACTTTCAATCAAGAATAATGTTTCCAATTTATTTGATAAAAAAAAAAAAGCACTGTTCCTGCCACTGGATGGATGAGTTTTGTTAGAAAGCTTTACTGTTTCCGTAAGATGCATTCTCAGAATGTACATGAAAGAGGAGTGCCGGGGGACAACCCCCTGTCCCTCCACTTATGCCTATCAGGGAAACATGGGTGTGGGATAGGGGGACAGCACCGGGAAGATGGGTGTTGTATCATTGCATGGAGGAGACCCATGTCCATGTTTATCATGCTTCTAAGGACCACTGTATCTCCCTGTCTCTGAATGCGGTCTTGCAGTGATGAAGGAAGCAGACCAGAAAATAATATTTGATTATTACAACATTTGCTTTAGCCTCTCTCTCTCTCTCTCTCTCTCTCTCTCTCTTTCTCTCTCTCTTTCTCTCTCTCTCTCTGATGCTCATTTCCTGTAACTTTGCATGTCTGCATGGGTAGGATCCGTCATAGGTATGGTGCTGGGCAGGAGGAGCGAAAAAAAATGAAGTTGTTTTCGGTTTTTGATTCTGTACCTGAAATTATTTGGAGCTGCGGGCTATATTAAACCATGTATAGCAAATGTCCTCATTTGCATGCTAATTCATTTATACCCTCTGGATTGATTTCTTCAATTCATTTTTAACCCGCTAACTCTTCTGATACGGATTGTATTACCACCTGCAGGAAGACAGAGGGGGAAGGAGACAGTACAAGACAGTTCTGCACCTCTGGCCTTTTCTTCCTGTTGCCACTCTGAAAGAGTGTGACACATCTCAGCCCCAGCCAACAGCTGATGATAAAGGTTCACTATCAAACCTTACTGCATTCTGTCATCTGTGAAAAATTACCAGCTCGTCCTATAGTGCTTAGGACCAGATTATAACCTACCGTTTAAGCATTCCGAAAAAAAAAAAAAACTGGTCGACAGAAAGACAGACAGCGAGACACTGAAGAGGTCGGAGGCAAAGTCAAACAGAGAGGACAGAGGCAACCACACGGGCTGTCAGATAATAAAAGAAAGGAGGAACAGTCATAGAAAGAGAAGCAGAGAAAAAGAGAGAGAGAGACAGAAGGAAGACTCTTTGAGAAACAGCAAGAGAAAGAGAAGCCAGATATAGGATGGTCGATGCCTTATTCTTATAGGGTAGAAATTAACAATGGTGTCAGCCTTAGTCTGCTCTCTGCTGGTGCCATTCGCAGCAGGTGCACTGGTGGACAGGAAACACTAGGGACTGCTCCTGTCCTACAAAGAGTGAGCAGTGCAGTAGGAGGGGCTGGGAAATTCCCCCCCCCCCCCCCCCCCCCCGTTCCACATGCAAGGCCCAAGAGACAGGCAGTGCTCTGGACTCTCATCTCAATGCGTAGATGAGGTGATGGTGCAGGGAGGAGGGTTTTAGATTTGTTAGGAACTGGGCAACATTCTGGGGAAGGCGGAGCCTATTTCAAAAGGGTGGGCTCCACCTTAACCAAGGTGGGACTAGGCTGCTGTCATCGGCATTTAAAAAGGAGATAGAGCAGCTTTTAAACTAGAAATTGGGGGGAGGATTTACCTTTGGTTACCTTTTTTTATTTTAAATAAATAAAACAAATAAAGAATAATTAACATGAAACGCAAAAGAACAAAATGTAAAATAACAAAAAGCATGCATACACACCTAATATATTTAAATAATATATTTTGTGTTCTGTGCTAGAGTATCATGGTGTTCAGGTATGAAATACATGTGTAAAGACTTAGCATCCTGTTTTGCAGTGAAACCTAGTGGGTGTATGTAATGGAAGATTTAAAGAATTGCTTTTCAACCCTGCTTTGTCCGATAATGAACTCTGAAGTCTTCTGTCTTTGACCAAAAGTAACTTTTCTTATAAATACAAAAACAAGTTGGAATGCAGAAGATAAGACACAGCTCTAACTAATTTGTTATGTGAAGGGAAAGATAGAGCTTGTTTTTGGGTTCAGACTGGCCACCTGGACTAGGAAACATGTGACCATGTTCCCACAGTATGGCTTGTTTACCTAAACAGAGAAGCATTAATTTTCCGTAGCTCTGAACATGAGTTCTAAGCCTAATAAAAAGGGGAGTTCCTTTCAGTGAAATTGGGAGCTCATCTGTGAGTAACGTATGTACTGTGCAGAGGACTTGTTCCTGGTCTAAAAAGCTCCTGGCTTTTGCTGTAATGGGCCCCCCCAGCTGATGTTAAGAGCCTGGATGATGTAAGGACCAGTGATGTTGTATGTATGTATTATTGCTTCTTTTCCTGGTCTAAGAACTCTTAGCATTGCTTAGATGTAGAGACCAGTGATGTAATGATTGTTTAGCTAATTATTGTGTGTATATAGCTAATCATTGTATATGTCTTGACCATTGTATATATATCTTAATCAATGTAGAATTTAGCTCCTCTAATAAAGTTTTCATTTATCTAATACGAATCCAAAAGAATCCACACTAATTACTGAGTAGTCTGTGTCAGTGAGACAGGCTGTAAATCCATAGCAGTACAGTGTATTAAAGCAATATATTTTTGACTCTACTGTTACATCACTGGTTCTAAAAAGGAGGAGGTTCACCTTGGCCAGTATTATAATCATGGGAAAGGATTAGTTTTGGAGGGAACTCGTCAGGAGTATAAAAACCCTATGCATAATTCAAATATTTGTCTTTGGCTCCTGCCTCCCCGGCCACTGAATTGCTTGTGAGGGGAGATCCCTTCCAGCCCAAAGATCCTAGCTATCTAGCTACAGCAAAAATACACAAGAGAGTTCTGGCTACCTTTGCTGGAACAACTAATTAGGAGAAACCTTAGAACATTTATCAGTAATGGTAGCCACTTAAGCTCTGTACTGTTATTGGGACAGTGGAAATAGGGAACCCAATGTACCCTAAGACAAAGAAGAAGCTTGGCATAGTTGTGTATTTCTAGCAGGATGACCAGGACCACCTAATATTTCTACAGGATCCTGGAACAGCTCCAGAGACTGAAGAACAATCAGCCTCTTAGTGCAACAGATCTTGGGGGACCATCTCACATCCGACCAGGATCAAGCCATCCTGAGACCCTCTGGTAAAGATTTTTGAAACTAGCTATACCATTCACTCTACCCTTAGTTTAAAAAGTAAAGAGAGGAGAAGCGTAAGATATAAAGACAGAGGAAAGAGAACTATAACGAGACTTTGTAAATACTAATTGAATACTGCCTTGCCTTTGTTGTTATTGGCCCCATTTAAGTGCCAAATGTGACTTTAATGAGTGGCAGTAAGGGCTCCCCCCCCCCCCCCCCGAAATGGCCATGAAAATGGGGCCTTGGTGCACATGTAAAACACGTGCCAACACCAGCACCGACCCCCTTTTGCCGCAGTTTGGCTAAAGGAGCCCTAAATACTTTATGTGTGCAGTCTCCAGATGTACACATGGAACCTGCCTTACACATGTAAATAAATAAATACATACACCAAGAAGGGAGGAGGTAAAATATATTTAATCTGAGCTTAAGCTGCAAACAAAAAGGAAGTGGTACTGTGGATTGAAGGGAAGAGGTGGGCCAGGACCAGGAGCAACAGGAGACAAGGGGTTAGATTAAGGAGTAGAATGACTATTCTGTTCTCTGTCATAGGCTTACCCCCTCTCCTGCAGGCTGCTGAAAGTGAGAGGCTGGGACAGAACATCCTTATGCTCTGGAATAATACATGTGACAGATAACTACAGTTTACTCCACAAGTACATCAGTGGTCATTATCTTTTTTAGATGTCTGGACCACAACACAAGATGGAACTTTTTATACTTCCATTTTTTTAAACAAACTGACCAAATAGCCCGCTTTATTATTGTAGTTATCATCCTAGAATGTTACCTGTGGGACAATTTTAAAGACTACCACATTTATGTTCTAAATAAGAGGATTTTCATAAGCAGGCAAAAATTATGGGACAAAAATTCCATAAAAAAAGTATTCAAAACTGTAATATAGCATGCCTTCAAATGGACAGTGCATATACATAGGAAAGTATTCCTGGATTATAGACAAAAACATTCTGATTCAAGATTCATTTGTGTATTACCTTTTTCTTAGCTTCCATACCAGACTAGTCCAGAACCTGTGGGTTATGTCCATTAACCACTGGATGGAGACAGAGAAACAAAATTGTTCTCTGTGATTTGCCCATTAAGGACACCATGCAGCCTCAGATTACTCACTATTTCTATGTCTCCAGTGGATGAATGAATGGATGAATATTACATTTGACTGGAAGTATAAACATTGATCATTTGAAATACTGAAATACCACTAGCTCTTAGGACCACTTTTTTCTATAAATATCCTGGTAAGTATAAGATCGCATATAAAGGGAATAAATATGTATTTCTGGACCCAATTTATTTAGACCAGACTTATAGCCGAGAAATCTGTTACTACTCCTAACAATGGAATTGATGTGATGTAGTTTTCTCCTCGATTCTTGAATGAGGATAGTAAAAGGGGTTTTTATTTATTTATTTAGCTACATTTATATCCCACATTTTCCCACCTATTTGCAGGCTCAATGTGGCTTACAATATAATACAACTACAATCACATTGATGAAATAGAGAATCAGAGTATATATAACAGATAAGGTGCATAGGAATATTATGGCAATCATATTAACGGAGAAGAATTTCAGAATTATTGCTATTAAGGTTCATACGAAAACTATGTTGATTAAGAAGTGGGTAAGTGGATAACAACATAATATAATGATATCAGGACAGGGTATGATTATCAGTAATTAGGGTGTAAATAAAATAGGCAAAATAAAAGAGTTCCAATATGAAATTGTGTCTGGTGTAGTTTAGGAGTCAGATCGTTATAAGGGATCCATTTTGTACACTTTTTTGAACAAGTAAGTCTTCAGTAGTTTCCGGAAGGTCATCAAGTCGCGTGTTTTTCTTATAGTGGTTGGTAGGTTAAAAAACTGTAGGACTTAGGCTGCCTTCCTTTTTCTGTTTGCTGTACATTTGTTTTTGTTTTATATATACGAAGCCACTTTTTTGTGTAGTGGACTAGATTAATTTTTCTTTTTTCCTCATGTATGTGCTTGTATTTTTCTTCATTTCTATGGGGTCCTTTTACTAAGGCAAGAAGGGCACCTAAACGCGTCCAATCTGCACCAAGTTGAAACCTACTGCCCGACTACTGCATGCCCCGGGCAGTAATTTTATTTTTGATACGCTTCCAAAACACGCGGTAGAAAATATTTTCTATTTTCCACCACGTGGCACTTACCCGGCGGTAATCGTCAGTTTATGCGCACTGGCCACTTACCACCCAGTTAGCACACGAGACCGCTAAATCAATGGGTGGTGGTAAGGTCTCAGGCCGAAAATGGACATGTGCTGGTTTTAATTTTGCTGCATGTCCATTTTCACCCACATAAAAAATGCCTTTTTTCTAGGCACCTGAAAAAAATGACCTGCGTGCGTCCAAAACACGTGCCTAAACCAGCGTAGGCCATTTTTAGGCATGTCTTAGTAAACAGGCCCCACGGTAAGTTAATCATATGTTGTGTATATGGTACATTTGATCTGTGGTACACTGTTACATAGTAACATAGTAGGTGACGGCAGAAAAAGACTTGTACGGTCCATCCAGTCTGCCCAACAAGATAAACTCATATGCGCTACTTTATATGTATACCTGACCTTGATTTGTATCTACCATTTTCAGGGCACAGACCATAGAAGTCTGCCCAGTACCAGCCCCACCTCCCAACCACCGGTGCTGCCACCCAATCTCCGCTAAGCTTCTGAGGATCCATTCCTTCTGAACAGGATTCCTTTATGTTTATCCCACGCATTTTTGAATTCTGTTACCTGTTATCCGTACCTATTCTTGATTGTTCCTATAATGTTGAAAATTTTAATAAACATATTTGAACTTTAAACGCTATGTCTGATCTTCAAGATCCTTAAAGGACATGGCCCTGAGTACTTGAAGAACAGGTTCACCCTCTACACACCTCCAAGGACAGCAAGGTCCTCTCTAAGGAGCATCTCTAACCACACCCTCTCCAAAAGACATTTTACGATGTGATACCCACAAGTGAGCCTTCTCCAGAGTAGCCCCCACACTCTGGAATGCACTCCCTGAAAGGCTCCGCTTAACATAGTAACATAGTAGATGACGACAGAAAAAGACCTGCACGGTCCATCCAGTCTGCCCAACAAGATAAACTCACATGTGTTACTTTTTGTGTATACCTTACCTTGATTTGTACCTATCCTTTTCTGGGCACAGACCGTATAAGTCTGCCCAGCACTATCCCCCCCTCCCAAACACCAGCCCCACCTCCCACCACCGGATCTGGCAAAGACCGTATAAGTCTGCCCAGCACTATCCCCGCCTCCCAACCACCAGTCCCACCTCCCACCACCGGATCTGGCAAAGACCGTATAAGTCTGCCTAGCACTATCCCCGCCTCCCACCACCGGTTCTGGCACAGACCGTATAAGTCTGCCCAGCACTATCCCCGCCTCCAAACCACCAGTCCCGCCTCCCACCACCGGATCTGGCAAAGACCGTATAAGTCTGCCCAGCACCATCCCCGCCTCCCGCCACCGGCTCTGCCACCCAATCTCGGCTAAGCTGCTTAGGATCCATTCCTTCTGAACAGGATTCCTTTATGTTTATCCCAAGCATGTTTGAATTCCGTTACTACTTCAACCAAGTCTTTAATGGAAGAAGTAACTAACACATCACTAATTACTTGATAATCTGTCTGCCTTCTGATTTATTGAATTGATTATATCCATTATGTTACACTTGTTCTTTATGTAAACAATTGTTTATCTACTCTTGATTGACGCTTGTCAGGATGTATTATTGTAAGCCACATTGAGTCTGCAAATAGGTGGAAAAATGTGGGATACAAATGCAACAAATAAATAAACGTGTTAGTCTCACGCACACCCAAAGAGTGACACAGGCTGCACATTCTTCAGCAGGACATGTTTATCCACCCCTACCCTAGCTGAGATCATATTTAACCATCCCTCTGACCTCATGTGCACCTTTCTTTAAATTAGTCACCTAATTTTCTAACTCTTCTTACTCTCTTACTTATCTATATGTTCCATCTTTGCTTATAGTCTACGTGTTTATTAAAATGCTCTATTACGTATTGTGTTGACATTGTACGTAATATACTATATTCTATAATATCTTACTTCCAAGGATTATCGTATGTGTTAACCAGAACCCCCAATGCTATTTTTAGATTATCAAACTGACCTCAACACCTCCACCCCTGGTCTATCACCGATTGGTGAAACAGAACCTTAAAATAAAGGATACCGCATACCTCATGAGCTCATGAACAAGAGACAAGGTTGGAACTATAGGAGAACGTTTACCAGCCGGCTGGAGAAGAATAAAGAACTCAGTTAAGTGCACACTATACATGGGCTGAGGGGATAATGTGGTTAGGCATAAGGGACAAAAAATGAGGGTATTGTGATATGGATCACATTAATAAGTAGTGTGGTTAGGATACTTTGATGGAAGATGTAATAGTATGTGTTGATTCAAGCCAGCCAATGCAAGCCAAGTAGTTTTTTTGGCATGGTACAAATTATTACAATTGGGCATCAAGACCTATGATAAGAAATAACCCCACAGAATCCCTGGTATCCTTTATTTTAAGGTTCTGTTTCACCAATCGGTGATAGACCAGGGGTGGAGGTGTTGAGGTCAGTTTGATAATCTAAAAATAGCATTGGGGGTCCTGGTTAACACATACGATAATCCTTGGAAGTAAAATATTATAGAATATAGTAGACCAAGGAACCCAAATAAAGGAAAAATAGAGACGTAATATACTATGCCATACTTTGTATTGCTATTTGAATGTTTTTACTGCAGTAATTGTCTATTGCTCATGTTTGATTTATTCTTATTGTACACTGCCTTAAGTGTAAAGGCGGTAAATGAATCCTAATAAATAAATAAAATAAATGTACGGTTAATGTGGGACCACTTGGCATCTCCTAAATAGGAGGTGCTAACTGCTCCCATGTTAGTTTTTTCAAGTCCTGTGTGCTAATGGAAAAAATTAGCATGGGACTTGAAAAACAAATCCTTAAAATATTGGCACCTTAAAGGTGGGCTTAGTGCATGGGAAAGTCCCATGTTAAAATGCGTTAAGCCCATAATTTAGTGCATTTTAGTAAAAGGACCTCTTGGTTTGGTCATTGGAGCAAACCAGTGGCGTAGCAAGGGTGAGGCAAGGGCGGCGGCGGTCCACCCTGGGTGCATGCTGCTGGAAGCTGCAGAGAGCAGCTGCGCGCCTCTCGACTCCGCTGGTTCCCTGCTCCCTCTGCCCCGGAACAGGTTACTTCCTGTTCTAGGGCAGAGGGAGCAGGGAGCTAGTGGAGCCGACAGGCGTGCGGCTGCTCTTTGCACCCTCCAGCAGCCAAGAATGCACCCGGGGGGGAGGGCTTGATGCGCAGGCGAGGGGGTGTTATTGCGCCGGGGGTGGGTGCGCAGCGGCGATCCGCCCCAGGTGGCAGCCGACCTAGGATGGCCACTGGAGCGAACTAGTTATAATGAACCTTCATAAGAACCAACTATGCTGCAAAAGCCATTGCGTGATGTTGAGGTTAGACGGAGATCTTGATAGATTTGATGGACGGATATTTTCTGGGAAGAATGCTCAAGCTCTTTTGAAAATATCTGTTCTTTTCCCCTACTATTGGTCATCTGATCGATATGCATATTTCTAAGAAAGAATTGAATTACACACCAGGGCTAAGTATTCTGCAGGCTTTTCTAAAGGGACCAAGATCATTCTTACAGATACTCTTTAATAGCACTTTATTATCCTTTGCAGGCATGAGGGTTACTGCCTTTTCATTTAAATCTCATTCTTGTCTCTTTTCTGCATGTTGTTTCATTTTAGTCTTTGGAAAAATAAGATTATGAAAGGAAAATCAAGATACTCACTGTAGGAAAATACTGTAATTAATCCCAGCATTGATAAACTGCTTATAGCGGTAAGGTTTTACTAGAGTGACATTCGGGGTGGAAACACATTAATATTCAGATACCAGCAAGAGTTCTTAAGAGCCAGGGAGGAAAACTGGAGTCTAATTTTTTTTTAATGTTTCTGCTTCCTTCCAAACCCTGTGTACCTTTTCACACCTCACATCCTCCCCACCAATTGTCTTTTCTATCTCTCCCTTGTCCCAACCTCCTTTCTCCTGTTCCTCATCATTTTGTTATCTCCCGGACAGCACCAAAGTTAGAGGACCAGTGGCAGAGTGGGCATATAATGATCCTACAGTTCTAGCTCCACGGTTGCTTGTACCCAATGCAGATCCCATTCACAAGGCTTCTCAAACCTGTCCTTGAGCTCTGCCTTCCACTCCAACCAATCAGGACCTCCACACAGGGGCGTAGCCGGACACCCAACTTTGGGTGGGCCTGGACTCAAGATGGGTAGGCAGAAGAACCAGGGCCGCTGAGAGGGGGGACAGGGGGGACAAAATTCTCTGGGCCCGGGCCTCCAGGGGGGCCAGCACCACCACCGCAGTCTGACCCACCCGTCCTCCGTCGCTCCCTGGCATTGAACTTAAATGCCTCACCTTCGAAAGCACAGCAAGCAGCAGCAGACCACTCCTTCCTTCCTTCCTTCCGTGTCCTGCCCTTGCCTGACGTAACTTCCACGAGGGCGGGACACGGAAGGAAGGAGTGGTCTGCCGCTGATTGTTGCTGCGCTTTCGAAGGTGAGGCGCTTAAGGTCAGTGCAGAGGGCCCGGGGGTAGAGAGAGGGCCCGGTGGCGGATGGAGGCCCAGCGACCTCAGGTGGGGGGGGGGCCCGGGGGCGGCCTTGTCCCGGGCCTGGCCCAGTCTCTTGGCGGCCCTGAGAAGAACCCCTCCCTGTCCCACAGGGGATTTGGTCTCTCCTTGTCTCACCTGCATGCCATCTGCTATTTACAAGGTATGCACGAGGGACAGTAGTTGGGAGTTTTCAGCTGGTGGGGCTAGGGAATCAGCATAGGTGTGCTGCTACTGGGTGGGCCTGAGCCCAAAGTGGGTGGGCCTGGCCCACCCTTGGCTACGCCACTGCCTCCACAATAACTATGCTAACTACCGTTACCACATCCTCCAGCAATGAATTTCAGAGCGTAACTATTCATTGAATGAAAAATTATTTCCTCCTATTTGCTTTAAAAGTATTTCTATGTAACTTCACTGAGTGTCCCCTAGTCTTTGTACTTTTTGAAAGCGTAAAAAATTGATTCACTTCTACTCGTTCTACACCATTCAGAATTTTGTAAACCTCTATCATATCTCTCAGCCCTATCTCTTTTCCAAGCTGTACTTAAAGAAAACGTTTTGTCACTTTTACTAGTAAAAAAGTACAGGATAACATTTGTTACTGTTACTTTTACTGAAGTAATAATTTTGCCAATTTTTACTCAGTTACATCTGATGCTTGCAGTTAAAAGTAAAAAGTAAAAGTGGAAGCGAGACATAAATAATGATTCCTCAGTAAATCAAATGAAACAGCAAAAGCAGGAACAGGATTTTTGCTATTACAAACCTCATCACGCAAAGAGTGGATCATCTCTTCTTAAATTTTGTTGTTCAGTGAATACAGCCTATGAAAACAGTAGAGTTTCCTGTGTTTGTTGAACTGATTACTGATCACCATCCTTAACATCACGGTGATGAGTTGGGTCACTTTAAAGCTGAAGCTGGTTGCAATTCTTGGTGAACAAGCATAATAAGTCTCTATCAGAACAGGATGCTGATCATCCCATGGAGAATTTTTCATTGGGGTGATTGTCTACTGGATTGATGAAGTCCTTAGAGACAAAGTCTCTTGTCTGGCATTAAGACGGAAAGGTTGCCACATATTTGATGTTCTTGCATCAGTTCTTGAAGATATTCAAACAGAGTTTTCCATAAGATGAAACATTGTTAAAATAACAGACAATGATTCCAACTTTACAAAATCCTCCTGGACAACACGGCAATGATAACAAAGATGAAAGTGAAGAATCAGACAGCACTATTTCTAATGCAGATGATACATGGCAATAATGATGACAAAGTATTCTTTGCTATATGGAAGTCAAGTGTTTCGGGAATTCCCTTGATCAAAACCTGCAGACCCAGTCAGAAGACATCAGTAATATTGTAATATTGTAGCTATTGCCTTTTTATCTAACTGAACAATCCACTTTCTGCTAGAACAGTTGTTGAACACCTTTTTTTAGCTGCACTGGAGTAATCTCACAAGCGCACTCAAGAGTGACAGTCATTTTTCAACATTTAGTTTTACTAAAAGCAAAATGGCTTGAATTGTAGAGCAATAAAGGTGTTGGGATACAAACATTAACAACAGTTGTATCCATTGTAGTTTCGGTACTTTTACTTTTTACTCTGAAAGTATTATAGTAGGCAATAACTTTTTTACTTTCACTTAAGTAAATGTTTTAATGTATTCTTCACTGTAGTTTTACTTAAGTATTAAAATATCTATTTATTTTTACTTAAACACGTTGACCTAGTACTTTGAACAACACTGGTAAATAGTGGCTTTCTCAAATTAGTATTTATATGTGCAGATGTTGCCTTAACCCTTCATTGCCCCAGGTAGAAAAACTTAGGGCCCTGTTTACTAAGGTGCACTAGTGTTTTTAGCACTTGCTAAAAATTAGCATGCGTCAATGCTAGAGACACCCATAAGAATATATGGGTGTCTGTAGCATTAGTGCGTGCTCATTTTTAGCACGTGCTAAAAATACTAGCACACCTAGGAGTCCTTTTACTAAGGTGCTCTGAAAAATGGCCTGCGCTAGCGTAGGCATGTGTTTTGAGCGCACGCAGCTCCATTTTTCAGTACACCTGTAAAAAAAATTCCATTTTTTTTATTTTGCTGAAAATGGACGTGCGGCAAAATAAAAATTGGTGTGTGTCCATTTTGGGTCTGAGACCTTACTGCCACCCATTGACATAGCGATAATGTTTCACACAGTAACCGGGCAGTAATGGTCTACGTGCGCCAAATGCCAATTACCGCCCAATTTTGCCATGTGTCAGAAAATAAAAAATTATTTTTTGGGCACATGTAAAATATGAAATTACCATCCTGGCCATGCAGTAGCCAGGCAGTAACTCCAAATTGGCACGTGTAGGCGCCTATGCGGCTTAGGAAAAGGGCCCCCTATAGCGCAACTTAGTAAACAGGGCCCCTGGATTTTGATCCATCTAGGGACAGAGAAAGTACCTGCATATAATGTGTACAGTGCTGCATATATCTAGTAGCGCTAAAGAAATGATTACTAGTAGTAGTAGTAGTTACACATGGTTGAATTTCTAAAGTAATGTATCTTGATGGTAGCTCAGGCCACCCAGAAAAGAAGAAAGTCCTTTTTTTTAAATTAAGAGATAGAGAGGTTCAATTGGGCATTCATTTTCTCAAATGTCCTTGCAAACGTGTACATGTGCATGCGCTTATAAAGCTTGGTCACACTTAAAAGTATACATGATGCAAGCTGCCACATAATTGGACAGTAGGCATGTTCAGGGGTGGAGTTTGTGCAGCGTATGGGCGGAGTTGTAATCTATGCACCTATTTTATAAAATACAATCAATCATGTGTAGCGTAAACATGTGCATTCCCACCTGCTCTCAAGCCAGCATAATGTTCATGCCTTCAATCTAGACAAACCTGTGTAGGATTTATGTTATTATTTTATAAAGACACATGGAGGGGTGTTTTCAAAAGGATGTCAAGATAGGACATCCACTTTCCAAAGTCCCATTTTCTCAGTAACCGCTTTGAATGTTAATGCAAAATTTTACATACTTATTTAGTCATCACACTTACGTATTACCATTAAACAACATGTAATTATCTTAAGCTATGTTGATGTTACTGACATTACTACTACTACTACTTAACATTTCTAGAGCGCTACTAGGGTTACGCAGCACTGTCCAGTTTGACAAAGAAGGACAGTCCCTGCTCAAAGGAGCTTACAATCTAAAGGACAAAATGTCAAGTTGGGGCAGTCTACATTCCTGAATAGAGGTATAGTGGTTAGGTACCGAAGGCAACATTGAAGAGCGATTTTTGCACGTTAAATACGTTTGAGCTAAAACACAGTAAAATAACGTCATTCAAATGATACAGTTAACAATGTGTCAGAATTTCACAGTTACTGACTGTTCAAAGTGTCACCTCAGCTTTAACACAGGCCTTCAGTCGCTTTGGGAAGTTCTTACCTGTTTTATCGATCGGTCCCAGTGGCAAACTATCCTAGATCATCTCTAGCGCTTCCTTGCGTTCGGCGACTGTTTGTGGCTTTGGGTGGAGCTTGTGGTAGGCCTCCAATATTGCTGCCCAGACAAAAGTCTACGTCAGTGTGATGGAATTAACAGTACTCTAGTACCCCCTTTTGGGTTTTTTTCATACAATGGTAGCTTTACAGTGCACGACAGAGAAACGGAAGAACAGTAACCCTTGTGGTCAAACAGATGAAACAGTCACAGCAAGGGTGACAAAAGAGAGGGCAGAATGATGTCACAACTACCATTATTAAACATCCAGGACTCAACACGAGTCGTGTTTCGGCCCGAGAGGGCCTTCCTCAGGAGTCTTTGGTAGGATGTGTGCTGATGCAGGTGATTTTCAATATCTTGCTGTTTTCATCCAAAAAAAAGCCTCGTAGAACGCTTGAACCCTCTTGGGTGCAAACATTTTTGAACACGTGAAAATCACTGGGTGGTCACGCTAAAAAAGTCTGTAACTTTATGCAATGTTTAAAGATAATCTCATTCCACTCAGCATATAAAAAATCTGTAAAATTCCACCTTGAAATTCTAAGTAGTTGCTGAGAAAACAGCAAAAAACTCTAGGGGGTTACTTTTTTAAAATATTTTTCCCTCACCCTGTATTTTCAAACAGGAAATGCGTTGAGATTCTGTGTTCGAAAATACATGAGATGCACATCCATACACTAGAAACATCCAGCATGAACAGCCATTTTACAAACTGGAATATCCAAATTATGAACAGGTAGGGGGGGAGAGGGAACAAGGGACATGAATGGCTACATTTATTTATTTATTTATTTATTGTATTGCATTTGTATCCCACATTTTCCCACCTATTTGCGGGCTCAGTGTGGCTTACAATACATTGTGAATGATGAAAATACAGTTTGTTACAATTCGATTATGGGTTACATTATGAAGAGTTATGGGAAGACAAAGTCAAAATATCATTAGGGGAATAGAGCAATGGACTGTACCAATGGGAAAATGGTAGGGCAATAGAACAATAGCGAGAGAGCATTTGGGTATGACAATTTTATCTGTGGGTAGAGTTTTAAGTGTAGTGAAAATACGGGGGAAGAGAATTCAGAAGAGAGTGTATTGATGCATTTCTATTAGTGTGTGCGGACTTCATGTGGTTTGATCCTTGCAATAAGTTTTCTCAAAGAGATGAGTTTTCAATAGTTTGCGGAAGTCGGTTAATTCGTAGATCATTTTCAGGTAGTGTATTCCACAATTGCGTGCTCATATAAGAGAAGGTTGATGCGTGCAGTACTTTGTATTTTATGCCTTTGCACTTAGGGAAGTGGAGATTGAGGAAAGTTCGGGATGTTCTTTTAGCGTTTCTGGGTGGCAGGTCTATTAAATCAGACATGTATGCAGGGGCTTCACCGTGGATGATTTTGTGAACTAAGGTGCATACTTTAAAAGTGATACGTTCCTTAAGTGGGAGCCAGTGTAGTTTCTCACGTAAGGGTTTTGCACTTTCATATTTCCGAAGATGAGTCTGGCTGCTGTATTCTGGGCTGTTTGAAGTTTCCTCAGTATTTGCTCTTTGCAGTTGCAGTAGTCCAGATGACTGAGTACGAGTGATTGCACTAGGCTGCGGAAGACAGATCTTGGAAAGAATGGTCTTATTCTTTTCAGTTTCCACATGGAGTAGAACATCTTTTTGGTTGTGTTGTTCGCGTGAGTCAAGTGTTAGGTGGCGGTCAATAGTGACTCCAAGGATTTTTAAAGTTTCTGAGATTGGCAGATTTAGTTTAGGTGTGTTAATAGCAATAAATTTCTTCTTGTTGTATTGGGAGGTAAGTATGAGGCATTGAGTTTTTTCTGCGTTCAGTTTCAATCGAAATGCATCTGCCCATGCGTTCATGATGTGTAGACTTTGGTTGATTTCGTTGGAGATTTCTTTAATGTCGTTAATATATATCGTTACATCATCGGCGTATATGTATGGGTTAAGGTTATGGTTTGATAGAAGTTTTGCCAAGGGGATCATCATTAGGTTGAAAATAGTTGGTGAGAGGGGGGATTCAGGTGTCCATGCGGCAGACGTAGTTGAATTTGATGTGACCTGATATGAGCGTAAGGTTAGGAACCCCTTGAACCAACATTTTTAGAAAATGACCACACAGATGTCCCTGTAGAGCAGAGGGGCAGCTTAGTGGTTAGTGCAGTGAACTGTAAACCAAGGTTTGCAGGTGGCTTATAGCTTTAGGTACAGTATTTTTGTGCTCCTGGAGGTAGATATTCAAAGCAAGGATATTCAGTGGCACTTGAATGAACAGAGCCACCAAATATCCCCACTAGCCAACCATCCCCTAACCAGAGAGTTTAGGAGTGGGTCTGGACAGAGTAGCGACCTATCCGGCTAGTGGCAATATTCAGTCTGTTAACCAACTAGGGGGACCCTGTTTACTAAGCCACATTATAGGCACGTTAGTTTCTTTAACATGCATTAACCGTCTATGCGCCTCCAATATCCCTATAGGTGCCTACACAGCACATTTGCTAATTGTAGGCGTGTTAAAAACACTAACGCACCTTAGTAAACAGGGCTCTAGGTAATCGCAAAAAGTTAAGATAGAAAATGACTGTCCTAACTGTATACGGTGATATTAGCTAGGCACCGGTTTGAATATTGGCTGGTACTTAGTCAACCTCCGGGTGGCATTCCCCCCCCCCCCCTCCTTCTGAGCCTCCTAGAACTTGAGATACCACCTCCCCTTCTCTACTAATTCTTCTTCTCAGCCTCCTCTGAAGACATTCTAAGCTGGCCTCAGGCCCCAGCCCCACCTTTGTGGATCCCTGGAGGTTCTAGGGGGGAATGGACAGGAGTGACGTCCACTCACTCACTCCTGCCCGGTGCAGCCTGTACTTCAAAATGGTTGCCATGATCTCTAGAGGCCGTTGTAAAGAAGATGTTTTATTCCCTGTGGAAACTTAAGCGTATAAGACCCTACCTCCCGAGGGAAATATTCCGCCGTTTGACGCAGTCCCTGGCACTAAGCCATTTGGACTGTTGTAAAGGATTATATGCGGGTTGTAAGGTCCAGCTTCTGAAAAAAAACTGCAGACTGCCCAGAACACAACAGCCAGATTGATATACAACAAAACAAAATATGTAAGTGCCCACATGATTCTTATTGACACCTGTTATACATTGACCATGTTTCCCCATTATCCTTTTTGCTACCCCATATCCATTCCTCTCTATCTTCCTACGCCTACCTCCCAACGTTCATTTCCTTCTGCACCCAATCCCTCCCATGCTCAATTTACTTATCCGTTAACCCCATTATTTTTGCGTTTACTACAAACTGTATATTCTTCTTATGACTTTGTAATTTCTTTATATTGTTACTATGTAAGCCGCATTGAGCCTGCCATGTGTGGGAAAGCGCGGGGTATAAATGTAATAAATAAATACACCTCTTCGCTTGAAACTGCATTGGCTCCCTATGATGTTCCGCATTACCTTCAAACTTTGTACTCTAGTCCACAAGATACTCTACGGTGATGCCCCTGGTTATATGATTGGCCTCATTGATCTACCAGCCAGGAATAGTATCAGCTCATCTCGTACCTATATGAATCTTCACTATCCTAATTGCATTGGCCTTAAATATAAGGTGACCTACGTGTCCAATTTCACCTACTTAAGTACGCAAACGTGGAATGCATTACCAACAGCAGTGAAAACCATACATGACCATCTACAATTCAGGCGAACTTTGAAGACCTATCGGTTTTGTAAGGCCTACCCTTCTGTTTCTGATTAGCAACCTCAACTCTGTACCGATTTAAAAGACACTGTTATTTCTTACATCTTTGCCATTTATTGTTCCCATTTACCCCTACCTTCCCTTACCCTGATTCTATTTGTATTTGTTTGACGTCGGCCGTATTGGAGCTCCCAAATACGGTGACTTGTAAGCCACATTGAGCCTGCTAACATGTGGGAAAATGGGGGATACAAATGCTGCAAATAAATAAATTAATAAATGGTACTTCAAGTACCATCCATGCTCTTGCCAAACTCCACCCACGTACCTGTGCACTCTAATCACACTGTACCCAAACTCCACCTATGCACCTGCCCAACATCAAAGTTCATGCCCTCAAATCATAGAGCATACTTTTCTGATGGTCAGTATTCCATGTCATTTACAAATGCAAATTTGTAATTATTTTTATTTTCTTTATTTGTATTTTATTGTTTTATTTATTAATTCTTAATATACTGCCCTAAACTAATGAATAGATCTAGGCGGTGTACACTAAAAACAACAGTAAGAAATTCATGCTCTCTCTTCTTTATAGGATTACCCTCAAGATGTTATCATGGCAATATAACAGAAATGTTGGAGATGTTTAACTCACCTTCCTACATCCTGTTCAGGGCAACTTACTGTATTATCAGAATCTAGGTGCATCAGCTCCCTGTCCTGCAAAGTTGACAATCTGAACGGCAACCTCAGGCAATGAAAGATAAAGTGATTTCCCAAGGTAACAAGAAGAGTGGGCTGAGAAAATGGAATTTGAATCTTGGTTCCCATGGTTTTCAGCCCATTGCTCTAACCACAAGTCCAGGGGTGCTTAACCAGTGCAGCCTGCAACTGAAAAAAATAGAACGGGATGCAGAGAAAGGTCTTGAAGTCTGAGACAATTAACTGAAACTTTTGAGACAGAGGGAAGGCAGGTTTTAGGATAGCTTTCAAAGGAATTTGACCAGGTAACTTAATAGTTAGCTGGGCAGATTCATGGGGCTGAAAACTTCACTTAGTAGTCATACTGATTTGTACCTGGGGCAATGGAGGGTTAAGTGACTTGCCCAGAGTCACAAGGAGCTGCAGTGGGAATTGAACCCACTTCCCCAGGATCAAAGTCCACTGCATTGACCACTAGGCTACTCCTTCACTAGCAACATTCCATGTAGAAGCCTGCCCTTGCAGATCAGCAATGCGGTTGTGCAGGCTTCTATTTCTGCGAGTCTGACGTCCTGCACATACATGCAGGACATCAGACTCACAGAAACAGAAACCTGCACGCCTGTGTTGCTGATCTGCAAGGGCAGGCTTCTACATGGAATGTTGCTAGTGGAATAGCAACATTCCATGTAGAATCTCCAATAGTAGCAACAGAATCTCAATAGTAGCAACATTCCAGGTAGAATCTCCAATAGTAGCAACAGAATCTCAACATTCCATGTAGAATCTCAAATAGGGAAAGGGAAATGGGACTTGATATACCGTCTTTCTGAGGTTTTTGCAACTACATTCAAAGCGGTTTACATATATTCAGGTACTTATTTTGTACTAGGGGCAATGGAGCGTTAAGTGACTTGCCCCAGAGTCACAAGGAGCTGCAGTGGGAATTGAACCCACTTCCCCAGGATCAAAGTGTGCTGCACTAACCACTAGGCTACACCTCCATTGTAGCTTTGAGTGTGACTTCTTCAGTTGTATAACTGTGTACTGTAATTTTAGCAGCACTTGGTAACCGCTTACAGTTAGTGACATACATAGCTGTCAGTAGTCATTAATGTAATCCAAATTTTCTCAGGTATCCAGTCAAATATAAAGAAGACAATACTTAAATGAAAAAAATTTTTGATGAAAATTTTTAAACAGCCATTCGTTAACTTTTTTACATATACATATATATCTCTCTAATTGACCTCAGTGATGTATGTTCATTGCCAACAAACTGTTGTTTTTTTTATGGCGCTAAGTTCTCAGGGGGATTGTCCTTGAAACAGCTCGTGTTCGAGCGAAACATATGTCGGACAACATAACCCCTGGGTCTGATGGAAAAAAGGATTTAAAAAGATAAGTTACACTATATATATTTAAAGCGATTTGCAAAAGCTAAGAAAGCATTATAGCCGACCAATGAAGAAGCAGATGTTGTCTACATTGCCATAAAAAAAACAAGTTTGTTGGCAATGAACATCGCTGAGGTCAATTAGAGAGACATATATCCTATATAATAAAACGCACCTCCAACGTTCTGAAGCTGACTGCATGGCTGAGGCATTCCTGCTCTCTGTATCCATCTCCTGAATTGACATCACGTACTTCCGGGTTTGTCACAAGCAGAAGTGACCAACCACACGAGGTTTCTCGGCTTCAGAATGTTGGAGGTGCATTCTATTAAATAGGATTGGTCAGTTCCTTGAAGCACAGCCAGAACTCAGCATCCTGCACAGTAACGCTCAGACACCAGAGAGAGGGAGGGAGGGGGGGCCTGACACCAGAGAGGGGGGGAGGTATCTCTGTCACACACACACTTTCTCTCTCTCACTCTCACACACTGTCTCTCACACATTCTGTGTCTCACACTGTATCATATTCACTCTCTATGTGTCACAAAGTCACTCACACGCTCTCTTGGTCTCATACACTCAGTCTCACAGAGAGTCTGTGTCTCACACACACTCTCTCTCGCACAAACTGTATCTGTGTGAAACACACTCTCTCTCTCACACTGTCTCACATACGCACTTGCACACACTCTCATTCTCACACACACACTCTCTCTCTCACAGACACACTCGCACTCAGACTCACTCTCTCTCACATTCACTCTCTCTCTCACACACAGTCATTCTCACATACACTCAAGCATACACACTCCGAGGAAAACCTTGCTAGCGCCCATTTCATTTGTGTCAGAAATGGGCCTTTTTTACTAGTGTATATATAAAAAAGTTAACGAATGGCTGTTTAAAAATTTTCATCAAAAAAATTTTCACTTAAGTATTATCTTCTTTATATCTGACTGGATACCTGAGAAAATTTGGATTACATACTGAAGGTGCCAGGAATAATTGTTGTAATTGAGCCACGCTTTTGAGTAGTCATTAATGGACAGGTGGTTTAGGAAGGGGGGTGCATGGGTTTCATGAATCAGTTAAAAGTGTGTGGGAACAAAAAAACGTTAAGAACCCCCGCACTACACCATTTCTGGTGATGCTCTCCACTCTAAAAGCAAACATATAAATAATATACATAACGTTCAGTCCAACCCAACCCCAGCTAGTTGATCTGGTTCTCCCCATTTCTCCCCACACCACCCAACCAGTATTGTCATTCTTCCCTTCCCCCCCCCCCCCCCCCCCCCCTCCGATCCAGTCTCTTGCTGCCTCCAGCCCATGTCTCACAACCTTGTACCAATTCCCCGACTCTGCAGCTCATTTTCACCTTCCATTCCAGCATTCACTTGGTCCCCCAGCTGTCTAGTGTCCTGCACTCCACTAGCTCTATATCTACAGGAGCAGGATTTCTCAACCCAGGCCTCAGAGAACCCAAAAATCAACATATACACAATGAATATGCATGAGATATATTTGCATACAGTGGAGCTAGTACACACTAATTTCTCTCATACATCTTGAAAAACCAGACTGGCTTGGGGTTCTCCGAGAACTGGGTTGAGAAACCCTGTACTAGAGCCCTTCTGGTGGGGTATGCATATAACCCAGATTGTGAACTCTCTGGGCACGGACCTATCTACCTACCATACTTGATTGTAACTCAACTTGAGCATGGATATATAAAGGCAAGTAATTAAATCTCACTGTAACACTGTCTTTGTTGGTGTCACCCAAGTGATCAATAAGAAACTCTAATCTGTGCAAAACATGGCCGTAAGACTTCTCTCCTATGCCGGCAAATATGATCGGGTTTCTCCTCTCCTCAAGGAACACCACTGGCTACCTGTCTCTTTTCAAATGGTATCATCTTATTTTCATTTCTTTGTTTTATTTTATTTCTATTGATTACTGAATACAATATAAATTCCTACTGTTAGCCTTTAAATCTTTCGTGTTGGTTTTCCATCTTACCTGGCTTCCCTCACTATTCCCCTGCTCAAATCTTGCGTTCCATCAATGACCATCGTATGGTCTTACTACTACTACTACTTAACATTTCTAGAGCGCTACTAGGGTTACGCAGCGCTGTACAGATTAACATAAATTGACATAAAGGACAGTCCCTGCTCCAAGCAGCTTACAATCTAAAGGGCGAAATGTCAAGTAGGGGCAGTCCAGGTTTCCTGGCCCTCGTCTCGCTAAACACGAATGAACCAAAAATAGTGCTATTTCCTAGCACCCTTCTTATGGAACAGTCTCCCTACTGACATCCGTGCCGAGCTGCCCTTACCAAAATTTAAAACAGCCATACAAACTTGGCTTTTTCAGCATGCTTTCAGTGATTAACTGGCCAGACCACCAAAGTGTTTATCCTATTTTTCCTACCCCCATTTCCCGTCCTTCCAATCTCCCCTCCTTTTGTTTTGCCCTCCCTGAATCTATCTTACGATGTAGCTGTGTTTTTCTCTTTCTTGTTGTTTTTGCTGTCCTGTCTTACATTGGTGTTCGACAGGCTTTTTCGTTTAGTCTGTAAACCGCCGAGATCTGTGTTCAGTTAAAGCGATGTAGAAAATGTTCAAATAAATAAAAATAAATAAAAGATAATGTATGTAGCTCAGGTACCAACTCAGACTGTGACGCACTAGCATTATTTAGGAAGGCAGGCTAAAATCCAAAACATTAGTTTTATAGCGTCATGCCATGATGACATCATAATTAGTAAACATGATACCTGGTACTCATCATGTTATCCTTCCACAATAAAGTATGTTTGATATTTACGCCAATGTTTACTATGTGGCGCTATGGGCGTTAGCATTTTTAATATGTGTAAATGGTTTATGCATGTTAAACGCTAACATGCCCATAGAAATATATAAGCGCATTAGCGTTTAACGCGCCCTAAATTTACAAGCGCATTAAAAACGCTAACGCACCTTAGTAAATATACCCCTTAATATTTTCATCAGGTCACCTACGAACAGACTGACACCATTTCCCGCGGTACGCACATGATAGTGGAGTAGCGGCCTAGTGGTTAGAGCACCCGGAGGTGGCCGGTTCAAATCCCGCTGCTGCTCCTTGTGATCTTGGGCAAGTCACTTAACCCTCCATTGCCTCAGGTACAAACTTAGATTGTGAGTCCTCCTGGGACAGAGAAATATCCAGAGTACCTGAATGTAACTCACCTTGAGCTACTACTGAAAAGGGTGTGAGCAAAATCTAAATAAATAAATAAAGATTCTAGAATTCTAAAGAATAACAAGATTCCATAAAGAATTTTGAAGTGTAGCAACATTCCATGTAGAACCCCAAAGAGTAACAAGATTCTTGTGATCTTGGGCAAGTCACTTAACCCTCCATTGCCTCAGGTACAAACTTAGATTGTGAGCCCTCCTGGGACAGAGAAATATCCAGAGTACCTGAATGTAACTCACCTTGAGCTACTACTGAAAAGGGTGTGAGCAAAATCTAAATAAATAAATAGGTATTTGATTCTTAATAGTGATAAAATAGGAAAAAGAACCTTTTCCTACCCAAAAATTATTCCTTAATCTAAACTGTCCATTAATATGGTCTCAGTTTTAAATTTCATACTAAACTGTTGACTGCATTTCTTAGAAGATGAATTTGAAAAAAGAAAAAAAAAAATCAATAAAAAAATTTTTAAATGTGGCTTCCATGTTCCCCAAAGGAACTTTGCAGAACTTTGGTCATATGAAACATACAAAAATATATTTTTATGCTCTTATTTATTCAAAATAAGACGTGCTCAAACAAACCAACTTACAAGTAAAAAAATATTTATTTAATGTCCTTGGACATTTCAAGCACAGCTAACTTCTGCAAATTGCACAGCCACTCCTTGGTCAGAGAGCTGTAATGCCATCTGGTGGACAAGAGGTAGAATAGCATCTTATTACCAGATTAAATGACAGGCAAAATACAGTATAGGAAGGCCAGTGAGGAAATGCTTTGACATCAGCCAAAATATAGAAAGTTCAGGGAGTGTTCAATACAAGTCTCAAATCCCTTAAACTACCAACTTTTCTGGAGGGGGGGTGGAGTAAAAGCCAGCAGCAAGTTTTATTTCAGAAAACAGGAATGTATGGAGGTAGAGAGACAGCTGACAACCATCACATTCACAGTGACATGGGCCAAAAGCACTGAGATAAACCAAGAAAACGGGAAGGTATCTGGCAGAGTCCCAGACAAGAGTAGAGAAAGGGCATTAATCCTACTTCCTACCTCACCTCTAATTCCATCAATACTATTACTACCACCTGCTTGAGCACATCCCGGGGGGGCATAGCCATGGTGTACCTGGGAGGGCCTGGGTCTGACCACTTTTGGCTCAGGCCTACCCAGCAGCAGCATACCCTTGATGTAACTGCTGGGTTTCCCCAAGCCCCACCCAGCTGAAGACATCCGGAACCTACCATAACTCCACTGAGCCAACCCCAGCAGTCAGTGGCAGCATTCCTGAGATGTTCTCGCTGGTACCCTGTGGCCAGTGGCATAGTTACGTGGGGCCAGGGGGGCCTGGGCTCCCTGCCGATGATCCTCTCGACCCCCCTCCCGCCGCCAACCCGCAGTCGCCTGCCTTTGCTGGCGGGGGACCCCAATCCCCGCCAGCCGAGGTCCTCTGCTTCTCGCAAAAGGATTCCTTCTGTTTCTGACGTCCTGCATGAGGGGGCAAGAGGGTCATTGGCAGGGGGGGCAAAGTTGATGGTGGTGGCGGGGGGACTAAAATGTGCCCCCTCACCTCGGGCTCTGGACTCCCCTCCCGCCGAAGTCTGGCTACGCCCCTGCCCTGTGCACCTTCAGTTCTCACGCGCGAACTGAATATGCACAGGAACTGAGCATGTGTGGGACGCTGGTACAGCTACCACTAACTGATACAATTGTCTGAGGGGAATTATGGTGGGCTTCAGGTTCTGGTGGGGCTTGAGAAACCTCATCAGCTAAGATATTTCAATTTTAAGTTGAGCTGGGGTGGGGGACAAGCAGGGGTGAGCGGGTGCAGAGAGGAAAAAAGTGTTACGCTATGCCCCTGGTTCATCCCCGGAGTTAGCAACCTGATCCAGGTTTTGTGCACGGTTTGGAGACAGCAGGTTAGAGTCAGTTTCACTTGCTGCAAGATGGGACGGAGCCAGGATCACGCCGTATTATTAACGCCTGAGCAGTGATTCTATCTGCCATGCATTTTGCACCGTTTCATTGTAGTTTCTACGCTACCTTCTTAAAACTTCCCTCTCCTTTATCCATTGCTTGAATTAGGGAGGGGATCTAGTCACAAGATCAGCAATGCAGAACTAGGCACTTTTCATTTCTTGCCAACATAATATATTGGAATGAAACTGCCTAGCAGATGAGCTCAGCTAAAGCTAACTTTATATCAGTCTTTTTCAACTACAGCACATGCAAATTCGACCCAGCAGAATGCCAGTAACTTCATCACCAATATAAACACATAAAGTGAAACTGGAATATGTGATTTGCCACTAAATGAACACCTAGGCTCATCACTGGCTGCAGAGTCAGAATTGGCATTTTTAAAGTCACTGTCCCACTCAGACCAGTAAGCAGCAGCCATTCCAGTGTGCGCACAATTCTCAGTCCCACATCTTGCAAAACATTTTAAAGAACTAGCTGTGAAAAGCAACCAGAGGGAGCGCCATTTTCTGCTTCAATGCTTTCAGGATAGTAACGCTCAGCCTCTGGGTTCTGCAGAAGTCTGTGATCTTCATGTGCACATTAAGGGTTACTTTAGCTCACTAGAGCAGGCCTAAGACAGCTTCTTGCCCCTACAGAGGCAAAACTCTTTCACCCAGCCTCTGCAACAGAAAGGAGTGAGTGGGCCAGGAACGTCAAGTGAAAAGTCCACACCCTTAATGTTCCGTCTTTCTGAGATTCCCCCCTCCTGTCTTCATCTCTGGCTCCTCATGCCTGCTGAGGATCCAGATCTGACCAGTAGATGGCCCCAGTGTTCTGTGAAAATAAATCTCCTCCCCACCCCCCCCCCCCTACCCTTTTTCCCCTCCAGATGTGAAAAGTCAGTGATGGGTGTGAAGAATGAGGAAGAGGGTAGGAGACCCCTGAAGCTCTGTAGTCACACTGTGACTGTCCCAAGGCTCCTGAGCTTCTTGCTGTAGCTAACCATGTAGCTAACTACCGGAAACGACCTCTCTTACTCAGACATTAGCACTCTCTGGTCTGTAGGACATAGAAGCAATTGAAAAGCTGAGCTTCAAAACTCATTCCAATAAGTTACTATTGGTTCTGTCATTCATAGCTATATCCTGGATCTGCTGAGAACAGATTTCTGATTCAGTTCAGTGGTCAGACCTGCTCTAACCATTCCATTATATCCCTGTGTGCTCCATGCACCATTTTTCTTTACATCTGCAGGACAACACAGCCATGGCGGGGGCAGGGGCAGAGGTGCTCGTCGCTCTGGCGGGACTGCGTCGTGCGAGAGATCCCGGCATCCAGCCCTGACTCTGTGCCAAGGTCTTTGAAATTTCACTCTGAATCTTTGGGTTTCACATTTTTCTGCTTCCATATTTTCGACAAACGAAACTTAGTTTTCTTCTTGGGGCTCTCTGGACTGTCTCGCTGCGGATCTGTCAAAAAGAAAGCAAACAGACTCTAAGAGGATTCTTCTCTCACAAAATGCCTACAGATAGGTGCCCAGAGGCACCTGTGTGAAGCCTATTCTATCAGGGAACCTAGGTGCCTACTTCCCTTATGGAAAACTGGTGTAACAGACAGGGAAGGCTTATCCATTAGGCACAACAGGCACACTGCCTAGGGCCTATGAAAATATACACAATAAATAGAATACAAATACATAAAATATAAATCAAATATACATACAATTCAAATTAAAAGCTCAGTCATACATTAAATGCCACTGAGGGAGGGGCTCACAATGGCAAAAGTGCCTAGAGCCCACAAAAGCCAAAGAGGTGAAATACACACCTATCAAACAGGCCAACCATACAGCTTGCATCTAAATACCAGACGTACCCGTGTACCTTACAGTATTCTATCATTTACACGTGTAATTGTGAGCTCTGCCCACGCCTATGTGTACACCAGTTCTGGCGTTGCCACTTCCCCTTAAAGATACTCCCTCACAGCGTCAGAACCACCTTAAAACTCATAGTCCCTTCCAAGGGGAAAGTGATACAGGAGGGGTGGAGCCAGGAGGACATGGTCAGGAAGTATAAAAGTCAGGGCCACAGCTAGGTTAAGGGAGACCACCCAGATGGTCACAAGTTAGTCTCACTGAACTGCTAACGACTATACTGGTAACCCTGGAGAGCCAGCCCAGAGCCCAGCAGTGTATGTTGCATGCTGTGGCCCTGCAGGAGGCCACGGAGGGACACTCTTGTAGGAAAGGACCAGCGGGGTACTGAGGGTGAGGCGGTGGAGGCGATCCACCCCGGTGCACGCTGCAGGAGGGGTGAAGGGAGCAGCCGCACAGCTGTCGGCTCTGCCGGTTCCCTGCTCCCTCTGATGTTACTTCCTGTTCCGGGGCAGAGGGAGCAGGGAATCGGCGGAGCCGATAGCTGCTCGGCTGCTCCCAGCACCCCAGGAGAACAATGCACCGGGGGGGGGGGGGTTGGAGGTGATGCGCTGGGAGGGGGGACGATGCTGCACCGGGGGGGGGGGGGGGGGAACACTGCACCTGGGGGAGGGGGGGGCAACACTATAACCCCGGGGGGGGGGGGGGGCGCGCAGCAGCAGCAATCCACCCCGGGTGGCAGCCAGCCAAGGAACACTGAAAAGGACTAGTTTTTATGTTCACTTTTCTTCCCCACCTGTAAATTGAATAGGACTCCTACCTGACACTTTCAATAAATTATTGTTTTGTTCACCTTAAATCCACTGTGTGGCTCTGGTTTATCCTGGCTCCAGAGCCCACTCTCATTCACATTACCACAGTGTATTTATAGAATGACGTTTAGGTGGAATTTGGGTATCTCCCTGCATTGGTGCATGTATACTGGTGTATATGCCAGTACTGTAATCATTTACTCACAAAATCAGCAAGTACATGTCAGCACACACTTTACAGAATTACTCCCTAACAGCTCGATATTCCAAAGATTTCGCCACCTAGGTCTTCCTTCTTAAAAAGATTGTGAGCTCAGCACTGAATTTAAGTACCTTAATTCACAAGGCACCTAAATTTAGGATCCACAAAAAGAGGCAGAGACAGGTCAAGAGGGTGACGGTAAGAGTTCAGCACTGATTTCAAGTGCTGGACACCTAACGTTGGACACAGGAATTACATGCCCAAATTTAGGAGACTCAGGTTTAAGGCTCCCAAATTCAGCTCCAGGGGCACTGAGCCCTCTTTCAGTATTGGGATCTAAGACTCCTGGTGAAAGCCTGGGCTTGCATTTCCTGCACTCGGAAGGACAGCTTCAGGAGTGGATTCTTACCGTATCTTTGGATCATGGCTTCCATCATCTGATCCTCCTCCTGCTCCCTGTGAACAAACAGCAGTTGGTTCCATTAGAGTGAAGAAAGTCAACATAGAAAGGGTGAGGGAAAGGGAAATGGGACTTGATATACCGCCTTTCTGAGGTTTTTGCAACTACATTCAAAGCGGTTTACATATATTCAGGTACTTAGTTTGTATCAGGGGCAATGGAGGGTTAAGTGACTTGCCCAGAGTCACAAGGAGCTGCAGTGGGACTCAAACCCAGTTCCCCAGAATCAGAGTCCGCTGCGCTAACCACTAGGCTATTCCATGTAGAAGCCTGCCCTTGCAGATCACCAATGCGGCTGCGCAGGCTTCTGTTTCTGTGAGTCTGATGTCCTGATCTGCAAGGGCAGGCTTCTACATGGAATGTTGCTAGTGGAATAGCAACATTCCATGTAGAATCTCAAATAGTAGCAACAGAATCTCAATAGTAGCAACATTCCATCTAGAATCTCAAATAGTAGCAACATTCCATCTAGAATCTCCAATGGTAGCTACATTCCATCTAGAATCCCAAATAGTAGCAACAGAATCTCATTAGTAGCAACATTCCATCTAGAATCTCAAATAGTAGCAACATTCCATCTAGAATCTCCAATGGTAGTAACATTCCATCTAGAATCTCAAATAGTAGCAACAGAATCTCAATAGTAGCAACATTCCATCTAGAATCTCCAATAGTAGCAACATTCCATGTAGAATCTCAAATAGGGAAAGGGAAATGGGACTCGATATACCGCCTTTCTGAGGTTTTTGCAACTACATTCAAAGTGGTTTACATATATTCAGGTACTTATTCTGTACCAGGGGCAATGGAGGGTTAAGTGACTTGCCCAGCGTCACAAGGAGCTGCAGTGGGACTCAAACCCAGTTCCCCAGAATCAGAGTCCGCTGCGCTAACCACTAGGCTATTCCTCCACTAGCAACATTCCATGTAGAAGCCTGCTCTTGCAGATCACCAATGCGGCTGCGCAGGCTTCTGTTTCTGTGAGTCTGATGTCAGACTCACAGAAACAGAAGCCTGCGCGGCCGCGTTGCTGATCTGCAAGGGCAGGCTTCTACATGGAATGTTGCTAGTGGAATAGCAACATTCCATGTAGAATCTCAAATAGTAGCAACAGAATCTCAATAGTAGCAACGTTCCATCTAGAATCTCAAATAGTAGCAACATTCCATCTAGAATCTCCAATAGTAGCAACATTCCATCTAGAATCTCAAATGTAACAACATTCCATCTAGAACCTCCAATAGTAGCAACATTCCATGTAGAATCTCAAATAGGGAAAGGGAAATGGGACTTGACATACTGCCTTTCTGAGGTTTTTGCAACTACATTCAAAACGGTTTACATATATTCAGGTACTTATTTTGTACCAGGGGCAATGGAGAGTTAAGTGACTTGCCCAGAGTCACAAGGAGCTGCAGTGGGAATCAAACTCAGTTCCCCAGGATCAAAGTCCACTGCACTAACCACTAGGCTACTCCTCCACTCCAGTCGCTCTCCTTCAATGTTCTCACTAAGCAGCCATGATTTGCATGGGAGTCCCTCTAGTGCAGAGGTTCTCAACCCAGTCCTTAGGGCACATCGAGCCAGTTGGGGTTTTCAGGCTATCCCCCTTAAATTCAGTGGGGATATCCAGAAAACCCCAAGTGGTTGGGTGTGCCCTGAGGGCTGGGTTGAAAACCTCTGCTCTAGTGCCATGATACTGTACTTTCACTTTCAAGGGACAGGCAGATTGCAACTGACTCCCCCTCCCCCCCCCCCCCAAAGAAAATATAAATAAATATTGAAGCCCTCCCCAAGCCATACCTCACACTTCCCTCTCCTGACCCATCTTATCCCATCCATGTCACAAGTCTAAACAGCACAGAAATGATCCCTTGTTGCACCAAGCCCATCTGGGTCAGTAAGGCCGTGCCAACAAAATGATACCAGCACCGTTCGAAACGCTGACGTCAGGGGGGGGGGGAGGGGGAGGGGGAAGGTAAGAGCATCCCTGCTCTATTTGGACTTATGGACTTCATAAATGGTGTTAAATGAGTCCTGGAGAAGGGAAAGGCCCAGAAGGACTTCTTTTTTTTTTTTTTTTTACAAATTTTATATGGATAGCATTTATCTGTATTATTTTGCCCTACTCACCCCTACTTAACGGTTAAGCTCAAGGAAGGATATCCTGTTATAGGTTCCAGTTCCGACTACTATGACAGTGAGGGTGTTTTTATAAACACTGACCGTCACCAGCTAAATCAGTCTCAGATATTCAAACACTGGACCATGTCCATGTACTGCCATTGAAAATCCAAGTTTGCAGCACCACCTGGAAATTATGCAGGTATGGCCGGTACTCCGTGCCACAGCCACACAGCTAACCGAGCAAATTGACATGATTTTACTAGCCCACTTAACAATGCGGGTGCCATCACTGAGCATCACCAGTGCCTGCACAACTTCTGGGACGCCACCCCTCGACTGCTCCTCAACTGGCCGGTTTTCACACAACTGGTTAAAGTCAATATCCAGCGGAACTGTCTGGTTAATTACTGGACGTCCACCTCAGTGGGGTTTACCTAGGCAGGAGCCTCTCCTGTACTTTTGAATATCGAGCCCTGAGATTACAGGAAACATGGAACAGGACCTTATTAGTTAGTGGTTTAGTTCTGTAGATAGGCTACTTTGCTATATAAGGGGTCCATTTACTAAGCAGTGGGAGCGGGGGCCATTTTTCCCGTGCGCCAGGGCCCTCTTTCTCTACGGCCGGTAAAAGCCCCACCAAAAAATGGCCATGCGGTGAGAGAACTCTTACCGCGTAGCCATGCGACGGGAGCCCTTACCGCCACCCATTGAAGTGGCAATAACTGCCCCCGCGCTAACCGAGCAACATGCAGTGATGCCCAATTACCGCTGGGTTACCGCCGCGAAAGCCATTTCCGGGAGGTTTCTTTTTTTCCCCCGGAAATGGCGCGTGCTCGGGGCAGGACCGCCGCTGGCGGCTGCGTTGTGCCGGCGGTAGTCCTGGAAGAGCGAGTGGTAAGCCTGCACTGGGCTTATCACCGCTCTGTAAAAGGGTCCCCTAAGGTCCCACAGAGATTTTAGGTGGGCCTTGAGAGCCCGACAGAAATTTTCCCAGCAATTGATTTATAGCAAACTATGGGACTTGCGGCTGAAATAATGATGAATTCATCAATAATAGTGGGCCTCTTACAGATTTGACCTCTGTTGTAAGGATTCTGTTTTGTAGGATTTATAGATACAGTAACCGATTTCTCAATAATATGGAGATTTTTACTGTTGATATGATTCTATAATGATTTCATGCTTTTGTAATCCACCTTGAACTACTTGTTGGTAAAGCGAACTAAAAACGCTCAAATTACATTAAAAGGACAAACAGGCCAATCCAGTCTGCTCATTTGAGATTTTTCTGCACTGGATAAATATGCAAATATGTGCCTGCAACCCAACCCTGAGGCATATTTTCAAAGCACTTAGCCTTCCAAAGTTCCATAGGTGTCTAAGGAACTTTGGAAGGCTAAGTGCTTTGAAAATACGCCTCCCTGTCTACTTCATCTCTGAGACGACAATGTGACAGAGATTCCTGCCATTCTGAATCGGACATTATTCCTCCTACCTGAGCCGGTCTTCATCCAAACAGTCCACGATGTCGCTTCTGTCATTAACGATACTGACGTACTTCTGCAGCAATTCGCTTTCACGAGCCTTCTGCTGAGGCGACTTCAACTTATCTGCAAAGGAGAAAGATCCACAATGTATCTGCAGACAGACCTACACCGGACACCTCCACCTGTACTTCAGTGAGAGCAATGCAATATTCAAGGGCACATTTTAACTATTGATTTAATAGCCAATAGAGTGGATACCCTGGAGGGAGTAGAAACGATGAGAAGGGATCTCCGAACCTTAGAAGAATGGTCAACAGTCTGGCAATTAAAATGTAATTATAATATTTATTCAGTTCTTACTCAGTCCACATTCATACTGTTGATGACTAAATCAAAATACAACTTGACAACAAATGCCTAAGTTAAACACAGTATCATTCTGAGATGACAAGTAAACAATATATATTTTCGTAAGGCACAATTTGTAAGTTCTTTCCACATGTGCTCAAAGAAATCGCCTCTGTGTATTAATCGTGTGATTTATGTGAAGATGTAGCGGACATCTTTCAGCCACGTTCAAGAGTTGAAGACAACGGAAGTGATTTGGTGATATACTGAGGATTTCTATCTGGTCACAATCATTTTGTTTGGATCAAGACTCAAAGTGCAAGCGATGTTCTCATAGAATACGTGATAAGTGGATGTATCAGTATATAAGAAGCTTTTAACAACAAATATTTCAGTGCACATAGTGAACTATGCTAATTGTTACACAGAGACGATTTCTTTGAGCACATGTGGAAAGAACTTACAAATTGTGGCTTAGGAAAATATATATTGTTTACATGTCATCTCAGAATGATACTGTGTTTAACTTAGGCATTTGTTGTCAAGTTGTATTTGGATTTAGTCTTCAACAGTAGGAATGTGGAATGAGTGAGAACTGAATAAATATTTGAATTAGTCTTCTATAAGTTTATAGGTGTTATGACATATTGTCACAATAAATGGTGTGAATTAATTTATAACAATTTGTTGAGAATATCATTTGTTCTGGAGTCCTTAGATATATTTAAATAACCTCCGGATAGGAGGGGAGAGATTAGTAGCTCGACTCAGGAGACAGACCTTGGGGTGTTCGTGTCGGAGGATCTGAAGGTGAAGAAACAATGCGACAAGGCGACGGCTGTGGCCAGAAGGATGCTAGGCTGCGTAGAGAGGGGTGTAACCAGCAAAAGAAATGAGGTGTTGATGCCCCTCTACAAATCGTTGGTGAGGCCCCACTTGGAGTATTGTGTTCAGTTTTGGAGGTTGTATCTTGCTATAGATGTAAAAAGACTAGAAGCAGTGCAAAGAAAAGCTACAAAAATGGTATGGGATTTGTGTTGCAAACTGTACGAGGAGAGACTTGTTGACCTGAACATGTATGCCTTGGAGGAAAGGAGAAACAGGGGTGACATGATACAGACATTCAAATATTTGAAAGGTATTAATCCGCAAACAAACCTTTTCCGGAGACAGGAAGGCGGTAGAACTAGAGAACATGAATTGAGGTTGAAGGGGGGCAGACTCAGGACTAATGTCAGGAAGTATTTTTTCACGAAGAGGGTGGTGGATATGTGGAATGCCCTCCCGCGGAGGTAGTGGAGATGAAAACGGTAATGGAATTCAAACATGCGTGGGATAAGCACAAAGAAATCCTGTTTAGAAGGAATGGTTCTGTGGAATCTTAACGGAGATTGGGTGGCGATGCCGGTAATTGGGAAACAAAACGGGAGATGCCAGACTTCTACTGTCTACGCCCTGATTGTGACTGAATAGATAGGGATGGGCTGGAGTGTAAAATTTAAAGGGCTTCGATGTTAGCTTCAGAACTTAGTACAAGAACAGTACTGGGCAGACTTCTATGGTCTGTGCCCTGAGAAAGGCAAAGACAAATCAAACTCAGGTATACATATAAAGTATCACATACTATGTAAAATGAGTTTATCTTGTTGGGCAGACTAGATGGGCCGTACAGGTCTTTATCTGCCATCATTTACTATGTTACTCTTTGGAGTTCTACATGGAATGTTGCTACTAATTGGGATTCCAGAATATTGTAACTCTTTAGGATTCCAGAATCTTCAGAACTTTTAGTACAGGAAGAGTGCTGGGCAGACTTCTACAGTCTGTGCCCCGATCGTGACTGAATAGATATGGATGGGCTGGAGTGTAAGTTTTAAGGGGCTTCGACGTTAGCTTCAGAACTTTTAGTACAAGAACAGTGCTTGGCAGACTTCTACAGTCTGTGCCTTGAGTATGGCAAGGACAAATCAAACTTGGGTATACATATAAAGTATTACATACCATGTAAAATGAGTTTATCGTTGGGCAGACTGGATGGACTGTACAGGTCTTTACCTGCCATCATTTACTGTGTTACTCTTTGGGGTTCTACATGGAATGTTGCTTCTAATTGGGATTCCAGAATCTTGTAACTCTTTAGGATTCCAGAATCTTCAGAACGTTTAGTACAAGAGTGCTGGGCAGACTTCTACAGTCTGTACCCTGAGAATGGCAAGAACAAATCAAACTCGGGTATAAAGTATCACATACCATGTAAAATGAGTTTATCTTATTGGGCAGACTGAATGGACTGTACAGGTCTTTATCTGCCGTCATTTACTATGTTACTACTACTACTTAACATTTCTAGAGCGCTACTAGGGTTACGCAGCGCTGTACAGTTTAACAAAGAAGGACAGTCCCTGCTCAAAGGAGCTTACAATCTAAAGGACGAAATGTCAAGTTGGGGCAGTCAAGATTTCCTGAATAGAGGTGTAGTGGTTAGGTGCCGAAGGCAACATTGAAGAGGTGGGCTTTGAGCAATGATTTGAAGATGGGCAGGGAGAGGGCCTGGCGTATGGGCTCAGGGAGTCCGTTCCACGCATGGAGTGAGGCAAGGCAGAAAGGGCGGAGCCTGGAGTTGGCGGTGGTGGAGAAGGGTACTGAAAGGAGGGATTTGTCCTGAGAGCGGATGTTACGGGTAGGAACGTAAGGGGAGATGAGGGTTGAGAGGTAAGGAGGGGCTGCAGATCGAGTGCATTTGTAGGTTAGAAGCAGAAGCTTGAACTGAATGCGGTACCTGATCGGAAGCCAATGAAGTGAGGTTGTTACTATGATTTTGTACCAGTTTTCAAAGGAAAAAGTATATGCAGACTTTCCCTTGAAAAAGTGGCCCAGGGAAAGTACCTGGAAACATTTGTACCCACCTTTCCTGTAGGTACTTTATAGAAAATAATCTGAAAACATTTGAAAATTCAGTCTCCATGCTTTAGCTTCCTACTCTGGGAATGTCCCCTCCTGATGTGGTAAAAGCATGAGCAGCAAGAAACATACATTAGCTGTGTAAAATGGCAATTTTCAGAAAGCCTCTTTGTGGGTCAATGGCTTTTGAAAATTATCCTCCCCGGTGAATGTTAATGGAGAAAGGGGGGAGGGGCAAAGCAATGTAAAATAGCCTTACACAAAACTCGAGCAATTTTCAAAACTATTGCATTTACCAAGATAAACTGGCTGGCCTGAAACTTTTCTCCTTGGGTTGGTTAAAAGAACATGTGGGCTTTCACAATGCACAGATTATTGAAATAGGTGCGTAAATTAAGGTATTTTATATCTATGCATCACATTTCATGGTTCCACTTGCACTCCATCTAGACTGTATTCCAGTAAAAGTACATGTGTGCATTGCCATCACGCATTCTTTTAAACCTGGTACAATTTTATAAGACGAACCACAGGAAAAATGCTGAAGATTAAAAAAATATTTATTGACTTGACACAACTGCGTTTTAGCCTAAGCCTGAATTAGGGGTCTAAACACAAAATTAAAAATAATAAACATTAAAAGATGAATTTAAATTAGAGCTGCAAGTTAATCAGAATTAATTTTGCGATGAATGCATTAATTATTAATCACAATTTTAAAAATTAATCAAGTTGCAGTGTCTCCCGTCTCCTCCAAACATCTCTTCTGCTCTCTTCCACTCTCAACCCCTGTCCTAGATGCAATCCAGAATCTTTTTCCCCCCCATCCACGATTCAACATCACCGATCTCCCTCCGCACCAGTCTACCTTAAAGCTGGTCTTTGCACATACATTGTCTGGGCCAAAGCTTTCCCTTTGATCCATCCCGCTCATGCAGAAACAGGAAGTGATGTCAGAGGAGGCAGGACAAGCCAAAGGGAAAGATTTGGAGGGAGGGAAATGATCAATCCAGAGGATGGAATTCGATATACCACCTTTCTGTGGTTACAGTCAAAGTGGTTTACATATTATATACAGGTACTTATTTTATACTTGGACAATGAAGGGTTAAGAGGGTCTTTTATTAAAGCTTAGCTCGAGTTATCTGCAGCAGGGCCCATTTTATTCCTATGAGCCCTGCTGCAGATAACTCGAGCTAAGCTTTAGTAAAAGACCCCCTAAATGACTTGTGATTGAAATTAATAATCATGATTACTCGCACAATTACATTTTTTTATCGAACTGATGCCCTAATTTAAAATAATTAGGAATTAAAGTAATAAAAATAAATAATATTTAAAATTGTGGATAATTAAACAAGAACAAAAAATATCACTCAAATATAACAACACACACAAAAGGATCCATCTTTACCTATCAAGACTATACCCATTATTTACTACTGAAAGGGATATAACTGATAAAGATGGTTCCTTTTTGTTTTCATGTTTGTATGATATTTTCTGACATTATTTGTTCTTAATTGTCCACAATTTTAAATATTTTTTTGTATTACTTTATTATTTTAATTCATAAGTAAATGCATCATTTAATGATTTTATTTTTTTTCATTTTGTTTAGACCCCTGACGTAGGCAGAGGCTGAATCATGGTCCGTGTCGGGTCAATAAATATTTTTTTGATCTTTAACGCTTTTCCTGCGATTCATCCAGGTTGTTTGTGTCCATGCTCATCCTGTTTTCATGCCTTGGTGTTTGTTCTTGGTGCAATTTTGTAAGAGCTATTTTACATATCTACTATAATAAAACTCACCCTCAACGTTCTGAGGACACTGACGTCAGTGAAGCCAAGACCTGACTTCCTTCAAAAAGGTTCGAAGGTTCGTGGTGGTGAAGCCACCAAAATCGCTCCGGGCCCCGCCCTCGAGGGCAGAGCAATGGCAGAACAATGAAGGGGTTGGCCAGGGAGGGAGGGAGGGGGGGGGGTGTTGGCGACGAAAACCTTGCTAGCCTAGCGCCCGTTTCATTTGCTCTGAAACGGGCCTCTTTTACTAGTGTATAATACCACATATATGTGAAAATGACTTTACAAAGCTACCCCCGTAACGTCTCTGTTACAATCAAAAAAGGGGGTTGGGAGGGTGGGATACATTGAGTATAGAAGCAGTAGTGAAGATTTAAGTTTGCAGATTTCAGTTGTTCCCAGTTTGGTGAATGTATAAGTCTTTTGAACTGCAAGCGTTGCTTTGCTTGTTGATGCTTTACATTTCTCTATTCTTCACAAGGTTTAGTGTTGGCATCATTAACGTCGTTCCCATGAATATATAGGGGGATGGGGTGGGAATAATTGTAAAAGATTTGATGAGAGATTATTTTCCTTTTATGATGTACGTTTTCTCTTTGTATTTGAATCTTTGAGTATGCATTTGGCTAGATGTATTTACTCTGCATTGTCACCAATAAAAATGTTGAACCAGTGGCGTTCCTAGCCTGGATGGCACCCGGGGCGGATCGCCGATGCGCCCCCCCCCCCCCCAGGTGCAGCGCGCCCCCCCCTGTGAAATGACACCTCCCCCCCCCCGGCGAAATGACACCCCCACCGGGTGCACGCCGCTGGGGAAGAGGGGTGCCGCGGCACGCGCCTGTCGGCTCCGAGTTCGCTAACTTCGCTGCAGCTCCCTCTGCCCCAGAACAGGAAGTAACCCGTTCCGGGGCAGAGGGAGCTGCAGCGAACGAGCGAAGTTAGCGAACTCGGAGCCGACAGGCGCGCGCCGCAGCACCCCCCAGCGGCGTGCACCCGGGGCGGACCTCCCCCACCGCCCCCCCCCCCCCTTGGTACGCCACTGTGTTGAACCAAACAATTAAAAAAGGGCTTTTATAAAAAAAAAAAAAAGAGTGACCGCATACACATGTAAAATGTACACACCCCTAAAACATGCGCTACTCTTACATGTATTGCACATAGGCATTCTAACAGGAACAGTTTTGAGTGCGGCAGAAGTACATAAGTACATAAGTAATGCCACACTGGGAAAAGACCAAGGGTCCATCGAGCCCAGCATCCTGTCCACTACAGCGGCCAATCCAGGCCAAGGGCACCTGGCGAGCTTCCCAAACGTACAAACATTCTATACAATCAAGCCATTGTGACATCACTAATGAGGTTGGCTCTTATTGGTGGAATGAGCCACTATGACATCACAATAGGTTAAATCACTGCTCTATGTAATAAAAGTGAGCCAAGTAGAGGACATAAGTACATAAGTAATGCCACACTGGGAAAAGACCAAGGGTCCATCGAGCCCAGCATCCTGTCCACGACAGCGGCCAATCCAGGCCAAGGGCACCTGGCGAGCTTCCCAAACGTACAAACATTCTATACAATCAAGCCATTGTGACATCACTAATGAGGTTGGCTCTTATTGGTGGAATGAGCCACTATGACATCACAATAGGTTAAATCACTGCTCTATGTAATAAAAGTGAGCCAAGTAGAGGACATAAGTACATAAGTAATGCCACACTGGGAAAAGACCAAGGGTCCATCGAGCCCAGCATCCTGTCCACGACAGCGGCCAATCCAGGCCAAGGGCACCTGGCAAGCTTCCCAAACGTACAAACATTCTATACATGTTATTCCTGGAATTTTGGAGTTTTCCAAGTCCGTTTAGTAGCGGTTTATGGACTTGTCCTTTAGGAATCCGTCCAACCCCTTTTTAAACTCTGCTAAGCTAACCGCCTTCACCACTTTCTCCGGCAACGAATTCCAGAGTTTAATTACACGTTGGGTGAAGAAAAATTTTCTCCGATTTGTTTTAAATTTACTACACTGTAGTTTCATCGCATGCCCCCTAGTCCTAGTATTTTTGAAAAGCGTGAACAGACGCTTCACATCCACCTGTTCCACTCCACTCATTATTTTATATACCTCTATCATGTCTCCCCTCAGCCGTCTCTTCTCCAAGCTGTATAGCCCTAGCCTCCTTAGTCTTTCTTCATAGGGAAGTCGTCCCATCCCCGCGGAGTTGCAATGTGGATTCACTCACCTGATGTGCCCATTAAGGTTCGAAGCTCTTTTTCCACATTGACTTGCTGATCCTCCAATGCCTGCTGTCTGGATCTGGAGACGGAACAAACTTGCTTGTAACACCGGATGTTACAGACTGAAATACAAACCTTTGCCCCTGTATGCAAATTTCTCTCATGCACATTCATTATAGGTATCCTGAAAACCTAACTGAATGGGGGTGTCCTGAGGAGTGGGTTGAGAACTTCTGCCCTACAGTGTATGTAATTCTATGCAAAAATAAATCTCCCAGAACCAGGGGTGGACTGACAGTGATTTGGGTCCTTGGCCAATAAGGGTCATGAGCCCGTAACCACCTATCAAACATGATTAAATGAGATGGAAGTTAGGGTAGAGTGGGCCCCTACTGCTATGGGACCTCGGGCACTATTGTTTCAATGGTCAGTCCACCCCTGCCCAGAACCTACATGGAAACTATGAACGTCTACGAATTTACTTTTTTTTCTCTTACAGCAAGACTGGGAAAGAACTGTACTTTCGCTTCTCTCCGTCTTCTTTCAAGCACAGAAGAGACTGGGAAATTCAAGCTTGTATTGTACTTGAGGTGAACACCTACCCCAGGGTTCAATTTGCTTCTTTTGTGCTAGTACAGAGCTGAGTAGATTTCACGCACTCACTTGTACATCAGTTCCGACTCCTGTCTCAGCAAAAGCTGCTTCTCGTGGATCAGCTTGAACCAGTCCACCATGAGGGTATCCTCCAGTTCATCTACATATAAGACAAGATTACACGTCATGACAATGGCATCCAAGAATACACTTTCCGAGCTAGTAGCCATCTGTAAACATGAGGTGCGTATGCTAAAGGAAGGCCTGCTTTATACACTGAGGGGTCCTTTTACTAAGTTGCGCCAAAAAATGGCCTGTGTTGATGTAGACATGTGTATTGGACGCGCGCAGGTCCATTTTTCAGCGCACCTGCAAAAATGGCCTTTTTAGGGGGGGGGGGGGACACCATAAATGGACATGCGGCAAAATAAAAATTGGTGCACATCCATTTTGGGCCTGAGACCTTACCGCCAACCCACTGACTTGGCGGTAAGGTCTCATGCGTTAACCAGGCGGTAAACTCTTTACACTAAGGGGGGAAGTTATCAATGTAGACTATTGTTAAGATGTTTTATTTTACCATTAACTCCTGCTCTTTTAGCACAAATCCCATTTTATGCAATGAGACCTAGGGGGAAGTTTTATTATTAATATTATTGTACTATTACATAGTAACATAGTAGATGGCAGAAAAAAGACCTGCACGGTCCATCCAGTCTGCCCAATAAGACAACTCATGTGTGCTACTTTTTGTGTATACCCTACTTTGATTTTTGATTTGTACCTGTGCTCTTCAGGGCACAGACCGTATAAGTCTGCCCAGCACTATCCCTGCCTCCCACCACCGGCTCTGGCACAGGCCGTATAAGTCAGCACTATCCCCACCTCCCAACCACCAGCCCCGCCTCCCACCACTGGCTCTGGCACAGACCGTATAAGTCTGCCCAGCACTATCACTGCCTCCCAACCTCCAGTCCCGCCTCCTACCACCGGCTCTGGCACAGACCGTATAAGTCTGCCCAGCACTATCCCCGCCTCTCAACCACCGGCTCTGGCACAGACTGTATAAGTCTGCCCAGCACTATCCCCGCCTCTCAACCACCGGCTCTGGCACAGACCGTATAAGTCTGCCCAGCACTATCACTGCCTCCCAACCTCCAGTCCCGCCTCCCACCACCAGCTCTGGCACAGACCGTATAAGTCTGCCCAGCACTATCCCCGCCTCCCAACCACCTGCCCCGCCTCCCACCACCGGCGCTGGCACAGACCGTATAAGTCTGCCCAGCACTATCCCCGCCTCTCAACCACCGGCTCTGGCACAGACCATATAAGTCTGCCCAGCACTATCCCCGCCTCCCAACCACCAGCCCCGCCTCCTGATCTTGACTAAGCTCCTGAGGATCCATTCCTTCTGAACAGGATTCCTTTATGTTTATCCCACGCATGTTTGAATTCCGTTCCCGTTTTCATCTCCACCACCTCCCGGGGGAGGGCATTCCAAGCATTATTGTGCTATTATTGTACACTGCTCAGGTCTGCCAGTTAGTATAAGTGGTATATTAAATTTTAATAAACAAACATTGTGGGCTACTGATAAGATGGGTCGTTTTACCACAAGTCCAATGAGACCCTGTGCTAAAATAACCAGTCTTAAAGGTAGCCCATGTTGAGAACTTCCGCCTTTGATGTAATCAATCAGTATGAAGAGGGAGCCTTGTCTGAAAATTAATTTCATATAAGTTTGAAGGCATTAAGGCCAAACACTCATGTTAGGAGCAGGGGCGTATCTGCGTGGGGCCTCAGGGGCCTGGGCCCCCGCAGATTTTGCCCTGGACCCCCCTACCGCCATCAACCCTCCCCCGCTGCCGTTCTTACTTTTGCTGGCGGGGGACCCCAAACCCCCGCCAGCCGCCCCGCGGTGTTTGAAATTCATCTTCGGCCTCCGTGGCCGTGCTGCTGTGATAGGCGCTGTTGAAATCCACTTCGGAGTCTGACGTCGTTGTACGTTGTACGTGCTGCGACGTCAGACTCCGAAGTGGATTTCAACAGCGCCTATCACAGCAGCACGGCCACGGAGGCCGAAGATGAATTTTAAACACCGCGGGGCGGCTGGCGGGGGTTTGGGGTCCCCCGCCGGCTGAAGAAGACGTTTTTACGGCAGCGGCAGGTGGAAGCAGACCTCGGCTGGCGGGGGTTGGGGTCCCCCGCCAGCAAAAGTAAGAACGGCAGCGGGGGAGGGTTGGCGGCGGGAGGGGGGTGGAGAGAGTCATTGGTGGCGGCGGCGGCGGCGGCGGGGGGGGGGCTAAAATGTGCCCCCTCCCTCTGGCTCTGGCCCCCCCTACCGCCGGAGTCCAGATACGCCCCTGGTTAGGAGTCCATAACTGGAGAACCTATTGGCCAAAACCACTGACCACCGTCCCTCCAAAAATAAACACGAAACCACTCACCTCCCTCACAACTGCGCAGCTCTTTCTCCAGGTCAACACCTTTCAGTTCCAGCTCATCCAGTTGCTTCTCAATGTCGTGCAGCTGCTGCTGTATCTTTTCTTCCGGAACATAGTCCGGGCGAAGCTGTAAAAAAAAATCCAGGGAAAGTAGTGGTGATATGAGCTCTCTGCAGGGAGGGGTGGCGCCTCCTGCAGGCCCTTGCTGTACCTATTCCCTCTAGTGTCCTCCCCCATGACCAGATTTTACACCAGGGGCCTAGCCAGACTTCGGCGGGAGGGGGGTCCAGAGCCCAAGGTGAGGGGGCACATTTTAGACCTCCCCACCATTACCGAACCCCCCCCCCCCCCCCCGGCCGACGATGCCAACCCCCCCCCCCCCCCATTGCCACCGCCGCAACCACCAACTTTGAGAACCCCTGCCAACGACCCTCTGGACCCCCCTCCCGCCGCCAACCCTCCCCAGCCGTGGGCTACCTTTGCTGGTGGGGGACCCCAATCCCCGCCAGCCGAGGAGGTCCCCTTCTTCCCGCGAAGGCTTCGTTCTGTCTCTGACGTCCTGCACATTGTACATGCAGGATGTCAGAATCACAGAAACAGAATGAAGCCTTGCAGATCAGCCAGGCTTTGTTCTGTTTCTGTGCAGGACGACAGAAACAGAATGAAGCCTTCACGGGAAGAAGGGGACCTCCTCGGCTGGCGGGGATTGGGGTCCACCGCCAGCAAAGATAGCCCACGGCGACAGCAGGGGAGGGTTGGCGGCAGGAGGGGGGGGTCGAGAGGGTCGTTGGCAGGGGGTCCAGGGCCAAATCTATGGGGGCCCAGGCCCCCCTGGCCCCACATAGCTACGCCACTGTTTTAGACTATCTACCTGAAAAAGCATATTGGAAAATGTTTTCGGAACTGTGTCCCTTTACTAAACACATTCCCCTCATTCCGTAAACTGGAGCCTAAATATAGGTGTTAATAGTGAACCAAATTTATAGAATATTAAGCAGTTACATGCATGATTTCCGTCACAAAATGGCAGTTACATGTGTAAGTGCCAAATGACATTTTATAAACAGTGCACCTAATTTGCATAGCACGCAACTGCAAGGGGACATTACCATGAAATTCAGAACGTCCAGGGTAGCATTTTCAGAAGTGTTCCCCCTTCCACGCGCAGGAGCCAAGAAACAGACAAGAGCTCCGGAGTCTCAACGCGCGGATGAGGCGATGGAGCAGAAATTAGGAACTAGGCAACATTCTGGGGACGGGGGAGCCTATTAGGGAAAGATGGGCTCCAACTTAACCAGGGTGGAACCATTTGACTCCTAACTCACTTACCCTGTCCTTTTATCATCACCTCTTTATTCCCTTACCCTTAATTGTTCTGTCTGTTTACCTGTCTTATCTAGATTGTAAGCTCTTTGAGCAGGGACTGTCTTCTGTGTATGGTGTACAGCGCTGCGTACGCCTTGTAGCGCTATAGAAATAGATGGAACAACTTTTAAACTAGAAATTGGGAGAAGGCCGAAGTCGCTCAAAACTGCATGGCTTGGGACAAGATATCTTTAAAACATATCACCAAAACAGGGAAAATAGGGCATCCCAATAACAAGGTTGCAATAGAGACCATAGTAGACGAGGTGTCTTTAAATACAGAGCAGAAAGATCTTAAAGATTTGTCAACCGCTCAGCAAGTTGTAAATAAGAACGAACATGGTTTGAAATGTTTGCATGCAAATGCCAGAAGCCTAAGAAATAAAATGGAAAAGAATATACTGCATTAAATGAAAAGACAGATATAGTGGGTGGAAGGAAGATGGCCAATGGGACACTGTCATATCAGGGTACAAGTTATATCACAGCTATAGGGTGGATCAAATTGGTGGAGTGGTAGCAATTAAGAAGGGCCTTGAATTGAAGAGACTATAAAATTCTGCAGGACGCAAAACACATCTTGGAATCCCTATGGATGTCTGTCCCCTTCTCCTCTACTGCTAATTCCAGACTCTGTTCCTTTTATCTCGCTGCACCTCACGCCTGGAATAGACTTCCCGAGCCTGTACGACTTTGGCCATTTTCAAATCCAGGCTAAAAGCCCACCTCTTTGACGCTGCTTTTGACTCCTAACCATTACTCACTTGCCCTGTACCCTTTTATCCCCACCTCTTTAATTCCCTTACCTCTTAGTTGTTCTGTTTGTCTGTCCTATTTAGATTGTGAGCTCTTTGAGCAGGGACTGTCTCTTCATGTATGGTGTACAGCGCTGCGTATGCCTTGTAGCGCTATAGAAGTGATAAGTAGTAGTAGTAGTAGTAGTAATGTAGAAGCCTGCCCTTGCAGATCAGCAACGCGGCCGCGCAGGCTTCAGTTTCTGTGAGTCTGACGTCCTGCACGTATGTGCAGGACGTCAGACTCACAGAAACAGAAGCCTGCGCGGCCGCGTTGCTGATCTGCAAGGGCAGACTTCTACATGGAATGTTGCTAGTGGAGGAGTAGCCTAGTGGTTAGTGCAGTGGAACATGGGATGTTGTTACTATTTGAGATTCTGGAATGTTGCTATTACTTGAGATTCTACATGGAATGTTGCTACTATTTGAGATTCTACATGGAATGTTGCTATTCCACTAGCAACATTCCATATTTAGATTGTGAGCTCTATGAGCAGGGGCTGTCTTTTCGTGTATGGTGTACAGCGCTGCGTATGCCTTGTAGCGCTACAGAAGTAATCAGCAGTAGTAGTAGTAAAGGGGAAAAGGATAGTGATAGGAGTGTACTACTGTCCACCTAGAAAGGACGAACAGACAAATACAAAAATATCAGAAATTAGGGAGGAAACAAACTGAGTAGCGCAATAATAATGGGTGATACTGACTGGGTAAATGTAACATCAGGGCATGCTAAGGAGGTAACATTTCTTGATAAAATCTAGAACTGCTTTATGGAGCAGCTGGTTCAGGAACCAACAAGAGGGGAAACAATTCTAGACCTAGTCCTTAGTGGAGCGCATGATCTAGTTGCAGGAGGTAATACTGCTGGGGCCACTTGATAACAGGGATCATAACATGATCAGATTTGATATAATGTCTGGAGTACAGACACATAAGAAACCAATATGTTAGCATTTTACTTTCAAAAAGGAGAGACTATGATAAAATGAGGAGAATGGTAAAAAAAAAAAAAGCTTCAACAACGCAGCTGCAAAGGTCAAAAATTTACATCAGGCATGGATGCTATTCAAAAATACCATCCTGGAAGCCCAGAAGAGATATATTCCATGTATTAAAAAAGGAGGAAGGAATTAAAAAGTGAAGTGATGGAAGATATTAGAGCTAAAAGAGGGGAAAGGAAAATGGGACTTCATATACCGCCTTTCTGTGGTTTTTGCAACTACATTCAAAGCGGTTTACATACCAGCTTATAATTGAAAAAGAAAAACGCCTATATTGCGACCCAAATCGGGAGATAGACGTTTATCTCACAAAAACGAATAAAGCGGTATAATCGAAAGCCGAATTTGGACGTTTTCAACTGCACTTCGTTGCGGATGCGGACAAAGTTGATGGGGGCGTGTCAAAGGCGTGGTGAAGGCGGAACTGGGGCGTGGTTATCAGCCGATCAGAGATAGGCGCCTTTCACCGATAATGGAAAAAAAATATGCGTTTTTAGCGAGAATTTAGGGCACTTTTCCTGGACCCTGTTTTTCCATGAATAAGGCCCCAAAAAGTGCCCTAAATGACCAGGTGACCACTGGAGGGAGTCGGGGATGACCTCCCCTGACTCCCCCAGTGGTCACAAACCCCCTCCCACCACAAAAATATGCCGTTTCACAACTTTTTATGTTCACCCTCAAATGTCATACCCACCTCCCTGGCAGCAGTATGCAGGTCACTGGAGCAGTTATTAGGGGGTGCAGTGGACGTCAGGCAGGTAGACCCAGGCCCATCCCCCCCCCACCTGTTACACTTGTGCTGGTAAATGGGAGCCCTCCACACCGCCCCCCCAAACCCACTGTACCCACATGTAGGTGCCCCCCTTCACCCCTTAGGGCTATAGTAATGGTGTAGACTTGTGGGCGGTGGGTTTTGAGGGGGATTTGGGGGGCTCAACACCCAAGGGAAGGGTGCTATGCACCTGGGAGCTCTTTTACCTTTTTTTTTTTTTTTTTGTAAAAGTGCCCCCTAGGGTGCCCGGTTGGTGTCCTGGCATGTGCACTACGAATCCTGGCCCCTCCCACGAACAAATGCCTTGGATTTATTCGTTTTTGAGCTAGGCGCTTTCATTTTCCATTATCACTGAAAAACAAAAACGCCCAGCTCACAAATCATCGAATAAAACATGGACGTCTATTTTTTTCGAAAATACGGTTCAGTCCGCCCCTTCACGGACCCGTTCTCGGAGATAAACGCCCATGGAGATAGACGTTTTTGTTCAATTATGCCCCTCATAGTATATTCAGGTACTTATTTGTACCTGGGGCAATGGAGGGTTAAGTGACTTGCCCAGAGTTACAAGCAGCTGCAATGGGAATCGAAACCAGTTCTCCAGGATCAAAGTCCACTGCACTAACCACTAGGCTACTCCTCCTTCAGAAAATAGAAGAAAGATCCAACTGAAAATAACAGGAAACAGCATAAGGAATGGGAAGTCAAATGCAAAGCGCTGATAAAGAAGGCAAAGGTTGTGTTGGAGGTTAAAAAAGAAAAATGTGGAGGGGCATTTTCGAACAGGGACGACCATCTCTAAGGGAGCCCAACTCTAAGGATGGTGCCGCGAAGGGGCGGAGCAACGCGTATTATCGAAACAAGATGGACATTTCCAGGAATAACAAAATATAACCTAACAAAAATAGAACATCCCTGAGCTACATACGCTATTTGACATTATTTAGCGCAAATGTTCTAAATAGGTAAGTTTTAATCTGTTTGCAGAATTGGTTATAAGAGATTTCAGACATTAAGATATCCTTAATAGCCTTATCCAAACGAATTGCCTGATATGAAAAAAGAATATCAATTATTCTAGTTCTCGTATTTTTAGAGAATGAAAAAGGAAAAGTTCTGAAATCCTTGTTTTATTAACAAAAACAAGACGATTCAATAAGTGAAGTGGGGATAGGCCATACGTAATCAAACATATAAACGGCAAGTGACCGACTCACCTGCAAATGCGCAGTAGAGTTGGAACGCTGAGAGGTAGAAGTCCAAGCCCCGCCTCCACCAGCAGTACAGCCCAATAGGGAGGAGGGCTTGGAAATTGGAGAGAGCAGGGAGGGAAGGAGGGGGCAGACCTGAGGGAAACAGACGCTGGGGGGGAGGGCAGGGGAGAGAGCAGGGTTGGTGGACGGGGGGAGGCCATAGGAAAACAAAAAACTAGCCCGTTGTTACGGGCTTAACGGCTAGTTTTATACATAAAACAAGAAAATTTAAACAGAATCCTGGCTTGCACAGGGAGCCAATGGTGCTTCACATAATAACTGGATATACTCTCAAACCTTTTTAAAGAAAAAATTAGACGTAAAGCTACATTCTGTATAGTGAGAAGTTTAGCTCAATAGATTAAGGAATATACGACCATTTCCATGGCTCCCGTTTTTATGTTCCCTCACTTCCCTGCTTCTTATGTGATACTCTTAATTTTCTGTTATGTCTTATTTTTCATATTCTTGGGTAAGAATAAACTGTGTTAAATGTGAGAAGTTTCTCTTGTTTTGTACTTTACCCAGCCAGGGGTCTAAGAAATCAGTTGAGGAATTTGTCCGGGAAAGGTGTCGGGTTGCTGGTTCTGAGATCCAACACCTAGGGGCCCAAACAAAAGTGGTGTTTCTGCTCGGTTCTATTTGGATCAGAACCGCCAAGCGATGACAGGCGCACATGTCGCAATTGGCAAAGTCCAGAGAATTAGTCCTAACTAGCAACTGACCGAAGGTACGGTTCTTAGGACATACGGCGAACGGTGAGAAAAGGAAGACGGCTGTGGTAAGTACTTGGGGTATTTGGGGGTTTCTGTTTGTGCAGCGCTGCGTACGCTTTTTTAGCGCTATAAAAAATGCTAAATAGTAACTATGTCGTTATGGGCAGCTGTTTGCCCATTTCCCTTTTAAACTGGAGACACTTCTACATATAGTTTTGAGCCATTTTGCAAATTTGGGCAACTGCACAATGTAATTATATAACGAGCCAATTAGTGCCAATAACTGGCACTTTAATAATCATCTTAGAAATATGCCCACCAGAATACAAAATCACCCACTGGACAAGGAATGGAATAAAAAGAGGAGGTGGAATAGCTATAATTTACAAACCCGAATTCACCATCACAATCACGGGTGAATCTACCTCCCCACAACTCGAAATTGCATCGACAAGAATAAACCATCCAAATCTAACAGGCCACCTCAACACAATCCTATTCTACAGACCCCCAGGGAAATGGCAAGACTCCCAAACACAACTCATGGATTTCATCTCAAATTCCTGCGTATCTTCCTCAAACATCCTCATACTAGGAGACATCAACTTACACCTAGAAGATGACACCTCATTAAGCACACGAGAGTTCAAAGAATTCCTAAAACTTTGGGATCTACAAGCACCTTACATGCAACCGACTCACAAAAAAGGACACACACTAGATATCATAACGAACAAATTCGAATCGGATTCAACCATCATGATCACGGACACAAGTTGGACACCTACACTATGGTCAGACCACCATAAAGCAAATGTCACTCTCTGCTGGCGAAAAACACACTTAAACACGACCAATAAACCCGAGCGAACAACATACACAACGAGAGGAAAAATAGACTCCGCGACATTCTGGCAACAGATCTATCAGTACGAGTGGACAACAAACGCTGACACCATCCAATTCCTCCAAGAATGGGATGAGCTATGTACAACAACATTAGACAAAATCGCCCCAACCCAAACTAGAACATCACACAGGAAAAAAACAAACCCATGGTTCACCGAAGAGCTGAAAAAACTTAAAACACAAGTCAGGAAACTAGAACGAGCTTGGAACAAAAAGAAAGACGAACAAACACTAAACGACTGGAAACTACTTCGGAGAAAATACAAATACGCCATAAAACAAACAAAAAGACAACACTACAAAACAATAATAGGACCAAATTACAAAGACACACATAAACTCTTCAGCCTTGTGAACAAACTGCTAGATACCACACCAGTTACAAATAACGGTGAAAATATACCAGACGTCGACAACCTTGCGAAGTACTTCAAGGAGAAAATCATACTATTACGACACAAAATACCCGCCAGTCCCATAGAATACGCCACTCTTCTAGACTGTCTGGACCCAGAAGAAGGAGCACACCCAGCAGACAGAACCTGGACCGAGTTCGAACCACTACCAGAAGACCTCATCTCTAAAGCTCTCAAAAAATATGCCAAATCCAACTGCAAACTAGACGCATGCCCAAACAGCCTCATGAAATCAGCCCCTCAACAATTCACAATTGACCTAACGAATCATGTAAATTACATGCTACAAAATGGACTCTTCCCAAAAGAAAAAGGAAAAATCTTACTCACCCCAATTCCAAAAGATACAAAGAAAAACCTGAGCGAAATTACCAACTACAGACCAGTAGCATCCATACCACTAATAACCAAGTTAACCGAAGGGATGGTAACCAAACAACTCACAAACTATCTAAACAAACACTCAATACTACATGATGCCCAATCCGGATTCCGATCGAACCATAGCACAGAAACAGTACTAGTCACCCTTATGAACAAATTTAAGCAAATAATAGCAACCGGGAACAATATACTCCTCCTACAATTTGACATGTCAAGCGCCTTTGACATGGTCGACCATGAAATCCTACTACACATACTTGAATACTTCGGCATTGGAGGAAATGTCCTAAGCTGGTTCAAGGGGTTCCTAACCCTGCGCTCGTATCAAGTTACATCACACTCAACCACGTCCAAGGCATGGATACCGGAATGTGGAGTTCCACAAGGATCACCCCTCTCACCAACTATTTTCAACCTAATGATGATCCCCCTAGCAAAACTCCTATCAAACCATAACCTCAATCCACATATATACGCTGATGATGTGACAATATATATCCCCTTCAAACATGACATCAAAGAAATCTCCAACGAAATCAATCAAAGCCTACACATCATGAACACATGGGCAGACACATTCCGTCTGAAATTAAATGCAGAAAAAACTCAATGCCTGGTACTCACCTCCCAACACAACACCAATGAATTCAACGCGATAAACACACCAAACCTAAACCTTCCAATCTCAGAAACGCTAAAAATTCTTGGAGTCACTATCGACCGCCACATAACACTGGAAACCCACGCAAACAACACAACTAAGAAGATGTTCTACTGCATGTGGAAACTGAAAAGGATAAGACCACTCTTCCCAAGATTCGTCTTTCGTAACCTCGTGCAATCCCTCGTCCTCAGCCATCTGGATTACTGCAACTCATTATACGCAGGCGGCAAAGAGCAAACACTGAGGAAACTTCAAACAGCCCAGAACACAGCAGCCAGACTCATCTTCGGAAAACCAAAATATGAAAGGGCAACACCACTACGAGAGAAACTACACTGGCTTCCACTGAAGGAACGCATCACCTTCAAGGTATGCACACTAGTCCACAAGATCATCTACGGCGAAGCCCCAGCCTACATGTCCGAGTTGATTGACCTACCACCCAGAAATGCTAGGAGATCTTCCCGAACATACCTCAACCTCCATTTCCCTACTTTCAAGGGCGTGAAATACAAGACGCTACACGCGTCAACCTTTTCTCACACGAGCACGCAGCTTTGGAACTCACTGCCATGCAACTTAAGAGCGATCCACGAACAAGCATCCTTCCGCAGATTACTGAAGACCCACTTGTTTGAGTCAATCTACGGAAAAAACCAAAACACATAGAGTCTACACTCACTTACATCAATGCATCACACATCCACTCAAGATCTCTCATTCCCCCCAATTCCACATTACTCATACATATACTTACAGGAATAGGTAAACCATGTGCCTAAATGTCTTAACACTACCCTTAAACTTCCTATTATCTCCTCCCAAAGTCTCCCTGTTGATGTCCCATTGTGATATTCCTAATGATAATTTGATTATCATAACTTGTACAATGTAACCCATAACCAATTGGTATCAACTGTATTCTCTGTATTCATATCTTATTGTAAGCCACACTGAGCCCGCAAAGAGGTGGGAAAATGTGGGATACAAATGCAAACAATAAATAAATAAATAAATAAATAAATATTGGCACTAATTAGTTTTAATTAGAACTTATGTGCACAATTTTTACGCACGGCCCAAAAAAGAGAGCACGAAAATAGGAGGGTAATGGACGTTTTGGGGCGTGGTTGTGTGTTATGCATGGAATTATAGAATTTCGGGGCTCCGCATGTAAATTTAGTTGCAGGCATTTGTAGCACGTTTTCGGCAGATTTTAAAGACAACGGGAGAAAAGATCAAGGAAACAAAACCAATTTCGCTTCCTCGGGCATCACGCGCACGCGATGACACACACAGCACAGTATGGATTTGCAGATTACTTTAACTCATACCTTGGAAGGAGACTCGGTCATACCACGGGGAGATTTCTGGGGCCTTTGCGGATCCAAAGGTCGATCTAGAAAAGAGAAAAGCTTGGTGAGAACGGAACATCTTATCCAAGACATGACACGGTTGTTTTTTATGTACATGTAAAACGACATTCATAATCTACTTTTTCTGCTTACTGAGATTCAAGGTGGGATTACATTAAACCAAAATAAAGTTTAAGTATTCACTATCTCAATCATTCCCAATTCACCTAAAATAACAGGCCTAACTATTGTGGATAAACCTTATCAATAATTCAGAAAATAACAGAACCAGATGGCATGCTACCGTGGAGGGGCATAATCGAACGGCGCCGGCCATCTCTAAGGCCGGCGCTGTAAAGAGGTGTCCCGAGCCGAATTATCGAAACAAGATGGCCGGCCATCTTTCGTTTCGATAATACGGTTGGGGCTGGCCAAATGTCAGAGATGGCCGGCATCGGTTTTCGCCGATAATGGAAACCGATGCCGGCCATCTCAAACCGGGCCAAATCTAAGGCATTTGGTTGTGGAAGGGGCCAGCATTCGTAGTGAACTGGTCCCCCTGACATGCCAGGACACCAACCGAGCACCCTAGGGGGCACTGCAGTGGACTTCATTAATAGCTCCCAGGTACATAGCTCCCTTCCCTTGGGTGTTGAGCCCCACAAATCCCCCCAAAACCCACTCCCCACAATTGTACACCACTACCATAGCTCTTATGGGTGAAGCGGGGCACCTACATGTGGGTACTGTGGGTTTCGGGTGAGTTTTGGAGGGCTCACATTTACCACCACAAGTGTAACAGGTGGGGGGGGGGGCCTGGGTCCGCCTGCCTGAAGTGCACTGCACCCACTAAAACTGCTCCAGGGACCTGCATACTGCTGTCATGGACCTGGGTATGACATTTGAGGCTGGCATAGAGGTTGGCAAAAAATGTTTTTTTTTTTAGGGTGGGAGGGGGTTGGTGACCACTAGGGGAGTATGGGGAGGTCATCCCCAATTCCCTCCGGTGGTGAGCTGGGACACCTTTTTGAGGCTTGGTCCTAAAAATAAATGGACCAAGTAAAACCAGCCAAATGCTCGTCAGGGCTGGCCTTCTTTTTTCCATTATCGGCTGAGGGCGGCCATGTGTTAACCATGCCCCCATCCCGCCTTCGCTAAGCCTCCAACACGCCCCCTTAAGCTTTAGCCGCTCCTGCAACGGACTGCAGTTGAGGCCGGCCAAAATCGGCTTTCGATTATGCCAATTTCGCCGGATTTGAGAGATGGCCGGCCTTCTCTTTCGAAAATAAGCTGGATTAGTCACCTTCCTCCTGGTATTTCCAGCTGAAACAAATCCACATTTTGAACCTTTTCCTAAATATATGACTCTTTTCACCTCCTTTCCTTTTTATGCTTACTGTATCAAGCTGTATCATTGTATGATTGACTGTTAACTGCCTTGTAGCCTCTGAGGAAAGGTGGTGGTGAGAAGGAGGGTTATTATAGCTGCTCATTGTTATTATTGTTTTCTATTTGTAATTTATACACAACAGTTGCACAGCATATTGTTCCTTTTTATATTTTAATAAAAAGATTAAAATATAAAATCATAAGTGTTCGAGGCTTCTGCAGATGAGGACAGCGCCCACGGGGATGGGGCGGGGACGGGGCCTGCGGGGATGGGGCGGGGACAGAGATAGGGCCTGCGGGGATGGGCGGTGACGGTGACAGGGTCTACAGTGACAGGGTCTGCGGGGACAGGACGGAGACGGAGACAGGGTCAAACTTTGTCCCCGTGTCATTCTACAACACAGAGAACAAAGCCACCCTTACCACTGAAAAAAATAACACCAGTTCAGAGCAGGCATTAGGGTGTTTGAAGAGAGGATCTGTCACGATTCTGTCTCTAAAATCTGCTGGGTTTTTTTCATTTTGAAGCCGAAGGAAGCCCACGCAAACCCCTAAGCACCTGTTGTGAGAAACAAAATGTGTACGAATCCGAGCAAACCTGAAAGTGAACACACACGTCAGCGCCCGCTTCCTGTGCTTAAATTTAAGCTTTCCAAGTTTAAAAAAAGAAAAATTGAAAAGCTTATATCTAAAGATGCAGAAAACAGACACCAATGTGTGCTTCACGTTCGGGGTTTCCCTAGCGCATGCACACAGGAGCTGGGCTTGCCGCAAAATTCCTCTGCGCATGCACCAAGCACATCCCCTCCCCCTTGTTTTCTCTTTAACAGAGCACACATATGATTTGCCATTTCCTTTGAGCATTGGCGAGCTAATTTTCTGCGCTGTTCTAGAGGTATCGTTTCTGTACTGTTGGCTTACCGCAGGAGTTCTGAGCATCGGGGCATCAGTGTGGAAGTTCCTGAGGCAGGGAAAGGGGGTCAATATTGTACGTTTGCTTGTTGCTTCTTGATGGGAGAATGGAATGGGGGAGCACAAATGGCTTCCATGTTCACTAGTGCACAATTTTGTTGCTCATTTTCAAAGCACTTAGCCTTCCAAAGTTCCATAGAAATCTATGGAACTTTGGAAGGCTAAGTGCTTTGAAAATATGCATATGTGGACTGAGATATGCCGAAACACAGACTGTGCAAATGATAAGCGGTCAGATTCTCCCAGTCTAGGATTAAAAAAAAAAAATCAAACACATCCTTACCAGCTGCCCATTTCGACTGGGCAGACTCAATGTTGCTGTCTTGCCAGTTTTGCTGAAATGCTGGCCAATCTTTGGAGATATCCAAGTTAGGAACCAGTAGCTTCTTCTTCTTAGGAAGTTCTCCAGATGGACCTGAACAAAAAACACAATCAAGGAACTTTGCACTTCAAAAGAAGTCAACCTCGATCCCGATACACTCTTCAGATGCGATTATTAACTCCTTCCTCCCATTTCAGGGCTAATGTCTCAGCCTTCCATTCAGTGGCATAGCTATGGGGAGCCTTGGGGCCACCCCCCCCCCAATTGGATCCGGGGCCCCCGGTTTGGCTGGCGGGGGTCCTCAACTCCTGCCAGCTGAATGAAGCCTTCTCCAGCGCTGTTCTCTGCACATTGCCTGCCCCGCTTCCCTCTCACGTCGTGTGCAAGCTTGGTTTTGGTGAAACTGAGCATGCTCGACACTTCACCATCATTAAAAAATGAGCATGCTCCTTTCCTCTGAGAGAATTCAATCTCTGTAACCATTTACTCTTGTTTTAGAGTGGATCTTGCTTTTGAGTACGTGTAAAACAATAGAAAGACTAATTAAATAATCCACTGGTTGACATTTTCATCTGATATTGGCTTTCTGCCTCTGTAGGAGTTAAGCAAACAAGTTTGCATAGGCTAAATGAAATTCTAACTACTAATTTCATTAGTTGAAATAAAGAGAGGGGCATTTGATGTACATGAGCATTAAAAAAATATTGTACAATACTAGAATGCTATAAACCTGTGCGTTATACACCTACCAACAGGAAAGCAAACCTTATAAACAAATTCATATGGGCATGCACACACAGCAAAATTTTCCCGACAGATTGCTCTATATGAGCTCAATACGCGTAGAAAAAAATTCTAATACCAAAACGCAGAAAACGATGCCAGATAAAGACCACACAGCCCATCCATATCAACTGCTCAGCTCTACAATCCTTTCCTCCCCCTTTAGGGATTTGTCCCATGCTTAATTCAGATACAGCCCTTGTCTCCACCACCTCTGCTGGGAGGCCACTGTACCTATTATTTTTATTACATTTGTACCCCGCGCTTTCCCACTCATGGCAGGCTCAATGCGGCTTACATGGGGCAATGGAGGGTTAAGTGACTTGCCCAGAGTCACAAGGAGCTGCCTGTGCCTGAAGTGGGAATTGAACTCAGTTCCTCAGGACCAGAGTCCACCACCCTAACCACTAGGCCACTCCTCCACTGTTGCTACTATTTGAGATTCTACATGGAATGTTGCTATTCCACTAGCAACATTCCATGTAGAAGTCTGCCCTTGCAGATCACCAATGTGGCCGCACAGGCTTCTGCTTCTGTGAGTCTGACTCCTGCACATACGTGCAGGACGTCAGACTCACAAAAACAGAAGCCTGCGCAGCCTTCTACATGGAATGTTGTTAGTGGAATAGCAACATTCCATGTAGAATCTCCAATAGTAGCAACATTCCATGTAGAGTCTCCAATAGTATCTATTTTATTTTGGTTACATTTGTACCCCGCGCTTTCCCACTCATGGCAAGCTCAATGCGGCTTACATGGGGCAATGGAGGGTTAAGTGACTTGCCCAGAGTCACAAGGAGCTGCCTGTGCCTGAAGTGGGAATCGAACTCAGTTCCTCAGTTCCCCAGGACCAAAGTCCACCACCCTAACCACTAGGCCACTCCTCCACTCCACATATTCTGAGCCTAACCCCTTTTGCTTTCATCCTAAGCCCCCTCATTCCAGAGCTTCCTTTCAATTGAAAGAGATTCGTCTCCTGTGCATTTATGCCAAATATTTAAGCATCTCTGTCATATCTCTCTCCTCTCCCGCCTTTCTTCCAAAGAATACATATTGAGATCTTTATGTCTGTTCAAATACACTATGTGACAAATACCACTGACCATTTTAGTAGCCGCCTTCTGGACCGACTCCATCCTGTTTATATCTTTTTGAAGGTGTGATCTCCAGAACTGTACACTGTACTCTAAATGAGGTCTCACCAGAGACTTATACAGAGGTACTAACACCTCCTTTTTCCCCGTTGGCAAATTCTCTTCTGGTCTCTGGGTTTTGCCCGGCGCCAGCTATCTTGGTCTATATCAGCCCACGGCAGCCAGCATTTAATAAAACACTGACCAGTGTAGGCTGAATATTGAACAATGTAAATAATTCTTTTAAAACAACCAATCCCAAGGGAGGGAACCCAAGAGGTTTAATATTATTTCAAAATGGAGCTCTGTAAGAACAAAACAATAATCACCATTTCCTACCTCAAGATAGGTGCAGCTTCACGTTGCTACATGCAAGTTACTCGGGAAGGTATTTGCTCTTGAGAAATCATCCATGATATAAGAGCCAAAATAAAGTAAAACCTTGCACTGCTCAGTGAAAACTCTTTGAAGGTAAAATGCCTACAGACACATGTTGAGGCAGGGCTGCTGGCTGGCAACATTATACATGCCCATCAATGCATTATTTATAGGATGATCCACGGGCATGTGGGAGAAAGAAAAAGCGTGTGGAAATACTATCCGATAAAGCAGCACATCTTTTGATGCAAAAACATAAAACCTATGTCCTGCTACGTGCAACATTGACTTAGTAAAACTGGTCAAATAAGGAAACAGCTGGAGTGGAGGAGTGGCCTAATGGTTAGTGCAGCAGGCTTTGATCCTGACAACCTGGATTCAATTCTCAGTGCAGCTCTTTGTAACCTTGGGCAAGAAACTTAACTAGGGTTACCATATGTCCGGATTTACCCGGATATGTCCTCTTTTTGAGGACATGTCCACGCAAACGGGCGGGTTTTGCCAATCTGCCCATTTGTCCTACGTAGGTTACTGACGTCAGACGGGGGCGGGCCCAGGAGCAGAGAGACGCGCGACCAAAGCTGGGCGAAGACAGGCATCAGCTTTTCTTCTTGCCCGTGCAGCACCTTCGGACAGAGGAGAGAGGCGCTGCACGGGCCCGGTAAAAGGGAGGGGGGCCCGGTGGAGGGGGGGAATGGCGGCGACGACCACAAGAGGGGGCGGGGCACAGGGCGGAGGATGTCAGGAGGTGGAGCTGAGGGAAGACAGAGTAGTGAGGAAGGGAGGGGGGCCGGGGCTGCTAAAGGTATGTTTTGCTTTTTAATTTATAATGCAGGGGGAAGCGGGGGGGGGGGGGGAACGGCGACCTCGGGGGGGGGGGGTCAAGGACGGCCATACAGGACACTCCTCACGAGCGCCTTTGCCCCCTCCCGATTCTTTTTTAGATTTTTGTTGGGTAATGCTCTGGATACACAAACACTACATTGATGTGGTTTATGACACGTTTTCTTTAAGCTTAAACACAGCTCTTTTGGACATATGTAATGCTATGTCCTTTTGACCAATCACATCGCTTTTAGCTCTGCTAATGCGCTGGGATTGGCTCACAGTTTGTTTGTTTTTTCACTTTACGATTTTTCCTGGCACAGAGCTGTCCTAACGAGAGGTACAGACCTCTCGTTAGATTTCCTGCCTTTTTCCTGCGTAAAGGCAATCGGAAAAAGTTAGTGCATCTCGTTTCAATGGGGTTTGTACAAATATTGCTCATCTGCATTCCGATTTTGTTAGCTGCTAGCTTCCTCGGTAAAAGCCCTTTGATGCATGCAACGGATCAAAATTTCCTCATTGGAGGGTCGTTAAAGGCTCATTAAGGTTTAGTGCATCTGCCTCTTAGATTGTGAGCCCTCTAGGGACAGAGGAAGTACCAGCATATAATGTGAGGTGGGATCCCGTCACACTGTAGTATGTGAAAGCAACAGAATGCTGCTTGTTTACACCTTGACACAGCCATCGGGCGACACACGACCATAGTCGATGAATGTTTGAAACAGAAGCGGAGTTGCACATATTTTTCAAGCTAAAGTTTTGCTTTTCTCCACATTTAAAGTCATGATTTAGGATCTATGCAACACCGAGAAAAGGTGCAACCATTGGAGTTTTAACAAATATTTTCAGTCTATTTTTTTATGCCTATGAAGTGAACTCGCCCTCAGCAATCCTGCCACACAAAATATTTGTCGATTAGAAGTTCGAGAGAGTTCCGAGGCTTTTTCCCCTTTGAGAATGTTTTGTACTCCGGCGGGAGTTTGATTGTTATAAGTACTGCAAGCTATTTTGATTTGATTGAAAGAGTTTAGTAATTTATGAAATTATTAAGAGTCTTTTTCTTCCTCTAAATACTGAATACTGTGAGTAAAGGTTTTCAGTCCGCTAACCGGCTAAGTGACGGCATAACAGCTTCCTAACACTATGCAGAAAGACAAACAAGAACCAGATCAGTGGACACATTCAGATACTCAGTGCTGGGAGCTGCGCATGCTGGGCACTGAACATCCAGCTCTAAGATCACTGGACAGAACTGTAGAAAACAAAGTTGTTTTCTCCTCAGACTTTCCTACTACACACCAATAAAAAGATTTGTGCAATAAAACTGGACATTGGTAAAGGAGAAAAACACAACGACGATATTACTCATAGAAAGGTCGGTACCAAGCAACCATTCTGTGTGCAAAAAGAGAACATACTGAAACACACACAGGCCAAGAACACACGACTAAGAAGAATTTCCCTGGAGATCACATCACGCCTTGAATGGGGGAAGACGCTGATTAGTGCTCCGCTGGCCACCCTCTCATAAATCATGATTTTACAGCAGCTTTAAACCCCCCGTTTTGCCTCTCAGTTCAGCGGAAGACTTCTAGCAGTGGTTTTCCTGAGTATAAGTGTTATGGTGTCGAAATTGCAAAAGAAGGATAGAGAATCAGGCCGGCACGGGGAAGACTAGATCGCGGTGCTCCGAAGCCGCATGGATCAAACAGTAAGTTCAGCATGGGTAGGGGAGGTGACAACGGTGTTGGAAACCATATTAGACCAAAGATTGCTCCTGATTGATTCCAGGTTACAGCAAGTATAAAATCAGACGGAAGATCTTAGACGCGAATTTACCACCTATCAGACCAGAACCAGCGAGCTGGAAGATCATGTCACTGGAGTGGAAGACTCGCAGGCCCAACTTAAGAAAACAATGGAGGCGCCGGAGGAAAAACTGAAAGACCTGGAGAACAGGTCTAGAAAAAATAAATTTTCGATTGGTGGACCTCCCGGAGACCATCACGGATAATGAACTGATTGGGTTCTTGGAATTGTGGCTAAACCATGAATTGCACTTCCCAGACTGTTATGGACCCCTGCAGGTGAAAAGAGCCCACCGGGTTGACCCGAAACAACTAACTGCCAATAGGCCCAGAGTGGTCATTTTTAAAAATACTGACCTTTGTCAATAAGTCTGCTGTATTGCAAGCTCTTAGATCGTAAAAGGCTCTTAGCTATAAGAGTAAACGAATACTGCGTTTCCAAGAAGACTCTGCTCATGTGGTGGCCCAACTGAGATGCTTTGTGCCGATATGCACCAAGCTTCTTGGGCTCAAGATTCAATTTGCCTTACTATAGCCTCCAAATTCCAGGTGACTCACGATGGAACAGCACACCATCTGCTACCCAAGAGCCTTTGATCCGAATGGAAGCGGGAGGACACTTGAGAGTGAGAGACAGAGGAGCAGCGTGGAGAAACTGAGCCATGTTTGATCAACATCCAAGGCATACAGTAATATTTCATAATTTCTTTTTCTAAAAGGCAAATAAGACCTTATCAACCCTCGTTTAGTGGACCTTTGGTTGGGATATAGCTCAACCTCCTACCATATATTTAAACTGCCCTCCTCCCCCTTTTTTTTTTTTACTATATCTGAGGCCTCACAACTGAGCGGGTTAGCTGGGGGGGGGCTACTGTATCATCAGACTAGAATTATGTGGCGCACAATTATCCCCCCCCTTCCTCCCCAGCCCAATGTTCTTTTGATGGCAGATGGATCCTTGAATTTTCGTGAATAGAAGGGACCTGGAGGAGAGGCCTCATGCAAGATGCAGTAACCTACTGGGGAAGTGGATTACACCCCCATTAAAGGCCATGAAAGGTGATCTTCATTGCATGACATATAAGTACACTGGAGCCATTCCACGACTTCACCTGAGACTTTTAGAGGTAATGGTGGACCCAACTGATAGTCTGCAACATATCCGTGGGCTTTACTGCTCTGCATAGCACCCATGAAACAAACTGGGTCTTGCCCCTCACTCATCAGTGTTGGAGTGTTAGGGTTAAAGCTTCAAGTACGATTACCTCTAAGTAATCTGCATGGAGGGGGGGGGGGTGTGATGATGGTGACTTGGCCTTCCCTGGGCAATGGTGAACATATTACTACTGATGAACTGCAGCTAAATGTGCCTACATGCTAATCACTTGTACTTGGATATCGAGGCTAACGTGCCCCAAGAAGCCCAATAACCTGCATTGGGTTGTAGACTCAACATGGGCCTTATGGGAAATGCCTGATCACAGTCTGCTCATCACAGAGGCAATGAAGCTAATTGCCTTGGCTTGGATAATCCATTTCTTTTATGTTTGGATGTATGATACGGAAGGCTTGGGTGACTAGGCCCAGTCATCACTGCGAATTAACTTTTCAAAATCCATTGCATTTCTCTTTGTCTTTTTGTTTAATTAAGCACAGTAGTTATTAGTTGTTTAAAGGCTGGAAGTTTTCATTATTTACTGGGATTATAGACAAGGCTGGAAGTGGACTAACATGCAGTAATCCAGAAATTTAGGGAATCGAACCCAGTTCCCCAGGATCAAATGCCGCTGCACTAACCACTAGGCTACTCCTCCACTCCTTGTATTGTTAATGACCTTGAGTCGAAGAGCTTCCCTATACTTTGGGGAACGAGGCGGGGTTGTCCATTCTTCCCTCTGCTTTTTGTATTAACCTTAGGCCCTTTGATAAGGGATGTAAATGATAATCTAGACATTAATGTTATACACGTCAGACCTTACAGACCTACCTACTAGAAACGCAAAAAGATCAGCACGCACATTCCTCAATCTACACTACCCCAACTGTAAAGGACTAAAATACAAATCCACATACACAACCAGCTTCTCCTACATTTGCACGCAACTATGGAACGCACTACCGAAGGCCATAAAAACGCAAGACCTAACTATCTTCCGAAGACTACTGAAAACTGACCTGTTCAAGAAGGCATACCATAAATAACCATCCTAACTATTAAAATAATAAGAATGATCGTGAACCAGACAGAACCGAACTCTTATCACTTGACTGACCAACCTCATTACTATCAACGAACAAGCAATACCACTTTAATACTTATGCCGAAAATGATTTTTATATAATTGATGACCTAACAAAGGTTACAAGCTAAACTATTACTCTGGAACCTATGTGAAATACCATAATGTATTCTCCTTTATCATGTATGTACGCACCTTAATGCAATACCACTTTAATCCTTATATCGAAAACGATTTCTCTATAATTGATGATCTAACATATGTTACATTACAATCTATCACCATAATGTATTCTTCCTCATCATGTATGTATGCACCTTAATGCAATACAGAATGTAATTCTGTTACCGGAAATGGCAATTGCCACTAAGGCAAATTTAAGCCACATTGAGCCTGCAAATTGGTGGGAAAATGTGGGATATAAATGCTACAAACAAATAAATAAAAATACAAATTGGTCCTTATTGTTTTAAGGTGGCAGATTTTGCAGATGATATTCTGGTACATATAACAAATCCTAGGCAGTCCATGGTGGCTTTGCTTGAACTTTTTTGGGGAATATGGGGATTACGCAGGCTTTTGTTTAAACATGAATAAGTTGGAGGCCTTGTCTAAATCGGAGCAGATGCAGAGGCAATGGGGAACACAGTTTCCTTTGCAACAGGCCAAGCACATCGTTAAATATCTAGGGATACTGCTGGCAATCGACGTGACATCCCTATAGTCAATTAATGCTACACAAATGTTGGAAGCTACGTGGAAGAGATTTGCCACCGTCATTGATTGAGAGAATAAATCTGATACGTATGTAAAAGGTATTCCCCAGATGGCTCTATTACCAAACACTCCCAGTTCGGCTGATGCAAAAAGACTTGCAGTGCCTCTGTTTATTTATTTACTTATTTGTTACATTTGTATCCCACATTTTCCCACCTTTTTTGCAGGCTCAATGTGGCTTACATAGTACCGTAAGCGGCATTAGCCGATTCCGGTATGAACAGTTGCAAGGTAATATTGTGGTAGAATGAGGTACATGTATGGTAAAGACCATTGGGGAGGGTTAGGATATGTCCAGTTACGGTCTTTGGTTACGTTATGTCGCTGGTATCCATGTTTTTTATGTTGGGTCGGTGGGGTAAGCTTTTCTGAACAGATCTGTTTTTAGTGCTTTCCGGAAATTTAAGTGGTTGAGCGTAGTTTTTACTACTTTTGGTAGTGTGTTCCATAGTTGTGCACTTAAGTAGGAAAAGCTGGATGCATAACTGTACATAAGTACATAAGTAATGCCATACTGGGAAAAGACCAAGGGTCCATCGAGCCCAGCATCCTTTGCTGCTTGGGTAGTGGAGGTTTAGGCATGAGCGTGCAGGTTTTCTGGTGTTTCTGGTTGGCAGGTCGATGAGGTCTGTCATGTATCCCGGTGCCTCGCCGTAAATAATTTTATGAACTGTCGTGCAGATTTTGAAAGCAATACGTTCTTTAATTAGAAGCCAATGCAGTTTTTCTCGGAGTGGTTTGGTGCTGTCAAAACGCGTTCTTCCAAATATAAGCCTAGCTGCTATGTTTTAGGCGGTCTGAAGTTTCTTTATGATTTGTTCTTTGCATCCCGCATAGATTCCATTGCAGTAGTCTGCATGGCTTAGTACCATTGACTGTATCAGGTTGCAGAATATTTCCCTCGGGAAGAATGGTTTTACATGTTTGAGTTTCCAAATTGAGAAAAACATTTTCTTTATGGTGGATTTTCGCTTGGGTCTCTAGTGAGAGGTTTCGGTCGATTGTTACTCCGAGAATTTTCAGGCTGTCTGAGATAGGGAGGGTTAATGCTTTGCAGGTCAGATGCAAAGCATTAACAAAGAAGGCTAAAAGAGAATATGAAGAGAAACTTGCAGCAGAGGCTAAAACTCACAGTAACAACTTTTTCAGGTGCATTAGAAGCAGAAAGCCTACGAGGAAATCCGTGGGACTGTGAGATCATGAAGGAGCAAAAGGGCTGCTCAGGGAGGACAAGATCATAACGGAGCAACTGAATTAATTCTTTGCTTCTGTCTTTACAGAAGAAGATGCAAGAGATCTGCCTGTACAGGAAATGGTTTTCAAGGGTGATGATGTGGAGGAACTGAAAGAAATCTCAGTGAACCTGGAAGATGTACTGAGCCAAATTGACAAATTAAAGAGCAGTAAATCACCTGGCCCAGATGGCATACATCCAAGGGTACTCAAAGAACTCAAGAATGAAATTGCTGATCTGCTGTTAGTAATATGTAACCTGTCGTTAAAATCATCCATAGAACCTGAAGATTGTAGGGTGGCCAATGTGATGCCAATTTTTAAAAGGGTTCAAGGCGTGATCAGGGAAATTACAGACCAGTAAGCCTTGACATCGGTGCTGGGAAAAATAGTGGAAACTATTATAAAGAATAAAATTACAGAACACATAGACAAACATAGTTTAATGGGACAGAGTAAGCATGGGTTCAGCCACGGGAAGTCTTGCCTCGCCAATTTGCATCATTTCTTTGAAGGCGTGAATAAACAAGTAGATAAAGGTGAGCCTGTTGATATAGTGTATCTAGATTTTCAGAAAGCTTTTGATAAAGCTCCTCAGGAGAGACTCCTGAGAAAATTAAAGAGACATGGGATAGGAGGTGTGGATTAAGAATTGGTTATTGAACAGAAAACAAAGGGTAGGGTTAAATGGTCATTTCTCTCAATGGAGGAGGGTGAACAAGTGGAGTGCCACAGGGATCAGTACTGGGACCAGTGCTATTTCACATATTTATAAATGATATGGAAAATGGAATGACGAGTGAGGTGATTAAATTTGCAGATGACACAAAACTATTCAAGGTTGTTAAAACACATGTGGACTGTGAAATATTGCAGAAGACCTTAGGAAATTGGAACACTTGGCATCCAAATGGCAGATGAAATTTAATGTGGACAAATGCAAGGTGATGCACATTGGAAAGAATTATGCAAATCATAGTTACCTGATGCTAGGGTAAACCTTGGGGGTCACCACTCAAGAAAAAAATATAGGTGTCGTCGTAGATAATACGCTGAAATCTTCTGCTCAGTGTGTGGTGGTGGCGGCCAAAAAGGCAAACAGGATGCTAGGAATTATTAGGAAAGAGATGATGAATAAGACCAAAAATACTATAATGCCTTTTATCACTCCATGGTGGGACCACACCCTTGAGTATTGTGTTCAGTTTTGGTCACCGTGTCTCAAAAAATATATAGTGGAATTAGAAAAGGTTCAAAGAAGAGCAACCAAAATGATAAAGGGGATGGAACTCCTCTTGTATGAGGAAAGGCTAAAGAGGTTAAGGCTCTTCAGCTTTGAAAATAGACGGATGAGGGGAGATATGAAAAATCCTGAGTGGTGTAGAACAAGTAGAAGTAAATCGATGGTTTACTCATTCCAAAAGTACAAAGACTAAGGGACATTCGAGAAAGTTACATGGAAATACGTTTAAAGCAAATAGGAGGAAATATTTTTTCACTCAATGAATAGTTAAGCTCTAGAACTCTTTGCTGGAGGATGTGGTAACAGCGGTTAGTGTATCTGGGTTTAAAAAAGGTTTGGACAAATTCCTGGAGGAAGTCCATAGTCTGCTATTGAGACAGACATGGGGAAGCAACTGCTTGCCCCGGGATTGGTAGCATTGAATGTTGCTGCTAATTGGGTTTGTGCCAGGTACTTGTGACCTGGCTTGGCCACTGTTTGGAAAACAGGATACTGGGCTAGATGGACCATTGGTCTGACCCAGTATGGCTACTCATGTTCTTACTCCTTTTGGGGCTGCTTGGCGCTACAGCAATTTTAGACTATGTTAGATGTATGGCCACCATTTTAGGATGTAGACTGCTAGGATAGGATGAACAATTGCTACTGGATAAACCAGGTGCCTTTTGGGGGAAAAGACAAGGGAGAAATATTATTATTTTGCAAAATGTGTCTTGTAGCACAGAAATGTATATTACAGAATTGGACATCCTCTGAACCTCAAGCTTATTGGAACTGGAGAAATCAACTTAATCAATTAGTTACTTGGGAGGCGAGAGATGCCAGGAACTCGTATAAGATTTTAAAAAAAAAAACATTTTCTGCTGGTATGGGATCCCTACATACAAACATTTAATCCAAGAGGATAGTTTACTGCTCAATAACTTATGATGTAGATCACAATGTCAAAGAAGCAACATGTCGACACACCAGAAGGTACTTTGAGAGAGATGGGGGGAAAAGGGGGTGGGTTGAGGTTTCATTTCTGTTTTGAAGAGGCTCAGAGGGTCATAAGAGTACAGGCCTTCTGATAGCTGATTTTGATGCTAGATTTTGTTCAAGAGTAGGTTGGGAGGGAGGTTACTGTATAGCTATTGAGATATAACACCCATAAGAACATAAGTGTTGCCATACTGGGACAGACTGTTTCCAGCAGTGGCCAATCCAGGTCACAAATACTTGGCAAGATCCCAAAAGAGGAAGTTGTGAAAGCTGTATACTATGTACTTCCTTATTTGATTAGAAGAGAAGATGAGGTTTTGAGTGAGGAGGAAAGAATAAGAAGCTGTACTAGAAAGGGATAAAGAAAATGACTACTGTAATTGTAATATGCTCTGTATAGACATCAATAAAATGTTTCAACATAAAAAGAATTTCCAAACACACCTTGAAATGTTGACTATATATTGAACCGTATGAATGCCAGGAGGTGGTTCTCTTTGGCGCAATGCAAATGTTGAGACAAGCATTAGTATTATATCTGACAGATCCTCTCCAAGATACTCTGACATAGACATGAGGCGCCTTCCTCCCATGATAAGTGCAAAACTAACTCATTTGGAGATACTAACCCACGTAAAACCTGGGATCTGGAAGTAGCTTAGTGGTTAGTGCGGTGGACTTTGGTGCTGGGGAACTGGGATTGATTCCCGCTGCAGCTCCTTGTGACTCTGGGTAAAGTCATTTAACCCTCTGTCGCCCCAGATAAACCGCTTTGGATGTGGTTGCAAGAACTGTAGAAAAGCGGTATATCGAGTCCCATTCCCCTTCCCTTTTTTTCAATACTGCGAAAATGAAACAGCATGAGCAGTAGAAGTACGACAATTGCCAGAAGATGGAAAAAAGCAGCATCAAAGCTATAATTTAAGACATTTTCTTTTCCTGTGAGACTGTCATTGGAATGCATTTATGTTTCCCTTATATATCCTGATAAATTTGTCATCTTTTGCTCAATTCTTATCCAAAGAAGGCATCACTTTCGAAAGCTAATCAAAAAATGTATTACATTAGTCCAATAAAAAAAAGGTATCATCTTCTCTTGTTTTGTTTTATTTCTATTCACTATCTTCTCACCAGAAAAGTACTGGCTGTAGTTGGAATTCTTTATTCTTTTTTCAAAAATATGACAGACAATACTTAAATATCATAATTTAATGACAGCAAGGTGGACCTTCTAGGCAGGTACAAGGGGATATCGTTATATGATCAAGCAGTGAACAAAGCCCAAGATCAAATGTAACATTCCTCTCTGACTCTAGAAGATGTTGCCCACACCAAGTTAAGATGAAATTCTAATTAGCACATTGGCTGATTTCACATACTATTGAACTCATTCCTCTCTGGTACCTATGTCATATTCCCTTGACAGATTTCCTAATTAATGTATAGTCTTACCTGTTCCTGAGGTAGTTTGTTCTGCTGGAGATGTGCTGGACTCAGTTGGTTTGTTCTCCTTCGACGGAGCATTGTGACTACTTGCAGATATGGTGGAGTTGCTTGGTTTGTTCTCCTTCGACGGAGTATTGTGACTACTTGCAGATATGATGGAGTTGCTTAGTTTGTTCTCCTTCGACGGAGTATTGTGACTACTTGCAGATATGGTGGAGTTGCTTGGTTTGTTCTCCTTCGACGGAGTATTGTGACTACTTGCAGATATGATGGAGTTGCTTAGCTTGTTCTCCTTCGACGGAGTATTGTGACTACTTGCAGATATGGTGGTGTTGCTTGGTTTGTTCTCCTTCGATGGAGTATTGTGACTACTTGCAGATATGATGGAGTTGCTTAGTTTGTTCTCCTTCGATGGAGTATTACGACTACTTGCAAATATGGTGGAGTTGCTTAGTTTGTTCTCCTTTGATGGAGTATTGTGACTACTTGCAGATATGGTAGTGTTGCTTGATTTGTTCTCCTTCCATGCACTGCCATGACTGGCTGCAGGTGTGCTGGACTGGGCTGGTTTATTCTCCTTCCATGCAATGCCGTGACTGGCTGCAGGTGTGCTGGACTGGGCTGGTTTATTCTCCTTCCATGCAATGCCGTGACTGGCTGCAGGTGTGCTGGGCTGGGTTGGTTTGTTCTCCTTCCATGCACTGCCGTGACTGGCTGCAGGTGTGCTGGGCTGGGTTGGTTTGTTCTCCTTCCATGCACTGCCGTGACTGGCTGCAGGTGTGCTGGGCTGGGTTGGTTTGTTCTCCTTCGATCCAGTACCGACACTGGAATAAGATATACAGGACTGGGTTGTCCTTGGAACTGCAGTACTTGTCTGGGAAGTTGGAGACCATTTTTCTTTGAAGTCTGGAACCCTACTGGGAGAAGAATTTTAGCTTTGTAAATCACTGCATCTCTCTCAATATGGAGCACATTTGCATTGATAAAATCACTTTCTCTGGTAAAACACAAAAAGTCAAATTGACATGATCCAAATATAACATGAACTATTGGCAGTGAATAGTGTAACCAACAATCAAGTAATAGTTGATATAATAACAGAAATTTAATTTACTGTATTCTATTAATACAGAATCGCAGATCAAATAGAGACAGCAATGTTCTTTCAACTAAATGGAAACTACTGACCTTTTCCAAGAGATTAATGATTTTGGGTCTTCAAGTGTATACTCTTTCTTCCCAGAGGACAATATTTTCCTTTACTGACCTCTTTGGCACTTCATATTTGCCACATACATACAACTTATCTACAGTATATGTTAATGCTCAGACAGATAATAAAAATAAAATAAACAGTGCCATACTAAATTCCAGTACATTTCTAGAAAGAAGAATCCATGACCTTGGCCAGTCATTGGGGCTCGGGATAAGGAGAAATTAGGTCATACCTGATCATTTTCTTTCCATTAGTCCTTCCCACTATTCCAGAACCTGTGGAATAGTTGTGTCTATCAACCAGCAATTGGAGATAGAGAACTGAAATCTGAGCTAACACATATATCTCTCTTGGCTCCTCAGAATTTACATAGACAAGCAGTAAGGAGAATCTCAGAATAAACACAACAACCTTAAATAACTAACCAGATAAGCAAATATGTGTGGGCCTCTCTCATCTCTGGACAACTTGTAAAGAACAAGAAATATGCAGGAAGTACCATGCAAGATGACAGTCATTATTTGACCCAGTACTTCATACCGAAAAAACATCTCAGAAACCTCAGGCGGGCCTCTGGAATAGTAGAAAGGACTAATGAAAAGAAAACGATCAGGTAAGACATAATTTCCTTCCATTACATAGCTTCCCACTATTCCTGAACCTGTCGGATGTACAAAAGCAATCCTAAAAACTGGATTACGAGCGTGCCGTAACATCCACCCTGTAGTGTTTGGCCAGGGTACGCAATGCCGACATCACCACCTTGCAAATATCCACCAGAGACAGTAAGGTAGTCTCCACCCAGGATGTTGCTGTATATCTCGTAAAATGAACCCGTAAGGCATGAAATTCCTGCTTCCCGCAAGAAAATAAGCTGACGCGATAGTCTCCTTCAGCCATCTAGTAATTTTAGGGTTGGAAGCTATGAGGCCAAACCTCTGTTTACCAAAAAGCACAGTCTGTCCAATTTGTGAAACTCATTTGTGAATTCAAGATATCTAAAGAGGACTCTACATACATTGAGAAGATCAATGAAAATTACTGGGCCTCTTTGTCCTCTCTATGAAAGGATAGAAGCTCCACAGATCGGTTAAGATGAAATGCTGATACCACTTTCGGAAGAAAGGAAGGAACAGTGTGCAGAGACCTCTGCCTCTGCAGAGTGAAAGGGACACTGACAAGAGATCCTGACGCTCCCAAACCCTATCCCTACGTGCCAACACAATAGCCACCAAGAACACTGTTTTTAGCGCAAGATCTTTCAAGGAGGCCTTCTGCAGTAGCTCAAAAGGTGGCTTCTGAAGAGCCTGAAGGCTTAAAGTACTCTGGACAAAGCATAAAAAAGGGGAGGCCACAAGTGACCCACCCCCACAAGAATCGAACGATATCCGAGTAAGCCACAAGAGACATCTTCTGTACTTGGCCCCTGAAACAGGCCAAAGCTGCAACCTAAATGTTAGAGAACCCAAAGCCAATCCTTTCTGAAGACCTGCCTGGAGAAACATAGAAACATGATGGCAGATAAGGGCCAAAAGGCCCATCCAGTCTGCCAATACCCAGTAAACACTAACTCCTCCTTTCCCATGCTTTCTTAAATTCAGACACATATCCTTGTCTCCACGACCTCCACTGGGAGGCTATTCCAGGCATCCACCACCCTTTCCGTCAAAGAGTATTTTCTTAGATTAATCCTGACTGAGCCTATTTCCTCTTAACTTCATCCTATGTCCTCTCATTGTAGAGTTTTCCTTCATTTGAAAAAGGCTCACCTCCTTACATTAACGCCAAAGAGTTATTTAGACGTATCTATCATATCCCCTCTCTCCCGCCTTTCTTCCAGAGTACACATGTTGACCTGTCCCTATATGCTTTATGACAGAGACCACACTAACCAATTTTGCAGCCACCCTCTAGACCGACTCCATCCTGTTTATATATTTTTGTAGGTGTGGTCTCCAGAACTGCATACAGTCCTCCGCATTCTATATATCGCACCAAGATTTATGCGCAGAAATCGAAGCATATGTCATAACAATGTGCATAACTTAGTTATCAAGATAATCAGCACTGGTAATTGGATGTTAACTTGCCAAACGTATTCTGTAAAGTAGTGTGCATAAATTCTAATGTGCACTACCAAAAAGGGGGCATGGCCATGGGCATGGAATGGGTGGTTCATGGGCATTGCAAAATATTTACGCACAGGGTTATAGAATAAACCTGCTCCGCAGCTAAGTTAGGCGCTGGTATTTACACCAAGTTTTACTTGGCATAAATGGATGCATCTACTGTTAAGTGTTGTCATGGCCACTAGGATATTTTACAAACAGCACCTAAATGTAGGTGCTATCTATAGAATATGCCTAGGCAGAAATGTTTTCGGTACCAATTTTTCAGGTGACATAAATAGAATCTAGTACAGTATTCTAAATGGGGCCTCACCAGAGACTTATACAAGGGCACTATCACTCTTTTTTCCTACTGGTCATTCCTCTCCCTATGCACCCAAGCATCCTTCTGGCTTTGACCGTCGCCTTTTCTACATGGTTGGCCACCTTAAAATCATCAGATACAATCACCCCCAAGTCCCGCTCTTCTTTCAAACACAGAAGTACTTCACCCCCTATACTGTACCGTTCCCTTGAATTTTTGTAATCTAAGTGCATTACCCTGCATTTTTTAGCATTAAATCTTGGTTGCCAATTATTGGACCATTCGTCAAGCTTTGCTAGATCCTTCCGCATGATAGCCACACCCTCCAGGATGCCCATCCTATTTGGTATCATCTGCAAAGAAACAAACCGAATCAAGACATTCTGTGCACGATCTGAGCAGACAGAGGAGAAAGTCTATGCTCAGATCACCAGCCCTCGAACATCCTCCACACCCTCACACACCCCATGGATGTAGAGCTCTTCCTAGCCTAAAGCAAGACAACAATGACCGAATAAGAATAACCTTTTCATCTCAACTGAACTGGCCAAGCCATAAGACCAAAAGGGCACAGATCCTTCATTGGACCTTGCTTCAGTAGGCTATGTACCTGTAGAAGAGGGAGAAGACCCCAATCCGGAAGAAAAATCAGGTTCACATATCACGGCCTCCACACCCAACCCATGGCTACAAGAATTATTTGACCCTGTTGCAATAAGATCCTTTTCAGCATACAGCCTACCATGGGCCAAGGAGGGAAGACATTCAGTAGTTGTGCCTCCTGCCAGGGCTGCAGTAGGGCATCAATCCCATTGAGCTTTGTTCTTTTCAACAACTGAAGAACTTAGGTACTATGACATTCTATTTCATCACCATCAAATCCAGAAGTGGAGAACCCCATTAGTCCACTATCCGCAGAAAACCCCTGGCTGGATAGTTCCCATTCTCCCGGGTCCAAGGATTGCCTGCTGAGAAAGTCCGCCTCCACATTCAAGGACCCCGCGATATGAGCTACCGACAAGCAGAGATTTTTCTCTGTCCAACTCATAAGGGAGGCCATCCTCACCACCTTCAGATGACTGCGGGTCCCACCTTGCTTATTGATATAAGCCACTAACATTGCATTGTTGGAGAAAACTCAGATCAGGGCCCCCACCAGAAAAGAAGAAAAGTCACATAAGGCATTCCACACTGTCCTGAGCTCCAAATGATTTATTGACCACTGAGATTCCTGTTCCGTCCAGGTGCCCAGTGCCAGATGTAATGAGCTCCCCAACCCGACTTGCTGGCATCCATTGTCACCACCTTTCATTGTGTTATGAGAAAGGGAGCTCCAACGGTCAAATTGTTGGGCAACAACCACCACTGCATACTCCATCTGGCAACCAGTATCCAAAGAAAATGAAGTTCATACTTCTATGACACCGGAGACCAGCTGCTGAAAAGAGATTCCTATAATGAGCACATATGAACCCTTGCCCATGGCACCACTTCCATCGCCACCATCAATAACCCCAGAATGTGGACATAGTCCCAGACCCTGAGCATGAGAAGACAAATCTGCTAAACCAGCTTCAATCTCCTGCATTCCGTGAGGAAAATCCTCTCCCATGCTGTAATAAATACAATGCCCAGATACTCTAGCATATGTTATGAAGTTACTCTATTTGTCTTGAAATTGATCACCCAACTCAATGACTGCAGAAGATGAACAACTCTGTCCATCACTGTCATGTTGTACAAATAAGCCGATGTACAAATGAACCCGTCGTCAAGATACGGCTAAACTCTGATTCCATGGTGCCAAAGGAAGGATGCCACCGCCACCATAATCTTGATAAACATTCCTGGAGCTGTGGCGAGTCCAAAGAGCAAAGCCCTGAACTGGAAGTGACAGCCCAGCTCTGCAAAACATAGACACCTCTGTGGTGGCAGTCATATGGGTATTTGCAAGTACGCTTCCTTGAGATCGAGAGCAGTAAGAAGTTCTCCCACTTGAGCCAAGGCTATGACTGCTCTTAGTGTCTGCATGCAAAAGCGGGACACTTGGAGGCAGCAGTTTAGACCTTCGAGATCTAAGACCAGACAAAACGAACCTTCCTTCTTTGGGACAATGAAGTAGATGGAATATCTGTCTTTTCCCTGTTTGGCCAGGGGAACTGGAACAATGGCCCAGACTGCCAGCAAGGAATCTACAAGAGCTTAAACCTGGACTGCCTTGGCTCCCTTTCAACAGGGAGACTGCAAGGAGCAACCGAGCGGGAGAACTCCAACTTGTAGCCTTCTGTAAGAATATTCAGAAACCCTCTGATATGATGCGATTTTGGCTCACTACTCCTGAAACTCCTGAAGACATCCTCCCACCAGAGGAAAAGAAGGGGGAAACAGCCTAGCAACAATGTGAAGCTCTGGAGGCTTTGGACGCTCCAAAACGAATCGATAAATCAATTCGAATCGTGAACTGGACAGCACTAGTCAGCTAGGTTTTCAGTTCTCTATCACCACCTGCTGGTTGATGGACATAACTATCTCACAGGTTCTGGAACAGTGGGAAGCTACTTAATGGAAGTTTTTTTTCCCCAGTGGTTTCCTTTCAATTCTCTTTATTGCTTATGCTGTCCAAGGACCAAACTCCAAATACTGCTCCCCTGGGCTTCTCCTAGTCATTACTTTAATCAAGTATCCTGCAAAGGTACAAGATCCATGTTTAGAATAGATAAGAGACAGAAGAAATAAAGAGATAAAAATCCCTCTAGTTTGCTGAAGGATTGACCTTCCAGACTCTCCAGCTTCACACTGAGCTTACAAAGCATTGCGATTAAGAGGCAGATGCAGCAACCAAACGTAAAAAAATCAAAATCGTTAAAGTCCCTAACGATTTTAAAATAACGAAAAATGCACCAAAAAAAAAAGTCACACATGCTGAGATCGGTAGTGAAACGTACAATGTATCAAAGAATCACAATACACATCGTTAATCGGCCCCCAAATCATGCGCAGAGCAGCCAAGCGTTATGTTAGCTGCTCTGCACATGCCACAAACAGTCAAAACACAGTCAAATCGCAAGCACATGGCTCCCAAATAAAAACAAAAATAAAAAAAAAGGGTCGGGAGGGGGCAAGGGCGCTCATCAGGAGCGTCCTGTACAGACGGCCTTGCCCCCCACCCCCCCGCTGCTCCCCACTTTCCGCCGCTCCCCCCCACCCCGAAAAAGCAAAATTCTAGCAGCCCCTGCCCCCTCCCCACTTTCCGCCGCTCCCCCCACCCCGAAAAAGCAAACTTCTAGAAGCCCCTGCCCCCCTCCCTTCCTCACTACTCTCTCACCTCAGCTCCGCCTCCCGACATCCTCCATCCGTGCCCCGCCCCCTTTTGGGGTCGTCGCCGCCATTCCCCTCCTCCATCGGGCCCCCCTTCCTCTTACCGGGCCCGTGCAGCGCCTCTCTCCTCTGTCCGAAGGCGCTGCACGGGCAAGAAGAAAGCTGAATCAGCTGATGCCTGCCTTCGCCTAGCTTGGATAGAGCGTCTTTCTCCTCCTGGGCCCGCCCCTGTCTGACGTCAGTAACCTACGTAGGTTACTGACGTCAGACAGGGGCGGGCCCAGGAGGAGAAAGACGCTCTATCCAAGCTAGGCGAAGGCAGGCATCAGCTGATTCAGCTTTCTTCTTGCCCGTGCAGCGCCTTCGGACAGAGGAGAGAGGCGCTGCACGGGCCCGGTAAGAGGAAGGGGGGCCCGATGGAGGAGGGGAATGGCGGCGACGACCCCAAAAGGGGGCGGGGCACAGATGGAGGATGTCGGGAGGCGGAGCTGAGGTGAGAGAGTAGTGAGGAAGGGAGGGGGGCAGGGGCTTCTAGAAGTTTGCTTTTTCGGGGTGGGGGGGAGCGGCGGAAAGTGGGGAGCAGCGGGGGGGGGGGCAAGGCCGTCCGTACAGGACGCTCCTGATGAGCGCCCTTGCCCCCTCCCGATCCTTTTTTTATTTTTATTTTTTTATGTGTTTTCTGAGGTCCTTTGGACCAATCACAGCGCTTTTAGCTCTGCTAATGCGCTGGGATTGGCTCAAAGTTTGTTTATTTTTTCACTTAACACTTTTTCCTGCCACGGAGCTGTCCTAACGAGAGGTCCAGACCTCTCGTTAGTTTTCCTGCCTTTTTCCTGCGTAAAGGCAATCGGAAAAGGTTAGTGCATGTCGTTTCAATGGGGTTTTCACACTAATTGCTCATCTCCATTCCGTTTTCGTTAGCTGCTACTGTCGTCGGAAAATAGGCTTAAGTGCATGGAAAGGATAGGAAATTCTTCCCTGAGGGCTCATTTAACGATGAAAAACGTTTAGTGCATCTACCTATAAGTGTGGGACATCTATAGATTTCTTTCCATCAGCACAACCCTTTGCTTATGGAATGTAATTTGTTTTGCTTTTTTTTTTAATCTTTATTATGCACCTTCCCCACAATTGGGACTTAGGTGGTGTGAAAATATTTACACTTAGATTTATTTTCCTGTTTTTTTTTTAATCATGCTTTTACTTATCTTTACGTTGAGCAGAATTTATTGGCTTTTAAATTTAATAAATTGAAAATGATAATAAAAAAACTAATTAGATATATTTGTGCAGTGTTAGAATACATATCTGCCTCTCCCTAGTGAGATGGGAATGGGGTTTAGATCATATATTAGGAAGTGGTTTTTTTATTGACTCCTGTGCATGAATGTATTTTTTAACTTTTCATAGTAAATTGCTTTGGGTTCATAGTTTTATAAATAAAGGTGGGTACATAAGTATAAAAGTTAAGATATGTGATCTTACTATGGGCTCAGCTCTAACTAAATCAGGCTCTTGATTAGGTTCATCTGTCACCAGTTCTTCTTCAAAGACAATCACATTTGTGTATACACGTACACTGGTCTACTCAGTAAAATTTGCACACATATAAACACAAGGGAAAGGGAAATGGGACTTGATATACCGCCTTTCTGAGGTTTTTGCAACTACATTCAAAGCAGTTTACATATATTCAGGTACTTATTTTGTACCAGGGGCAATGGAGGGTTAAGTGACTTGCCCCAGAGTCACAAGGAGCTGCAGTGGGAATCGAACTCAGTTCCCCAGGATCAAAGTCCACTGCACTAACCACTAGGCTACTCCTCCACTCATTCCACCAATAACAGCCAACCTCATCAGTGATGTCACAATGGCTTGATTGCCCGATACAGTTCCCCAGGATCAAAGTCCACTGCACGAAACCACTAGGCTACTCCTCCACTCATTCCACCAATAAGAGCCAAGCTCATCAGTGATGTCACAATGGCTTGATTGCCCGATACTTGGCTCACTTCTGATATTGTGATGTCATAAGGGAAAGGGGGAAACGGAAACGGGACTTGATATACTGCCTTTCTGAGGTTTTTGCAACTACATTCAAAGTGGTTTACATATATTCAGGTACTTATTTTGTACCAGGGGCAATGGAGGGTTAAGTGACTTGCCCAGAGTCACAAGGAGCTGCAGTGGGAATCGAACTCAGTTCCCCAGGATCAAAGTCCACTGCACTAACCACTAGGCTACTCCTCACTCATTCCACCAATAAGAGCCAATCTCCTCAGTGATGTCACAATGGCTTAAAGTCCATTGCACTAACCACTAGGCTATTCCTCCACTCATTCCACCAATAAGAGCCAACCTCATCAGTGATGCCACAATGGCTTGATTGCCCGATACTTGCCTCACTTCTGATATTGTGATGTCATAAGGGAAAGGGGGAAAGGGAAATGGGACTTGATATACTGCCTTTCTGAGGTTTTTGCAACTACATTCAAAGTGGTTTACATATATTCAGGTACTTATTTTGTACCAGGGGCAATGGAGGGTTAAGTGACTTGCCCAGAGTCACAAGGAGCTGCAGTGGGAATTGAACTCAGTTCCCCAGGATCAAAGTCCACTGCACTAACCACTAGGCTACTCCTCCACTCATTCCACCAATAAGAGCCAACCTCATCAGTGATGTCACAATGGCTTGATTGCCCGATACTTGGCTCACTTCTAATATTGTGATGTCATAAGGGAAAGGGGGAAAGGGAAATGGGACTTGATATACCACCTTTCTGAGGTTTTTGCAACTACATTCAAAGCGGTTTACATATATTCAGGTACTTATTTTGTACCAGGGGCAATGGAGGGTTAAGTGACTTGCCCAGAGTCACAAGGAGCTGCAGTGGGAATCGAACTCAGTTCCCCAGGATCAAAGTCCACTGCACTAACCATTAGGCTACTCCTCCACTCATTCCACCAATAAGAGCCAACCTCATCAGTGATGCCACAATGGCTTGATTGCCCGATACTTGCCTCACTTCTGATATTGTGATGTCATAAGGGAAAGGGGGAAAGGGAAATGGGACTTGATATACTGCCTTTCTGAGGTTTTTGCAACTACATTCAAAGCAGTTTACATATATTCAGGTACTTATTTTGTACCAGGGGCAATGGAGGGTTAAGTGACTTGCCCAGAGCCACAAGGAGCTGCAGTGGGAATCGAACCCAGTTCCCCAGGATCAAGGTCCACTGCACTAACCACTAGGCTACTCCTCCTCTCCGGAGACCAGAAACACACATCCATGCACATTATACAAGCAACATTAATACAAAAGGTACATATACCAATGGTACGGCCACAGGGGACCTGCTTCCCCCCCCCCCCCCCAAGTTCAAGCTCAGGCCCCCTCCATAACCCAAAGTATCTGCCTAGAATTGCCTCAGTGCTCCCTCAGCAGCAAAGAAGTCAGCGGCCTCTTTTCCAGCCACTAGCACTGGTATTCCTCATGCAAGCTCAACTGATGTGCAAACTGAGCGTGCATGCACAAGGAGTACTGGTGTTGGTGGCTGGAAAGGCAGCCCCCGACTTCTTTGTTGCTGAGACAGCACCAAGGCAGTTCCAGGCACCGCATCTCATCAGCTGGTGGGGATTGGGTATTCCTACCAGCAAAGCCAAAAATATTTACAGGAAAAGGGGGAAAGGGGAGAGAAAATGCATCCCCCCCCCTTTCAAAAACTGAATCTTGGCTATACCCCTGAATATACATATAGACCTAAATGCATGTTTCTATCCACAACTGTAAACGTGTTATCATTCCCGAAGGCATGCACTCACTCATTCAAGAAGTTGCAGGTAGGATAAGGCAAATCTGGAGGTAGCTGGCAACCCAAGAAGGTTAATCCTGTCCCAGGTTTTCCTAATTGCATCCTCAGACTGGATGATCTGAATAAGCAAGACTACAAGTTCCTGCATGCAATGGGGTGGAATCTACAGCAGCTGGCAACTCTTGAGGTACAGGTATCCTTCCTCCCACAACTGTGTCCGGCACTTACCTGTTTGCCACTGGACCTTTTTCTACAGGTTTTAGCATGGATCTCCAGTCAGCAGGTAATTCGGCTTTATCGGGGCTCTTACTTCCTAAAGAGAAAAATGGGAAGATGGTTTTACAAAAGAAGCAGCATAATTCCCTCACACATTCATAAAATAAAAATCGTCAACATAATGCAACCAAAATTCTAAATTCCACAAAAACATGGTTGCCAATTCAACAAATCTGGTCATCCTTAACTGAGATCTAAAAAAAAAAAGGGAACAATATGTAAAGTGATCAAATTTGCAGATGACACAAAATTATTCAAACAAAAATTAACTTTCAGAAAGCATAGGACAACTTTATGAGACTAGAAGACTAGGCATCCAAATGGTAGATGAAATTTAATGTAGACAAGTGTAAAGTGATGCAGTTGGGAAGAATAATCCAAATTATAGAATATGATACTAGGTTTCAAGTTACGAGTCCCACTCAGGAAAAAGGTCTAGGTGTCAATATGGATAATGTGTTGAAATCTGTGGCTCAGTGCATGGCGGAAGCCAAAAAAGCTAACAGAATGTAAAGTCACCACAGGACATCTATGTTTAGAGTAAAGGATCCCAAGTTTTGGAACGAGCTCCATGAATCTTGCCATAAGAACACCTCCGTCTCTCAGTTTAAGAGGGAGCTTAAGACAATATTATTTCAAGAAGCATAGGGTAATGTATCTTAATAACCTGTGTGTTTTGTAATTAGTATGGTTTTGTATCCTGCTGTTAGCTGTTGACTTGATTTAGACTTTATCATGATACTCAGTGTGTTTGATGTAGGCAGGAAAAGATGACGACATTTTTTTTATTTATTGTTGTACTAGCCGTTAAGCCCGTTAAAACGGGCAAGATTTCCAGCTACCCTCCTCGCCGCCGCTCCCTCCCCCCTCTGTGCCGGAACCCCTGCACTGACCTGACAGCGCCTCTCACCTCCGTGTGAAAGCGCTGCAGGCAGCAGCACATCGCTCTGCTGCTGCCTGCAGCGCTTCCACACGTAGGTGAGAGGCGCTGTCATGTCAGTGCAGGGGGCCTGATACGGAGGGGGGCAGGAGCGGCGGCGGCAGGGATGGGGGGGGGAGGGTGGAGGTTGGTGCACGCAATGTTCGTTTCCAGGCTCCAGCGGCAGCGTCCGACAATCCAACTCCGTTTCCCTCTCTGTTCCGCCCTCTGACGTCATCACGTATTGACGCAAGGGCGGGACAGAGAGGGAAGTCTCTACTGCGCATTTGCAAGTGAGTCGGTCACTTGCCATTTATATGTTTGATTGTTTAATTATTGTATGATTTTTTTTTGTAACCCACCCAGAGCTTTGGATGGAGCTGGATATAAATATTAAAAATACATAAATAAATAAAATAAAATTGCACCTCAAGTACTGTGTACAATTCTGGCTGCTGTATCTCAAAAAAATAATAGCAGGATTAGAAAACATGCATGCATGTAAATACCAATATTCTGCTTAAATGCTACTCTGCAAATACCCAATAACTGACATAGCGTGCATTTGCAAGGAGGCATATACAGGGGCAGAGCATGTGTGTGACATAAGTGGAAGCCCCACCTATGCACATAGCTTATGGAATACTGTTAGTTACGTGCGTCCCTGCTGACTTTAGTTGCCTGCACTTAATGCCAGCTCTATGGATGTTGTGCCAATACTGGGTTAAACTAGTAATCTATAAAGGAAATTAGGCCCCTAGTTGGCTTCCACTGTGAGGCCTTAGGGTGACTAAATGGAAGTGCTTGGTTATAGAAATGCCCCCTCAGAAGCTGTCCTAACTTTATCCGGCTAGCGGTATGAAAATGGTCACTAATCGGATAACCTCTGATTCCACCCATGCAACACTTTAGCATTATCCGGACAATGCCACGGTAATCAGAGGACATATTCAACAGCATTATCTGGTTAGTGTTGCTGACCATCCCTCTCACCGGCTAACCAGATAGCTGCCTTTGAAAACCTACCACAATACTGTCAAATATCTCAGATTTTTCTGCAGCATCAACTTTCAAAGACTTTTACAATGACACCTTGATCCATTACTTTACTTTGGCTAGCTGCAAAATGGTTACAACCCTAGCATCGGTAACACGACTGAATGAAGGCAGAATCAGAACAAAAATATCAATTAAAATGCAGATTAGGACAGTAGCTATCACTGAGGGCTAGATGCATCAACCAAACGTTAAAAAATCTAAATCGTAAAAGTGCTTAACGAATTTGAAACAACGAAAAATGCACAAAAAAAAACAGCTCAGAAATGTTCGCTGCGGTATTGAAAAGTACAATGTATCATACGTTTGTAATCCCCGTCGTTAATTTGCCCCTTAAGCATGCGCAGAGCAGCCAGTTATGCTGGCTGCTCTGAGCATGCCACAAACGTATTAAACCTAACCTACGTAGGTTGCTTACGTCAGACTGGGGCGTGCGAGGGGGGGATCGCAACCTGCAAGCCTTTTAGCTCTCTGATCTAGCAGAAGAGTGCAGTTGAAGATAACTCTAAAAAGAACGACCCTTACTCCCTTTTGTAACAAAAGACCTCTTTGCAGCTTGTTTACAGTACTGGGAAAATTGGCTTCAGGGGATAGCAGAGAGTGTTAATTTTCAAAGCTGTGGGAGAAGGAGAGAGAGACAGGATTTTTAAGCTGCAGGGAGAAGCAGTATGCTTCGTTTTGTAGTGATGCAGGGGAAAGCGGAGAGCCACGTGTTTGTGTTTGTATCTCACTTTTCTAACATGCCAGCTTGGATTTTTATGGTGCAGGGGGCAGCGGGGAGATGACAGCTCAGGCCTTAACGACAGGTCTGAGCGCACGTAAAATTTCTGACGGTAAATGATTCGTTGCAATCGTCGGTATGGTTAGTGCATTCTGAATTGTCCACATTTCAATGGTAGTTTCTCGTTTGCATTCCGTTCTCGTTAGCTGCTTGCTTCGTAGGAAAAAAGCCTTTAATGCATGCAACGGTTAGGAATTTCCTTCGTTAAAGGGTTGTTAGAGGGTCGTTAAGGTTTAGTGCATCTAGCCCTGAGTGGACCCGGCAAAAAGCCCAGGGCAGCCCAATGATAGGGGCTGCTTGCTGTACCATCTCCCTCCCTTTGTTTCTCCCCTCCATGGGTCCAGCATCTCTCTCTAGCCATGCCCAACCCTCGCAGAACTCCAAACGCCCACTGGCAGCAGCAACAGTAACATAAACTAGTAGTCTCCTGTGGCCTCGCCAGGGACTTTCCTTGTGCTGCCTCCTGCCTCCTCTGATGTAACTTCCTGTGAGCATGGAGAGAGCAGAGGGAAGAGAGAGACCCGGTACAAAAATAGGGAACAAAGACCTGGACCAAAATGTGGGGGTTGGGAAGAGAAAGGGAGAGATTCTGTAAGAGAGGGGAGGAAGAAAGTCTGGACCATGGGGGAGGGGAAGGAAGGGTCAGGGCAAGAGAGGCAGAGATGATGGACCTGGTATGGGGGAGGGCATGGGCAGCAGGGGAGAGATACAGGCTCCAGAATAGGATGGCAGGGGGAGAGGGAGGGATACTAGTTCTGAGGTGGGAGAAGCTGGAAATGGGGAGAGATGGACACAGAGAAGAGATGCTGGGCATGGAGGGAGCATAGGAGTAGGAACACAGAGGAGAGATACGAGAGGAGGACAGGGATACTGAAAGGGCAAATGATGAACATGAGGGGAGGGGAGGATAGGGACTGGGACACGGAGGGATGATGATGGACAGGATGGATAAGAGATGCAGAGAGAAATGAATGATGAACATAGCGAGAGAATAAATGTCAAAAGGAAAGGAGATCCTGTAAAGAGTTAAAAAAACAGAGAAAAGCAGAAAAGAGACACTGGGACCAAAGCAATGCTCAGACAACAAAGGTAGAAAAGTATGCTTTTTTAATTTATTAACTGTAATATGTTGGCTTTGTGAAATATGTATCTTTGATATCTTGCATTTCAGCTACTGTTTCTATTAGTAAGGCATTCTATAGGTCCAAAATGTGTTTGGTTTTTTCAGGATTTGTATACTGGAGTTCTGAAAGAATTCTTCCTTCTGCCCCACTGCGGAGCCCATTCAATCCACTGATGCAAAAGTAGCCCCTATTCCACTCGCTGATCACACAAACTGCCTCTTATGAAAGATCAGTGGACTTGGGGGAAACCACTGCTTACCCTGGGATTGGTAGCATGGAATGTTGCTACTAATGGGTTTTTGTCAGGTTCCTATGACCTGGATTGGCCACTGTTGGAAGCAGGATACTGGGTTAGATGGACCATTGATCTGACCAGTATGGCTATTCTTATGTTCTTAATAACCAATGCTTCTGGGATGCCAGCAGGGCCCTTAAGTTTGTGGAAAATTCACTCTCCAAGTCCCAGCAGAACAACAATACCCCAATTGCTCTAGATGAGGTGGTTCAAAATTAATCAGTATACAGGGTCATAGATGCAGATAAATTATTCAGTGAACAGAACTTTTGAGGGGCATTTTAGAAAGAACATCCAGCCAGTACATCACAAACGGACATCTATGTCACATGTATTTTAGAACAGAGTACAGCTTGTTTTACAGTACATGCGAGATAGATGTCTATGTGCTGAAACATCCAGCATGAAGCTCCATTTTACAAACCGAAACGTCTAAATTATGACTGGGAAAAAATTAGACACATGGACGTTTTTGTGGCAGCAGAGGAATGTCCATATTATAAAATAGTAACACTATTTTATAACCTAATGGTTGAAGTAGCCATAATGAGAGAAAGAGCAGAGATCCAGAGATTGTCAATTCAAGTCCCAGTGTAGCTTTTTGTAATTTTTTTTTTGTTTGTTTTAATTGTGAGCACTCCAGAGACAGAATACCTACTGTGACTTCCTTTATCTCCATTCAGGGGGGGGGGGGGACTGCTCAGTCAGAGCACCTTTCTATAACCTGGATATGACAAGTACCAGGTCTAAATAAGGATGACCTTTTTTTTTTTTTTTAAGGTTTGGATGTCCTTTCCCCTTCTGTGATGGGAGCTGGACATCCATATTTAGGGCCCTCCTTGGTCATGCCGAAAACATTGCCAGGCCACGCCCCCTTGCCATAAGGACATACTGCAGTGTTAGACGTCCATATCCTGCCTTTGTAAACATTGGGATTTGCATGGATGTCCATGAGATATGGACATCTAAATGCCAGTTTTTAGACATCCAAATCAAGCACAGAACGTCTAAAATAACCGCCTTTACGTCTAGCGCAATCCAAAGAAAAAAAAAAATCTGAAATCCACACTGCTCAAAGTATTCACTGGAAAGCAATCTGCACATATTAGCTGTTTCTCCACTATCTTCTCCCTTGGAAATGTACTCTTTGGAAAGGATTACAGAAACCTGGAATACTTCTGTTTGCCTGAGGCCCTCAACCTCTTGTTGTTACATTGGGGGGGGGGGGGGGGGGGGGGGGAGGTTCTCTTCATTCATTTGAACTTCTAGGGGTTGATTTTCCTTCCTGAGCCTATCTTCATAGAACTAATATAATCCCATCACATGTCAGATAAATATCAGACACTTTTATGAGAGCCGAAAGAGAAAGGAACACCATGTGCCAAATAATAATGTCAGTTATCCCACCCCCACCTCCCCCCCAAAAAAACCTACTATAATAAAAATAATCAACAACTCATTAAAATATTTTATATCAAAAATATGTATAAGAGAATGTGGGTACAGGATAGTCCTTCGGGGTTATATGTCCACAGCGCAGCGGGCTCATGTGTTGGGTTTGGTTAGTACTGCCTGTTCCAAATGTGGGGGGGTTCCAGGCTCATTCTACCATGCATTGTGGCAATGCCCAAAAGTGCGTGCATTTTGGCAGCGGATACGAGGGTTTTTGATCAGACTAGGATATAAAATACAGGGAACGGAGGGCCAGTTTTTGCTTGATCGACCAAGAGCTTTTTCCCCTTTGTGTGCTCCAGCAACTCTGTTATGTAGAAAGTTGTGTTTGGTGGCTCGAAAGTGTATAATGCAATATTGGACCTCATCGGAAGCACCTGCCTACTGGCATTGGCGCAATCTGGTGCACCAATTAGCTTCTTGGGAGGCTAGAGATTCAAAATTATCGCCTAAACGTAGGAAACAATTTCTTCAGATATGGATGTCTTATCTTCAGGTGCTCAGCCCAAGGGGTAGAAGCTTGCTTATTAATGCTCATTGAGGATGGTATGACATGGTTCTGATGTATTTACTTGTAACCACTCAGTTAGCAGTAAGTAGGTTCCCAAGACTAAGTACTAGGGGGGGGGAGGGGTTGGAGGGGTTGGAGGGGGTGTGGGGGGGGGGGAGGGAACTTTACATGTTGTATAGTTTAACCGCGATATGTCTGTACGATGTTATGAGTATGTTATGTTGTTTACCTTTGTTATAACAATCAATAAAACTTAAATTTAAACTTTAAAAAAAAAAAAAAATGTATAACACATTACCCTACCTCCTGTCAAATATTCAGATCAGATCATAGTAATACATATTTACAATGGAGTTCATTTAAAAAGCTCAAATACTAATGAGTCACTGACAGAGGTCACATCAGTTGAAGCTTCGTTGCTACCTATGAAATAACATTATTGAAAGAATCCCAACAGTAGCCAGCACTGAGAAATCAAAAACGGTAACTTGCCTTTTGCAGGTTGAGCATCTGCCCTCTGCACCGTGACAGCACTAGATCTGTCAGGCTTTCCAGTTTGCTTTGCTGTTTGCTCAGGTTTGGGAGATTCCATTTTTGGACTGGTGGTTTGTATGTAAGAAGCAGAGGGGGAGAACCTAGAGTCCCAAAAAGACAAATGAGATGATAGGATCAGTAGATCTCAAAAGGCATTAACATGATGCAAAGTTGTTTGTTCCTGTCTGATAAGCACACACGTTTCAGGGCCCCATCAGAGACATATGATCAAGAGAATCATTACAGACTGAAATGATACACAAAACCACGAGCAAGATTAGAGTCTAAGGGGGGAAGTTATCAATAACTCATGCTATTTTAGCATAGGTCCTATTCTATGCAATGAGTCCTAGTTACTAATAAATGGGGTTAACAATAAAATAACAGGTCTTAATGGTAGCCCATGATGATAATTTCCCCCTTAATTAAAGAAAGAAGAAATATCTCTAGAAATTTACATCACTGCTATATGTAATAGAAGTGAGCCAAGTGTAGAACAATCAAGGCATTGTGACATCACTGATGAGGTTGGCTCTTAGGCATTGGTGGAATAAGGCATTATGACATCACAATATCAGAAGTGAGCCAAGTATAGAGCAATCAAGTCATTGTGACATCACTGATGAGGTTGGCTCCCAGGCACTGCTGGAATGAGGCATTATGACATCACAATGAGGCATATTTTCAAAGCACTTTGGGAGGCTAAGTTCCATAGGTTTCTATGGAACTTTGGGAGGCTAAGTGCTTTGAAAATGAGCCTCTATATCAACTCTGGTTACTAGAGACAAACTCTTCACACTAAGGAGGGAAGTTATAAACGTGGCCCACTATTAAGTGTGCTATTTTAGCACAGGTCCCATTTTATGAAATAAGACCTAGTTACTAATAACTGGGGTTAACAGTAAAATAACACATCTTAATGGTAACCCATGATGATAGCTTCACTCAAAATCACTGGATATGTTTTATAATCCCTTTGACTTTTGAATGTTCTCCTAAATCTAAGCAGGAATATATGATTGGCATAAACACCCACCTGCTAGTGACTTGCACACTATTGGAAGTAGTGCCACTGGGACTGGTTGATGAAGATGAGGATACTGGAAGAGCGCCCAGTAGAAAATTCCGTGCTTTGTCCTTCTCACTTGCCCCTGCTGCTATGCCAGAATTGTTCGTACCAGTGACAGCTTTATTGGGCGCCATGAAATGTGTGGCTTTGGACTGTTCTTTACCCGATGGCACCGATACATTGTCATTCGGTGCTGTTGGACTACTGGTGGACTGGAAAAACTTCTCTCGTGCTGCTTGTGTTTTTGCAGCAGATGTTGTCCAAGGCTTGGGAACAGTGCTGTCATTCTGAACCACCTTGTGCCCCACAGGAGACCACCTGGAAGTAAGTGGACTGGAGGAACTGGAGTTAATACTGCTGGTAGAAATGGGGCTTTTGTTTTGCTGAGAACTTTTCACAGAATCCTCTAGGGGCTTCTTAGAGTCCACGTTCTTTTGGTGGAAGACCACAGTCCCCGTACCTGTGTTTCCAGAACCTGTCCCATTCAGGCGACCAGAGTTTGAGGGACTAAAGGAAGGACTGCTTTGACTAACAGTTGTCTTGTTGGATCCAGTACTGGTGGCTCCAGAACCCGGCATACTGGCTTTGTATTGGTGTCTAGTACAGATAAGGGTGCCAGGTTTTGGGCCAGATGTATAGGTACCAGGCAGCAGGGTGCCGCTGCATTCTGCACACCTAAACAGTTCAAGAGAGAGTTACGGTTACCTGACATAGTCACTGAGGAAGGTACATACTGGTCGAGATCAGCCTCCCAGTTAACTAATAATTCACTATAATAAAGGAACTTACCTGTGAAAGGTTCAGATTTTAAAGGGAAAAGTACAGTGATACAAAACTGCAAAGAAATCAGAGAGAGACTCTCCCCCCCCCCCCCCCCCTTAAGATCTCTGTAAGAAGCCCACAAGCCTGAACATAGACTGGCCTAAACAGTGAACATGCATTATATACAATGATAAATATACTGGAGGGCAAAGGTACAATCTATTCTAGCAGCTGAAGCAGTGACCTACAACTCCCGAGACAACAGGCCACATGAGACAAAGTAGACTGCCTTGTGTCTTCTCCACCTTGCTCTCTACATGAAACATCCCAGTTTGTCAGTTTACTGGTTTCCAGTCATTTCAAGAACCTAGTGTAAGACTCTTCTCTTAGTACACAGAGAGACCTACTTGGGTTATCCTGCTTATCTTTCTAATTTGCTGATTCCATATCTTCCTAGATGCCTCGCTTCCTCACAATATGTTAACTAGTTTTTCCTACCTTCTCCCGCCTAAGTTTGTTTAGAGTTAGCACGATGATCTGCATTTTGGGACTTTGCTCTCTCCTTTTGGAATACCTTGCCCCTCTCTTTCAGAAGCAAAGCCTCTAGATCTCACGTCAAAGCCGGCTTCAAACTTTTTTTTTTTATTTACCAGACATTTGGGGAGCTGGCATGTCCTCTTGAGGGTCCTCTGAGACCAAGGATGCAAAAACTAATGCTGTTCTCTCTTTTTAGTATTAAATTTGTAAACTACCTCAAGGAGGTTTAGCAAATCACTGAATACACAGTCCTGAAGACGTGTGCAATTTGCTTCCTCTAGGTCGGGCTTTACCTGAAGCAATTTCTGTGGTAGAGTTTTCCATCAACTAGATGCCTCTGTACCAGATGGACGTGCTTCTTGCAGATGGCACAGCTGCTACTGAGCGTGCCAGTTGTGTAATTGCTCTCCGTCAGGACTTTTCTCTGAAAACCAAAAGCCAAACCTTAAGAAACTATACGCCTCACTTTATTTTTGACTAGTTAACAGAATTTAGCCAGCATAGGTACAACATTGTAGATTCATACTCAGCAAATGAAAAGAAATGCCAGCCAGACTTAGTTGACTGGTTTGGAAATTGTGGTGGACTTGAAATGTCTTCCTGTTTTTATACTGGATTACATAAACAAGATCCAGACTACCCACCACCCAATACCCTGGGATGTCTTGGCCATCAACAAATGGAACCTACTGAACCTTCTTCCCATATTTTCTGCATAACATAAACCCAAGTGCGAGGGAAACGGCTGAAATAACTGTTTGAAGGACCCAGAACAACTCTGTTCCCATATGCAGTAACCAACACTTCTGAAATCAGCTCCAGCTGTTCACCTAGACAACCTTCAGAATCACTACCTAACCACTACCTACAGTAAGGCCTTTGCTGGCATAGAAGGGGCATTTTACCTCTTCGATGGATTTGGTTTTTAGATTTATTACACATCTTTTCCCAAGCTGAGTTCAAGGCAAGTTACATTCTGGTACACCATTTATTTCCATGCACAAATGGGTTCACAATCCAATTTGTACCTGAGGCATTGTACAATGAAGTGACTTGCCCAAGGTCAAAAAGAATGGCAGCAGAAATGGCAAGATTTGAACTCTGGCTTGCAACCTGCTTCTCTAACCGTTACGTTACTCCTCCACTAAGCAACTTTAACTTCTCCAAGGATGCCAAACATTTAGCTCATTCAAAGCTACAGTCCCAAGATAAATGCCCCTTTTGGAAGGTCCTGGCCAGTTTCTTACAGTTCTCACAGGAGAATGTTCCGTCACCATGTTGCGCTTTGACAGCACTGGGCTCGTCTTCTTGGTAGGTGGCTGATGGGCTCTGGATGATTTGGGACTTGTCTTACTGGTTTCAGAAATGGCCTTCTTCCCCACTGGCTCATCACCAGACTCTGAAGGAGGCCGTTTGACAGCAGCCATTCCTCCAACTGAAAGACAAAATATTGGATTTATTTGTTGTATCCCACATTTTGCCACCTATTTGCAGGCTCAATGTGGCTTACATAGTACCGTAAAGGCGTTCACCAATTTCGGTATAAACAGTTACACAGTGATGTTGTGGTAGAATGAGGTTCATGTGGAACAGACATATTAGGGAATCGTATAGAATCATATCACTTTAGCATCTAGCAACCAGCAGAATGGATGATTATTTTATAGGTACAATAAAGTTACCAAGAAATGAAGACTCCCTACAAAGAGATCTGGGCATGGAGCAGAATTATAATTTGAATAAGGCAATTAAAAAATTACCACTTTCTTAAACAAACAAGAAGGATTTCAAAAATATGAGGAACATTGAGACCCCAGAAGACCAATTTAACCTCAGTGGAGAACTGATGCAAAGAAAGAAAGTGTCAGGGAACCTAATGTGAATGTCCCAGTAATTCAATGAGCTGTGTTGTGTAGACAGCTGTGGTGAAACAGACATAATTCCCTTAGTACTTCTCTGTTTAAGTGGCATCAGAGGCAAACTGGAGAAAATCTAGCTGACCTTGGGTTATAGTGATCAGCAAGTTACGCAACCTACTTCCATTGCCACAATGCCCTCTTAAACTGGTTAAGGATGTTGTCCTCATTCAGACATCCTTTTTATAATGGATGTAGAGTTGGGCTTGGGTAGATGGACGATTTTAGATGTTGGGGGTGATGGTTTGGAAAAGTAGGGTGGGATTTTTTTTGTGTGGATGGGTCGGGGCAGGTGGAGGATTTTAGATTCTGAGAGGTGATGTTTGGAAGAAGTACAGAGGGGATTTTGTTATTGTGTTGGAGAGGGGATGTTGATGGTGCTGGATGGAGCAGGCTTGGACAAAAGATCTTTAGAGGCAGGTACTGGGAAAATGAAAGGGGATGAGGTGGGTGATGGTTGGATGAAGCTTGGGGTTCTATTGGTTATAGATTTGCTTGTTTATTAATAATTGCAACTATGGGTGTTTTATTTTTGCTAGTTCTTATTAACTGTAATTACTGGAATGGAATTTTTATATATTGTAACTCTTTGGGTTTCTCCTTCATGAAACATGCGTACCAACATGGAACCAAATGAATAACCATTCCCCTTGTGTAGATTTTAGACTACACTATAAAATGGGGATATACAGCACAGAAAGCTGAGCTTCCTCCAAGAGTAACTGCATTTTAAGAACTACCTGGGGACCCAAGGAAGACCCAGGAAACAAAGCCAAAACAGTAACTATGGAACTGAAATATTTCCAGAAAAGAGGGAAAAGAGCACTCAGTCTATACAAGAAATCTCTACTACTACTTCAAGTACCATCACATCTATAGCACTACTCAACACATGCAGAACTATTAATATTGAGCGGTACACGTAATAATCAGTATCTACATATCTGCAATGATTTTGCTGCATACTTTGCCAACAAAAATTAAAAGTCTCCACCAGGATTTACAGGCAATCCCACCCAGCCTCCAACTAGTTAACCAGGAGTGCACAACCCCCCCCCCCCCCCCCTCCTGACAGAGACATATTGGACATTTAACCCAATAAAAGAGGCAAGCCTTGACAAAATCCTAAGATACCTTCGACCAACTACCTGCTCCCTTGACTCCTGCCCATCAAAGATAGTGCAACAGGAAAGTATGGGCCTCAAAGAAGGTGTCACTAAAACTATCGACTCCTCTCTCTATCAACAGCATTAAAAAGGTCAGTGGTTCACCCTTTGCTAAAGAAAATCAACCTTGACCATGTCAAACTTGAAAGTTATCAGCCAGTATCCAACATTTCTAGGGAAACTTATAGAACAAACAGTCTGTGTTCAACTCAGGGATTGGCTAGAAGAGAGAAACTGGCTAGATCCTTATCAATCTGGATTCAGACCCGGTTATGGAACAGAAACGGTCCTCGTATCCCTACTAGATGATCTTCACAGAAACCAAGACAAGGGATTTGCCTCAGTGTTAGTACTGCTAGATTTCTCAGCAGCTTTTGACGCTGTGGATCATGATATCATGCTAGCACGACTCGCAGAAACAGGTATCAATGGAACAGTACTTGCGTGGTTCAGATCGGCAACAATCCATGTTTGGCAGCATCTCATCGCCACCATTGGCACTGATCTGTGGGGTACCACAAGGAGCGATACTGTCACCCATTCTGTTCAATACCTACCTCAAGCCACTAGCTGAACTGATTTGGTGAATGGACACTCACTTCTACATCTACATGGATGATGTGCAGCTATTCATACCTATTGAGCTTGATTTACCTACAGCCCCGAATAAACTGATTATCTGTCTTTACAACAATTCAAGAATGGGCTAAGCACAACAAACTTTACCTTAACCCAAGTAAAATCGAGCTTCCCTGGGTCCCTAACACAAGTAGGCATGCACCAGACATCAAAATCTCTTTTGGGAAGTACGAACATCCCCTCAAATCACAAGTCAGGAACCTTGGAATAGTTAGATTCAACTCTTACTCTGATTCCCCAAATCCAAGCAATCTTCAAGAGCTGCTTCTACTATTTGTGACAAATACGCTGCCTCTCTCCTTACATCAGGAAGGAAAATCTTATCACAGTTGTGCATGCCATGTTAACATCAAGACTGGGTCTATTTATTTATTAGGATTTATTTAACACCTTTTTGAAAGAATTCACTCAAGGCGGTGTACAGTACGAATAGATCAAACATAACCAATATGCAATTACAGAAGTAAAAATATTCAAAAAAACAATACAAAGAATAGCATACTACTTACAATGTCAACACAATACGTAATAGAACATTATGTATTGACTACAAAGGGCCTGCACCAGCTCCAGTTGATTCAGAATGCTGCAGCAAGATTCATAGAAGGTTGCAAGTGATGTGACCACATCACACCAGTTTTGCAAAAACTTCATTGCCTACCAGTACAATACAGGTCTAAATTTAAAACTCTAGGTCTGATCTTCAAGGCCCCTAATGGAAATGGCCCCCCGAGTACTTGAAGAACAGGATGACCCTCTACACACCTCCAATGACACACCTCCCAAGGGGTATCCTTAACCACACTCTCTCCAAAAGACATTACACGATGTGATACTCGAAGGCAAACCTTCTCCAGAGTAGCCCCCACACTCTGGAATGCACTCCCTGAAAGGCTGCGCATAACACAAGACTACCTCTACTTCAGGAAGCAGGTGAAAGCTTGGCTCTTCAACCAGGACTTTAATGGAAGAAGTAACTAACTTTTTAGTCTCACTCACACACATCTTTGCTTATACCCTACGCTGTCTATTAAAATGTTCTATTACATATTGTGTTGACATTGTTAGTATACTATCCAGCTTATAATCGAAAGAGAAAAACGCCTATATTGAGGCGTATTTTCAAAGCACTTAGCCTTCCAAAGTTCCATAGGTTTCTATAGAACTTTGGAAGGCTAAGTGCTTTGAAAATATGCCTCATTGCGACCCAAATCGGGAGATAGAAGTTTATCTCCCAAAAACGATTAAATCGGTATAAGCGAAAGCCGATTTTGGACGTTTTCAACTGCACTCCGTCGCGGATGCGGACAAAGTTGATGGGGGCGTGTCAGAGGTGTGGCGAAGGCAGAACTGGGGCGTGGTTATCGGCCGAACAGAGATGGGCACATTTCAGCGATAATGGAAAAAAAGTATGCGTTTTTAGCTAGAATTTAGGACACTTTTCCTGGACCCTGTTTTTTCACAAATAAGGCCCCAAAAAGTGCCCTAAATGACCAGATGACCACCGGAAGGAATCGGGGATGACCTCCCCTGACTCTCCCAGTGGTCACTAACCCTCTCTCACCACAAAACATGATGTTTCACAACTTTTTATTTTCACCCTCAAATGTCATACCCACCTCCCTGGCAGCAGTATGCAGGTCCCTGGAGCAGTTGTTAGGGGGTGCAGTGGACTTCAGGCAGGTGGACCCAGGCCCATCCCCCCCCTACCTGTTACAATTGTGCTGCTTAATGCTTAGTCATCCAACCCCCCCCAAACCCACTGTACCCACATGTAGGTGCCCCCCTTCACCCCTTAGGGCTATAGTAATGGTGTAGATTTGTGGGTAGTGGGTTTTGAGGGGGATTTGGGGGGCTCAACACACAAGGGAAGGGTGCTATGCACCTGGGAGCTCTTTTACCTTTTTTTTTGTTTTGTAAAAGTGCCCCCTAGGGTGTCCGGTTGGTGTCCTGGCATGTGAGGGGGACCAGTGCACTACGAATCCTGGCCCCTCCCACGAACAAATGCCTTGGATTTATTCGTTTTTGAGCTGGGCGCTTTCATTTTCCATTATCACTGAAAAACAAAAACGCCCAGCTCACACATTGTTGAATAAAACATGGACGTCTATTTTTTTCGAAAATACGGTTCGGTCCGCCCCTTCACGGACCCGTTCTCGGAGATAAACGCCCATGGAGATAGACGTTTTCGTTCGATTATACCCCTCTATGCCATATTTTGTATTGTTCTTTGAATATTTTTACTGCTGTAATTGTCTATTGCTTATTCTTACTGTAAACCGTCTTGAGTGAATTCTTTCAAAAAGACAGTAAATAAATCCTAATAAACTATCAAGAGTGGGGAAGAGGGTCTATAGCACCATTCATTTCTGTGCTTAATAGGCATTTTCTCATCTTTTTAACGGACTAGCGTTAAAACAAATAATCATTTGTTGCCTACAACAAACCATGTCACACCCTTCCCAGAATGACTCAAGTGATAAGGAATGGATGTCTTTCCACGCAGTACAGAGAATGTTTTTTCTAAACTTCATGTTCTGGCATGGCATTTGTATAGATAAAGTCAGTTTGCAATGCCATTTGTCTAATGACTTCATTCCTCTTTGAAGGCTTTGCTTAATAACCTCCTCCTTCCCACACTGGGACATGCCCATAAGCTTGCAGGCTTCAGATTAGGACTGTCCTTAATACACTGGAGAGGTCACATGGATAGAAGTGCCAGCAGTCACTGCCCGAGGCTTCCAGGAAAGGGAAGTGAGAGCCAAAAGGTTAGGTTCAAAGTTCTAGGGTAAGGTTTGCCTGGAGTAGATGTCTGAGAACAGCACACCTCTTTTCTAGATGAAAGGAACAAACCAAAAGTGGGAAGGAAGGGGAAAACAGGATAATAGAGGATGTTAAAAAATGAAAAATAACAAAAAAAGCTTTGTTACCTGGGGAAGGGCAGCGCAGAGAGAGTTCGAGAAGCAGCGTTCCAGGTCCATGAACCCCATAGGAAGTTTGCTGCCATGGGAAAGGAGCAGGAGAAGAGAGAATATGATAGCTACAGGAGTAGCTGAAACCGCTACAGTCCCAGCAGCCAAGAGAGGACAGAAGCAGCTGTAACCACGGAAGTAGAGGCCAGGGCAGGAAGGCAGTTGGGCTGTACCAGAGAGAAGCCCCATCCCCACCTGGCAGCCATAAAGGGACCACACAGTTCTATCGGCAGGATAGAACACTGGGACCTCCCCACCTCCCACAGCACCAGCCAGGAGAGGTCCGCACAGGAGGAAGGCCAGCACAGAGAAGGGTCCCAGGGCAGGAGAAGTAAGGTTGCCACCCCAGCCTTACAGCAGCCAGAGACAAAAGGAAAAAAGGATTTTCCACCCACCCACACACATAGGAATTGGGAGCCAAAGAGAAACTGACATCAGAGGACCAAGCCAACCTCCCCCGAGTCCCCCCGCCAGAAGGAGAGGAACATCCATCAATTTTTGGATGAAGGAAGAAGATGCATGACAAGCCCATGAAGTTCACTGCCTGCCATAGGAAAGGGAAGAGAACACGAGGAGGCATGTGTTGGCAAGAAAAGCAGAAGCCAGCAGATCAAAGGACCCACCTGCTGAGGTAAAAGAGAGGAGAGGAGCCGGACCAAAGGGAGATAAGGAGCCCCTCAACCAACAAAGGATGAGCAGAAATCCAGTGCTGATCTGAAGAGAAGCAGGAGACTCATTTAATCTCTTAATTAGATACATTTTGCCAATACTCACTTGTACTCCCTACCAAATCCCCCCTCCCCCCCCCCAAATAACCTGATTCTCCCCTATTTTGACTTATCTTCCCCTCCCAAGTTTCAATCAAACTTCTCAAAGATCTTCTAGGCCACCTGCTTGCTTATTCATTCTCTTTTCTGGGAAACGCTGTTTTTACAACTAGCTCTTTCCTCTCAGCGCCAGCCCCTCGCCCCCACCACCTACACGACTGTAAACAGTGGCATCAGAGAGAGATGGTGGCTTTGCTGTGTCTCGCCAGAAGAGAAGCCACTGGTGACACTCTGAGAGGAGCCCAGACCGCCTGCCTCATGCCAGGGCCACAGAAGTTTAGAGAGGAGAATAAGGATATAGTTATGGTCATCTCTATTTGATATAATATACCGCCAATCAGAATAAAATATCTAAGCAGTTGATAAAATCATAAAAATAAGAGAAAAGAGGTGACCTAGGTTACATAATTGGTGATAGATAGATAGAGGCCAAGACACCAAAGGTACGGAAGAACAAAAGGATAGATACTGCTCAAGTGGTGACAGTAAGGACAGTGGACAAAACTAAAAGTACAAAACCAAAGAAGCAGAAACAAAGAGCAGAATGGAACAAAATCAAAAGCAATATAGTGAATATAACATACATAGTAGATGACGGCAGAAAAAAAGACCTGCACGATCCATCTAGTCTGCCCAACAAGATAAACTCGTATGTGCTGCTTCTTGTGTATACCTTACCTTGATTTGTATCTGCCATTTTCAGGACACAGACCGTAGAAGTCTTGCCCAGAACTAGCCCCATTTTCAGGACACAGACCGTAGAAGTCTTGCCCAGAACTAGCCCCACCACCCAAACACCAGCCCCGCCTCCCAATCTCAGCTAAGCTCAGCCACTACATCATCTTGTCAAGACCCTGTTCACTGCAGTTGGTACAGCTGAGCCTAATAAGGTTCATGCTTACAGTGCAAAGCAGTAGGTAGACCCAAGTCAAAGGCTAAGATCTCTTCACTCAACTTTGCCAAGCAGCATCGTGTGCACATTATACTCCAGATAATATCAATCTCCCCCCGATATTCAAAACCATTTAACCAGACAGGAACGGAACCTGGCCGGTTAAATGGAACTTAACCAGCTATCTGGCAATATTCAGTAGAGGATAGCCGGTTAGTGTCTAGGAGATAACCGGCTATATCGTGCGATATAGCTAGCAATCCCCAAATTTATATCCGGCTATTGTAAGCGGACACATTGGGCCACTTTAGCTAGTATATCTTTAGCCAGTTTAAAGTTAACCAGCTATGTTCGAAAAACGATTTAGCCGGTTAACTTTAAACTGGTTAAAAATAAACCGGATATTCAATGCCAGTCACCGGAAACGGTCCAGCATTGAATATCCTGGCTGTCCGCTAACTGCGGGGAGTTAACTGAGCTCCCTCCCGTGGTTTGAATATTGGCCTCATTATCTTTAACTTTTTTTTTTCTGACTGGGACACCCTTCGTAGTTTGCTCTGGAGTCTTGGACTCAGTAAAGAACACGTCATCAGCTAAACAGGAACAGAAGGTCAGGGATCAAACGGCATGGAATCTGGCAGGGGGATGGTGCGTGCTGTCAACAGAAGGCACGTTTATTACGGAGCTGTCCCTATGTGATAAACAGAACTGGGAGTGTGCTGAACAGTTTCACCAGCGTGGACGGGACTTTTTTTTTCCTTAGTCAAGCTCCATTCCCTTGAGGTCAGTGAAGAAGGGGAAAAAGAAGCAGGAGATGAAGGAGGAGAGACTGGCAAGAATCCATAATGGAACAAGCTCATTACTTTAAAGCTATTTTTGTCCCTTCACTCTTACAACATTAGGGAAAGAATGTGAAGTGTATATGTGAATACATACAAGGACCCATGATCAAGAAAACACAGTAAACCAGATGGAATCCATCCACATTAGTGTCCATGGCTCTGGGGAGGCAACAAAAGAGGAAGAATCCAAGATACATGAGGAGTATTACTCAAGGGGAAAACATCCATAGTGCGGGTGAAAGCAGCTGAGAAATGCAGTATTCTGAAGAGCTGGGAAGCCCCTCTCAGTCAGCAGGGGGTCCTTTTACTAAGGTGTGCTGAAAAATGGCCTGCGGTAGTGTAGGCGTGTGTTTTGAGCGCGCGCAGAATTATTTTTCAGTGCACCTACAAAAAAAAAAACGCCTTTTTAAAATTTTTGTCGAAAATGGACGTGCGGCAAAATGAAAATTGCTGCGCATCCGTTTTGGGGTCTGAGACCTTACCGCCAGCCACTGACTTAGCGGTAAGGTCTCACGCGGTAACCGGGCAGTAATGACCTATGAGCATCAAGTGTCACTTGGTGCGCGCGTAGCTGACGTGTGCCAGAAATGTAAAAAATATTTTTCGGTCGCGCGCCAAAATTGAAATTACCGCGAGGGCCATGCGGTAACCAGGCAGTAACTCCAATTTGACACGCGTAGGCGCCTACATGGCTTAGTAAAAGGGCCCCTAGGAGAATAAGGAACCACTTATCAGACATTTCTACATGGATCTGGGGCTCAGGACAGTCGGAGAGCTCATGGCCTTCAGCAAAGAAGGGTAATCATAAGAAAAGTATTCAGTAAGCAAGAATACTCACTAGGCGAACGCCCATGGAAGTAGTTGTAGTACTGGGACACATACGTTAGGATGCTGAGTCTGTCTGGTACTTTCAGGTTCACCATATCTTCAGCATCCAACAGAGCAGGAATCCCCAGCTGCTCCTCAGCAACACGGAAAGCCTGAAATGGAGCAAAGAGAGGAATAAGGAGTTATTACACCCATGGACCCAAGCATGAGAAAAGGCAGGTGGGAGAGGACTGGAAAAGGTAAAGGGGGATGAAAGACGAGCAAAAGAAGATTATGAAGGGAGGATTCACATTATCTTGAATATTTTTCATTGTATTGATATATTTTAATTATGTTTGTTTTGTCCTAATGTATATTTTATTAATGTTGGATTGTAAGCCACAATGGATGGTTTTAGACCAGTGTTGCAGGATATAAAAGATATCCACCTGCCCTGCTAAACCAATGCAGATTTATGAGAAGCAACGTAAAACCAAAACAATCAAGGCCCATGATCTGTCCTGTAAATCGAAAACATCCAGAAGGGAAAGTCCAAAAATCCCAACGTGAAGCACAGACACAGAGGCGCGGGAAAAGTCAACGTGCTAAAGTCCAGCGTTACAAAGGTTCACTGTGCCCCCGTCTACTATCGGATAAGATATAATTATGTTTTTACAGTTTATGGTTCAATCATTTTTTATTGACGAACAGCATAATAAACACTACTGACAGCATTAATATATCCATTGTAGTCTACTTTCACTTTATACACTTCAATAACTGTAACATCAAAATTTTTATATTTCCCCCTCCCCACAACTTCTAACATATGTTAATGGTTCCTTATCTTATCGCTATAATTAATAACCGCTCTATTCATTTGACTAGTGTAACCAGTTTGTCAAACATATGAACTTGCAACAGTAAAGAATCACAACTCCATACTCTAATCAACAAAATGAAGATACATTTAACATAATCTAGCGACCCCCCAACTCCGGGTGAGCCACTCCCATAGTCAATGTGCTTTCCAATGTCACATCACCATAACATATATGTGCTCTCTTAATTATCCCGAACTACCCCCCACCCTATCCCTTCTCCATCCCCTCCCCCCTCCCTTGGATTATTCTGATGATTCCCAGAGTCAAGAGGAGCCTCATCTCAATTATTTTACAACACAATAAAAGTTATCTGTGCGTCTCGTAAGCCTTAATCCTATATCTAAAGCTGATCCCTTCCTTATCTTGTTCCCCCCCCCCCCCCCCCCCTTCAACCTGCGTCTTTTAAAGGCCACAATGTTCAAAAATTGTTTGTTTTTTATTATAAATTCAATAGGAAACTTCTCCCTCTAGGGGTCAGAGTATCCCATATAGGTTCCCATTGTGCCTGGAATTTCCTGCCTGGCAAGCTGTCATGTTTTTACAGTTTATAGTACTGCATGTTATACAAAGTGAGATTATGGAGAACAGTACTGAAGAAAACCAGAGGCCAACATCCACAGGACATGTTCAGGATGTTTATTAATGTAAGGAGAAACTAGGTCTTACCTGATCATTTTCTTTTCATTAGCCCTTCCCAATATTCCAGCTGTGTCCTCTAGCATACCAAAGGGCGGGGCCGGTGGGGGCAGTCCGCCCCAGGTGCAGGCAGCAACGGGGTGCATGGAGCAGTCGAGTGGCTGTCGGCTCTGCCGGTTCCCTGCTCCCTCTGATGTTACTTCATGTTCCGGGGCAGGAGACCGGCTGAGCCAACAGCCGCTCGACTTCTCCGTGCACCCCCAGGTGGTGAGGATGATGCTCATAGGAGGTTTCTGGAGGAAAAGTCCATAGTCTGCAGAGAGACATGGGGAAGCAGCTGCTTGCCCTGGGATTTGGCGCATGGAATGTTGCCACGATTTGGGATTCTGCCAGGTACTTGTGACCTGGCTTGGCCACTGTTGGAAACAGGATACTGGGCTAGATGGACCATTGGCCTGACCCAGTATGGCTACTCTTATGTTCTTATGTCTTTTAGGTCAATGGTCTTCTTAGTCACCACTGTATCCAAGGAGCCCACCCTAGGAAGCTGCAATTTATCTTTCTCCTCTGGAACTAACAGGTAGAAATGAGCCATGACTCTTCCCTCTCTCAGCCCCATGTCCGGTGAGACCTATACTGCTGTAATCAGGTCCCGAATAACTGGATGCATCGGGAAGGCCTTAGAAAGACCTCTAAGACTCCTCATGATCACCCAAAATGGAACTCCTGACACCGAAGCAGAAGTCTCAATGGAAAGCTCTGCCAGTGCCTCAGAAATAAGAGACTTGAGCTCCTCTTTATGAAACAGCCCTCAGTACTTTCAGATCATCCCCCTCCTGAAGAGGGAGCTCTCCCTTCTCTAACAGCTTCTTCAAAGACAGCTCCTCTGAACAGACTGATAAGGAGGGAGAAGCAGAGGTAGCCTCATCTGCCCACTCCTGGAGGTCTAAATGAGATCTCTTTGGAGCCAGAGGCACAGCGGGCCTGGTGTAAAAGCAATATAACCTCTGGAGAAAACAAAAATCCCAATGCAATTGAATGTTCTATTGGGCCCTGAGTCTGTAAAATGGTAGCTGTGCTCCGTATGTGATAAGCCGTAAGCTATTCCTCACTGACAGTTGGGCTCAACAAAATGGCGCCCATTCCAGCGCTCTCCTGCATCAAACTGTGCACTGGCTCTGCTGGACAGCCCGAAGACTCCAACATATTCAGATGCTGTGCCAAATCCGAAGACATACTGCCACCGACTATTTCCTCCACGTTCTGCAGGATTCCCATCTTGCAAGCACTGCAATGCACGGAAGCCGGCTGACAGGTCCCACAGCTGGACACCATGCCTCCAGGGGACTTGTCTTTCACTACAACGGTCAGCAGCGCAGCAGAATGTGTCCCAACTGGTGAGTCAGGATCCCTCCGCTGCACCAAGTAGAACTTGGAGCCCTCCAAGTGGCTCAGAGCCAAACTTTAGTTGGAGTTATCATTGCCGAATGCTTCCCCCAAGCTCATAGTCTCCACAAGTGTTAACACAGATAACAAAGGCTCAAGACTGATTCTCTGTCCCACAATCTCCAGTAAACATCTTTCCTTCTCCTTTCTTTTTTTTTTTTTTAGGCTGGAAAGGAAGAGCTCCACAAGAAACAGGGGAGAGATTAAAGGAGGGAAGAAGTAAATTCATGAGGCACCACAGACAGGGATCTGAAGACTTCCAGATATGACTCTGCAGACTCAAAGCCACCCGCAAAACTCAACTGGGACCGGCTGACAAACTGGACCAGGAGCAAATCACTCAGAACCACAGACTGAAAAGTATGTCCATCCACCTGCTGGAGACTGAAAATACTGAGGAGCTGGACTAAATGGCAAGAGAGATAGAGAACTGAAAACTGAACTGAGACCTATCTTCACCTACTGGTTGATGGACACAACTATCCCACAGGTTCTGGAATAGTGGGAAGCTACTTAGTGGAAAGACTTGTATGTTAGAACTTTTCAGGAATGGGAAGGCTCAGAAGTAGCGATATAACAGCAGCACCGTGTAACATATTTTTGGTTGGAGAAGCCAAACAAACCATACTTTAGATTTTATCTACACCACGCTCATCCTTTTTCCTACTAGGTTACTGTTTAATTTTGACGCTCCCAATAAGCTCCTCCTGTTTAAAATAAATATTTGCATTCTGAAATGTTTTTAAATGGGTGCAAAATAGGATCCATAGAAGTTCTAGCAGGGGAGAGTAACTACTGGTATACCCTTGACTGAAGAACGGTACTATTTCTACCAGAAAGGTCATCTTTTTCGACCGAGCGCACAACTTCAGGAGGGACAAGCATGGAGCAGTGAGGAAGGAAGGGGACACCCACCTTGCCAGCAAGATCAGCCAAATTAACCCTAGCGATCAATGGGGTAACATACATCGCAGCCAGACTGTCCTCACATCTTCCCCCACGCCTTGAGCTTATTTGGAGGTTCTGGCAGGGGAAAACAACTACTGGTATACCCTTGACCGAACGGTATTTCTTCTATCGAGAAGGTCATCTTCTTCAACCAAGCACACAGCTTCAAGGAGGGATGAGCATGGAACAGTGAGGGAGGAAGGGGGACACCCACCTAGCCAACCAGATCAGCCAAATCAACCCTAGCGATCAATAGGGTAACATACATCGCAGCCAGATCGCCCTCCTCCCCCAGGCCTAAAGTTTTCCCACAGTGGTGGGAGGCGGGACTGGAGGTTGGGAGGCAGGGATAGCGCTGGGCAGACTTATACGGTCTGTTCCAAAGCCGGTGGTGGGAGGCGGGGATAGTGCTGGGCAGACTTATACGGTCTATGCCAGAGCCGGTGGATGGGAGGCGTGGCTAGTGCTGGGCAGACTTATACGGTCTGTGCCCTGAAGAGCACAGGTACAAATCAAAGTAGGGTATACACAAAAAGTAGCACACATGAGTTGTCTTGTTGGGCAGACTGGATGGACCGTGCAGGTCTTTTTCTGCAGTCATCTGTTACTATGTTATTGCTGGTACCATCCACTGCAGTTGGTGTAATTACTTTCCTGTAGTCTTTAACCTCTATCTATAACTACAAAAAAAAGAGGAAGGGGTTACATTAATTTCAACTCAGTGCAAAGTTTTTCAGCAGTGTTTGGAACAAAAGCATGGGGAATAATTCCTCTCTAATCTGCTTCTATGCGCTGCTGTGTATATGACAGATGAGTGCGGGCTGCAGAAAAGTTGGTAGGGTGCCCTCCCCCTCCCTATTGCTTATCCAGTGGTCCAACAGATTTCCAAAAGGTTTTTCACTCACTAACAGAGGACAACAAAGGAACTTAAAGAGACAGGAAAGAATCAGTTCTCACTAAAAAAAACTTAGAAGAATGAAGTCATTCAAGGGAAAATGAAGGCAATGCCATTTCTTCATACAAAACACAATCCTGCCTGCAGAAGCCATTGGACATCTCGGACCCTTTTGTTGTGACATAATGTTGAAAGCAGCACATGATAAACAGGCATGAAAGGAAAAAAAAATAGAAGACGTAGGTGAATGCAACATAGAGGGTCTTAACACCAACCTCTCTCTTTACTTGCCACACTATCACCCTCCCCAAAACCACAATATTTGGGATGTGCCAGCCAGCCTTTTAAGTAAAATGTCTTCCACAACTCGGCCAATAAAATCATAACAAAAATGAGCTCCAAAGTTACACCATCATTCCTACTGCTGGACTTTGGTATTTACTTCCTCCTCCCCAGCCTCTTTTATTTCCCAACAAATAACCCTTTTCAGAAGCAGTCAGGGCCTTTATCCACAAAGGAGCATAAAGCGTCCACTGTGCCTTTCTGCATCCTCCAGCTCAGCGTGATCGTGTTCAAAGACGCTGCAGTTTGTTGCTTAATGATGTGAACATGGAGTGGGAGTCTGTAGGCCATGGACCCAATCCAAACAGCAGGAGGTCTTCTATGGTCCGGTGCCAGCACTTCAGCTAGCAACTAAAGCTGAACAGCTGCAGATTCAGGGCAGAGCAGGAAAATAGTTCAGTTTTCCAGAGACAGCATCTGAATTCTTTCCTGAGCGAGAAGGTGGGTGGTCTGGCTCCATGCAACTTTTCACAACTGACCCCTACCTCGAGACAGAACAAGCCAAGTTCTGCAAACAAGGGAATTTTACAGAACTGTCCCCAAACATGCCCACAGGTCTTCCACTCTCAAAGCCAAAACAGCTACTCTGAGAATACAGACAGTTCAAGAAACTAGGACTTGCAGCCTCCTATCCCTTTTTCCTCCTTATAATCCTGTCCTCTTTTCACTGTTCATCTCTGACCCTCTCTCATCACTTGGGAAACAATAGCACCAAATTCTGTCCATGCCACTGCAGTACCAAGACTTGCAGGATACAAGACTATGAGATACAAAGAGATTCCTATTTTGAAGTCCTGTTTGGCTTTAGTTTACTCGCAATCGTTCTTCCGAAGCTAAGATGTTGGAGCGTTGAAGCCTTATTTTTGCACTACTAAAACTATATCTACCGTCACATTCACCACAGCTTGCTAACTTTCTTGACTAGCTCCATTGCTCCCCAAGTAGCTGCAGTATTTGTGCTCAGAGTTCTTTTCAATAACCTTGGACAGTGCAGTCATTCCTTTCTTGAGTAATGAATCCACCAGTTTATCCTTCCTAAAAGATCTTCAGATTTTAATTGTAGACTCTGCTAACAATGAGCTAACAGTAGGAAAAGAAGTTCATGACAACTCCAAGAACAGGTGTCTGGGAAGGAGGAAGTTTGTCAACTCTCAATTTGAGTTGGGGCGTGGTCTTTCTACTCCATCCTTCCTAATGTATGCTGGGGCTCAGAGGAGCACCCACACACGTGCAAGTAGGTCTGTAGGTTCCAGGAGGTCCCTTGGCTTAGGAGAAGGCACCAAAGAAGTTCCCTGAAGAAATGTATGGAAAAGAAGACCAACAGGAGTGATTGCTGTGAGGAGCGAGTCAACCAAGAAAGGAGCAGCTGAGTGTTCCATGAAGCAGGTGCCTTTTAGGGATGGGCAGTCAGAAAATGTTCATTCTGTATCGTTTCCCATGTCGTTTTCAGGAATGTTCATTTTATTTGTTTTTATTTGGCCATTTTTACATCACGGAAGCAAAGTCGTTGAGCGTGCACTATGTACACATGAGCGCAATGGCCATCCTTCTTTGCAAGTAGTACGTACTCTCTTGAAAAGAGTGTGAACTATTATGGGCAGACAATAAATCATTAATTTTCATGTTTCTTCAGCTCATTTTGGTTTCATAACGACATGGCATGTCATTGACATTACCCGTATCGTTGCAAATGAATGTCCATCCCTAGCGTCTGTCCTAACCTGAAGGGAGTCATTCATTGAATATAAGATCTGAGGATCTACAGAGTTCACCGATTACCAGAGTTTTCTCTCTTGTTTCTAAGATTCAGGAGTTTGAACTGTACCAAGGATAAGTCTTTTGGCCTTCTGTTGATTCTGATTTTTTCAAAAAATTATCAGTAAATCAACTTCTATTTTGAACAATCAAACCTATGTGAAGCTTGTATTTCTTTTCTGCCTTTACTAATCAATACAATACAATAAATGCTTATATTCCACTGCAAACCAAAATCTCTCTGCATGAATAACAATTAAGAAGACTAGCCTCATCTAGTGAATTACATAACACATAAAAGAGTACAAATTATCATCAATAATTACATTTAACCAGTTTTCTGAACCTCGAATAGCAAACCTCTGTCCTAATCAGAATTTGGTGTGTCTACTTAATTATACCACTTAATTCAAAAAAAATAGGCTAAGTCCACAAAAAATGTCAAAAAAACACATGAATGGACTAGCAGTTCACTGAGTCAGGAGGAAAAGGTCTCAGACATCACCCGGAAGTTCCCCATTCAAATCTTTATGGGTCAAAGCTCAAACCTCAGTGTCCGTCTGCAGCTCAACAATATAGATATGAGCAAAATGAGCTCTGTTGTTTGGAAGGCGACTGCTGGTTCTTACCCTTTGAAGAAGCATTAGCAAAAGGTGTGTCTGTCGGGCCTTAACAGGTCCAGATAAGTGTCGCTGCAATAATGCAATATAAGCTGCCATTGTTGAGCTGCATGTGGACACGGATGACTGAGTTTTCCTTTTTGAAGTTTCATTTGGTAATTTAAAATTGGAAAGGAAAGAAAAAAAACCCATATAAACAAGGATGGAGATTTGATTAAAATTATCACAGTCAGGTTTGAGCTTTGACCCATAAAGATTTGAATGGGGAACTTCCGGGTGATGTCCGAGCCCTTTTCCTCGTGACTCGGTGAACTGCTAGTCCATTTGTGTGTTGTGTTACTTAATTATACCCAGGGAATTTTTTGAGGGGGTACTCGGGGGTACTGAGTACCGGCACCTTTTCTGTTGTCTGCTAAAATTAACCCATGGACCTCATATTTTAATGAAACAGCTCAGGCTCTACATACAAATTCTGCCTTGTCATCAATTCTGAGACTGGTTGCAGGGGGCCTGGCTATTGTGGGGAGGGTCCCTCAGTGATCACCCCACCCCTGAAGGGTGGCCTGGCATTTGAGTACCGGCATCTTTTTCGCTAGAAAAAATGCACTGATTATACCCCCACCCAACCCCTCGACCCACTGCCACAGGGAAGATGTACCCAGGTAATACTTGAAATGGATAAGAGCTAAGGAAAGGGAAATCCCTAGGCAACTAAGGATACTTCTGTAACAGCCTGAAGGGACAGTTTTTGTGCGGCCAGTAACACTCTGTGAATTCCATTTGCCAAAGGTCAGAGGATGGCAGTTTCACACCCCCAGCATGGAGCAGACCCTCAGCAAGGACCATCTGAACAATGTTTTCAGTAGGGTAGAATGCACGTTCTGAACCAATACTGGAAGAGATTTCACTCTAAGCCAGCCAGAATTCTGCCAGACCTGAAGGTCACATCACTGCATTCATTTCTCTATTATTGATTTTATTCATAAACCATTTTGAACTGCCCATCAACAAAAGCGGTATATCAAGACTGGAATAAAACATACCGAGTTCACCACAGATAATTACTATGAATCCAGAAGTTACTCCAAGCAAGGGATAAATTAGTGTTTTGTTTACAGAATGCTACACAACAAAAGGAAAGGAAAACACAAGTCCTCCTGTTAATTTGGAGTCTAAGGGGCTGATACTCAGTAGGAGATAACCAGGCAGTGGCTACTGAAAATCCAGGGAGACCACCGCAGCACTATGTAGATCAGGCCCAGCACTGAATATTTGGGTCAAATTCTGCAGTCAGCGCCTTAAACATCACTGCAGGCAAAACGTGGGGCCCTAAATTTACAGTGGAAGAAGATTTCACTCCAGGGTCTCACAAAGGGCTGATGAGCCCCAAAGCTATCTCAAGAGCTTTACTAACAAACGTGGAGAACCTGGAGTATCTCCTGAAATTAGGAAACCCGATTCTTTCTAATTTGTTGAAAACCAAGAACATCTTGCCCATGGACATATTTACAAAACAAACACTTAATATACTCTGCGTCCGTCTATTTTTTTTTTTAACATAACTGTTACTTGTATAATTTTGGCAACAAATATTGTCTTGCCAATAAAGTTATCTGCACATGAAATAACTAATGGATATCCTAACTAAAGATACCGTGCCTCCAGATCACTGCACTCAATATTTGCTTCAGAGAAAGCATAAGCCTTTAAAGAAAGAATAACGCTCTGATCAGGAATTGGCAAAATTTGGAGCCACACCTTAACCTCTGCCCCCCCCCCCCTTTTAATTTCCACCTCCAATTTTTTAAAAATTTCTCAGCTTCTCTAGTCAATGATTGGCACTTACAATACACATCTATATTTGTAAAATGGCTCCTCCCACTGTGCGTGAAGACAAATTACACATACATTTCTACATCACTTTTTATGTACTTTACAAGTTCTACGTTTGTAAAAGCCTTTTGTAAGTGGAGGAGTAGCCTAGTGGTTAGTGCAGTGGACTTTGATCCTGGGGAACTGGGTTCAATTCCCACTGCAGCTCCTTGTGACTCTGGGCAAGTCACTTAACCCTCCATTGCCCCAGGTACAAGTTGCTAGTGGAGGAGTAGCCTAGTGGTTAGTGCAGCGGACTTTGATCCTGGGGAACTGGTCTCGATTCCCACTGCAGCTCCTTGTGACCTTGGGCAAGTCACTTAACCCTCCATTGCTCCAGGTACAAGTTGCTAGTGGAGGAGTAGCCTAGTGGTTAGTGCAGCGGACTTTGATCCTGGGGAACTGGGTTCAATTCCCACTGCAGCTCCTTGTGACTCTGGGCAAGTCACTTAACCCTCCATTGCCCCAGGTACAAGTTGCTAGTGGAGGAGTAGCCTAGTGGTTAGTGCAGCGGACTTTGATCCTGGGGAACTGGGTTCAATTCCCACTGCAGCTCCTTGTGACCTTGGGCAAGTCACTTAACCCTCCATTACTCCAGGTACAAAAACCACAGAAATGCAGTATATCAAGTTCCATTTCCCTTTTGTAAAAGAAGGGGGAGTCGAGACATCTCAAGGCCGATCTCAACGTTTTATGTAAAACGAAGCTTCTACCAGATGAAAACCTAATCTGCTACCAATAAGATACCCCAACATAAAAACAACCAAGCTTTTTATAGGCCTTCAACAACCTGGAGCTCAGGACGATGTACAGTCAAATCAAAAGCAACAATAAAATAACAGATTGGATAAACAATTACCACATGAAGATGCAAAAAAAAAAAACCATGATAAAAGCAACAGACTGAACTGAGTGTCCCAGGACCTCTCCCAAATCACATGACATCAGAGAACCTCCTAAAACACTTACCAAGTGGTTGTTGTCATAAACATTTTCTTTACGGAGGGAGTTGAAGTTTCTGAAAAATATAAACAAAAGTATTTAGCCACAGAACTTTTCATCTCGTTCATCAGCTCGCCAGCACCTCATTTCTCTCTCCTGATTTCATGTCCTCTCAGTCGATGTCTCGCCTCCCACCTGGACTCTCCCTTCATCCTTCAGGAGTGCCCAACTTTGGATTGTTCCAGAATCTACTAGGCCGAAGGGAAGATCACTTTGGATCTTGGGGAAAGTACGGTAAGTAGAAATTGTGAATGAGGGAGGTGGTAATTGAAACGTTTAAATAAAGGAAATAAAAAGCCAAATTAATGAGGTCTAGACTGAATCTGATGAATTAACATAATGTGGAGTGGATTATCTTTAAGGACATGTTTGATTATAAGTACATAAGTACATAAGTAATGCCATACTGGGAAAAGACCAAGGGTCCATCGAGCCCAGCATCCTGTCCACGACAGCGGCCAATCCAGGCCAAGGGCACCTGGCAAGCTTCCCAAACATACAAACATTCTATACAATCAAGCCATTGTGACATCACTAATGAGGTTGGCTCTTATTGGTGGAATGAGCCACTATGACATCACAATAGGTTAAATCACTGCTCTATGTAATAAAAGTGAGCCAAGTAGAGGACATAAGTACATAAGTAATGCCACACTGGGAAAAGACCAAGGGTCCATCAAGCCCAGCATCCTGTCCACGACAGCGGCCAATCCAGGCCAAGGGCACCTGGCAAGTTTCCCAAACGTACAAACATTCTATACAATCAAGCCATTGTGACATCACTAATGAGGTTGGCTCTTATTGGTGGAATGAGCCACTATGACATCACAATAGGTTAAATCACTGCTCTATGTAATAAAAGTGAGCCAAGTAGAGGACATAAGTACATAAGTAATGCCACACTGGGAAAAGACCAAGGGTCCATCAAGCCCAGCATCCTGTCCACGACAGCAGCCAATCCAGGCCAAGGGCACCTGGCAAGCTTCCCAAACGTACAAACATTCTATACAATCAAGCCATTGTGACATCACTAATGAGGTTGGCTCTTATTGGTGGAATGAGCCACTATGACATCACAATAGGTTAAATCACTGCTCTATGTAATAAAAGTGAGCCAAGTAGAGGACATAAGTACATAAGTAATGCCACACTGGGAAAAGACCAAGGGTCCATCGAGCCCAGCAATCCTGTCCACGACAGCGGCCAATCCAGGCCAAGGGCACCTGGCAAGCTTCCCAAACGTACAAACATTCTATACATGTTATTCTTGGAATTTTGGAGTTTTCCAAGTCCGTTTAGTAGCGGTGTATGGACTTGTCCTTTAGGAAACCGTCCAACCCCTTTTTGAAACTCTGCTAAGCTAACCGCCTTCACCACTTTCTCCGGCAACGAATTCCAGAGTTTAATTACACGTTGGGTGAAGAAAAATTTTCTCCGATTTGTTTTAAATTTACTACACTGTAATTTCATCACATGCCCCCTAGTCCTAGTATTTTTGGAAAGCGTGAACAGATGCTTCACATCCACCTGTTCCACTCCACTCATTATTTTATATACCTCTATCATGTCTCCCCTCAGCCGTCTCTTCTCCAAGCTGAAAAGCCCTAGCCTCCTTAGTCTTTCTTCATAGGGAAGTCGTCCCATCCCCGCTATCATTATGCTAAATTATGCTAAATATACTCTAGGGAAAGAGGGAAAAGGGTCTATTCTAGTGCATAACTTTAAACAGACAAAATGATCTATAATCCTTCAGAAGAAAGATTAAAGTTAAAAGGTATAATCACAGATGTCTCGGAAAGAATTCATGTAAGGGAGTTCTGTGCAGCGACAGTTACCAAGGCATCAGGAAATGCACGGCCACCGACTGCAAGAATGGGATAAGGGTCAAGAGTCACTGCCAAGTTAAATACAAAAACTGTCTCTCTAATATGTAAACTGTAAACTCTAACCCTACAAAGCCCCAGGGAATGCTCAGCCTAAACAATCTCCACTCCCTCTGCATGTACACAAAATTACATGACCCGCCTGCGTCTGTGCGTCACTCTGTTCTATATCTGTTCATTCAGGTGTTTCCTCTACCACATTAACTAGCTTTACAATATGAGAGCACATCCCTGCAAATGTGTGTGTGTGTGTGTCTGTCTCTGTGTGTGTGTATTCAGGGGCGTAGCCAGACAACAGATTTTGGGTGGGCTTAGGCAAGAATTGGGTGGGCACCAAGTGTTCTCCCCCCCCCCCCCCTCCAAAAAAATTTATCTCAGCTGGTGGGAAAACGCTTCTTTCCAACTTGGCAGCAGGCATGCACTGAAAACGGAGCATGCGCAGGTGCCAGTGTTGTGGAGAGTAGCATTTTCGTTACCATCAGGGGGAAATCTTCAGTTGGCGGAGCTTGGGATCCCCACCAGTTACCACTAAATATGTGCTACTGTTGGGTGGGCCTGAGCCATAAACGGGTGGGCCCTGGCCCACCCAAGTCCACCTGTGGCTACGCCACTGGTGTGTATCACTCTATGCTGTTCATTCGTTTCGTCTACCACTTTTACTAGCTTTACAATATGAAGCACATCCCTGCATATGTCTGTCTCTGCGTGCATGTGGGCGAGTGTAGTGAATCACTCTGTGCTGTTCATTCAGATGTTTCCTTTACCATTTTAACTACCTTTATAATATGAGAGCACATCTCTGTATAGGAGGAGGAGTGGCCTAGTGGTTAGGGTGGTGGACTTTGGTCCTGAGGAACTGAGTTCAATTCCCACTTCAGGCACAGGCAGCTCCTTGTGACTCTGGGCAAGTCACTTAACCCTCCATTGCCCCATGTAAGCCGCATTGAGCCTGCCATGAGTGGGAAAGCGCAGGGGACAAATGTAACAAAAATAAAATAGATACTATTGGAGATTCTACATGGAATGTTGCTACTGTTGGAGATTCTACATGGAATGTTGCTATTCCACTAGCAACATTCCATGTAGAAGGCTGCGCAGGCTTCTGCTTCTGTGAATCTGACGTCCTGCCCGTACGTACATGCAGGACGTCAGACTCGCAGAAGCCTGCGCGGCCTTCTACATGGAATAGCAACATTCCATGTAGAATCTCCAATAGTAGCAACATTCCATGTAGAATCTCCAATAGTATCTATTTTATTTTGGTTACATTTGTACCCTGCGCTTTCCCACTCATGGCAGGCTCAATGCGGCTTACATGGGGCAATGGAGGGTTAAGTGACTTGCCCAGAGTCATAAGGAGCTGCCTGTGCCGGGAATCGAACTCAGTTCCTCAGTTCCCCGGGACCAAAGTCCACCACCCTAACCACACCTCCACTGTTGCTACTATTTGAGATTCTACATGGAATGTTGCTATTCCACTAGCAACATTCCACGTAGAAGTCGGCCCTTGCAGATCACCAATGTGGCCACGCAGGCTTCTGCTTCTGTGAGACTGACCCTGCACGTACGTGCAGGACATCAGACTCACAGAAACAGAAGCCTGCGCAGCCTTCTACATGGAATAGCAACATTCCATGTAGAATCTCAAATAGTAGCAACAGTGGAGGAGTGGCCTAGTGGTTAGGGTGGTGGACTTTGGTCCTGGGGAACTGAGGAACTGAGTTCGTTTCCCACTTCAGGCACAGGCAGCTCCTTGTGACTTTGGGCAAGTCACTTAACCTTCCATTGTCCCATGTAAGCCGCATTGAGCCTGCCATGAGTGGGAAAGCGCAGGGTACAAATGTAACCAAAATAAAATAGATACTATTGGAGATTCTACATGGAATGTTGCTACTATTGGAGATTCTACATGGAATGTTGCTATTCCATGTAGAAGGCTGCGCAGGCTTCTGTTTCTGTGAGTCTGACGTCCTGCACGTACGTGCAGGGTCAGACTCACAGAAGCAGAAGCCTGCGTGGCCACATTGGTGATCTGCAAGGGCCGACTTCTACGTGGAATGTTGCTAGTGGAATAGCAACATTCCATGTAGAATCTCAAATAGTAGCAACAGTGGAGGAGTGGCCTAGTGGTTAGGGTGGTGGACTTTGGTCCCGGGGAACTGAGGAACTGAGTTCGATTCCCGGCACAGGCAGCTCCTTGTGACTCTGGGCAAGTCACTTAACCCTCCATTGTCCCAGGTACAAATAAGTACCTGTATACAATATGTAAGCCGCATTGAGCCTGCCATGAGTGGGAAAGTGCGGGGTCCAAATGTAACAAAAATAAAATAAATAAATAAAAAATATTCTGCCACTGTGCAATGACCTTACAGCTGCATGGGTGATAGGAAGCATTTTAACAGAACCAGGGAGTATGTGCCAAGGGCAAGGCCACCAAGAGGGGGGGGGGCCCAGCCATAAGCGTCCTCCCCTCAGTAGCGTTCCTGCAAACTACTGGCAGCATCAAAAAAGAAAGCAACCTGCCTCCAGCTGGCCTCGGACATGTTCCCTCCGCTTTGTCCCACCTCCTCTGACGCAACTTCCTATGGGACACACAGCAGAGGAAACACTTCGGAGGCCAGTCACAGGTAAGTTGCTTCTTTGTTGATGCTGCCCGCAGCCGAACACTGCCGAGGGGAGAAATATTGAACCAGGCGGGGGTGCGGTGGTAGCAACGGGCAGGTGGTGGGGGAGTAAGCAGCAGGCAGGTGGGGATGAGGTGGCAGCAGTGGTAGCGGGGTACATGTTTTGCCCTGGGCCCCGACTGCGTCTCTCGACCAGCCCAGCACTGAATATCCAGGTCTAGTTCGGGCCCTGGTGGTCCGCACTTATAAAAACGATGACCACCACAGGCGGAATATTCACCCCCTATTTTGTAAATGCCAAAGCCGACATTTTTTAAAAAACACTCCAACCTTCAGCTTTAAGAGCTGAACCCAAGGTTTCAGCTCAAGAACAATTAGACAAATTGTTACCCTCTTGCTTCAAATGTACCATTGGCTTCCCATTGCGCAAAGAACCAGACGCGTAGCCAGGTTGAAGGTGCCGGGGGAGTGGAGACTGGACTTCCGAAGGTGCCGGCGCATGTTTTAAATGAGACAGATGGCGTAAAAAATAGGCGCCATTGCAAGTCCATTTGGGGGAGCGTACGTTCCCCTGGTGCCCCCCCCCCCAGCAACGCCACTGCAAAGAACTACACACATCCAACCAGAAATAAATTAAAATAAAATATAAATGCTGAGAATAATGTTAATTGCCTAATTGGAATTTGTAATACTTGGTTTTTTGCAGTTTTCCTTATTTAAAGAGCACGTCAAAAATACAGTTTATCCTAGACCTCTCATATACTGACACCATTCCCGATGGTGCTTTATTTGATAGCTAAATCTTTGGTGACTGGCATTTCTCACCACCTTCTGACATTACATTGCAAGTGTGACCTCAAGCAGGGTCAAGTTTATTCAGTACTTGTTATCCTGCACATCAAATAATAAGGTCTGAGCAGCTTTCAATTCTAAATAGACAGAAAGGAAGAAAAGGAGACGATGGTTTGGGGAGGTGGGGGGACAGGGAATGAGGGGAGCAAATGGGACTACAATGAAAAATGGGAAAGATATGAGGTATTTTAGTTGACGAGTCTTGGACTCTGATTTATATAAATGTTTGATATCATTATGTATAAATCTAACCCATTAATATTTTGAATGAATATTTGTAACCCATTCTGGACGTTATCGGTCGAGTGGGCTAAATACGTGTAAAAATAAATAAATGCCATACTTTGTATTGTTATCTGAATATTTTTATTGCTGTAATTATCGAGTGCTTATGTTTAACTTAATTTTGCTGTACAGTGTATTGAGTGAATTCCTTCAAAAAGGTGGTTAATAAATCCTAATAAATAAATAAAGTATCACACATAGCTAGCAGAACTAAGGGAATAACTTTAGGCCCACAGCGATGACAGCCCCGAGTTCAAAGGGAAAAAGCATCTAGAGAAAGGTTTTAAGATCAGTTTTAATTTTTCCTAGAGAGGACTGCGATTCAAGATGGAGAGGCAGGGCATTCCACAGAGTAGGACCTACCACGGAAACGAGAGAGTGGCACGTGGCATCATAACCGATTTGTCGGAGGGTAGGTATGACAAGTAAATGCTGTTGTGAAGAGCAGAGAGTGCGTGACGGGGATTAAGGTGTCAAAAAGCGAGCGAAAAAAAAATAAAAAGGGGAACCAGTGCTCCAAATTTTGAAGGTCAGAAGAACCTTACAGGTGATCAACGTGCGTGACTAAACTTCTTTGAACCTGTGATTAGTTTGATGGAGGTATTTTGGATTAGTTGAAGGCGATGTAGGTCACAGACTGCAACTATATCTATATCAGCGCATGGCCAGAAATTAAAAAACTGAAAAAAAGGGGGCGTCGTTGTGTCTGTTCCCCACTGCCCCTTGTGTGCGAGTGCGGGAGTGATGGGCAGGGGATTTGCAGAGATTACCCGAATCTTTGGTTTTAGCAACTTCTGTGCAATGTATCCCACAGATTACTCCGGCAGCGAAATTAGGAGTGTGCCAATTTCTAATTTTACACCGCGCATATATGGGGTGGCATTGAATTCCCTCTGTGTTCAAAATGCAGGGCCCAACCTAATTCCTTTTTTCATGCTTTTTGGGGATGTCCGATGGTTAATAAATTCTGGGCTCAAATTGCTAGATATTTGGGTAGGAATTTGCATTCTCTAATTCCACTTTCAGCCACTGATTTTATATTAGATAAATGTGAGTGGGTACAGTTGCAGAGGGGGGAAGGAGGAAATTTTTCCATAAGGTGACGCTCCTGGACAGGAAAGCAGTTCTTGAGGTGTGGACTTCGTCTGAGTCCCCTTCTTTTTGGGGCTGGTGCAACTTATTACATCAAGATATGCTCTGATGTGAGAGAGTAGGGGGAATTGGGAAAATTGTTAAAAGCTCGATGACAATATTTTCTTTACTTTTTGTTCATTTCTTTGTATCTATTGTGGTGATTGTATGTTTATGGAGTTGGTTGTAATATTTGACTTGTCATCAATAAAAATTGTTGAAATATTTAAAAAAAAAAAAATTTTTAAGCCCTTTTTGATCACCATGTTAGACATGGGCTTAACGCATAGGAAAGGCCCCTGAAAGGGGACACGAAGCTCATTTCTTAGTGCAGCCTGAACAATGCCAAACTCCTCCCCTAAGCAAACCTCCTCTACAAATACCTCCCTACCTGCACTGCGCATACTTTAGGAGTGATCTAATTCAATTAGCTGCTTTTTCCATGCATAAATCAGCATGCGAAAATTAATTGAATAATGAGCTCAGCATGTAACCAATTATAGAGGTTAACTGGCACTCATTAGAATTTGTGCATCTGGCTGCACTATTCCATAAGGCAGGGCACCCAGCTCCCTTAGCGCATATCTGAAAAGGGGTGTGGCCATGGGAGGGGCATATCAGGGGCACTCTGAAATGTTGCACGCGTATTTACAGAATACAAGATCAGCGCATCCAACTTGGGCACCATCATTTACACCAGGTTTCAGCAGTTATAAGTCCGGCACCCAAAGTTTAGGCGTACGGAATCAGTGCTAAGCGCAATTCTATTAAGGGTGTGTGCTTTTTATAGACCTGGGCTTAGAACCAATCTTTAATTCCCACTTTTAAGAGTGAGAAAAGTTTATAAAGTTGCCTCCATAAAGTCTTTAGGGTCCTTTTACTAAGGTATGCTGAAAAATGGTCTGCGCTGCTGCGGATGCGCGTATTGGACGCGCGCAGGTCCATTTTTAAGCACACCTACAAAAAAGGACTTTTTTTTTTTTTTTGCTGAAAATGGATGTGCGGCAAAATAAAAATTAGCGACCGTCCATTTTGAGCCTGAGGACCGTACCACCACCCATTGATTTAGCAGTAAGGTCTCACGCGTTAACCGGGCGGTAATTGGCAGTTAGCGCCATGCGGTAGAAAATAAAAAATATTTTCTACCTCGTGTATCGGACGCATGTAAAAAAAAAATGGAATTACCACCTGGGGCACATGGTAGCTAGGCGGCAGTTCCAAATTGATGCACGTTGGACATGCGTAGGCGCCTACGTACCTTAGCAAAAGGGCCCCTTAATTTTTTTACTAGGATAAGACTCCCTGGTTTAGAGGCAGGTTCAGCACTGCAAAGTAAACTGTACATTTTGAAAAAGAAAGAAAATGAGCAGTGTGGGTGGATTATCTGTTACTATCAGTTTCATCTAACCAGGCTCCTGATGGTTCCCACACGTTCTCATAAGAAGATAAGAAGAGCCCCAGTGGGTCAGACCAATGCTCCATCCAGCCCAGTATCCTGTTTCCCAACAGTGGCCAATCCAGATCTCAAGTACCTGGCCGAAACCCAATTCCCGAGTGCTGACCTAATGCCAATTTGCAGTAAAGTAGAAAATAAATCCAGCCAGGGCACAACAGAGAGACAAGAGCTTCCCACAATGGAAACCCAGCCAAACCACTAGACAGGACTTGACAGTCGCCTAGGGCGGCAAAGAGCAGATGCCATGAAAACAAATGCTAAGTCCTGACAGCCACATACACTCAGAGAATTATTAGTTTGTACTTCTATTAGCAGGAAAGGTGAGCAACTAACCCATTTATGCAGGTCATAAGTACATAAGTATTGCCATACTGGGACAGACCAAAGGTCCATCAAGCCCAGCATCCTGCCTCCAACACTGGCCAATCCAGGTCTAAAATACCTGGCAAGATCCCAAAAATGTAGAACACATTTTATGCTGCTTATCCCAGAAATAAGCTGTAGTTTTTCCCCCAAGTCCATTTTAATAATGGTCTATGGATTTTTCCTTTATGAAGCTGGCCAAACCATTTTTAAACCCCGCTAAGCTAACCGCCTTTACCACGTTCTCTGGCAGCAATGTTTGGAAATTACCTTCACTATTGATATACATCAATAATGAAGGCATGTGAAAAACACTGACAACAATGTTTAATATTTAAAAGACTGATGTCCAGTTGTGCATTTCACAAGGTTATTGAGGGAAGGGTGATACGAGGATGATCATGAATGTCAAGTTTAATTACTAAAATCTCAGTGGGGGAGCCTAAAAGCATGATTGAAGGGGCCCCCAAGGCGGAAAATTTGTTTAAACACATCCAAAACCTTCCTACTGACCAATGTACCTTCTAAGCTGCGCATGTGCGCAGGTCAAAACATTGCAAAGCACGCACCATTTTCCAGCAGCAGTGCAGACACATCGCACCACCACGCTAGCCAGGCCCGTGCAAACACTAATGACCTCTGGATACTTTTAGGGAGCACAATTTCAGTTTGAGGCAAGGACACTCGAACAAGGGAGGTCATTCACACCTGTTACGTCTGTGCTCACCTCGCCCTCTGGTTGCCAGAACCGGTGGCTGCTGTGGACCGTCACCCGTTCCAGATTTCAGGTCAGTCTGGTCCGGATCTTCCGGGCTGCCAGACTTGCTTGCTTGCATTGAACCTACACAGCACCCATAGTTTCCTGGTGATGGTTGCAGCTGAGCTCCAGGTGCTGCTGGCTTATTAGCCATTCTGAAACCTTGCTGCTTTGCCTTTGCATTGCGTCTAAGGCCCTGGTATGTTGGTGCTTTTGCACTTCAGCCTAAGTTGTTTCCTTGCTCTAGTTCTTGCCTGAAGTCTTTTCTAGTTAGTCTCTGTTTAGTTTAGGGTATTGCTTGTTTCCCAGTCTTGTGTCTTGTTTGTATGTCTTTGTCTAGTTCTGGGTTTCTCTGCGTTTGTTCCCTGCTTCGGTGGCTGCTTGCAGCTTTCAGTTCAGTCTCCTGTCTAGCTGTGTTTGTTCCCTGTTCCAGTGGCTGCTCGCAGCTTTCAGTCCGGTCCTTTAGCCTATCCTTTCCCTGCCTTGCTGTCCCTGTGCAGCCTAGCTGTTAGCCAGTCCTGCCCTGTCCAGTAAAGTCCTGCCGGCCACCTGAAGCCTTGAGCTCAACTCTTGGTGGAAAGTGGCCAGGGGCAGGTGAAGCCTAACTGTTTGTCAGAGATCTGCCCTGTCTCTAGCGTGGGGTGGTTTTGCCTGCCACTGCCGCTCCTCGGCAGTGGCCCAAGGGCTCACAAACCCAGTGTCCAGCTTTGTAAACGTGACAACACAACACCACCGCTCCCGCCAAGCAAGGAATCTTAAACCACCACTGCTGTCCGATGCAATTAAATTTGGGTTACACCTCCAGCTCCTTTCGGGAACGTGTGTTCAGCTTGCCGCAAGGGTAATTACACACGAGGGCCAATTTGGAGAGCACAGTTTCAGCCTGCTGCAAGAGGTACCGTTAAAAATGTTGGCACACAACCCCAAGTCCTCGATATTGGACTCCAAGATCAAATTCCAGGGAGCAAAGAAATAAAGCAACAAAAGAACAGGAAAAAAAAACTTTTTAAAACACGTATAACGCACTCTTAGCTTCAATACATACTGCAGCACCATCAAAACAGATCACTCATTAGGGGCGGCCCATATCCGAGCAGACATCTGCTTAGTAGCAATAAATTCAGAAAGACATACTTTAGCGACTGCAACTGTACAACACATCTGCAAGGAAAGTTCAATAAAAATGAAGCTTCCAACTGCATAACCCCTGGATGTAACAGTAAAAACTGTTTACGCCTCTTCTGCGTCTCCCCAGACCCGTCTGGAAAAATTCCTACTTTACAGCTGAAGAAAAGCTTTTCTCTGTTCTTCCACAAATCATTCCTCATCGGATGATAAGCCAAGGCTACAACCATAGTAAACTGAATCACAGTTTTAAGTTTGTGTCCTCGTCGATGATACGTTGAAACCTTCTGCTCAGTGTGCTGCTGCGGCTAAGAAAGCAAATAGAATGTTAGGTATTATTAGGAAAGGAATGGAAAACAAAAACGAGGACGTTATAATGCCTTTGTATCGCTCCATGGTGCGACCGCACCTCGAATATTGTGTTCAATTCTGGTCACCACATCTCAAAAAAAGATATAGTGGAATTAGAAAAGGTGCAGAGAAGGGCGACAAAAATGAGACGGGATGGGACGACTTCCCTATGAGGAAAGGCTAAAGCGGCTAGGGCTCTTCAGCTTGGAGAAAAGGTGGCTGAGGGGAGATATGATAGAGGTCTATAAAATAATGAGTGGAGTTGAACGAGTAGATGTGAAGCGTCTGTTTACGCTCTCCAAAAATACTAGGACTTTTTTTTTTAACGGCAACGCGATGATGTCACTAGGGGGTCTGTGGGATATGCCGGATGGTCTGATTAGAAAAGGTTGGATAATCATGACTGTACTGTATATGTTGTTCTGGTGCACAAAAGTTTCCAAACAAACCAGAACCCCAAGTGTGCCACTCACATCACAGTTTACATAAGTACATAAGTATTGCCATACTGGGAAAGACCAAAGGTCCATCGAGCCCAGCATCCTGTTTCCAACAGTGGCCAATCCAGGTCACAAATACCCGGCAAGATCCCCCAAAAAGTACAAAACATTTTATACTGCTTATCCCAGAAACAGTGGATTTTCCCCAAGTCCATTTAATAACGGTCTATGGACTTTTCCTTCAGGAAGCCGTCCAAACCTTTTTTAAACTCTGCTAAGTTAACCGCCTTTACCACATTCTCTGGCAACGAATTCCAGAGTTTAATTAAATGTTGAGTGAAGAAACATTTTCTCCGATTCATTTTAAATTTACTACATTGTAGCTTCATCGCATGCCCCCTAGTCCTAGTATTTTTGGAAAGCGTGAACAGACGTGTATTCTGTAAAGCAGTGCTCCTAAATTCTAACGCACGCTGCTGAAAAGGGGGCATGGAATGGGCAGGTCATGGGCATTCCGGAAAACTATGTGCAGGATTATAGAATACGCCTGCTATGCGCCTAACTTAGGCATCGGTACTTATGCCAAGTTTTACTTGGCGTAAATGGCCATGCCTACAGTTAGACACTGTCATGGCCAATCAACTTATTCTATAAACCGCGTGCAAATATAGGCTTACTCTATAAAAGTATGCCTAAATTAAGGCACACTTTATAGAATGGGCTTAGGCGGATTTCATTTTGGCGGCAACTTTTTTGGTGGACTATGTAGAATCTAGCCCTATAGCACTTAAATGTGCATGTACATTTTCCACATGGATCCAAAAAGGGGGGCAGGGCCATGGAAGAGGCATAAGCAGATCGGGGACCCAAAACTGGGTGCAGATCCTGGCACTAAGCACTTTTCTGTGTTTAGAGAATAGCGCTTAACGCTCATTATTTCAGAGCCCAAGTTTGGACGTCATTTTACAGAATCCATTCCTTAGTGTACTTGCACAGGTAAGCAGGGGCAGCCCGACCATTGGGCCAACTGAGGCAGGAGCCCTCTTCAGGAGCGGCATCTCGGGGGGGGGGGGGTGGCGGCTTTGCAGGGTTTTACCTCATCACGGTGATGTTCCAAACCCGGCAGCGATTCCCATAAGCTGCCCTGCCACCGCCGGCACCTGCTTCTTCCATTTACTGTGGCCGCCTGAAGTAACTTCCTGTTTCGCTCAGGCAGCCACAGGAAAGGGAAGAGGTGGGTGCCAGCGGTGGCTGGGCAGTGTATGGGAATCGCAGCAGGGTTTAGAACGTCACCGTGATGAGGTAAACGCCCGGGGGGGGCAGCATCTCCGCCCAGGAGGGATGGCATGTTAGCTCCGCCTCAGGCGGCATCTTGCCTTGAACCAGCCCTGCAGGAAAGGTGCCAATTAAGACACCACTGACATACGCAAAGCACGTGTAACTAACTGTGCACGCCCAGTTATAGAATTTCCTTCTTACTGTTTTTCTTCTGTTACTGTCCAGAACTAAGATAAACACACAACTGTTTTTGTTATCACTTCTACCATGCATAGGTTTCTCTACAAATTATTGCGCCAGTGACATTTCAGTCCACTGCAGCTGGCTACCAGCTCAAATGAAAAGAACAATGATCCCCCTCACCATATGTTATGCGGCAGGAAAACAACAAGAAAAGGAAAAAAACATGATTCCGTTAAACATGATCAGACTTATAGACTCTGAAATAGAAGGTCATTATCAGCTGTGTTTCCATAGCCAGTAGCTTCCTGCCATGCCCGGCAGGGCAGACAAAAACAGATATGCACAGTATAACCCTCCCTCGCTCCCCCTGCCCATGCTTAAAGGTCATCTTGGCAGAAAACACAAAAGAACAAAGATCCAGCCACCCACTCCAGTGTCTAGTGTCCAACGCAACAAAGTTACCAGGAATCTGGCTTCATGTCCACAAGAAGCAACATTGCACCCTTTAACTGTTTCGACTTGTAGCTAACGCCTAGGCTCAAAAGTATTCTGTTACAGAGTTTCGTAGGAAGCAAGCACTTCTAACTTTTTAGCCGATTAGACCCGGGGCCGTGCTTTGCTTGAAATTTCATTCATTTGCATTTCATTTTCTTTTTAATTTATTTGTTACATTTATACCCCACATTTTCCCACCTATTTGCAGGCTCAATCTAATCTAATCTTAATATTTATCATAAGAAAATAAGAACAGCCATACTGGGGCAGACTGGTCCCATCTAGCCTGGCATACTGTTTCCAGCAGTGGCCAATCCAGGTCACAAGTACCTGACAGAATTCCAAAGAGCAGCAACATTCCAGAATCCCAAGGAGCAGCAAGATTCCATGCTACCAATCCAGAGGACAGCAGTGGCTTTCCCCATTTCTATAGTAAACTATGGAACTTTTCCTCCGGAAACTTATCCAAAACTTTTTTAAACCCAGATATGCTAATCACTGTTACCACATCCTCTGGTAGCAAGTTCCAGAGCTTAACTTCGAGTGAAAAAATATTTCCTCCTATCCATTTTAAAAGTACTACCATGTCATTTCATTGAGTGCCCCCTAGTCTTAGTACTTTTTGAAAGAATAAACAGCCGATTCATACGTAACCATTCTACAAAACTTACTACCTACAAAGGTCCAAAGAAGCTTACAAAAAAGTACAAAAGAATTTCATCAAATTATAGACTGTGTATGGCTCACAATACAATTAATAACTAGTAGTAGTGACACAGAAATATTTTTGAAACAAATAGGTTTTTAAACATTTCCAAAAAGAGAATTAAGTTTAAAAAACATTAGGTTCTCTCATGAAGAAAACAAACCAAAAAAAAAGCCTTCCCAGACCCTCTGCCCATCCTTCTCACCACATTCATGGGCCTGTGTATTCGGGGCAGATTCAATCCCCAGTAGCTCCTGCCCCATCAACATAGTAACAAACAGTGCCAACCTTTGAATACCTACCATACAAACAAAAATGAGAGCCATTTTGTACAGAAGATATTGAAAATGCTGCCAGTCTCGGGCTGGGCAGCACCAGTGGGAATACCGCATCAGTGAAGTAGTGCTAAGTGGGATTGCTCTTGCCTCTTGAAGAATTTATAAGCCAAGAGATGGGGTGGCAGGTTTAGGGTGTGGATGAGATCTGGGAAAGTTAGGGAAGAAAGCCTGGGAAGCAGTTTGTTTCCTCTGTGGCAGATGTTGGGGGGGGAGGGGTTGTGCTGTCTGGACCCTTGTTTTCTTTTTCATTTTATGTATTTTTATAAGTTTAAAATAAATGGGGAAAACCCACAAAGATGGTTATTCTAGAAGCCTAGTCAAAGTTTACACATTTGCACGTGCATCTTTGGCCATAGAACATCTACACTATTTTCTATAGACTTTTAGGGTCTCCGGAAATATACATTCAACCGGTCAACATACTGTATCCCCTGAACAGGCAGTCCTGAGTTACACCTTACACACAATATTTTTAGACAGAAAAATGTTGTCCCACTTTACAGTGTTTGTTTTGACTTTACGATGCGATGCACAAGCATCTTCCAACAGGTGTGCATGACTGCGGGGCGATATCGTTCACAAGACGTTGAAAACTTCTGCTCAGTGTGTTGCAGCGGCCAAAAAAAGCACACAGAATGTTGAGTATAATTAGGAAAGGGATGCAAAACAAACACGAGGATGTTATAATGCCGTTGTATCGCTCCACGGTGCGACCGCACCTCGAATATTGTGTCCAAGTCTGGTCGCCGCATCTCAAAAAAGATATAAAGGAATTGGAGAAGGTGCAGAGAAGGGCGACGAAAATGATAAAAGGGATGGAACGACTTCCCTATGAGGAAAGGCTGAGAAGGTTAGGGCTCTTCAGCTTGGAGAAAAGGCGGCTGAGGGGTGATATGATAATGAGCGGAGTAGAGTGGACAGATGTGAAGCGTTTGTTTACACTTTTAAACAATAATAGAACCAGGGGACACAAGATGAAGCTAGAATATGGTAGATTTAAAACAAAATAGGAGAAAGTTTTTCTTTACTCAGCGTGTAGTTGGACTCTGGAACTCGTTGCCAGAGAATGTGGTGGCAGCGGCTAGCCTTATGGAGTTTAAGGGGGGTTTGGACAGATTCCTGAAGGAAAAGTCCATTGAACATTATTAATTTTTTTTTTTTTTTTTTGGGGGGGGGGGGGGTTGCCAGGTTTTGAAGCCTGGATTGGCCGCTGTCAGAGACAGGATGCTGGGCATGATGGACCCTTGGTCTTTTCCCAGTATGGCAGTGCTTATGTGCTTATGAGTACCAGGGATTTCATCTCTCCAAGACAATTTCAGTACAATGGTATAGAGGCATTCCTTAGCACTTCCCTTTTCAGGCAGAAGAATGCAGTCTCAAGCACTACCCATTAACAGGGGACTGTGCACCCAGCAGCATGTGGAGGGGGAGGGGTCTTGGGGGGGGGGTTACTTTTAAAAGTAGTTTGGCGTGAATTTTGGGACTTGGGATTGGTTTGGTAGGTCTATAGGGGCAGGGGGAGTTGAGTTAATAAGTGTCATGCCCTGAGAAGCAGTCCTGCATTTCCATCCCTCCCACCCCACCGCCTAAGTGGCAGGCTTCTTATGTGTCGGGCGACATCGCAACATGGGGGCAGTCACCTGAGCCATTTGAGCAATTCAGGGCAGGATTTTAACAGAATATCAGTTTTCACCCAGCGATGAAAATTATGAGGAAGTAGATCAGGTGACCTGGAGACATGGCAAGAAGGGTCCTTGCTGGTCACAGATTTAGACTGTTTAGCTGTCACAGCAAGTAGCTATTAGAACACAGAACAGGAACTTAACCTATCAATTTTACGGCTCGGATGTTTGTAGAATTTTACTGCTTTGTTGATTTTGAGTTTCTAACGATAAACGAAGCTGTGGGCTTGTTAATTCCATTCAGCTGTTGAGTGCTTATTGTTTTATGATAAGACTGTAGCAACATGAGATCAAGTCATTGCTGTGTGGGGGGGTTGGAGTTAAGAGGCAGCAGAAGGGCAGTCACAGGTCACCATGTTAAAAAAAAGATGTAATGTTTTAAAAATGTATTTGTGCCTTTTACAGTACCAGATATTACCAAATTCTGAATAAGATGTCAGGCCTTAACATGACGCGGAAGCGTATTTTCAAAGCACTTAGACTTACAAAGTTCTATAGCATCCTATGGAATTTTGATAAGTCTAAGAGGTCCTTCTACTAAGCTGCACCGAAAAATGGCCTGCGCCGGTGTACACTCATGTAGACATGCGCGCAGGTCTATTTTTCAGCGCACCTGTTAAAAAAAAAAAAAAAAGACCTTTTTTAGCTGAAAATGGACGTGCAGCAAAATAAAATTGGGTATCATCCATTTTGGGCCTGAGACCTTACCGCCTCCCTAGCAGTCAAGTCTCAGACATTAACCGAGCGGTGTGCATACAATACTGATTACCGCCCGGTTAGCACTGCTAGCCAGAAATTTTCCAGGGCACGTAGAAAATGAAATTACCGCCTGGGCCACGCGGTAGCTGGGTGGTAGTTCAAAACTGAAGCACTTAGGACACGTGTACATAGCTTAGTATAAGAGCCCCTTAGTGCTTTGAAAATAAGCCCCAAAGGATTTTCGTAAACCATAACAACCAGTAGCTCAGAACTGTTTACAAGACGGTAATTATCAAGCAATTATCAAGAACCAATGAATTACTTACAATTATTCAAAACTAGAACCTAACAAAATTCAGTCTATGTGTCCAAATACTTCTTAATACTTCAGCTGTTTACAAAATTTAAGATAGTCTTGCTGCAGTCTTAAGTTCTGTTGGCCTACAATTCCCACTACTAGTACTTAAAATTTCTATAGCGCTACTGGATGTACGCAGCGCTGTACACCTGAACATGAAGAGACAGTCCCTGCTCGACAGAGCTTACAATCTAATTAGGTCAGACAAACAGGACAAACAAGAGATAAGGGAATATTAAAGTGCTTTACTTTTTGTCTATTAGATTGTAAGCTCTTTGAGCAGGGACTGTCTTTCTTCTGTGTTTGTACAGCGCTGCGTACACTTTGTAGCGCTCTAGAAATGTTAAATAGTAGTTAAATAGTAGTAGGATGATAAAATAAGGGTTCTGAACAAAGTGAATAAGGGTTAGGAGTTAAAAGCAGCATCAAAAAGGTGGGCTTTTAGCTTAGATTTGAAGACGGTCAGAGATGGAGCTTGACGTACCACTGCTGCAAAACTAAACAGCTTCTTACAAGAGGAATTAACCTTCAGAGTGGGCGATACAAGCATAGAAAGCTTAATCCTAAGAATCAACGCACTGGGACAGTGGCCAGTCTGGAAAGAAACTAAGAGGCCCTTTTACTAAGGTGCGCTGAAAAGGGGCCTGCGCTGGTGTAGACGCATGTATTGGATGCAAGCAGGTCCATTTTTCAGCGCACCTGCAAAAAAGGTAGCGCACATCCATTTTGGGCCTGAGACCTCACCGCCGCCCATTGACTTAACGGTAAGGTCTCACACGTTAACCGGGCGGTAATCGTCAGCGCATGTACACTGCCGATTTCCGCCCAGTTAGCGCCACACAGTAGAAAATAAAAAATAATTTTCTGCCGCGCATATTGGCCGTGCGTAAAAAATGGAATTTGGCGGGAGTTCCGAATTAACACACATTGGATGCGCACGCCTACACGCCTTAGTAAAAGGGACCCCAAAGAGGATAAATACTTAAGTCCATGCAAATTTTTAAAAAATTAGACATAACATTTTAAACTCAATCCTAGCAACTACAGGAAGCCAATGCAAAGATTTTTTTTTTAATGTGTTACTCTACCAAATTTAAGTCTATGAAACAGTACTCTAGCTGCAGTTTTTTGCAACATTGGGACAGTCGGTTTTCAGTTACAAAGTTTCAATTTAAGATGTATTTTTCAGGAACTAATTGTCTGACATTTGAGACTGTCTTGATTTTTTATTTATCTTCTGCATTTATATCCCACATTTTCCCACCTCTTTGCAGGCTCAATGTGGCTTACAAATACCGTAGTGGCGATCGTCATTTCTGGAATAAGAAATAATGTTCCAATCAGAGTATATAGAGTACACAGTAAATTAGAATAAAATCGGTAATCAATACATTTCAGGTGCTGAAATCAAGGGTAGTGAAAAGCGTTCAATAATGACAATGTGATAAAGTAACCAAAATAAGAATAATTCAATGTTAACTAATTCTGATACAGTTCTGATGTCTGTTTTTAAGAAGGGTCCTCTTGATAAGTCTCTCTGAACAGGTTAGTGTTTAATAGTTTCCGGAAGGCTGCCAAATCGTTTGTTGTTTTTATGGCATTCGGCAGTGCATTCCAACGTTGCGTACAAATGTAGGAGAAACTAAATGCATATATTGATTTAAATTTAAGTCCTCTGCAATAGGGAAAATGGAGATTCAAGAAAGTACGTGACGAACCTTTTGTATTCCTTGCTGGTTAATCGACGAGGTCAAACATATATGTCGGGGCCTCACCATGAATAATTTTGTGGACCAGGGTACAGATTTTGAATGTAATTCGATCTTTTACTGGTAGCCAGTGTAATTTTTCTCTGAGGGGTTTGGCACTTTCATATTTCGCCTTTCCAAATATGAGTCTGGCTGCAGTGTTTTGGGCTGTCTGAAGTCTCTTAATGATTTGTGCTTTACATCCGGCATAAATGGAATTGCAATAGTCCAAACGGCTTAACACCATTGACTGCACCAGACTGCGAAAAATCTCCCTTGGGAAGAAAGGTTTAACTCTTTTAAGTTTCCACATTGCATGGAACATTTTCTTTGTTACATTTTTTGCGTGGCTTTCTAGGGTAAGATTTTGATCAATTGTGACTCCCAGGAGTTTCAATGTATCCGAGACAGGAAGAACGTGGTTTGGAGTGTTAATATTAGCATAATTGACCTTGTTATATTGCGATGAAAGGATAAGGCATTGAGTCTTATCAGTATTAAGCTTTAGTTGGAATGCATCGGCCCATGAATTCATTATTTGGAAGCTGTGATTGATTTTCTTTGTGATTTCTGTTAAATCATTTCTGAACGGGACAAATATCGTGATATCATCAGCACAGATGTAAGGATTGAGTCCTTGATTGGATAATGATTCTGCCAGTGGTGTCATCATTAAGTTGAAGAGAGTCGGCGAAAGCGGCGATCCCTGAGGTACTCCACATTCGGGTTTCCATGGAGAAGATGTAACAGAATTTGAAAGCACTTGGTCATTTCTAGTGGTTAGGAAGCCTTTAAACCAGTTCAATACATTTCCTCCAATTCCAAAATATTCTAGGATGTTCAATAGAATATTACAGATAACCATATCGAACGCGCTAGACATGTCAAATTGTAAGAGGAGAACATTGTTGCCAGCTGCAATAATGTGTTTAAATTTTGTTAAGAGTGTTAATAACACTGTTTCAGTGCTATTATTAGATCGAAATCCTGACTGAGATACATGTAATATTGAAAAGTTATTTAAATAGTCAGTAAGCTGTTTAGTAACTAGACTTTCCATTAATTTGACGATGAGAGGAATGGATGCAACCGGGCAGTAGTTACTTATAACATTTAATGTTTCTTTAAGTCTTTGGGAATCGGGGTAAGCAGAATACTACCTTTATCCACCGGGAAAAAACCATGTTGGAGCATATAGTTTAAGTAGGAGGTGAGGTCTGTTAAAAAACGTTGAGGAGCAGATTTTATTAGGTAACTAGGGCATGGGTCCAATTTGCAATGGAACTTGGCGAATTTGTTAATCAATTGAGTAACTGTATTCTCCGTCAATAAGTCAAAGTTTGTCCAGATTCGGTCTGCTGGATAATCGTCAGTGGTTGCGTCCAAGCAATTAATTAATTTTTCATAGTAGAGTGGCAAGTTGGAACGTAGTTTAATAATTTTCTCGTTGAAGTATGTAGCCAGATCATCTGCTGATGTGGTGTCTGTTTTAGTTGTGATAACCGGTGAAGTGTCAACCAGTTTTTTGTATATTATTTTATATTAAAAACCAGTTAGATATTACTTTGGTATGTTGTATATCAAAAGAAACTTGAAGCTAATACTGTACTTACTGCATTATAAGAATGGTCATTATAGGTCAGAAAAAAAAAACTAGAAAAAAAATCAAAGTAGTAATGTTTACCCATCCAGAACAACAGGCTGAACAGGAAACTGACAAATACACAATTACGAACTAGGGAAACTGTTTCCAGGAAACTCTGTCACTGTCAAAAAGTGCTTCTTTGTTTCAACAAATTATTAACCTTAACTAAGCTTTAAAGTGCTACAGGCACAGATAGATATCTCCCCCCCAAATTGATTCAAGGGTGCTTGTTTACCGAAGACACGTTTGGTGGCTGAAGGAGAAGAACACAAAGGGGCAGCACCTCAGAGCACCAATTCTATCTCGTTACTCTGCATTAACACCAGTACTTGACATGTCTTATGGTGCAAAGAAAAAAAAAATACATATTCGGTCACAAGAAACGGATCTTGTTGTCATTGTTCATGATACATTCAAACCCTCTGCTCAGTGTGCTGCGGTGGCTAAGAAAGCAAACAGAATGTTAGGTATTATTAGGAAAGGAATGGAAAGCAAAAGTGAGGACGTTATAATGCCTTTGTATCGGTCCATGGTGCAACCGCACCTCAAATATTGTGTTCAATTTGATCGCCACATCTCAAAAAAGATATAGAGGAATTAGAAAAGGTACAGAGAAGGGCGACGAAAATGATAAAGTGGATGGAACGACTTCCTTATGAGGAAAAGCTGAAGCGTCTAGGGCTCTTCAGCGTGGAGAAGAGACGGCTGAGGGGAGATATGATAGAGGTCTATAAAATAATGAGTGGAGTAGAACGGTTAGACATGAATCCTTAGTTTACTGTTTCCAAAAATATTAGGACTAGGGAGCATGCGATGAAGCTACAAAGTAGTAAATTTAATACGAATCGGAGAAAATGTTTCTTCACTCAACATGCAAACTCTGGAATTCATTGCCAGAGAATGTGGTTAAGGCGGTTAGCTTAGCGGGGTTTAAAAAGGAAAAGTCCATAGACCATTATTAAATTGACTTGGGGAACATCCACTGCTTATTTCTGGGATAAGCAGCATAAAATATATTTGAGTTTTCTGGGACCTTGCCAGGTGTTTGTGACCTGGATTGGCCACTGTTGGAAACAGGATGCTGGGCTTCATGGACCTTTGATCTGGCCCAGTGTGGCAATACTTATGATCAGGAAGCACTTTTTATTAGCGACCTGACATAGCCCATGTTTCGGCATACTGCATACATGAGGGATGTAAAATGGAGCACAGAGAAAGATACAGAACAGAGATTTTTTCTTAAATACACAGTGCACCTTAGCCAGTACCTAAAATGATGCCAACACTCTCATAAAGTATCTAGCAGTAAAGTACGCATAGCTTCACGGACCGAGAAAGGGATCTAGGTGTCGTTGTTGATGATGCGTTGAAAACTTCTGCTCAATGTGCTGCTGCGGCTAGGAAAGCACTAAGAATGTTGGGTATCATTAGGAAAGGGATGGAAAACAAAAATAAGGATATTATTCTGCCGTTGTATCGCTCCATGGTGCGACCGCACCTTGAGTATTGTGTTCAATTCTGGTCGCCGCACCTCAAAAAAGACATAGTGGAATTGGAAAAGGTGCAGAGAAGGGCGACAAAGATGATACAGGGGATGGGACGACTTCCCTATCAGGATAGGCTGAAGAGGCTGGGGCTCTTCAGCTTCGAGAAAAGGCGGCTGACGGGAGATATGATAGAGGTCTATAAGATAATGAGTGGAATGGAACAGGTTGATGTGGAGCGTCTGTTTACACTTTCCAAAACTACTAGGCCAAGAGGGCATGCGATGAAGCTGCAGTGTGGTAAATTTAAAACGAATCGGAGGAAATGTTTCTTCACTCAATGCATAGTTAAACTCTGGAATTCACTGCCGGAAAAGGTGGTTAAGGCAGTTAGCTTAGCAGAGTTTAAAAAGGGGTTAGACGGTTTCCTAAAGAACAAGTCCATAATCCACTACTGAATGGATTTGGGGACAAATCCACAATTCCAGGAATAACATGTATAGAATGTTTGTACATTTGGGAAGCTCGCCAGGTGCCCTTGACCTGGATTGGCCACTGTAGTGGACAGGATGCTGGGCTTGATGGACCCTTGGTCTTTTCCCAGTGTGGCATTACTTATGTACTTGTGGTGTTTTGGGAATCTTGTCTCTCGTTGGCTGAAATCTCTTTATTGGCTTCCATTTGTGCACCAAATCCTCAACATGGTTTGCAAACTTGTGAACAGGACACTGCAGTGTCAGTAACCTGGAATAAGCCTCTAATTATACTAAGAACAGAATCTGTTTTTCTGTTCAAAAAGAAAAATATAAGACTTCTTTTTACTCAGGAGTCCGACTGAGAAAACTTTTTATCGAGCGTGCATGTGTATATTTTAATTTTATTTATTATGCATAATATGTGATGCCTTTGTGGGTAGTTATTTATTTAGTGTTATATTAATTTTTAATTGTACTGCATGTTTTATTGCAAATATGAATATATTTTTGTGATGTGCTTTGATCAATATAAATTAGAAGTGCACAATACAGGAAATTAAAGATTAAGTGGACTAATATTTTTTAAGCCATAAAATGGAAAAATCATTACAGCATCAACTAAATAAATCACCATCTAAGTGTGTCAGACTCAAACACTGGAGACAGCCCAAATGTAGGGCTGCTTCATCATCCAAGCATGTAATCTAGTGCTGGCTTTGCATGCTTGGAGATATAGTCCTGCTTTCTCTTAAGGAAATTGGGACCATGCACGAAATATTGCAAACCCAGAACTGGTGAAGTGGCATTGTGCCAACCCTAGCCAGATGTACAAATCTCCCACCCCCAAGCCCCGTAAACTTGAAATGGGAAGACTCTTCAGTACTTCTGGCTCTTTGTGCGTAAAGTTACCAAACGGCTTCTGTAAATGGAAAAATCCCCCATGTTTCCACAGAGATGAGGCAGCCATGCAAAACGAAGCCCTCTATCACGGAATAATAAAATGTTTGGAAAAAAAGCTTCTAAAACCAGCTTGCACAAGATCCCAGCAGGGACAGCAGTATGGAAAACCCCATGTTTGTTTGTGGAAATATTTTCCCCAACCAGAGAATGATAAGACTCATTTGGCGAACTGCTTTCTTAAGCACAGGCTTTAATTGCAAAAGAATAAAATCTCCAACTGTTGTTTAAGCTTGTTTAGCAACAGAAGTGACACCAAAACATTAAAACCTGCCAGAAAATCTTTCACAACTCACTTTACAATTAGCAGAGCTGATTAACCCTTCCCTTACCGAACTGGCCTGTCTATGTCCAGGCAAGCGAAATGTTCACCAGAGAAAGCACTGGGTACAGCTGATCAGAAGGGACAAGCAGTGCGGCTGGATGGAGCAGACAAGTCATTCAGCCCTCATTAATGTCATCATAACCCGGTAAAGAAATGAATTAAAGTCAGTCCACTACAAAAGGAAAAAAAAGTCAGGAGCCCCCAGCCAGGTGGAACTTGGCTTTCCAGCAACTGGATACTGTACTGCTTAAAAAAGTTTGCTACGTATCTCTCTGGGTCAAGTCATTGCATTCATGGGAGCTCACTGCCAGTACTCAGCATTCACCTTACATACCTGACCCTCAACAGCCTCCAGTACCATGGTGAACTAAACAGGGCATTTCAAAAAGCACCAACATTTCAACGGTATTATTCAGAATCTCCGTCTGCAAGTCCCATCTAGCTGGATTTAAAAGAGGTTTGGAAAAATGGCTAGAGGAAATGTCCAGAAACCATTATTAGCCAAGCAAATCTCATAGGGTTATCACTCAGCGCTAGCAAGGTGCAGCAAGAAACTGATTTCTTTGGAATCTGCCAGGTACGTCCTTGTGGCACAGAGATAAAGAACACTGAGCTGGATGGACCTTTGATCTGATTCAGTATGGCACATTTTTTGTTACCAGGGGTCCTGCAATACTTTTTACTTAGATGTACAGAAATAAAAGGTTAGCCAACAAAAACTGTATTATAAAGCAATACAGCTGTATTGGACAAGTTTAATATATTTCTTCACTGGCTCCCGATCAGGTACCACATACAGTTCAAGCTTCTCCTACTAACCTACAAATGCACGCGATCTGCAGCCCCTCAATACCTCTCTACCCTCATCTCCCCTTACATCCCTGCCCGTAACCTCCGCTCACAGGTCAAAACCCTCCTCTCAGTACCCTTGTCCATCACCGCCCTTTCTGCCTTGCCTCACCCTATGCTTGGAATAAACTCCCTGAGCCCATATGCCAAGCCCCCTCCCTGCCCATCTTCAAATCCTTGCTCAAAGCCCACCTCTTCAATGTCGCCTTCGGCACCTAACCACCACATCTCTACTCAAGAAATCTAGACTGCACCAACTTGACATTTCGTCCTTTAGATTGTAAGCTCCTTCAAGCAGGGACTGTCCTTCTTTGTTCAATTTGTACATAGCTGCGTAACCCGGGCAGCGCTTTAGAAATATTAAGTAGTAATATATTTCTTCACTAGCTATCTAGAGCTACCACCTGCTTCCTCAGAGGGCCTGTTACTCAGCCGGCACTGATCACTGCTGATGGTAAACCCAGAAATTTCTGGGTTTGCAGAACTGGCTAATGCATAGCCAGTTAAGTGCAATATTCAGCACTTATCTGACTATGGGGCACCACTGACAGGACTGATTTTTATGCGGTTATCATGGCTGGTTAAGTGCAGAGTACAGCTACTTAACCGGCCAAGTGCCAACTCTGCCCCTGGAATGCCCACAAAATAGCCGGTTTTCAGTTCAGCGATAACCGGTTATTTTCAGCGGCACTAACTAGGAGCTGTTTGTAGCCGGTTAAATACTACTACTACTACTTAACATTTCTAAAGCGCTGCTAGGGTTACGCAGTGCTGTACAATTTAACATAGAAAGACAATCCCTGCTCAAAGAGCTTACAATCTAAAGGACAAGTGAGCAGTCAGTCCGATAGGGGCAGTCTGGATTTCCTGAAAGGTCAGAGTTAGGTGCCGAAAGCAGCACTGAAGAGGTGGGCTTTCAGCAAAGACTTGAAGATGGGCAGGGAGGGGGCTTGACGTATGGGCTCAGGAAGGTTGTTGCAAGCATAGGGTGAGGCGAGGCAGAATGAGCGGAGCCTGGAGTTGGCGGTGGTGGAGAAGGGCACTGAGGAGGGATTTGTCTTGTGAGCGGAGGTTTCGGGCGGGAACGTAAGGGGAGATGAGGGTAGAGAGGTAGCGAGGGGCAGCAGACTGAGTGCATGGAATAGCTTTGAATATTGACCCACATGTTTTTTAGATACCAGCATACCATTTGGCCTGGGCCTCGCACACACAAAAAAAGAGAGGCCTTCATTGGAAAAAATGTTTGTTTAATATTATTATTTTTACTGAACATGAAATCAATTTGGCTAGGGGAATTTTCCTTAATTAGAAACAAGTATGCACGCTAAAATCTTCCTCAAGCACTTGTTAATTGTGTTCCAAGACTCTGTGGCCTCCTAATTTCTCTGAAAAGCAGAGCTGGTGCTACCATTTACTGAACTAGGCCGTCTCCTAGAGTACCAAACTTTGGAGAGCAGCAGTAAGTGACTTCAAAAAACATAAGAATAGCCATACTGGGTCAGACCGATGGTCCATCTAGCCCAGTATCCTGCTTCCAAAAGTGGCTAGTCCAGGTCACAAATACCTGGCAGAATCCCAAACAATAGAAATATTCCATGCTATCAATCTCAGGGGCAGCAGTGGCTTCCCCATGTGTATCTCAATAGTAGAGAGTTGGACGGGGACAAATATTTCACCAATCCTTGCCCGTCCCCAATGGAATCTATGCCGTACCCACTAAGATCCATTCCATCCCCACAATTAATCTCCTCTATCCCCACCCATACTCGCAAGAGTCATCACAGCCCTCCATTGCCTCTCAATCCCAACAGCCTCCTGTGATTTCTTGGATGGTAGTCACTATTCAACCAATGAGTGTTCTAAGCTTCAGTCTAGTGTTCCAGCTGCCTCTCTTCATACATGCCAAGCCTCATTCTGGCACTCCAACTGCCTCTCTAGAAATACTCCAAGCCTCATTCTGGTACTTCAACTGCCTCTCTAGAAATACTCCAAGCACCAAGCCTCATTCTGGCACTCCAACTGCCTCTCTCCATACATCCCAAGCCTCATTCTGGTACTTCAACTGCCTCTCTAGAAATACTTCAAGCACCAAGCCTCTTTCTGGTGCTCCAATTGCCTCTCTCAATGCATTCTGAGTCTCATTCTGGAGTCAGCAGAGATTTTGACTACGCGCCTACGGGACTCCCATGGCAACTTCTTCCATCCCCATTCCGGTGAAGGTCTCTCTCAATAGGAGACTATGGACTTTTCCTCCAGTAAGTTGTCCAAACTTTTTTTTAAACCTAGATATGTTAACCGCTGTTACTACATACTCTGCTTAACGACTTCCTTTTTAAAAAAAACGCCTTGCAGTGGTGGCCCCCAAAATAGCCCATCCCTACCAATATCACCACTGCCACATCTCCCAGGGACTGGCTGTGGCAACAGCAAAGGAAATCAACCAGAAAATGGGGTGCAAGCCTCTAAACTTTGCATACTGCACACTGAACGTTCAGCTACTCCCACCCCCTCCAACACAGACTTTTGTATGTATAGGGGTACACAGACAGAGGGGGTTCAGAGGCTGTGTGCCATGCTTCTTTCCTGTTCCACTGCTGTGAGTCCAGAGAAAAGTGGGTGGGCGTGGGAATAGGTGCCAAGAATAAGGGACCTCCTAGGATACCTAACATCCTGCTGAGAAGACCTGTGTTTTCAAGTTTTACAAGACACACTCTCTCAACTTTTAAAATATCTCCTACAGATTTGATTTGATTTATTTACTTAATATATGGCTTAACATAACTCAGATTATTTCCTGTATAGTGTCATCCCACGTTTTATCAGATCAGCTAAGTTATTTTTTTCTTCCAGTTCTGCAGATCATCTGCCTGGTCAACATATACCAGCAGTCCCCTGGTTGCACTGCTCTTCATCAGCTCAGATAAGATATATATATATATATATATCTTACTGACAGCATTAAAAGTGAAGTTGATAGGTCACAATTTAACAAAACACAACCAAAGCTGATCACTACTACTATTTAGCATTTCTATAGCGCTACAAGGCGTACTCAGCGCTGCACAAACATAGAAGAAAGACAGTCCCTGCTCAAAGAGCTTACAATCTAATAGACAAAAAATAAAGTAAGCAAATCAAATCAATTAATGTGTACAGGAAGGAGGAAAGGAGGGTAGGTGGAGGCGAGTGGTTACGAGTCAAAAGCAATGTTAAAGAGGTGGTCTTTCAGTCTAGATTTAAAGGTGGCCAAGGATGGGGCAAGACGTAGGGGCTCAGGAAGTTTATTCCAGGCGTAGGGTGCAGCGAGACAGAAGGCGCAAAGTCTGGAGTTGGCAGTAGTGGAGAAGGGAACAGATAAGAAGGATTTATCCATGGAGCGGAGTGCACGGGAAGGGGTGTAGGGAAGGACGAGTGTGGAGAGCTACTGGGGAGCAGCAGAGTGAGTACATTTATAGGTTAGTAGAAGAAGTTTGAACAGGATGCGAAAACGGATAGGGAGCCAGTGAAGAGTCTTGAGGAGAGGGGTAGTATGAGTAAAGCGACCCTGGCGGAAGATGAGACGGGCAGCAGAGTTTTGAACCGATTGGAGAGGGGAGAGGTGACTAAGTGGGAGGCCAGCAAAAAGCAGATTGCAGTAGTCTAAACGAGAGGTGACAAGGGTGTGGATGAGGGTTTTGGTAGAGTGCTCGGAAAGAAAGGGGCGGATTTTACGGATGTTGTAAAGAAAGAAACGACAGGTCTTGGCAATCTGCTGGATATGAGCAGAGAAGGAGAGAGAAGAGTCAAAGATGACCCCAAGGTTTCGAGCTGAGGAGACAAGGAGAATGAGAGAGCCATCAACAGAAATAGAAAACGGGGGGGAGCGGGGAGGTGGGTTTGATCAGAGCCAGGCTGCCACCAGAAAAGCAGCAGAAGTGGGTTAGTAAAACCTATTTACCAATGTCAAACTGGCAAAGTCTGGGACCAGGCACTCGTTATCCCTCATTCTAATAGTTTACCCCCTTCAGATAAGGCGCAGGAAAGAGGGGAAACTTCCGCTCCTCCCAGTCTTTGGAGTGGGGGAGCAGCTGACCAGGTTCCTGGCTCCTGTACTCACATGAGATCCGGCTTGTGCCGGTGCAGGATGGCACAGAACGCCAGCCCATCCCGGAAGGAGGTGGTCATGTTGGTGATGTTCACGTCCCGATACCCATCGCACTGCTGCCGGCACCACTGCTGCAGGGCTTTGATCGCTGCCATCCCGGTGGGGGAGACTGGGAGAGAAGAGCGAGTGAGGCAAGCAAACGCCTCTCTTACAGATCTGTCCCCTGCTGCAAAGAGGTTTCAGCAGGAAACTCCAGCATGTCTTAAACGCTTTTTAGTTCCAGCAGGGCTAAGTCAGACCTGGGAAAATCCCCGAAGATCCGCGTTCAGAGATCGAAATTCCAGCCACTTAGGAGTCAACGGGGAAATATTTGCAGCTCGGGCTCTGCGCGTACAGAGCAGCAATTCTGAAAGAAACTTTTGCAGCCGAAATCCTGCACTTGCAACTCAAGTTTGGAGGGAGGGAGGGAGTAAAGCCCCGGGTGCCTCCAGGAGCTCTGCCCTGCCTCCTGGCTTTTGCAGGACTGGAAGAACTTGAGTCTCGGGGCGGGGAGGGGGGGGGGGCTCAGATTTTCCCCGGGGTCTCGGATCCCGGATGCACTTTTTCTCTGCGGCACCGATCGGAAGCTTCTGTCTGGGGCTCCGACTCCCGGTGCTTCTCGGAGAGGTGCGTGTGGTCGCTGCTGCGTGTCCGGAGGAGGAGTGAAAAAGCCACAGCCGGATATCACTGGGAGAGGCCGAGGGAGGAGCGAGGGAGAGCGGTCCAGTGGTCCTCTAGCAACATGTGCGCCCTTCTGGGGGGGTGGAGGAAGGGGGCGGGGTTCAGTCCAATCAATTCGTCTACAACACTGCCGAGTGCGTTTATGGCATGGAGATACCCAGAAACGTTCCCTTCCTTGTTTGTAAATGGATCACGTACGGGGAGATGTGCGTATACGTTTAAAAAAAAAAAAAAGTCCAACACCGAAGTTGGCAGATCTGGGTTATGTCCAGCGCCCAGGCCACCCCCTCTCCCATAGGAGCCAACTTTTCAGAATTATTGGGGGTGCTAAGCCCAAATGAAATAACCCCTCCCTGGACACATACAAGGAATTTTCTCAATATTGGGGGTGCTCAAGCACCCACAGAGTCGGCTCCAATGCCCTCACCCACCTTGACAAAGAGGGTGAAGTAACCCAGAGTGTTTTTGGAGAAGCAGGGAAACGTGTTCAGCACAGTTCAGGTTAAGAAATAGCAGAAGTACCTTCAAAATGATGAAGAGAATAAAATAAAAACAGCTAGAACTGTAGCTGACAGCAGAGAGAGTTGTGTAGGTGTCAGTCAGTCACAAGGTAAGGAAAACAATGTCACAAGAAATGGGAGTTGAATGAAAATCATGTGACATTTCTCACTTGCTCACATTAAACGTCATCTGCCATTTGAATGTCCGGTCTCCTAGTCTCATAAGGTCCTCTCTTGTAATTTTTCACAATCGCCTTGCAGTTTAACAACTTTGAATAACTTTGTGTTGTCAGCAAAATCGAATTATCTCACTAGATACTCCCATCTCTAGATCATTTATAAATATGTTATTTGTAGCATTTGTATCCCACTTTTTCCCACCAATTTGCAGGCTCAATGTGGTTTACATTATGCTGTAAATGGCGATCGCCATTTCCGGGTAAAGAATTACAAATGGTATTGCATTAAGGCGCATACATGTTAGAGTAGAATACAAAAGTGGTATTGCATAGAAGTACTGATTGATAGAGTGAATTAAACATAAGTTATAAAATCAGCTATAGAAAGTTCATTTCCGATATGAGAGATATAGTGATAGTGCGTATTGCATAGCTTTCATTAATAGCAACAGCCCCAGCACAGACCCCTGGGGAACCCCACTATCTACCCTTCTCCATTGAGAATACTGACCATTTAACCCCACTGTCTGTTTTCTATCTTTTGTTAATATCTTGGAGTCTGGGGCCTTGGGCCTCTTCATACACTTTTAACCCGTTTTCAATCCACAATAGAACACTACCTCTGCTATCTCATGACTCTCCAATTTCCTCTGGAGTCTTTCAGGAGGTCTTTTGTCAAATGCGTTTTGAAAATCAGATACTCAAGATCAACCAGCTTAGAAAAACGTAATAGTCGGGGACATTCAACATGTATGGAAAGTTTTTAGAAAATGTATTTACTTATACCTCAGTGGTGACTCGTTTCGCACAGGGACACATCCCTGTGTCTCACCTACCTCTTCATTGGTCAATAATCATTACTAACAATCTCACAAATCTTTATATACTTGCTATATTTCGACAATTTATAATGCTTATCTTAATAATCGGACTCGCAACCAACATGGGCCATGTTTCGCCAAGGGCTGCATCAGGGTATGGTCCTCTTAGCATTAATCAAACTTCCTTGTAAGTTTCTGTGTTGGTTGCGGGTCCCATTATTAAGATAAGTGTTATAAATTGTTATAAATCATTTTGGATTTTGGTACCTCTGGTCTGTTAAAAGATTCTCCCATAGCAAGGAACATTGAAATAGTATGGAGCTCAGTTCAAGTGACAGTACATAAATATAACAGAGATAAGAGAGGCATGGGGGCAGACGGTAGTGTTTACACAAGTAGTGTCTCTCCGGTAGCTAATGTAGTAAAGTATCGCTCCATGGTGCGACTGCACCTCAAATATTGTGTCCAATTCTGGTCACCGCAGCTCAAAAAAGATATAAAGGAATTGGAGAAGGTGCAGAGAAGGGTGACGAAAATGATAAAAGGGATGGAACGACTTCTCTATGAAGAAAGGCTGAGAAGGTTAGGGCTCTTCAGCTTGGAGAAAAGGCGGCTGAGGGGTGATATGATAGAAGTCTACAAGATAATGAGCGGAGTAGAGCGGACAGATGTGAAGCGTTTGTTTACACTTTCAAACAATAATAGAACCAGGGGACACAAGATGAAGTTAGGAGTGGAGGAGTGGCCTAGTGGTTAGTGATGGACTTTGGTCCTGGGGAATGCAGGCACAGGCAGCTCCTTGTGACTCTGGGCAAGTCACTTAACCCTCCATTGCCCCAGGTACAAATAAGTACCTGTATATAATATGTAAGCCGCATTGAGCCTGCTATGAGTGAGAAAGCGTGGGGTACAAATGTAATTTAAAAAAAAGTTAGAATATGGTAGATTTAAAACAAATAGGAGAAAGTTTTTTCTTTACTCAGCATGTAGTTGGATTCTGGAACTCGTTGCCGGAGAACGTAGTGACAGCAGCTGGCCTTATGGAGTTTAAGGTGGGGTTGGACAGATTCCTGAAGGAAAAGTCCATTGAACTTTATTTAAAAAAAGGGGGGAATTATTATTATTTTTAATTTTATTTTATTTATTTTTTAGGTTTTGCCAGGTTCTTGAAGCCTGGATTGGCCGCTGTCGGACACAGGATGGCTTCATGGACCCTTGGTCTTTTCCCAGTATGGCGGTGCTTATGTATGTGGTCATCAGACCTTGTGGGGGGGAGAACAATTTTTAATACATAAGAATGGTAGTCTGATAACTAGGTTTCAGTTCAGTGCCATCATGAAAAGGGCAATAGCTAAGGTGAGAAGGGATGTTATGACATTTATTTATTTATTTATTTATTTACTTATTAACGCCTTTTTTAAGGAATTCACTCAAGGCAGTGTACAGTAAGAATAGATCAAACATGAGCAATAGGCAATTACAGCAGTAAAAACATTCAAAAACAATACAAAGTATGGCATGGTATACTGCTTACAATGTCAACACAATATGTAATAGAACATTTTAATTTATAGTGAAGGGTAAAGCAAAGATGAAACATGAGTTAGAGAGTAAGGTGACTGATTTAAAGAAAGTTGCACATGAGGTCAGAGAGATGGTTAAATATCTCAGCTAGGGTAGGAGTGGATAAACATGTCCTGCTGCAGTATGTGCAGTCCTTGTCACTCCTTGTGTGTGTGAGACTAACAAGTTAGTTACTTCTTCCATTAAAGGCTTGGTTGAAGAGCCAAGCTTTCACCTGCTTCCTGAAGTAGACTTAGTCTTGTGTTAAGCGGAGCCTTTCAGGCAGTGCATTCCAGAGTGTGGAGGTTACTCCGGAGAAGGCTCGCTTGCGGGTATCACATCCTGTAATGTCTTTTGGAGAGGTTGTGGTTAGTGAAAGTCCTTGGGAGGACCTTAGAGTGCTTGGCGGTGTGTGGAGGATCATCCTATTTTTCAGATACTCAGGGCCATTTCCTTTCAGGGCCTTGAAGATCAGACATAGAGTTTAAAATTTAGCCCTGTATTGTACTGGTAGCCAATGAAGTTTTTGCAAAAATGGTGTGGCACAAATTCATCTAGAACTGGTGCCCTGACAAGTCTGGCTAGGACCAGAATGAGAGAGCAAGAGATCAAGAGAATGGGTAGATGGAAATTGGGGCGGTTTGCCGGATATGTGAGATCAGGGGCGGTTTCTCAGTCTTGAAGATAAACATTTTGAGGTGTATTTTCAAAGCACTTAGCCTTACAAAGTTGCATAGTAACCTATGGAACTTTGTAAGTCTAAGTACTTTGAAAATGAGCCCCCCTATATTTCAGGAAGCCCTAGTAGGGGGAATACAGGGACAGGACCTGTGTCTTGGGCCACTCCTTCATACACTGGGCACAGAGGAGAGTAATCACCCGACATAGCCCACACCTGGGGCTGGATCCAGTTGAAGTAACGATCCGGTGGCTGGGCGTCCATGGCACATTGTAGGATTATCTTGGAGAACTGATCAGGCAGTAATTGCAAGAAAGAAGGGTTTCTGAAGTGATAGTTGGGCATCCAGAGGAAAATGATTTGGGGAAAGGGACATACAGGAAATTTATGGTTGCAGCTAGGGAAGATTTAAGTGAATTCATGGGGTTATGCCCTAGTGTTAAGTGGGGATGGTCTGACATTATAGTGTAGCCCAAGTTCAGTGGGGAGCCATTGTGGGAAAAGGGGGTTTACAAAGGTCATAAATAGATGGGGAAATGGATTACAGCACAATGTTGCTTTAGAGTTGTCACAGTTGGGTTAAGGAAGGGTATCCAGGGTTTCACAGAGTGGATAGGGTGTACTTAGCACATATTGTAATACATTATTTAATAAATCTGTGCCAAAAGGACATGGAAGGAATGGGGGGGGGAGGGGTTAGCTTAACGCTGTAGTGTCTTGGGTGAGGGACATGAAAATGGTCTCTCACCAGTGGCAGAAACCCAGGCCTAAGATTATTGTTAAGGGAATAAGTAAAGGATAAGGCGTTGCCTGAGGCGATGGGTATGCTGGGGGAGGGGAAGGTAAGCAGTCACTTTGACACAAAATATACCCTGGGGGCTGTGGCATGTGTGAGTGGAGGGAAGGGTTGATTTGAGGTTTTCAGGTACCACCAGAAGGCACCTGAAACCTGGTACATGAACTGCTGGATCTATGGTGGGAGCTGACCAGATACTGGGGATTGGGGGGAGGGGAGAACACTACATTGGCAGTTGTTATACAGATTAGGACTCGGGTGTGGCCTTTGATTCTAATTCTTGGTGTATTGTCTTTGTTTGGAAGGGTTGGTCAGTGAAGTGAAGGGTAGGATGGTGAGGCATGAGGGCATGAGTACCTCTGCCGATGTTATTTTCTATGATCGGTCTGTGCCCTGAAGAGGACAGTACAAATAAAAAAGTAGCACATATGAATTTATCTTCTTGGGCAGACTGGATGGACCGTGCAGGTCTTTTTCTGCTGTCATCTACTATGTTACTATGATAACAAAGGGTTATACGGACTGTGCAATATTTATCCCTTCCATGCATAGAAACAGATGGTCCAATATTCAATCAGCTCAGTCACTGTCTTAAGTTCAGTACCTGTATTTAAATTCATCTGTATATTCAAGTCTCCTAGTAGCAGTACTGGTGACCATCCCAGTACTATCCATGTATTCTATGAGGCTTATTTTCAAAGCACTTAGCCTCCCAAAGTTCCATAGAAACCTATGGAACTTAGCCTCCCAAAGTGCTTTGAAAATATGCCTCTTGTCAAGTCTGTTATCCAGGAGGTCGAAACTAAAGGTATAAGGGGTCCTTTTACTAAGGTGCGCTGAAAAATGGCCTGCGCTGGTGTAGACACTTGTATTGAACGCGCACAGGTCCACCACACCACACACGTGCCAGTAGATCAGATGATCGTGACCTCACTAATACTGGTGCGTCCTAACATTCCGCGTTCCTTGCCCGGAAACCGGATGAACTATTAAAGAAAACCAGCCAAATGCCCAACAGTGCCTTCGAAAGGAGGACATGTCCAGGGAAACCCGGTCATATGATAACCCTAAACATATTTAACTTTTAGGGGCAGACCTTGCAGGGTCCTGCGTGAAGCTCCGAGCGATTAGGTCACTGCATCCCCGGGTTATGGGGATTCTTAATGGTGGGGCCCTAGGAAGAGCTTTGAACACACAACTTTCTCCTCAGAAGTAAAATGGAAACATGTCCAGAAAGAGGCATAATAATGACTGTAGCTTTTTTTAACAAGTGAATGACCTAAAATACCATCTTGCGTTGCCACTTTAACTGAGGACTCCTGGAGAGATATTTATTATGTTATTTCTGTACCTTATTCATGTGTGATGATGTAGAAATTCATCATTTTTGTAAAGCCCACAAAAACCACAGGGGAAGCCTTAATATAGCTCTCTTCAGAGTTAGCCACTGAAGTGGTCCCAGGAGCTTTTGAAGTCCCAGCAAGCTTTCAATGTTTCTTTAATAAGCCTAAAGACTGAACACAAGTTTGGAAGGTCAGAGCAGTAGCGCCTGTGGGCAAGGCTCTAGCTACCCCCCCCCCCCCCCATTCACTCATAATTTAATGCCCTTCCATTAAAAATGGGGGGGGGGGGGGAGGGGAATACATCTTCTTATCTGTTCCCTTCTCCACTACTGCCAACTCCAGACTTCGAGCCTTCTGTCTCGCTGCACCCTACGCCTGGAATAAACTTCCTGAGCCCCTACGTCTTGCCCCATCCTTGGCCACCTTTAAATCTAGACTGAAAGCCCACCTCTTTAACATTGCTTTTGACTCGTAACCACTTGCAACCACCTGCCTCCACCTACCCTCCTCCTTCCTGTACACAATAATTGATTTGATTTGCTTACTTTGTTTATTTTTTGTCTATTAGATTGTAAGCTCTTTGAGCAGGGACTGTCTTTCTTCTATGTTTGTGCAGCGCTGCGTATGCCTTGTAGCGCTATAGAAATGCTAAATAGTAGTAGTAGTAGTCTCTTGTAACCAGAGCTAATATTGTGATGTCATAATGCCTCAGGCCACCAATAAGAGCCAACCTCATCAGTGATGTCACAATGGCTTGATTGTCCTATACTTGGCTTACTTTAATTACATAGCTCTTTGAGCAGGGACTGTCTTTCTTCTATGTTTGTGCAGCGCTGCGTATGCCTTGTAGCGCTATAGAAATGCTAAATAGTAGTAGTAGTAGTAGTAGTAGTCCTTCACTCCCCTCAATTTGGACTGGTTAAATAAGTTGGGGAATGGGAAATGTTGACTCTGGTTTTTAAGTTTTCAGAGGAGGAGAGAGGTTTGTAGATCTTCCAGCCTCTGCCTAAGTGCTTTTCTAAACCTTTAAATTCTGTTTAGTGTTTTTTTTTTTCACATCATCCAATATAATTAAAACTGCAAGTGCATTTCAGGCTGCCCCACAGAACGATGGATAGGTATTTTCCATTTTTAACAAAGCTGAGTTACAGCCCTGCCAGGCAAAAGTGAAAGTGAACCTTGCAGGTGTTCTGCTGCAGGTAAACATTTCTAAAGCCTGACCTTTGCACAAAAGTACAAGTCTGAGCCGCACCTCAACCCCCAGCCGCCGTCCTACGCACGCACGGGGCTCTCCCTTTTGCTCAGTGCCACTAATCACCGCAGCTGCGCCAGACAGAATCTGGCTTCTCTCAATCAAGCCTTATTTACCTTGAATCATACTAAGGTGGGGCAGTGAGGGAAGAAAACTGTTCCATTTTCTCTTCTGCTTACAGTAGTGGACAAAAGGGTCCATTTTCTCTCCTGGGGTCCATTATCTCTCTCTCCCCTTCCTTCCTCCTTCCCTCCATCCAACACTTCTCCCTCCCTCCCTCCCTCCCTCCTCTCCTCCACCCCCATGAGCACTGACACAAACTTGGTGGTGAACAGGACCAAGCTGATCTTGTGGCTGCTGGAGCTCAGCACCTGGGCCATAGCTTCTACTGGTGGCCCCTCCAGTTCTCACAGGACTACAGCTCACTTCCCTCTCCCTACCCATGGTTCTGCATCAGCCCCACCCCCCACCGGTCTACCTGTAAAGTGGACTTCTGTTGGTCCCCAGTAGTGGCGACATTGCACTAACGCTGCCTGTGGCCTGCTCCAAAGCTTTCCCTCTGGCCTATCCCGCCTCCTCTGACATCACTTCCTGTTTTTTTACATATGAAGGAGCGATAAGAGGGAAAGCTTTGGACCAGGCTGCAGGCAGGAAATGTGCAATGCTGCCTTTGCTGTGGGGAAACAGAAGACCACCTTTAAGATAGGCTGACATTTGGGGGGGGGGGGTGATGATTTTCAATTGTGGGTGAGAGGAAAGTTGCTGGATCGTGCCAAGGACAGGGGTTGGGAACAGAAGAATTGTTTGGAAAACAACCTTTATATGAAATCCCAACAACCGCCATCATACCAAACTCAAAGTTGCCGGAACCCAGGTGACCAGGGGTGGACTGACAGTGTTCTGGGCCCTCGGGCAGTAAGGGCCGTGGGCTCATAACCACCTATCAAAAATGATTAAATTAGATGGAAGCTAGGGGAGAGGGGCCCCCTACTGCTCTGGGCCCTTGGGCACTGCCCTAGTGGTCCAATGGTCAGTCCGCCCCTGCAAGTTACTTTTTGTGCTTGGTGACTTCCTGACAACACTGTAAGCCCCTCCCCTCTTAATTTTTCCACAGGAGTCTCAGTACAACTGCTATTACTGAACACTTATATAGTGCTACAACATGACATGTACACAGTGCTGTACACACATACAGAATAGATTTTAAGCTTCATTGAATTTACAATCTACTTAACAGATGGACAATGAAGAGTAAACATGGCTCCTGATGATAGGTCAGCATTTTCCCTCTCACTCCCTTTCTCCACTCACACCCATCCAGAGTTGGCTGGTCACAGTCAGATCTGTAACCGGATCTATAGTATAATACATAATAGAAACTTGCATCAGAAGAGAAGTATAGTGAAACAGCTACAGCCAGAGAAGGGTCACTTTCAGCTTTCCCTTTAAACTGAGCAGGAGTCCTATGCCCGCATTCCTGCTGGGGAGATGGGGGGGAAGGTTCTGCAAGATTTCCAGGAGGACTCCCATGCAGCTTAGAGGATATGTTGACCGCGTTAAGTAAAAAGAAAACTCTACTACCCTCCAAAATGTTATAGTGGAAAAACATCTAATAGCATGAGTAGCTGATAGAATGAAGGGAGAGGATTTTACTAATTATCAGCCCAGAAAGACACTCGAGATCAAATCTACATAACATGCGCAAATGCTACTATGAATAATGGGGAGGTGGTGGGCCTCGGTGCATTGCAGCTGACAATAACGTCATCTTGCCCCTTAGGCCTCCCTTTTTCATTATGTGGCTCCCAGGTTTTATGGGAACTGGGATGTTGTGGTACTGATGTGGCCAGATACCCCAGTGGAAGAGGTGCCAGCAAGGGCACTGATGGGAACCAGTCATGGCTTTTAAGGCCTTCCCCGGATGGTCTAAGCCTATCCAGCCATTCTATTGGCACCTCACCCACCCCAGTGGTTGCTTGATTTGGCATGCCGGTTGTCACAGCAACAGGTGTACCTGAGCCGTGGGGAACTTGATGTACTATGGATAGAGGATGACTGTAGCTGGTGTGCCCTCAGCGGACCAGGGCTGCTCAATCTGGCTGGTGTACTCCAGAACAATGAATGGCTCACACTGGACCTCCGTAGGTGCAAGATGGAGCTGCCTTGGTTCACAGCAGGCATCTCCCCCACCCCTTCCCACACCACTGGGAAGAGTTGAAGATGACCTGGTCCTGATGGATCCCATGGTGAGCCACTGAAGAGCTGTTGATGTTAATGCATTAGCTGACTTGGGTACTAGTTTGTACTTCTAATTTAATTTGTTAATAAAGCTGTGGCCTAATGTTTTCCCAATCGGAATCCCTGTGCAGGGCCGGTCAGACCTGGTAAGCAGGGTAAGCACTGCAGGGGGGCGCCTGCCTTACAAGGGCGACACTTTGCAAGCAATCAAGCTCTGCTGAGTATCTAATCTCTGCTGCTCATCTCAGTCTGGCTCCAAAGCTGTCAGCTCTCTGTCCCGTCCCCTCCCCCCTCCCAAGCAGAGAAATATCCTCCTTGTGTTTGTCAGAGGACGTCACTGCTCCAACTGAATCTGGCTCTGAAATAACTTGTGGGAGCTCAGCTAACCTCTGTCCTCTGCCCAGAGAGGGCTCAGACAAAGACAGCACAGCAGAGCCTGGACCCTCGTTTTGTCAGAGACTGCTGTTTAGTGCTGCACCTGACCTACCCTTTTCCATCCCCACCCCCCACCCCCAACACAGCAACTCACAGGACAGGAGGGCTAGATGCCTGCTTTCAATTCCTAACCATCACCTATCTCTCATTCCCACTTCAGTAACTCCTGTTAGTCTGTCCAGCTCAGATTGTAGAATATGTTAGTTTATGCTGATTAAGTCTGTCCTAAACTGTGCTCGATGGGAAGGCTATTGTGCCGCATGCAGAGTCTAACTTCTTAGGATTTCAGGTTAATTTTTGAAGAGGGGCTATCTGTGTTCTACATGTGTGACTGCAAGGCCAAGTGTCTGAATAGGGATCTGTTTGTTAGATTCTGAAATGTTGATAACACATTGTTTTTCAGAGTTGGCAAGACTGTCTGTTCTCCTAATTCCTGGTCTGTGTGCTAAGTTATTTTTCTTCTATACTGGTGTAATATTTTCAATGATGCCATGGCTGGTAAAAGGGGTGTGTCTACTGTGGGGGCAGAGCCATAGTGATCCCGCCTCTGGATGGGTAGGGGCGCCGACTAATAGACTGCAGGAGGGCGCTAGAAACCCTAGGGCCGGCCCTGTCCCTGTGTCCTGTCATTTGTTGCAAAACGGAGCTTCCTCCTATTTCAGAGGAAGCGGTGGGCATCGTGGAAATATGAGAGCCAAGGGGAATCATGGCTCTCTATGTTACACTAATTTACATCTAGGCCGCACATTTGCCTTTCAAAAGCAGATTTTAATGACTCCACCACCAAATTGGGTTAGTCTTGCATATTAAAAGCGCTATCATGACTGTACCTGTTTAAAGTCGGCTTTTCTTCCTACCATCTGGTTTTCTTGATTCACCTTTTGTCCCCACTAATTTGATCTGGCTCTCTGCCCTGACCTTAATGGTGATGTCTCAGGAAAACCAGGCAGGAGGCTACTGGCACTCTGTCAGGCTCTTATCTATGACCCTACAGTTCCTAGAGCTATTGTTTAGTAATTGGGGGGGAGGGGGACTTTAAAAGGACAGCCCTGTTAGATGGAGGCCACCTTGAGATGCTTTGCTTCCAGTGCTTCCAAAGATCTGTTGTAATTTCTCTCTTTTCCTAGCCCCAGCAGCTTAAGATGGTTTAGCTTTACTGAATGTTGCATCATTTAGGTTTTGTATGAATTATTTGTGGTTTTGGCTGTCTCGTACAATACTTCCTCTTTTTTCTACATTGTTAAGCACACATCACCTCTGTCTATATATCATATATAGTAACACTAGCCGTTGAGCCCGTTAAAACGGGCTAGTATTGGAATGGGGGTTTTCCAAGCCCCCCCCCAAGGTCGCCGCTACCGGTACCCCCCCCGGAGTCGCCGTCGCCACCCCCCCAGGCCCTCTCTTCGCTATTCAACTTACATCACCGCAGCACGCAGATCAGCTGAGCTCCCGTCGGCCTTTCTTCTCTGCCTGTGTCCCGCCCTCATGTGACATAACGTCAGCGAGGGCGGGACACGGGCAGGGAAGGAAGGCCGACGGGAGCTCAGCTGATCTGCATGCTGCGGCGATGTAAGTTGAATAGCGAAGAGAGGGCCCGGGTTGGGTGGAGGAGTGGCAACGGCGACTCCTGGGGGGGGGGGGGTACCGGTAGCGGCGACCTTGGGGGGGGGGCTTGGAAAACCCCCATTCCAATACTAGTGGAGGAGTGGCCTAGTGGTTAGGGTGGTGGACTTTGGTCCTGGGGAACTGAGGAACTGAGTTCAATTCCCACTTCAGGCACAGGCAGCTCCTTCTGACTCTGGGCAAGTCACTTAACCCTCCATTGCCCACCCCATTGAGCCTGCCATGAGTGGGAAAGCGCAGGGTACAAATGTAACAAAACAAAAAAAAAATACTAGCCCATTTAATATAAATACTCACAATTTATATGTTTGATAGTAAATTACAGCAGATAAAGACCTGTACAGTCCATCCAGTCTGCTCTACAAGATAAACTCGTTTTATATGGTATGTGATACACCCTCCCCAGGGGTACTCTCATGTGCTGAGGGTATTCCTGTCCAACATCACACACCCTGAACTAAGACTCACTAGCACTTTGCATCTGAGAAAGACTCAGAAACAAGACTATGATAGTCTGTGAACTCGGTCTCAATGTTTGGACTTCTCCTTTAACTCAGGGTGACTCCCTCATTTACATAGTAGCATAGTAACATAGTAGATGACGGCAGAAAAAGACCTGCATGGTCCATCCAGTCTGCTCAACAAGATAAACTCATATGTGCTACTTTTTGTGTATACCTTACCTTGATTTGTATCTGCCATTTTCAGGGCACAGACCGTAGAAGTCTTGCCCAGTACTATCCCCGCCTCCCAACCACCAGCCCCGCCTCCCACCACCGGCTCTCCCACCCAATCTCGGCTAAGTTTGTGGACATGCCTTCCTGCTGTATCCTCTGGTAACAGGTCACTTTTCCAGTGCCCCTAATGGGCCCCCTGTCACCCTTCTTGGGAATATAACCCCAGGTTCTCAGCTTTCATCAATATGCAAATCCACCTTATTAGCACCCTGCTCTAGTCTTGTGGGGAACAACTTCTTTCCAGCATATCATTCAACTTCCAGTAATACACAGTTCCATTACTACCATGCCCATACCAGGTAAGTACTTCTTGGTTTGTTTGTTTTTTTAAGAGGAATCCTTCTCTTAGGGGATTTCAGGCTTCCCAGGTCCCCCATCTCCTCCCTTCCTTCCTCTTCTTGGAGGGTGCTCTTTATAGGGTGGCTAATAATCCTCCCCACCTCTTTAGGCCCCTCCCCCTGGTTCCAGAAAGGCCCAGGACCAGAACTCTCTCTATCTTTCCATCTCCTATTCTGAGAGTTCCCCCTGGTGGCCTCTTCAAGGAAGGGCAGGTCCTATACCATGAGCACCCCCTAGCTGTACCTTCAGGCCATTCCACTGGTGTGCCCCTTTTGGCTCCCTCTAGTGACCAGATCAGGGCATTTTCCAGTCTTTTCCCTAGGACAGCACCCTCTGGCAGCCTCCTCAGGGTAGGGCAGTCCTGTGTTTATCACAATACCCAAGTTTGATTTGTCCTTGCCATTCTCAGGGCACAGACCGTAGAAGTCTGCCCAGCACTGTTCTTGTGCTAAAAGTTCTGAAGATTCTGGAATCCTAAAGAGTTACAAGATTCTGGAATCCCAAGTAGTAGCAACATTCCATGTAGAACCCCAAAGAGTAAAATAGTAACATAGTAAATGATGGCAGATAAAGACCTGTACGGTCCATCCAGTCTGCTCAACAAGATAAACTCATTATACATGGTATGCAATACTTTGTAAGTATACCTGAGTTTCATTTGTCCTTTCCATTTTCAGGGCACAGACCGTAGAAGTCTGCCCAGCACTTTTCTTGTACTAAAACTTCTGAAGCTAACGTAGAAGCCCCTTAAAATTTACACTCCAGCCTAACCCTATCTGTTCAGTCACGAACATGGCGTACACCGTAGAAGTCTGCCCAGCACCGTTTTTTTTCCCTATCACTGGCGTCGCCATCTAATCTCCACTAAGATTCCGCTGACTCATTCCTTCAAAATAGGATTCCTTTGTGTTTATCCCACGATTGTTTGAATGCCATTACCGTTTTCATCTCCACCACCTCCCGCGGGAGGGCATTCCCCTCTTCAACCTCAATTCATGTCCTCTAGTTCTACCGCCTTCATCACTGTCAACGAATCCTTTGTTTTTTAATTAACATTCTGTGTTAATCAATACTCTTCCATTATCACTTATTATTATCCTTCCCCCTCAAAAATATAATTTTAAAAAATGTTCTTTTGGTGATGAGAAAATAGCAAAAATCTAGCTTTACGGAATTCCTGCGGGATCCTGACAAAGACAAACAGTAGAGCAGGGTAATAGGGATGTGGAGATGAGCAATTTGAGAGTAAATTCTACTACTACTACTACTTATCATTTCTATAGCGCTACTAGACGTACGCAGCGCTGTTCACTTGAACATGAAGAGACAGTCCCTGCTCGACAGAGCTTACAATCTAATTAGGACTGACAGGACAAACAAGAGATAAGGGAATATTAAAGTGAGGATGATAAAATAAGGGTTCTGAACAAGTGAATAAGGGTTAGGAGTTAAAAGCAGCATCAAAAAGGTGAGCTTTTAGCTTAGATTTGAAGATGGCCAGAGATGGAGCTTGACATACCGGCTCAGGAAGTGTATTCCAGGCATATGGTGCAGCAAGATAAAAGGAATGGAGTCTGGAGTTAGCAGTGGAGTAGAAGGGTGCAGATAAGAGAGATTTACCCAGTGAATAGAGTTCCCGGGGAGGAATGTGGGGAGAGATGAGAGTGGAGAGGTACTGAGGAGCTGCAGAGTAAATGCACTTATAGGTCAATAAGAGGAGTTTGAACTATATGCGGAAATGGATAGGAAGCCAGTGAAGTGACTTGAGGAGAGGGCTAATATGAGCATAACGACCCTGGCGGAATATTAGTCGTGCAGCAGAATTTTGAACAGATTGCAGAGGAGAGAGATGGCTAAGTGGGAGACCTGTGAGAAGCAAGTTGCAATAGTCTAAGCGAGAGGTGATAAGAGCATGGATGAGGGTTCTGGTAGTGTGCTCAGAAAGGAAAGGGTGAATTTTGCTGATATTATAGAGAAAGAAACGACAGGTTTTAGCAGTCTGTTGAATATGTGAATAAGGCATGTAGCTGCTTATGCGCGTCTAATGCGCGTCAATTTGGAACTACCACCCGGCTATCGTGTGCCCCGGGCGGTAATACCATTTTTTACGCAGGTCCAATACGCGAGGCAGAAAATGGTTTTTTTTTTAAAATTTTCAACCATGTGGCGCTAACCGGGCAGTAATCGGCAGTGTAGGCACGCTGATGATTACTGACCAGTTAACATGTGAGACCTTACCGCTAAGTCAATGGGTGGCGGTAAAGTCTCAGGCCCAAAATGGATGCGTGCCAATTTTTATTTTGCCGCATGTCCACTTTTAGCCAAATAAAAAGGCCTTTTATGCCGGCGCGCTGAAAAATGGACCTGCGCACGTCCAATGCATGCTCTTACACCAGCACAGGCCATTTTTCAGAGCGCCTTAGTAAAAGTTAGGCGCCAAAGGGTCGAAGGCTAAAATTCTATAATGGCAGTTGTGCACAAAATCTGTTCTACAATACTAGCGAAAGTCTGCAGTCTTGCGCCAAACGTTAGGGTCCTTTTACAAAGGCGTGCTGAAAAATGGCTTGTGGTAGTGTAGGCGTGGGTTTTGGGTGCACACGCTGATCCATTTCTTTAGCGCGCTTGTACAAAAGGCCTTTTAAAAATTTTTGCCGAAAATGGACGTGCAGCAAAATGAAAATTGCTGCGTGTCCATTTTGGGTCTGAGACCTTAACGCCAGCCATTGACCTAGCAGTAAAGACTCGTGCGGTAACCGGGCGGTAATGGCCTACGTGTGCCAAATGCCACTTGGCGCGCATCCATTACGCAAGCCTGAAAATAAAAAATATTTTTCAGATGCGCGTATCGGACATGCACCAAAAATGAAATTACTGCAAGAGACATATGATAGTCAGGCGGTAACTCCATTTTGGCGCACGTTGGGCTCGTGTAGACGCTTATGCAACTTAGTAAAATTATCCAAACATTTTTAAACCCTGCTTTTAGTACATTTTTTGGCAACAAATTCCAGAGTTTAATTACACGAGTGAACAAATATTTTCTCCGGTTTGTTTTAAATTTACTATTTAATAGCTTCATTGTGTGCCTCCTAGTCGTAGTATTTTTCGAAAGAGCAAACAAGTGATTCACCTGTACCCATTAGGCATGCTGTTTATGAAAAATGATGTCTGCTGTGTGCACAATAGCAAATTAGCGCTAATTAGCACTTGTTTTTAATGCCAATTATTGGCATTTATCACCAATTATTTGCCAAGTTAGCGCCAATTAGTTAAGTATGTTACGTAAATAACTGGCCCTATTCTATAACTGTGCGCCCAGTTGCGTTTCTAACTTCGAGATCCATTTATAGAATTTAGAGGTTGGCCTCCAACGGCGGCCAGTGCAGGTCATTTGGAAGTACGCAGCAAATCCCAATGGCAAAGTCCCTTCTGTGCCAGTCACCCCGAGAAGTTAACAAATTCATAGTTTAACTGTGCACAGAGGGACAAATGGTATGATTGAAGCTCCCAATACATTTCCATAGAAGAATTGGCAGAGGGAGTGGTAGCTAAGAGGGCAGCTAATGTGTCTTTAAACATGTCTTTTTTTTTTTTATTACAATTTTGTGTTTCTGTTCTAAATTAGTGAGTTTTATACATGTGACAGAGCCAGACTGATTGCACTTGAAACTCAGGTTCCCCATATTCACACACAAACTCTGTTTTAATAATGCTCAGATCACAGCCAAAACTGAGACATCAGTTCAGTTCACTACAGCTATGCTCTGAGTCTGCTAAATCGGATACCAACCATTCAGTGGCAGGTATGATGAAAACAGTAGCAACGTGGTGGACATTAATCAATTGAGAGCTAGGAAATGAAAAACAGCCTCTTGCACATAGGATAACAAAGCTCTGTCAATGATGTCAACTTTGTTACCATCAAACACAGCCAGAAACAAACAAACACAGGTCCATAGAATGTAACAGTCATAAATGGTATTGAAAGATCCAAAATGTTACAAAACTGACTGTTATTTGAGAAGGGATAGAGAATTTCTTTTTTTCAAAAAGCATAGTCCAAAATATCAGAAAAAGTCAGGAGGAAAGGAGAAACAGGGGTGATATGATACAGACGTTCAAATATTTTGAAAGGTATTCATCCGCAAATGAACCTTTTCCTTAGATGGGAAGGCGGTAGAACTAGAGGACATGAAATGAGATTGAAGGGGGGCAGACTCAAGAAAAATGTCAGGAAGTATTTTTTTCACGGAGAGAGTGGTGGATGCTTGGAATGCCCTCCCGCGGGAGGTTGGTGGAGATGAAAACGGTAACGGAATTGAAACGTGGGATAAACATAAAGGAATCCTGTTCAGATCCTCAGAAGCTTAGCCGAGATTGGGTGGCAGAGCCGGTGGTGGGGCTGGTGGTTGGGAGGCGGGGCTAGTGCTGGGCAGACTTCTACGGTCTGTGCCCTGAAAATGGCAGATGCAAATCAAGGTCAGGTATACACATAAAGTAGCACATATGAGTTTATCTTGTTGGGCAGACTGGATGGACCGTGCAGGTCTTTCTCTGCTGTCACCTACAATGTTACTATGTTCTGTGCCGATTTGTTCATATTGTACCTTGTTGAAATTCTTCTCAACCCCCTCTCCATCGACAGCTTTCATGCTACCGGTTGAAGTCAAATTATCGCCAGCCTTGCAGTGCAGGAACTTAAGGTTTCTTCTCTCTTTCCTTAATAATTATTTTTAGAAAATGTAATCCAGCTTATTATTTTTCATCACACATCTTCATCATTCTCTCTTAGCTAAGACTAATGCCGCATCTAATGAAACACCAAGATCATACAGAGAACGGCTGGAAACTCTTAGGAACAATTAAGAATTCCATTAAAATTCAATAAGATAGTTATTGCTGGGTAATTAAGATGTAATAATTGATAACAATCTTATTAGCATTTAATAGTTGTGCACCAAACTGATAGCATAAAAGTAATAAAACCAAAATTACCCATTTTTTTTTTAAATAAATTCATTTGAAATCTAAAGCGACAATAATATGTTCCCTGTGGATTTGTGAAAATGTACTTCAATTAAATAAACTTTAAATGCCTCTATCTACCTTCAGCTGAGAATTAGAGCTGCCTCTCGAATGCTGGACACAAGAACCCTTGACAGATGGAGAATCATGGTGTTTTCCTCCTTTCCAGTTGAATTCTACGGAAAAAGCCCTACCTAAAGGTTTTACCTAGCATGGTACTTTAGTTTCTTACGAGATATATAGAGATTGAATATTTAGGAATGGGATGCTCTGTTTCAAGAATCATTAGCTTGTCCTATGTTAATTTTCTTTTCTCAGTGGGTAATGTGAGAAGGGAACTTCTTGAGAAGGCCGCGGGCTTTAAAACTCCTAACACATGGAATTGAGAGACGAGGAGAAGGAAGAGGGACCCCAGCCCATGGAAGTGGAAAACACCAGTGCTTCAAATTAATTTTGACAACTCAGTCCATATACCCCTGAGGATGGTGAGGAGATGGAAATAGAAACTGACATTTAAATAGCCTCTGGAAAAGTTCAGAATTAATCTAGCAGCTACCCTGTAAGTAAAGTGTTGTCTTTTGTTTTGCTGGCAGGTGTGTGTGTGTGGGGGGGGGGGGGAGCATAATGACTATGCATGGGATCTGCTAGCTGCTTGAGCCCTAGGATTGTTAGAGGGGCTAAACACAAAACATAACAGAGACATTTTGGGTGCACCCAGTGTTTTGTTGAAATAAGACTGTTTGAGGAACAGGGAATTTGGGGGGACTCTCCCTCATGCCTAAAGACTGAACTATAGTCTGTTGCCATTAGGATAAAACTTTGTTTGAGCAGAAGGAAGAAGCATTACCTTTAAGCAAAAGAAAGATAATTGTTTGCCAAACAGTAATAGGGAACTGCCAGAAAAGCTCATTTGCATAAAGCTCCCATGGTCCTTGGTTGGATTTATATTCTTTTCTTTTGAGGACAATATATGGCAAATGAAATTGAAACTTAAATATTGCAAAAAAGGATACAGGTAGCCACCAAGCTGGATGTTTATTCCTTTTCAAGTTGTGATGTTTGGACAATATGCTTTTATTTCACCCTGAATTAAAAGGGAACTCAAAAGACTGACCCTGCGGTATGGAAAGTGCTTTATATTATGGATTTCTTTGTTTACTTCTGATTATCTCTATGATTTTCTGCTGAGAGGTGTTGCATCACAGTAAGAGATTTAACATTCAGCAGGGCAATTGGCAATTTGAGCATAAAAACATAAGTGGTGCCACACTGGGATAGACTAAAAACCCACTATCTTTTTTATAACAGTGGCCAATCCAGGTCAAATTGGGCGGTTTTCCGAGACCCGCAGCAGGAAATTTTTGCCCGTGGCGGGTCGCGGTTTTTTGGCCTTCTTTTTTGTTCTTTTCTGTGGTTTTTTGGGTGGTTTTTTTGGCTGTGGGGGGTGGGGTTAGTGATGTTCTGGGTGGGGCTGATGATGGGGGAGGCGGGGCTGATGATGGGGGAGGCGGGGGTGGGGTGATGATGTGGGGGTGTCAGGGCGTGGTTTGAGTTTGGGCGGGGTTTGGGCTGTTTTTAGGCTGGATTGGGTAGGAAAAAAATTTTCCACCTGGCAACCCTGATTACCTGGCAAGATCCCAGACCAGTAAAATACAGTTTATCGTGCTGCTTATCCTAGAAATATGCAGTGGAGTTTCCCAAGTTCCACTTATGGACAGTGGTGTGCAGGAGCCGGTTGTTTGTAGCATTTTGCACAGCTGGTTTGCCTCTCCTCCTCCCCCCCCCCCCCCGGTGGTTTAGTGGATTCTTCGGGGCAGGAAATATCCCCAGTCTTTGTTGCTGGTGCTGACCCTCCTGCTGCTGTGTCGCAGCAGCCATTTTTAAGAACGACACAGCAGCAGGAGGGTCAGCACCAGCAACAAAGACTGGGGATATTTCCTGCCCGAAGAATCCACTAGACGACCAGGATGGATGCCTTCAGGTATGTGCTGGGACCCTGTGGCTCAGGGACCCGGGTAGCGGGAAGAAGGTCCTGGAATAGGTGGGTGGAGTGGGGACCGTGGGGAGGATGCTGTAAAAAAAAAAGTTATATTTTCAAACATGCTGGCTTGTGCATAAGGATGTACACAGAGGAAGTATAATAAGGGAATAACTTTTCATAGGTAGAGTAGTAATTTGTTATACCTAAATCGTAATTGGTGTGTCAATTGGAGGGGCTGGTTATAGGGACATCCTAACCCTGTTATATTGGTGCAGAGATTTTTTTTTCTCCTGGTAAAGGCCGTCTGAAACGGACATCATGTTATGAGGGTTATAAGAATTCCTTATATGGTGAGAGTTCCACCACAATACTGGTCTGTCCAGGTGCAACTGTGGGCTCCTATCCTGGACTATTTTTAACCTTCATAAGAAGTAGAGGTGGGTAGATTTATGCCAAGGAGTAGCAAAAAAAAAAAAGCAAAATCTATCACTGATAGTTATTCTTATGGACTGGTGTGTTAGTCAGAAGCTCCCACAGCTGAGAAAATTAGTCATACCCTGTTTGGTCTTTTACGCTAGCATCAAGAATTTATTTCCTCACTGCTGCCTTCCTGCTTCATTTCATCTTTCTCATTCACCAGCGCCTCCCCTCCCAGGACAGAGCAAACAGTAAAATAAACACACACGCAAGCGTATGCTACTTTTGCTATAAAAAAAAAAGGTTTCATGATTTTCAAGGGAGAAAAGACTTATTAAATGGCCACATTTGGGTGTGTGTTTGTCCCCAATACATTTTGTGATTGATGTCCTATCCAGATCAAATTTTCAGGACACATCTGGAGGTCCGAGCAGATGCTGAGCGGAGCAATTATTTTGGGATCCACTTATCCAAAAGCTGGTTCTTTCAGTTCTGCATGGAACTTCTTGTATTGCATTCCAATATGTCATCTAGTTGGCCCCAACCAACATCCCCTTCCTGTTGCTCCTGTTACTCTCACCTATGTCCTATGTCTTTTACGTCTCTCTGTTAGATACTCATGGTTCTTCTCCTTACTTTTTATTGCCCTGTTGCTGTACAAACTCCCTCCCCTCTCTGTAGTCTGTTGTGGTAGAAATTCAGATTAAAAGTCTGCTTTCATCCCTCCTGCTCGGTTAGTAAATGGTTTCTACTAAGTGTGTTACAATTTTATGTCTGTATGGTTCATTTATTGTTTGTGGGGTTTTTTTATATGATTTGTGATCTGCACTGTTCTTTCATTGGATTGAAAAGGCAGGCTATAAATGCAGACATTACAATTAAATTAAATTAGGAAGTGCAAGACATTACTAACTGATTGGCTAGAAATGACTGGAACATTCCATGGTTGCATTAGGAGATTATGGAATGGCAAACAGGACTCTCCGCAAAAGCATATGAAAATTAAACCCTTCATTTGACAGCTGTTAGCTTTTACGTCCAGTGAAATCTTTTGATCCCTCCAGTCACTTATATTCAGCATCTCTGTTCTTCTTATCATGCTTTCACCACCATCCGATAATTAAGAAACAGAGAAACAGAAAAATGTAGGCGGATAAAGACCATGTGGCCTATTCAGTCTGCCCATCTACTCTCCCTATCACTTCCTGAAAGATCCTATATACTCGTCCCAAGCTTTCTTGAATGTAGATACTGGTTTCATCTCCACCACTTCCACCAGGAGGGTGTTCCACAAATTCATTATCCTTTCTTTGAAGAAGTATATCCTCAAATTACTTCTTAGTCTATCTCCTTTCACCTTCATCTTGTGCCTCCTCGATCCGGAGCATCCTTTCAATTGAGAGACACCACCTGCGCATTTATGCCGCATAGGTATTTAAATGTCTCTATAATATGTCCCCTCTCCCGCCTTTCTTCCAAAGAATGCATATTGATATCTTTGTCTGTCCTCATATGCTTTATGAAGAAGACCACTGACCATTTTAGTAGCCGCCCTCTGGACGGACTCCATCCTGTTTCTGTTTTTGAAGGTGTGGTCTCCAGATCTGTACATAGTTTTCAAAATGAGGTCTCATCAAAGTCTTATGATCACTTCCTTTTTCCTACTGGCCATTCCTCTCCCTATGCACCCAAGAATCCATCTAGCTTTCACCACCGCCTTTTTCTACCTGTTTGGCCACCTTAAAATCATTACATATGATGACACCCAAGTCTCATTCCTCTTTCATGCAAAAACGTTCTTCACTCCCTAAACTGAACTGTGCGCTCAAGTTTTTGCAGCCCGGATTAATGACCCTGAATTGTTTAGCATTAAATCTAAGCTGCCAAACTCCAGACCATCTCTCTAGCTTTGCTAAGCCCTTTCTCATGTTATCCACACCATCAGGGGTGTCTACCCTATTGCAGATTTTGGTATCATCCGCAAAGAGGCAAACCTTACCAGACATCCCTTCAGCAATATCGCTTACAAAAATGTTAAAAATAGCCAGTCCAAGAACAGAACCTTGCGGCACACCACTGGTAAAATCCTTTTCCTCAGGATGAGCTCCATTTCCACTACCCTCTGTCACCTTCCACTGAACCAGTTCCTAACCCATCAGTCAATTTAAGGCCCATACCGAGGACACTCAGTTTATTTATTAGTCGTCTATGTGGAACTGGGTGAAGTCTTTGCTAAAATCTAAATACACCACATCTAGCATTCTCCTTCGATCCAACTCTTTGGTCACCCAAAGAAATTAATCAGATTTGTCTGACTAGACCTGCCTCTAGTGAAACCACATTGCGTTGGGTGCTGTAATCCATTGGATTCCAAAACTTTACTATTCTCTGTTTTAAAAGCGTTTCCATTAATTTATTTACCACAGAAGTCAGACTTAACCGGTCTGTAGTTCCCAACCTCTTCCTTGCTTCTGCTTTTGTGAAGAAGGACCCCATCTGATCTTCTCCAGTCCTCCGGGACCACTTCCAACTCTAGAGAAGCATTGAAAAGGTCAGCCACAAGAGCTGCTAGAACTTCCCTAAGTTCCTTCAGTACCCTCAGATGTATGCCATCCGGCCCCATCACCAGATCCTCATGAATACAGTACCTCTGAAAATCATTCCGGGACTACCACCCCTTCATTCCCTACTTGTGTTTGTCTTCTGCGGTCCTCTTCCCGGCCCTTCAGCTGTGAACACAGAGCAGAAATGTTTATTAAGCAATTCCGCCTTATATTTATTAGCTTCTGCATATTCCTCCCCTTCCACAATGACACTTTGCACTTCCTCCTATCACTAACATATCTAAAAAAAAAAAAAAAATGTTTTGTCCCCCCCCCCCCCCCCCCCCCCCATTTTACCGTACTGGCTATTTTTTTTTTCTTCCATTTGCATCTTTGCTTTCCTGACTGCTCTACCAGCTTCTCTTCGCTTTTCCAGATATTGTCGCCTGTCTTCTTCTTTCTGTGATCTCTTTTTCCTTACATTTCAACTACTATTTCTGAGAACTAAAGCGGCCTCCTTTTCCATTTGCTTTTATTTACTTTCCTTACAAAAAGGTTTGTTGCCCTTACAATAGCTCCTTTGAGTTTATCCACTGCTTTCCAACTTCTTCCAGATGTTCCCATCTAGACAGCAATTCCTTGAGGTAATCCCCCATCTGAATAAAATTATTATTATTTTTTTAAGTCTAGAACCTTCACTTTTAAAAGATCCTCTCGCACATTCCTTAATCTTCAACCTCCCAAGTGCAAGGGTCTGAAATACAAATCAATGCATGCATCTACCTTTTCCTATACGAGCACGCAGCTCCGGAACGCTTTGCCACGTAACCTGAAAACGGTCTATGAACTGACCAATTTCTGCAAACTATTGAAAACCTATCTCTTCGACAAGATATATCACAAAGATCAACATGTGTAACGGTATAATCTTTAAAACTTCCAGACTGTCTTATAATGTCTTATAATGTATTTCTGCTTTGACACCTTCAAGTATTTCTCCATCATGTAACACAAAACCCTCTGTAAACCAAATGTATCTTCACTGCTATTTCCAGTATCCATGATGAATTGTAAGCCACATTGAGCCTGCAAAGAGGTGGGATAATGTGGGATACAAATGCCATAAATAAATAAATAAACCTCTCTACACCATCTGGTGATCATCTCCTCGTTCATTTAGTTGCTGCTATTAATGTGCATTAGTTATTTTTCTCAATGAAAAGAAATAATGTGTACATTTTAAAATTTAACCCCCCCCCCCCCCCCCCAGATGTTTAGTGGGATGAGTTTCCTCCTCCCAAAATAGGCGCCTAATTTTTGGGGATTTAGATGGGTTGCTTGCCTTTTCTTAATCCATTCTAGAGGTGAGTTGTCTCCTTGCTCAAACTGGTTTACAATCTAAATTGCACCTAAGGCGGTAGAGGGTGAAGTGACTTGCCCAAGGTCACAAAGGGGGATTCTATCAATAGTGCTAAAAAAAAAAACTACACTGGCTCCCAATCAAAGAACGCATCGCCTTCAAAATCTGCACCCTGGTTCACAAAAATCATCTACGGAGAAGCCCCGAGTTACATGACAGACTTGATCGACTTACCAATTAGAAATACATCCGAATCAACCCGATCTTCTCTAAATCTGCACTACCCAAGCTGCAAAGGACTTTACAAAACAACTTACGCATCTAGTTTTTCCAACATAAGCACACAACTGTGGAACGCATTACCGAAAGCCTTGAAAACGACGTACGACCACCTAAACTTCCGGAAATCACTAAAAACCAACCTGTTTAAAAAGGCATACCCTACTGATCCAACTTAAATGCCTAATCTCTGCAACACAACCAAACTAAAGCACGTAATGGACATAACACAACTCTTCCGTTCTCCGATTCCCTAATGTGGCTGTGCCACATGAACTTCATCTTAACACAACATCACCCTGTATTTGTTCACACCGGCGCCTGCAAAGGCCTCTCCGGTACTATGTAAGCCACATTGAGCCTACAAATAGGTGGGAAAATGTGGGATACAAATGTAACAAATAAAAAAAATAATAAATAAAAATTGGCACTGGAAAAGATTGGCAGTAAGTGGCAGTCTATAAAGGGTGGATGCCCTTTAATAGAATAATGCTTAGCATTGATTCCCAGAATGTATGCAGTGTTGTACATTATATTCAGGTACTTTTCTTCCTAGTGGGCTTATAATCTAAGGTGTTTTTTGTATCTGGGGCAATAGAGGGTTAACTGATTTGCCCATGGTCACAAAGAGCTGCAGCGGGAATTGAACCCAGGTCACCAGGATCCAGGGACACTGAGAGACAAAGCCGGGCCTGGGGCAAACAATCTTAAGGGCACCCCAGCACCCTTCCCCATGCAGGTGGGGGAAAGAGTTGGAGGGGACAGTGTTACCAGTGGGCAGATGAGGGATAGATCAGTATAATTGGAAGACTTTCAGAACAGGTTACCGAGTCCTGGTTTAACAGTGTGTGGTACACACCTGCAATTCCCATTCCCTGGTTTCAATTTTATTTATCTAGTCGTTTATATTCTGCATATCAAATCATCCTGTGCAGGACCTCTTTCTCAGAGTCTGACTGCTCACCTCACCACTTTGTCTCCTGCTGTGCTGTTAAATGGCAGGAACAAAGGCTGGGAAGGTGATGAAGGGAGACCACCAGAACGGATTATCACCTGCAGCCCCCACACTGGCGGAGGAAGTATGTCACAGGGCCGCATGTGCGCCAGAGAGGCAGGAGGGGAGGACGGCAGACAAGGACCTGCAGCTGCGGCGCCACATTAAGCATTAACGCTGTAATGTGTTGCAGCCCAGAAACTCCTCCACTAGCAACATTCCATGTAGAAGCCTGCCTTTGCAGATCAGCAACGTGGCCGCGCAGGACGTCAGACTCACAGAAACAGAAGCCTGCGCGGCCGCATTGCTGATCTGCAAGGGCAGGCTTCTACATGGAATGTTGCTAGTGGAATATCAACATTCCATGTAGAATCTCAAATAGTAGCAACAGAATCTCAATAGTAGCAACATTCCATCTAGAATCTTAAATAGGGAAAGGGAAATGGGACTTGATTTACCACCTTTCTGAGGTTTTTGCAACTACATTCAAAGCGGTTTACATATATTCAGGTACTTATTTTGTACCAGGGGCAATGGAGAGTTAAGTGATTTGCCCGGAGTCACAAGGAGCTGCAGTGGGAATCAAACTCAGTTCCCAAAGATCAAAGTCCACTGCACTAACCTCCATTGCAATGCAGCAGAACAGCGCCAGGCTGGTCATGGAGACCGGGGCTGGGGAATTTGTCATCCCCCCCCCTGCCCCCCTTGGCAGCCCTGCCAGGATCTCAGCTCTCTGCATTAACCATTAGGCTACTCTTCCACTCCTTGGTGTAAATTCTGGTGCCCAAGTTGGATGCAGAGACCCATCCTATCCTATATAATAATTTGCACCTCCGTCTGGCTGTCTGGGTTCGTAACATCTTTAAGAGGCTGACGTCAGCCAGCCTCCAGCATTCCCTTCCCTCTCACTGACCCGCCCTCGCGTCAAAACGTAATGATATCAGAGGAGGGCGGAACAGTGAGAGGGAAGGGAACCCTGGAGGCTGGCCGACGTAAGGAGATGTTAGGAATGGAACATTATGGAAGCCAGCCAGCCAGAGCTTTCAGCAAGTTGACTCCTGCGTCCTCCCCAGGCATTTTACACGTCCAGTAAACAATTGTTTTAGCTAGCAGCTGGGACGTGTAAAAAGGTTGTCTGTGGGCCATTATGGAAGTAGGTTTCGGTTTCAGAAGTTGAACAAGCAAAGGGGAGGAGAAGATAATAGGTTTGTTTAACAGAGCTGTTCCCATAATAGAGATACTGAGAGCAAAACTTTGATGGTGTCGGCATGGTCTGTTCCTGCTGTCAGCTACTGTATGAGGCTTGAAACCTTCCTTGCGAACACACACACACACACTCTCTCTCTCTCTCTCTCACACACACACACACACACTCACTCTCTCTCTCTCTTACACACACACTCACTCTCTCTCTCGCACACACACACACACTCGCACACAGTCTCTCTCTCTCACACACACACTCTTTCTCTCTGTCTCACCTACTCTCTCTCCTAATGGTTCCCTCAAAAACATAATCGCCATTACACGATAACCTTGCTAGTGCCCGTTTCATTTGTTTGAGAAACGGGCCTTTTTTACTAGTTCTTCTATAACATTGTGCCCAACTTTATGGAATGTCTGATCTACCCGTGGCTGTCCTGTGGCTGTGCCCCCTTTCGAGTTAAGTGCTATGGGCCAAATTCTATATATGGTGCATTAAAAATTTGCACCAAAAAAAACCCACATGTTAGCGTGATTCTATAAAGTACGCCAAAGGTTAGGTGTAGTAATTAGAATATGCCCTTTGCCACTCTTACGACTACAATTTAGGCGCATCCATTTAGGCCACCAAAAACCAAGTCTAAATACCTGTGCCTAAGTTAGGCGCAGTTCGAATGTATTCCATAATAGTGCACATAGTTTTTTTGAAATGCCCACCCCTTTTTTGACTGTATGCATTAGAATTTACATGCACCACATTATAGAATACATCTAGAAAGTTGTGTGTATAAATCCTAATTAAAGCCAATTAGTACCACTAATTGGTTAAGTACCAATTATTAGCACAGATTATTTATTTAGATTTTGCTCACACCTTTTTCAGTAGTAGCTCAAGGTGAGTTACATTCAGGTACTCTGGATATTTCTCTGTCCCAGGAGGGCTCACAATCTAAGTTTGTACCTGAGGCAATGGAGGGTTAAGTGACTTGCCCAAGATCACAAGGAGCAGCAGTGGGATTTGAACTGGCCACCTCTGGATTACAAGACCGGTGCTCTAACCACTAGGCCACTCCTCCACTCCAATCAATTAAGTTGTGCGTTCAATTTCACCATGTGGCCAAATTAGCACATACAACTTAAGGCGCCATATATAGAATTTGGGAGTATGGGATTTAGGAACCCAGCATTATAGAACAGTGAGCAGCCAGATGCGTGTGCAAATCCTAATCAGTGCCAATTAATGTCAGTAATTGGTTGTTAGTATCCAATTATTGATGGCTAGCAGCTCGTTAGCCAACGCATCATGGGAGTGTGCACAGATCTAGGTACCATATATAGAATCCAGGAGTAAGAGTGCAACCAGCAGAAAAGGAACTGAGCCTCTGACTTCCCTAGATTATAACCTGCTTATCTCACCCCTAGGCTACTTCTTCACGGCTCTTTTATGAAGTATTAGTTATAATTGAAAAGAGTAGCTGAAGACTGAACTCCACACAAAGGAGGTGCAGGTTATGTGTCTAGAAAACCAAGAGTTAGATTTGTAAAAGGCAAAATACATACAACCGGTGATTTTATAGAACACCACCATAGTCGTTGGGTAAAAATGATCTATATATATAAAACTCACCCTCAATGTTCTATTTGCACTGACGTCACTGAAGCCAGGTTCGTAAGTTCGAAGCTCTGAAGCCACACAAAATCACAGTCTGTGGGCCCCACCCTCACGTCAAACGTTATGACGTTGAGGGCGGAGCACATTCTCAGCTCCAACGATGTACTGCACTGTAGCTCTGCTCCGCCCTCACGTCAAAACGCGATGACGTCGAGGGCGGAGCACACGTTACTTCGCCAGGTCAGTGGGGTGGGGGGGCCTTCAGCGGAGGCTGCAGGGGGGCCGGCGACACACGGAGACACAAAGGGACGGAGGGGAGCCTTGCTAGCGCCCGTTTCATTGCGATTTGAAACGGGCCTTTGTTATTAGTACATTCATAATACTAAAAGCACCTTAAATAATGCAACATTTCATTAAATCACCAGCAGGGGCGAACTGACAGTGATCTGGGTCCCCGGTAACTAAGGGTCATGGGCCCCTACCCACCTATCAACAATGATTAAAGTAGATGGAATCTATGGGAGAATGGTGCCCCCTACTGCTGTGGGCCCTCGGGCACTGCCCTATTGTCCCAACGGTCAGTCCGTCTCTGATCACCAGGCATATTTTGAGAGGTCCTTCCGAGTATACATATAGGGCCAGATTCTATATAATGTGCCCCAAAAAATCAGCACCTAAAGTTAGGCGCAGTTTATACAATATGCTTAGCGGCCATCCTGCGACTAAAATTTAGGCACAGCCATGTACGCCAACTAAAACCTGGTGTAAATGCCTATGTCTTATTCAGGCATCGATTGGACATATTCTGTAACAGTGCGTGGAATGCCCTTGACCGGACCACGCCCCTACCATGGCCACACCCCCTCTTGTGATCCACGAATTAGAATTTACACAGGCCACTTTACAGAATATGCTTAGAAAATTGCACATGTAAATTCAAATTAGTGCCTATAATTGCTTGTTACTGGCCAATTAGTGGTGCTGATTAGCTTGTTAATCGGTTAAGTTGTGCGTGCAAAATGGCTACACATGCAGATTTGCACATGCAATCTTAGTCACCATTTATAGAATCTGGGGGATAGAGTGGCAAATAAATCAGAACTGCTGGTATTGGGTCTGCTGATGTAGATCCTTTCCCTGCTCTGTGCATCGGCAGCACCTGTTTTAGAACCATAAACTTTGAAAATATAAATGGGATCAAAACAGCACATAAACATGTATGTTCTAAAATAACATACATGCCTATGTGCCAGAACATACATGTTCATGTCAAAACAATGTATGAAATGAACAGAAAAGGAGACAAAAGAAATCTGGAAAAGTGAAAACAAATCAAATTTTGCAGACAGCAATATCACTATAATAATTTAATTTGAATTGTGAACCACATGGCTGTTCCTGAAATGAATGGTAGTATCTCAAATCTCATGTTATGTTGTATTGTATTAATTTACTTTTGTATGACCTCTCTTAGATGCCATTTTCAGTGCTCAGCCCATTTTATAAAATGACTTCCCTTCTGATCACTGATCGACCCCCCCCCCCCCCCCCCCCTCAACGTTTTTCTTTCAGACTGTCATTTGAAGACTTTGTATGAATTCACTTATATTGTCTGGTAAATGTCAGCATTCTCTTATAACCTGAGGAAGCACATGCTATCTCCTGAAATCTTGCCAAGAATCCAAAAAAAAGAGGTATCTCTTTATCTCTATAGATAGATTTATCTATTTATTTATTTTGGTGTATGTTTAACCTTAATTTCTGTTTGTTCAAGTGAACTAACAATTTGCAAACTCTTTGCATTATCCGCTTTTCGGTTTCTAAGGCAGGGCTCCCTCTAGTGGTTTTTAGGGGTATACATTTTGGAAGCCCAAGACAGAAACTTGCTAGTTTGTCCCCTATTTTTAGCTAAGGTTGCTAACTAACGTGGAGGGGCATAATCGAATGTCGCCGGCCAAATAGATCGCCAGTGATCTATGTTGGCGGCGGCGGCGCTACAGCTGGCCGGAACCGTATTATCGAAAAAGATGGCCGGCCATCTTTTTTTTCGATAATACACAGTTTAGCCCGGCCAAATGCCGTGGAGTTGGCCGGGTTTGTTTTTCAGCGATAATGGAAAGTTATGTCGGCCATCTCAAACCCCGGCCAAATTCAAGGCATTTGGCTGTGGGAGGAGCCAGCATTTTTAGTGCACTGGCCCCCCTGACATGCCAGGACACCAACCAGCCACCCTAGGGGTCACTGCGGTGGACTTCAGAAAAGCTCCCGCGTGCATAGCTCCCTTACAGATGGTAATGATTCACAGGTTAACATCACACTTACTGTCTGTACGAGATTTGAAGCTCTATAGTTTCAGTAATCAATGCTTAGTGGAATAACTGTGTAGAAAAAAAATTTTTCAGATGACATCATGATAACCTTTGGCTTAGACAAAAGTCCTAAGGCAACCTTCCATAGAGGAAAATGAGCAAAACTGAAAATGTCTCTGAGTAATGGCTGTGACATGAAGGAACTTGAACAGGAAGATGTATATAAATATCTAAAAGAGTACAGGAAGGAGCAACAATCCAACATAAATTACCAAGAGAAAAGCTCAGTACAGAATATTACAGGAGATTAAAATAGATATTGAAAAATATTTTAACATCACAGAACAAGAAAAAGCTATTAATCAGATAAAAATTCCAGTACTCTCATGCAGCTTTGGACCTGTGTACTGGTGAAGAAAAAAAAAAACTCCTCAGTGCCTATGAGGTTATCTATAAGAATCAGTATATGCTGAGACTGTACATTCCTCAAGCCAAAGAAGAAATGGTCCTCATACAGATAGATTATGCATGCAAAGCTACTTTCGTAGGCCTCCAGGTCTATTCGGCAGCATCAACAGACCCATGCACAAATTTTAGGTGCACCAATTTATAGATTAGCTGCACTTATGTGAATAAATGATGTCACTAATTGGCATTTATGCTCGTCAGTGCAAATACAAAGAACAAATCATTAAGAAACTTCAAACTGCCAAAACACAGCAGCCAGACTCATATATGTCCCGCCGTCATGCAAGTTACGTCAGACAAGGGCGGGACAAAGGGAGGGAAGGCCCGAAGGGAGGCGATCTGCAGACTGCCGCTGCTGCGCTTCTTTCACACGGAGCGAGGTCGAGGTGAGGCGCTATGATTTGAATTCAGGGGGGTCCGGCCCGGTGGTGGATGGAGGGGGGCAGGTGGAGGGGACTGTGGCCCCGGGCCCCCCTTGGAGGCCTGGGCCCGGAGAATTTTGTCCCCCCCATGCCCCCCCTCTCAGCGGCCCTGAATCTGCCCAAGGCTGGGTGCTGCCTTCGAGGTACACCCACGAAAGGAAGACAGCCATAAGGGATCTGTGCTTGGTTACGGAGTGCATCGGAAGGAGGAGGGGTTACATCTGGCTGCAGGATAGGCATAAGTGGAGACACTGTACATATGTGAATAGCCATAGTAAGAAACGCTCCCTATATATATATATACTTGAGAAGCACAGTGGTAAAGCTGTTCCCCCCCCTCCCCCCCCGGGACAACAGAAATTTGACACATAGAAGAGTTTCCATCAATGACTGTGTCAAGGATCAGTGACTTAAGAGTTTGCCAGTTGCAAAAGTTACAATAAAAGGTTGAAGTTTGTTAATGAGCCTCCTGGACTGGAAAAATGTCTCTCAAACCCCCGGATCGCTATTCCGGACCATTACCCACCTCATCTCGACTGTAAGGGAACTGGAAAGAAGTGCAGGGTGGCATCAGTGAACCTACATTACTGGCACGGCCACTTAAGCCACGTCAACGGCAGGCATAAATGGGCACAACTAAGTGCAGGCAAATGGCACTGTAAAAAATCAGGGGCACTCAAAGATGAGCATAAGCTGATTTCGGCATTCGGATTTGGGCGCCAGGACTTAACACTTGTTGAAACCAGGTGTAATTCCTGGCATCCAATTTGGGCACACATTCCTGGTATTCTATAACACTGTGCACCAATTCTAGGGATGCCCCTGACCTACCTAAATACCTCCCGTGGCCACGCCCCTTTTTGAGTTGCGCGTTAAGTGATTTGGGTGCACATTGTTATAGAATAGCACATAGCAAGATGTCTGCGCAAATTCAAATTGGTGCCAATTAACATCAGCACCTAATTATCAGCACTAATTGGCTCATTAGCCAATATTAAGTTGGCATACATATTAGATTGGCATCCAAATATTGGCACCCAATGTTGGGCACCATATATAGAATCTAGGGGATAACTTATAGCATCTTATAAGCTGAAGACATGCCCATGACCCTCCCATATTCCATCCGTGTGTATGCCCCCCCCCCCCTTGCCATTACGCGTTTTGCTACAGAATAGCATGCAGTGCACTTTCACACATACGTTCCAATTTTCACGGTACTCACACACGCAACACACATGCAACTGCATGCACCCAGTTACAGAATTGCCAAGCCTCAGGAGCAGACTGAACATACGGGCAACCGGGCAATGCCAGAGGACCCAGAGGCTCTCCCCCCCCCCCCCCCCCACACACACACACAAACTACAGCCCCCTTCTGGTTCAACCTTAAAAGGCCCTGGTGATCTAGTGGCCTTTTTGCGGGCAGAAAAGATCCCCATTCTTTCCTGCCCACTTCCCTGAGACAGTCTCATGAGACGAAGACAGGAAGTCTCGGCAGCCATTTTAAAAACAGGGCGGTGTCGGGCAGAACAGCAGCAGTGGGTAGGAAAGAACGGGAATGTTTCCTGCCCCCGAAGAGGCCACTAAACCACCAGGGTCCTTCAAGGTGTGACCAGGGAGGGCGCACTAGTATGCAAGGGGGCAGCAGTGTGCAGATAGGGTGCACAGGCAGTGCCGGGGGGGGGGGGGGGCCCATGATCCTTACTGCCTGGGGGCCCAGAGCACTGTCATTCCACCCCTGCCTAGCCCACTTCTTCAGCTGCAGTGAAAATGAGTGTGTTAAGATGTTTTTGTGCGCTGCTTTTCAAAAATGTATAAACCTGGAGCTGCTTTGTATGTTTCCGCATTGCAGCAGCTTATTAATAACAAATTTCCATAAATTTTCGTGCATGGATTATGCACAAAAGGTTTTTTTTTAATAAAAGGATGGCCCTCATTTTGCAAATTCTTTGACAAACAGATCCGCCACAAGAAAATCTTGCAAAGTGAAGGATTTTGCATATTTTGGGCCATTGTAAACATGTTTATTCATATAGGCTCCTATTTGCAAAAAAATTTCACAGTTTAGTACATCGACCTCTTTCTAACAGAACTGGATCGACTGTAGCCGTCAAAAAATGTTCAGGAGGCTGAAGTCACAGTAAATGCGGAATATCCCTGCTCGTCTATCTCTCTTGGACAGTCTACAATCTTCTGAGTGAGAAGCAAGACTTGAAGAAATACAAACTGTATCCCAAAAAAAAAGATTGGGGTGGAAACTCTGATGGAAGTGCCCACATTTCAAAATAATTGCGAATGTGAAAGACAAATAACTCCTCCCTGGACACAATGAAGGAGCTTCCTCAGTATTGGAAATGTTCAGCGCCCACAGAGCTGGCTCCTATGAAAAGCCGTTGGTCAGGTGCTCTGAAACCATTTCTTCTGTCCTCCTGTCTCTACTGCTGGTCCCAGTGCCAGCTCAGTCTGGTTCTGAACTGCAGAACTCTGGATCTCAGCCTCATGTTTTCGTGCTTTTGCTCGCAGAATGGCAATGCTACCGGAACGCATCTCTTCTGGATTGGAATCATCCTTTTCCTGAGGTGCTCTGGATAAGGGAAGCAGCGCAGCATTTAACCCTCCAAGCCTGGGAGCCTCAGTGGCATTGGATGACCCCACCATCGGCTCTGGCCGCCCTGATGGTGGTGAGTTCCTGGTGACAGCTCTGCCTGAGTGGTGTCCCTGTAGTTTCAGCTGCCTCCTCATCTTTGCTCTGCGATTCTGGAACCAAACCTGAGAAAAAAGATAGCATGGACAAATCAAGTTCAGGTATACATATGTTGTATCACCTCATACCTTGTGTAATTACTACTACTTCTCATTTCTATAGCGCTACTAGACGTACGCAGCACTGTACACTTGAATATGAAGAGACAGGCCTTGCTCGACAGAGCTTACAATCTATTTAGGACAGACAAACAGGACAAATAAGACATAAGGACAAAGAGTAGCAAGATTCCGGAATCCCAAAGAGTATCTGCGCAGAATCCCAATAGTAGAAAGATTCCGGAATCCCAAAGAGTAGCAAAATTCTGGAATCCCAAACACTACTACTACTATTACTTATCATTTCTATAGTATAGTGTTACTAGACATACGCAGCACTGTACACTTGAACATGAAGAGACAGTCCCTGCTCGACAGAGCTTACAATCTAGTTAGGACAGACAAACAAGACAAATAAGAGATAAGGGAATTACTAAGGTGGGAATAAAATGGGATGCTAAACATGCGAGTAAGGGTTAGGAGTTAAAAGCAGCATCAAAAAAGTGGGCTTTTAGCCTAGAGAAGGAGCTTGACATACCGGCTCAGGAAGTCTATTCCAGGCATATGGTGCAGCAAGATAAAAGGAACGGAGTCTGGAGTTAGCAGTGGAGGAGAAGGGTGCAGATAAGAGAGATTTACACAGTGAAAGGAGTTCCTGGGGAGAAGTGTAGGGAGAGATAAGAGTGGAGAAGTACTGAGGAGCTACAGAGTGAATGCATTTGTAAGTCGATAAGAGTTTGAACTGTATGCGGAAACGGATAGGGAGCCAATGAAGTGACTTGAGGAGAGGGCTAATATGAGCATAGCACTATGAGTTTATCTCTTCGGGCAGACTGGATGGACCGTACAGGTCTTTATTTGCCGTCATCTACTGTGTTACTAAGATTAACTCACCAAAAGAGTTCAACTAAGATAAATGTATTAAGCTTTCTACTTTTTCTTTCATAAAATTCCTAGCCCACTGGTCAGAAGTAGCTTGCTCCTCAGTAGGCACTGTTCATTGTAAGCTGAGCAGGAGTCCTCCACCTACACTACTGCCAGTGGGTGGTGCTGTTTCACCATCACATTTTCAATAGTAAGGGATTGGCAAGCTCTGCAGGACTCCAGGGAACATGCCTGTCTGTAGTGACTGAAAACACAGTATTAAGCACTGCCCCCCACTGGCAGCAATGAAGTTTATTTTATTTATTTATTTATTGCATTTGTACCCCACATTATCCCACCTTTTTGCAGGCTCAATGTGGCTTACAGAGTGTTGTTATGATGTAGTCATTACAAGATCTTAAATACAATCAATGATAGGCTGAGGGATCTTAAGTACAATCATAGTAACATAGTAACATAGTAGATGATGGCAGATAAAGACCTGCATGGTCCATCCAGTCTGCCCATGACAAACTCATATGTGTATACCTTACCTTGAATTTGTACCTGTCCTTTTCAGGGCACAGACCATATAAGTCTGCCCAGCAGTATTTCTCGCCTCCCAACCACCAGTCCCGCCTCCCATCACCGGCTCTGGTACAGACCGTATAAGTCTGCCCTCCCCTATCCTCGCCTCCCAACCACCACCCCCTCTTCCCCCCAACTGCTCCGCCACCCAATTTCAGCTAAGCTTCTGAGGATCCATTCCTTCTGCACAATCGATAGTAGGCTGAAGGTAAATGGGGATTTAGATGAAAAGGTGGTAGGTAAGGTAGTGTGAGAGGTCTTTTTTTTGGTGCATATGAGTGGTTTAAGGAATGATTTGTTTCACCTAGGATTGCTTTGTAGGCTTTGTTGAGTTGGAGGACTCTTGCTCAGTTTAGAGGGCACAGTGTCAGTAAATTACAAAACTATAAAAAATGCAGTTACGAATAAACGAACATAATGGACTCCCCCCTCCCCCTACAAAAAGAAATCCTTTGCTATTACATTCTACCGCCTCTAAGGAGGAAAAGCCTGCAAAAAATGTGTGCTGGACTGGTGTTCTGAGATATTTGGAGAGGTTCAAAACAGTTCATTCTCTAATCTAAATATATCGTTTCTCCCTACAACTGGCAGGAAGTAGAACAGCCGTCTGTCTGCATCCAATGTTCCTCTCCCTGTCTCGGGAGGTTATTTATTAAGCTATGCAATTTAGGAACTATCCAAAAACGTTTTGATTTCAGCTATTTATTACTGCAAAAAGACTTCAGGAAACATAATTCTTGTGTAAACGATTGATAATATCTTTACCAGGGTAATGTCCCAGGAGATTATACTATTTTGGGATCCGCCCAGTGTATGGTGGTGGCCAAGAAAGCAAACAGGATGCTAGGAATTATTAGGAGAGAGATGCAAAATAAGAACAAAAATATTTGAATGCCTCTGTGTCGCTCCAGGGTGTGAGCTCACCTTGAGTATTGTGTTCAATTCTGGTTGCCATATCTCAAAAAAGATATATCAGAATTAGAAAAAGTTGAAGAGCGACCAAAATGATAGAGGGGATGGAACTGCTCCCGTATGAGGAAAGGCTAAAGAAATTAGGGCTCTTTAGCTTGGAAAAGAGACGGCTGAGGCAGTGGCGTTCCTAGGGGGGCTGACACCCAGGGCGGATCGCTGATGCGCCCGGCCCCCCCCCCCCCCCGCCGGTGCAACGCGACCCCCCCCCCCCGGCGAAAGGACACCCCCCCCCGCGGCGGTGAAAGAACCCCCCCCGGGTGCACGCCGCTGGGTTACTTCCTGTTCCGGGGCAGAGGGAGCATGGAAACGAACTAAGCTGACTGGCGCGCGGCACCCCCCCAGCGGCGTGCACCCAAGGCGGACCGCCCCCACCGCCCCCCCCCTTGGTACGCCACTGGGCTGAGGAGGGATATGATTGAGGTCTACAAAATCCTGAGTGATGTGGAACGGGAGGAGGTGAATCGATTTTTCACTCACTCAAAAAGTGCAAAGACCAGAGGACACTCAATGAAATTGCATGGAGATACTTTTACAACTAATAGGAGGAAATACATTTTCACTCAAAGAATAGTTAAGCTCTGGAATTCATTGCTGGAGGATGTGGTAACAGCGGTTAGCATATCTGCCTTTAAAAAAGGGTTGGACAAGTTCCTGGAGGAAAAGTCCATAGTCTGTTATTGAGATGGACATGGGGAAGCCACTGCTTGCCCTGGGATTGGTAGCATGGAATGTTGCTGCGATTTGAGATTCTGAATGGAATGTTGCTAACCTCTAGGGTTCTACATGGAATCTTGCTACTCTTTGGGATTCTGAATGGAATCTTGCTACTCATTGGGGTTCTACGTGGAATGTTGCTACTATTTGGGTCAGGTACTTGTGACCTGGATTGGCCACTGATGGAAGCAGGATATTGGGCTAGATGGACCATTGGTATGACCCAGTATGGCTATTCTTATGTTCTTAAGATAGGAAACTGTGGAACAGAATTCTTTAATGTTATGTAATGCTTTTGCATCTAACACATTTTAACAGCCAATGTTAAGGCATGTTAAGTGCAAAACTTCTGCCTTAAAAGTTTGGGGCATTCCGAGCACTTTCAAGAAAGGAAGCCATGAAGTTAATGGAGAGCAATGGTCACTACCAAATGTGGAATGCACTTAGCTACAGCACTGTGTTACCAGCTAAGGTGTGGAAATGTTCTACATTTAATGCAAGGTACAGTCCTTGGCCTCCCTCCCCCCCCCCCCCCCCCAAATTCATGCCCACCAACAGAAACTGCCATGGTAAGAGGGCGATTCTAACAAGAGGGCACCAAGAACATATGTAAATGTCAAGAATATTGGCATATACACATGTATGCATGCACATATATGTGTAAATGTCATTATTCCAGCTGTGCAGTAATCTGTAACATGGCACCTGCATGCTTTGAAACTGAATGCACACATGGGCGGAGTCTAGGCAGAGCAGAGGAGGGGTCAAAGTTATGTACAGAACGCTAAAAGTTACATGTGATTTTTAGATAATAATTAGAAATAAAACAAAGAAAAGTAAAGGGGAACGGGAATGGATATACTGCCTTTATATGACTTTAGCAACTACATTCAAAGCAGTGGCGTAGCTACGGGGGGCCATGGGGGCCTGGGCCCCATAAATTTCATTCAGGCCCTTAGTTTGGCTGGTGGGGGTCCCCAACCCCCACCAGCTGAAGCCTTCTTCAGCACAGGTCTCCGGCACAGCCGCGTTCGCTGCCCTGCTCTTCTTTCTTCTTGCTCCTCCTGTGCACGCTGCGTCAGCGTGCACAGGAGGAGCAAAAAGAAGGAAGAGAAGGGCAGCGAACGTGGCTGCGCCAGAGACCGATGCTGAAGAAGGCTTCGGCTGGTGGGGGTTGGGGACCGCCGCCAGCAAAGGTATTTGTTTTTGTGGGGGGAGCGACGAGCAGGTTAGGTGGTGGGGTAGGGGCAAGATGGCACTCAAAATGTGGCCCCCAACATCAGACTCTGGCCCCCTCCCACTGTGAGGTCTGGCTACGCCCCTGATTCAAAGTGATTTACATATTCTATACAGGTACTTATTTTGTAGCAGGGGCAATGGAGGGTTAAGTGACTTGCCCAGAGTCACAAGGAGCTGCAGTGGGAATCAAACCCAGTTCCCCAGGATCAAAGTCCACTGCACTAAGCACTAGGCTGCTCCTCCACTCATTCCACCAATAAGAGCCAACCTCATCAGTGATGTCACAATGGCTTGATTGCCTGATACTTGGCTCACTTCTGATATTGTGATGTCATAAGGGAAAGGGGGAAAGGGGGAAAGGGAAATGGGACTTGATATACCACCTTTCTGAGGTTTTTGCAACTACATTCAAAGCGGTTTACATATATTCAGGTACTTATTTTGTACCAGGGGCAATGGAGGGTTAAGTGACTTGCCCAGAGTCACAAGGAGCTGCAGTGGGAATCAAACCCAGTTCCCCAGGATCAAAGTGCACTGCACTAAGCACTAGCTTATCTTTTTGATGAACTAACTTAATATATTTTTTGATCAGCTTTAAACAGCAACACCTTCTTGTTCAGATTAGACGTAAGACATAAGCACCGCCACACTGGGACAGACCAAAGGTCCATCTAGCCCAGCACCCTGTCTCTGACAGTGGCCAATCCAGGTCACAATCACCCGACAAGATCCACGGAGCAAAGCATTTTGTACTGCTTGTCCCAGGAATAGTGGATTTTTCCCTACGTCCATTTAATAACATTCTATGGCCTTTTCCTTCAGGAAGCCGTCCAAACCTTTCTTAAACTCTGCTAAGCTAACCGCCTTAACCACATTCTCCGGCAACGAATTGCAGAGTCGAATTACGCACTGAGTAAAGAAAAAATTTCTCTTATTTGTTTTAAACTTACTGCACTCCAGCTTCATCGCATGCCCCCTTGTCCTAGTATTTTTGGAAAGCATGAACAGATGCTCCATATCTGTCTTTTCCACTCCACTCATTATTTTCTATACCTCTATCATATCACCCCTCAGTCGCCTTTATTCCAAGCTGAAGAGCCCTAGCCGCTTTAGCCTTTCCTCATAGGAAAGTCGTCCCATCCCCTTAATCATCTTTGTCACCCTTCTCTGCACCTTTTCTAATTCCACTATATCTTTTTTGAGGTGCGGCGACCAGAATTGAACACAATACTCTAGGTGCGGTCGCACCATGGACCGATACAGTGGCATTATAATATCCTCATTTTTGTTTTCCATTCCTTTCCTAATAATACCTAACATTCTATTTGCTTTCTTAGCCGCAGCAGCACACTGAGCAGAAGATTTCAACGTATCATCAATGATGACTCCCAGGTCCCTTTCTCGTTTCGTGACTCCTAACGCTGAACCTTGCATGACGTAGCTATAGTTTGGGTTCCTCTTTCCCACATGCATCACTTTGCACTTGCTCACATTGAACGTCATCTGCCATTTAGACGCCCAGTCTCCTAGTCTCGCAATATCTTCTTGCAACTTTTCACACGTAATCTAGGTTTGAACATTTGCACCAGCCCTATGGCTAGTGTAAGTGACTGTACCTAAAATATAGACTTGTATTTGCCTGTTATGCTAATTTTCTATAAAGGAAACTAGGCACCTACTTTTCTTTACAGAATAGGTTGCAAATAGGTGACTTTTTGATGCCTCTTTATAGAATTACCCCCTAAGGACAAGATTATATATGACGCCGAAAATATCGGTGTGGAAAAAACACGCTTGGCGCTATTTTATAAACTGTGCCTAACATTAGGCACGGTTTACAGAATACATGTAGCGCCGAACAAGCGACTTAATTTAGGCATCACCATTTACTCTGATTAAGACCTGTAGTAAATGCCTGCGCAATTTGGCGTATTCTATAACAGTGTGTGCAGTTTTGAGGAACACCCACGACCCACCCATGCCCATCCCATGACCACTCTGCCCTTTGCGCATTAGAATTTACGTACTCCACTTTACAGAATGTGCTTAGAAAGTTGTGTGCGTAAATTCTCATTACTGCCGATAAATGCTTGTAATTGGCGCCAATTGGCTTGTTAAACAATTAAGTTACATGAGCAATTTGACAGCACGGCCAAATTTTCACGCACAACTTTAATCGCCATATGTAGAATCTGGGGGTGTTTAATGTAGCATGTGCTCCTCATTAAAGCTTCATGTTAACTGTCAGGGCTTTTTTTGAGGGGATACTTGGGGGTACTGAGCAGGGGCGTAGCCAGACTTCAGCAGGAGGGGGGGCTAGAGCCCGAGGTGATGGGGCACATTTTAGCCCCCCCGGCGCCGCCGACCCCCCGCCATTGCCAACCCCCCTTCCCCCTGCTGCCACCACCACCAACTTTGACCCCCCCCCCCTCCGCCGACGACCCACTCGACCCCCCTCCCACCCGCCATCGCCGTCTGCTACCTTTGCTGACAGGGGACCACAACCCCCGCCAGCCGAGGTCCTCTTCTTCCTTCATTCTGCTTCTGAGTCTGACGTCCTGCAAGTTGTACGTGCAGGACATCAGACTCAAAGAAACAGAACGAAGCCTTGCGATCTGCAGGGCCTCGTTCTGTTTCTGTGAGTCTGACGCCCTGCACATTGTACGTGCAGGACGTCAAACTCAGAAACAGAACGAAAGAAAGAAGAAGAGGACCTCGGCTGGCGGGGGTTGGGGTCCCCCACCAGCAAAGGTAGCAGACGGCGGGTTGGTGGCGGGAGGGGGGGTTGAGAGGGTCGTTGGCAGGGGGTTCAGGGCCAAATCTACGGGGGCCCAGGCCCCCGTGGCCCCACATAGCTATGCCCCTGGTACTGAGTACAAGCACCTTTTCCATTGTCTGCTAAAATTGACCCATGGACCCCAAGTTTTAATGAAAGAGCTCAGGCTCTACACACCAATTCTGCCTTGTCATAGATTCAGTGACTGGTTGCAGGGGGCCTAGCTATTGTGGGGTGGGTCCCTCAGGGATCACCACACCCCTAAAGGGTAGCCTGGCATTTGAGTACCGGCACCTTTTTTGCTAGAAAAAAACACACTGTTAACTGTTAATGCAGAACCTCGCTGTTAGAGCGCATTAAAATCCACATTCATACCTAACACAGCTTAATAAATGGACTCCTTATTGTAAATTCTGGAAGTGTTGATACCTGTACCTGGACTCTGGCCTCAATGAGGTCCAGACGGAGGGCCAGAGCCTCCCTCATGAAGACGTCAGGATAATGATTGGTCTCAAAGGCCTTCTCCAGTTCTTCCAGCTGCCAGCCGCTGTAATTTGCCCGGGCTCTGCGCTGCTTGGGTGGTCGGCCTTCGTCTGAAAAAGAACTTCATTAATGCAACTCAGAAAAAGAGACTCGCTTTTTTTTATTATGGCCTTTGGAGACTAGGGGCTCTGGGAATGGGATAGCTGCCACTTTCCAGTTGGAACCCCTCTCCTGTTGGACCCCTTAGTATTTATTTTGTTACATTTGTACCCCGTGCTTTCCCACTCATGGCAGGCTCAATGCGGCTTACATGGGGCAATGGAGGGTTAAGTGACTTGCCCAGAGTCACAAGGAGCTGCCTGTGCCTGAAGTGGGAATCAAACTCAGTTCCTCAGGACCAAAGTCCACCACCCTAACCACTAGGCCACTCCTCCACTGTTGCTACTATTTGAGATTCTACATGGAATGTTGCTATTCCACTAGAGCAACATTCCATGTAGAATTCGGCCCTTGCAGATCACCAATGTGGCCGTGCAGAAGCCTGCGCAGCCTTCTACATGGAATGTTGCTAGTGGAATAGCAACATTCCATGTAGAATCTCCAATAGTATCTATTTTATTTTTGTTACATTTGTACCCTGCGCTTTCCCACTCATGGCAGGCTCAATGCGGCTTACATGGGGGCAATGGAGGGTTAAGTGACTTGCCCAGAGTCACAAGGAGCTGCCTATGCCTGAAGAGGGAATGAAACCCAGTTCCTCAGTTCCCCAGGACCAAAGTCCACCACCCTAACCACTAGGCCACTCCTCCACCCTTGGTATGTGTGACTTACTAACTTTTTTATTTTATTTTACCGGAGATCTTCTCTTTCCTGCTTCTTTTTATATTTTTTGTAAACTGCTTTGACCTTATTTTAGTAAAGGTGGTACATGAAGCTGCAGTAAATAAGAAGAACCATCAACTAACCTTTCATTTTCCAAAAAGGTCTCAAATTATATATGTGGAATTCACAGGCACTAATTTTAAATTCATTCTCTTTAGGGGGATTGAGCAAAGGGCTGCTCTAATAACGTCACCAATTCTTGAGGCAATGCTTTCCTGAAAATCTAGAACTCCAAATTTAATTTATTTGGGGAGCAGCATATTGACCCCCCACCAAAAAAAAAAACAGTACGGGTAATATTTAGCTTGTGATGGTCAGCTGTTCTTCAGCTGATGACCACTGCTGGTACAATTGACCCTGAATATTCAATGCTGGGTCATCTCCAGGCTCCGGCGTTGAATATCCGGGTATATTTTGGTCACCCGGAAGTTAATTGAGCGCCAGCTGATATTCAACCCAGTGCCTAGTCAACAAATAAAGGGGTCCTTTTTACCAAGATGCGCTAGAAAGTTGGCACTGATTAGCACGTGGGTTTGCCACACACTCTGGCTACTTTCTAGCAGGGGTATAGCCAGACTTCGGTGGGAGGGGGTTTCAGATCCTGAGGTGAGGGGGCACATTTTAGCCCCCCCCCCCGGTGGCGCCGACACCCCCGCCATTGCTGACCCCCCCCACCATTGCCAACTGCCGCCACCGCCACCAACAACAACTTTGACCCCCCCCCCCCGACGATGACCCTCTCGATCCCCGTCCCGCCACCAACCCTCCCCCAACATCACCTACCTTTGCTGGCGGGGGACCCCAACCCCTACCAGCCGAGCTCCTCTTCTTCCAGCGCAAGGCTTCGTTCTGTTTCTGAGTCAGAACGAAGGAAGAGGACCTCGGCTGGCGGGGGTTGGGGTCCCCCGCCAGCAAAGGTAGGCGACGGTGACGGCGGGTTGGCGGCGGGAGGGGGGGGTCGAGAGGGTCGTCGGCAGGTGGGTCCAGGGCCAAATCTATGGGGGCCCAGGCCCCCGTGGCCCCACGTAGCTACGCCACTGCTTTCTAGCATGGCGGAAAAATGCCGGAATTGTAATTTGTGTCAGTAATGGCCATGCGCTAACTGCACAATTGGCACACGGCCATTCCCGCCTGATCCCTTACTGCCACCTATTTAGTTGGCAGTAAGGGCTCATGCACTAATCCTGTGTTAATCAGGCAGTGCTTGGTGATGGCCATGAGCTGCCTGATAACTGCAGGACACACTTAATCCCTGCCCCCTTCCCCCACCCATGCTAGAAAATAATTTCTATTTTCTAGCACAGGGATCGACGCATGCTGATCACAGCAATACCACAGGGATCCCCGCCAGCCAAGGTATGTGGAGTTCTGGCAGGGAGGCGGGCCAAACTGTGCCCTCCCCCCACACTTTGGGCTCTGGATCCCCCAAACGTTGAGGTCTGGCTACGCCCCTGGGGATGGAGAGCGAGCATTTCTGTGCTAATCAGTTAACAAAGCTGCATTACCTCGCATTAACTGATCAGCCCAGGATTAGCGCATGAGCCCCTTAACACCTACAAAATAGGTGTCGGTAAATGCTCATGTGCTAATATTTTTAATGGCTACTTTAGCGCATGGCCTTTAATAGGAAAAATAGAAAATCGGCCACTTTACTGCTGCAATAGAAACGGCCTTACTGCATGGGAAAAACCCAGGTAAGAATGCACTAAGGTCACTTTATACCACAGCTTAGTAAAAGAACTTCTAAATACCTTGATAAAATTATCCACCAAACTCATAGAAATTGTGGCTAAAAGGAAGCCTTGGACTTTACACCTACTCGTAAATATTAACATGCAAAGTATGCTATCACATGCATATTTTACCAGTAACACATGTGAACCTTGAATCTGCCCAAACTCTACCCCCAAACACACCTACATCTGAGTCATCTAAAAGTACGCGCTTTCTTGTTACCATGCGTCAGGGGCATAGCCAGACTTGGACGGGAGGGGGGGTCCAGAGCCCGAGGGGAGGGGGCACATTTTACCCCCCCCCCCGGCGCCGCCAACCCCCGCCCACTGCCGCCAACTTTCACCCCCTCCCTGCTGCCGCCACCGCCGCAACCCCCCCTTCCTGCCACCAACCCTCTCCCGCTGCGTACCTTTGCTGGCGGGGTCCTCTTCTCGGCCGCGCGGCATTGCTGACCCCCCCCCCCCCCGCTGCCAACCCTCTCCCACCGCGTACCTTTGCTGGCGGGGGACTCCAACCCCCGCCAACCGAAGTCCTCTTCTCGGCTTCGCGGCATTGCCAAATGATCTGATCAAGTTTGAATCTGTTTCTGTGCGTGCGTCTGACGTCCTGCACGTCAGACGCATGCACAGAAACTTGATCAGATCATTCAGCAAGCAACGCCACGTGGCCGAGGAGAGAACTTCGGCTGGCGGGGGTTGGGGTTCCCTGCCAGCAAAGGTACGCGACAGCAGCGGGGGAAGGTTGGCGGCGGGAAGGGTCGCAGCAGGGAGTTCCAGGGCCAAATCTATGGGGGCCCATGCCCCCATGATAGCTACTCCCCTGCCATGCGTGTGACATGGGGTAATTTTTTTTTTTTTTTTACTAAAGCTTAGCGTGTTCTATATGCTAAGCCCATTTTCTACCTTCTGCACCAAATTGTTCTAAAGCACCAAAACAAGACAGAAATTGCAGATCCACACAAAAATAGTAAAGAAAGTGTTCCCACAACCCTCATACTCTCCAAAATTGTGAATTGATGTTAGGTATGAACCATCAGCGGTGCTAATCCCAAGTCTGACTCAAGGGAGCTCAATTTGCACCAGAATCTTCACTGGTCCCATGTAGCAGTCTAATTTTCACTCATGTTATTTCTCCATAATACAGATCGCTTTTTTCAACAAGTTTTCTTTTTAAATAAAAGTATCAAATCACTTGTCCTGGCAGTGAACATTCATAGGGGAAATCGGTGCCTACATGTGTTTTGCCAAAAAGCTGTTTCGAAGCGTTCCCCTTTCACCATATTCCCAACTGGTTAATATTTGAAGGAATTCATTAACTAGTTTGGAGAATGGTGAAAGGGGAACACCATGAGACAGCTTGATGGCTAGACAAGTGTTGACAACGATTCCCCTGTGAATATTCGCTGCCAAGATAAATGATTTGATAGATTTATTTTAAAAGGAAAATTGTTTAAAAAGCGATTTCTATATTATGGAGAAATAAAATGAATGAAGATTAGACAGCTTAATGGGACCGATGAAGATTTTGGTGCAAATTGAGCTCCCTTGAGTCAGACTTGGGACTAGCACTGCTGATGGTCCATACCTAACTTCTAATCACAATTTCGGAGAGTTTCTGGACTGTGGGAGCACTTTCTTTACTATTTAGTCATTAGGATTAATTTACCACCTTTTTTGAAAGAATTCACTCAAGGCAGTGTACAATAAGAATAAATCAAACATGAGCAATAGACAATTATAGCAGTAAAAAATATTCAAATAACAATACAAAGTATGGCATAGTATGCTACTTTATCTGTTGGGGACCACTGGTTGTATATCACTTTATAATTTTACCAAATGGTGTTGAAATATTCATCTCTCAGCGTGTGTGTAGAATTACTGATTTATCAACCCACTGCTATTAAATTTCTCCAACCGGTTGGTGCGTTCGCTCGATGCTCTCCAATCTTCACTCCTGCAATCCTATATTACGTCTTCCATTATGATCTTCTTCTTCTACAAGAACGTCTTGTTTCGCAATTATTGCTGCTTCAGGAAGAGTTCTTCTGTTAATGTGATTTCCCGCTCCAAGATGGCCGCGGTATTTAAACAGACGCCACCCGGACCTGTAACCAATCCAGGGTGATGAGTAATGGCCCTTTAAAAAATCTCCCACCCTGCATTGGTTACAGGTCCGGGTGGCGTCTGTTTAAATACCGCGGCCATCTTGGAGCAGGAAATCGCATTAACAGAAGAACTCTTCCTGAAGCAGCAATAATTGCGAAACAAGACGTTCTTGTAGAAGAAGAAGATCATAATGGAAGACGTAATATAGGATTGCAGGAGTGAAGATTGGAGAACATCGAGCGAACGCACCAACCGGTTGGAGAAATTTAATAGTGGTGGAAGGACAGAATACAGTAGTGCCTCGGTTTTCGTTGACTTCGGTTATCATTGGTTTCGGGTTTCGTCGATTTTTTTCTGCAAAAAATTTCTCTCGAATTTCGTTGGTGTGCGTGCCCACGTGACCTTGCTGCTAATTTTGCGAAAACAAAGGGCGACCCACGCGTTCTCCTGCTCAGTGTGGCGTTGTTTCTCGTTGTGTGAGCGTCACCCCGCGCGTCTAGCCGAACAATTCCATTGCTTTCCAGTGTTGATTCATGTGGAAATAATTGCCTCGGTTTTCGTCGGTTTCGGATTTCGCCAATTCTTTTCAGACGGATTATCGACGAAAACCGAGGTATCACTGTACCTAAAGCCATAACACAGCAGGACTATAAGCTGAAAAAGATAAGTGCACGGCTGGTAGTGGGCAATAAGAGTGCTGTATAATAAGAAATTAAAAAAAACAAACTGCAAAGAATAGACACAGAATGTAAAATGTTAAGATTTAAGCTTATCCTATATAATAATTCTCACCTCCAACAGGATGTGCTTGGGACCGTGCCTGCCGGAAGTGGTCTGCTAGGCAGGTATGCACTGACCTCAGTGACAGACAATTTGGCAAAGCAAAACAATCTGAGTACTGGCCATTAGGACACAGGGTTGATAGGAGAGTTTTAAAAGACTGAAGGAACCGAAAGTGTTAAACTGGAGAAGGGGGGGGGGGGGAGTTGTGAATGACTGAAAGACATGCAAATTTGGGACAGGAAAACAATCTCAATGCTGGCCATTAGCACACAGGGTACATAGGACAGTTTTAAAAGACTGAAGGAACCAAAAGTGTTCAGGGGGGGGGGGGGGGGGGGCAAGTTCTGAATGAATGAAAGAAATGAAAATTTACGAGAGGAACACAATCTGAATGCCGGGCATTTGTACACAGGGTAGATAGGACACTTTTTTTAAAAAAATGAAGGACCTGAAAGTATTACATCTTGGGGGAGGGGTGAGGAGGAAAGCGGTGGGGTATCCGGATACTGGGCGTTAGGGCCACGGGGGTACATAGACTTTTGAAAGCCTTAAGGAACCCAAAGTGTGGGAAGGAGGAGGAAAAGGAGGGGAGGGAACGGGGTGAGGGGCATTAGGAACAGGGGAGGGGGCCCTGTCACACACACTGTCACACAGACAGTCTCACTCTGTCACACACCCGCACATTCACTCTGGCTCTCTCTCTCTCAAACATGCACACTCCCAGGAAAACCTTGCTAGCGCCCGTTTCATTCATTCCAGAAACGGGCCTTTTTTTTACTAGTTTGAATATATTTCTCTCACTCACAGTATGGGTGTTTGCAAGTGGCGGGTAGACTAAAAAACCAATGTTTTTTCTCCTTGTTGAGTTTTTTACATTGGTGTGTAGTGCTCCCGCTGCAATAAAATAGAAAAAATAAGGACCAATGATAGGAACAAAGCTCCAATGATAAACGGAGGCGCACTTAGAGAACTAAGAAAGAGCAAGTATTCTTTGCAGAATAAAAAGAAAAACACAAAAGGCAACAGTCTACTTGCTACATAAAAGTCTGTTATAAAAAGTAGACCGATACACATATATAAAAACAAAGAAATAATTTAGTCAAACCAAGATAAAAGCAGTACCCTGCTTTTATCTTGGTTTGAATAAATTATTTCTTTGTTTTTATATATGTGTATCGGTCTACTTTTTATAACAGACTTCTTTGCAAAATAGCCAAGCTTGGTAGCGTTGAGGTCCTAGGTTGATAAATCAGTAATTCTACACACGTGCTGAGAGACGAATATTTCAACACCATTTGGTCAAATTATAAAAAAGAAAGTGATAGTGTACTACTTACAATGTCAACACAATACGTAATAGAACATTTTAATAGTCAGTGTAGGGTATAAGCAAAGATGGAACATATAGATAGGTAAGAGAGTAAGAGGAGTTAGAAATTAAGGTGACTAATTTAATGAAAGTTGCACTGGCTTCCTATCCGTTTCCGCATACAGTTCAAACTCCTCTTATTGACCTATAAGTGCATTCACTCTGCAGCTCCTCGGTACCTCTCCACTCTCATCTCTCCCTACATTCCTCCCCGGGAACTCCGTTCACTGGGTAAATCTCTCTTATCTGCACCCTTCTCCTCCACTGCTAACTCCAGACTCCGTTCCTTTTATCTTGCTGCACCATATGCCTGGAATACACTTCCTGAGCCGGTACGTCAAGCTCCATCTCTGGCTGTCTTCAAATCTAAGCTAAAAGCCCACCTTTTTGATGCTGCTTTTAACTCCTAACCCGTATTCACTTGTTCAGAACCCTTATTTCATCATCCTCACTTTAATATTCCCTTATCTCTTGTTTGTCCTGTTTGTCTGTCCTAATTAGATTGTAAGCTCTGTCGAGCAGGGACTGTCTCTTCATGTTCAAGTGTACAGCGCTGCGTACATCTAGTAGCGTTATAGAAATGATAAGTAGTAGTAGTATTATCTCAGCTAGGGTAGGAGTGGGTAAACATGTCCTGCTGCAGTATGTGCAGCCTGAGTCACTCCTTGTGTGTGTGAGTGAGACTAACAAGTACGTTACTTCTTCCATTAAAGGCCTGGTTGAAGAGCCAGGCTTATGGGTCTATGATCCTGGCAACCGTATTCCTTTCCAGTTGAAGTTTGCCTATTGTGTATACTGTTACAGTGATCCACACAAAATACACTTATGTCTATTTCTAGAAAAGTGCGTGTTTCCATGTGGATCTGAAAAGGGAGTGTATTTATGTATTTATTGCATTTGTATCCCACATTTGTAACCTCTTTGCAGGTTCAATGTGGCTTACAATACATCATGAATAGTGGAAATAAGAAGGGAATAGACATTTGGTATTACAGAAGGATTTTGGGTTACATGATAATGAAAAACATGATAGTAAAATAACAAGAGAACATTTTAAGACAGTATTGGATACATGTGGGGGAGATCATATGTGTTAATCTTTGTTGTATGTCCTGTTAAAGAGATGGGTCTTCAGTAGTTTGCGAAAGTTGGTTAAATCATGGATCGTTTTTAGGTTGCGCGGCAGCGCATTCCAGATTTGTGTGCTCATATAAGAAAAGGTTGAGGCGTGCATTAGTTTGTATTTTAGACCTTTACAGTTGGGGAAATTTAGATTAAGGAATGTGCGAGATGATTTTTTAGCATTCCTGGGTGGTAGGTCTATCAGGTTTGACATGTAGGCTGGGGCTTCACCATGGATGATTTTGTGAACTAGGGTACATATTTTGAACGCGATGCGTTCTTTGAGTGGGAGCCAGTGTAACTTTTCTCGTAGGGGTTTAGCACTTTCATATTTTGATTTTCCGAATACGAGTCTGGCTGCTGTATTCTGGGCTGTCTGATGGGCAGGTCTAGGGCGTTCTTTTAATGTGCGCAGTGTTGTAGAATAGTCTGGGTCCGTAGCCAACGTGCGTGCCAGGATTTATGCCTGGTTTCAGTTGGTGCAAATCCTCGTGCCCATAGTTGAGTGTGGATCCCGGCACTATGCACTGTTCTACGAAGGGCGCTCATTATCGAATACCGTTCAGTGCTGATTTTTTTGGCACTGAATTTTGAGCGTCAGTCCTTAGTGCACGTTAATTCTGTGAGCACACCTTAAGCTTTAGTAAAAGGGCCTCTTTATGAGGGTTTATGTGTGAAAGCAACATTTGATAAGATTGCCCTTACAATGTACTTTTCAGTAGCTACATGGGCAAAGCTCTATAAAGAGTAGTCACCAAGGGCAATCAGCTGGTCCACAGCCTACATTTTAACAGGGGAATAATCCACTCCCCCCCCCCCCCCCCCCCCCCCCCCCCCCCCCCCCCCCCCCCACTGGGACAGGCCTTGGCTGCCATGGCGGGCTCATTCTGGTTTCACCCTATCATTTCCCCATTGTTACTCTCCATTGTTCTATTCCCAAATGATATCTTGACTTTGACTTCCCATAACTCTTCACAATGTAACCCATAACCGTACTGTGACAAATTGTATTTCCATCATTCACAATGTATTGTAAGCCACACTGAGCCCGCAAATAGGTGGAAAAATGTGGGATACAAATGCAATAAATAAATAAATTCTCGAGACCAGCTTGCCAAGGCCATGGAGAGGGGGTTTGGGGTACAGGACTGCTAGAAGTACTAGCAGGGGCAGCTCTTAATCTGATTGGGCTACAGTATTTACTTTTAAACTTTGGTGGCAGGAAATGCCCTCTCAATGGGGAGCATTTCCCTCCTTACATGGGGAGGGGTTTTGGCCAGGGATAGTTAGGCGAGCACCTCCGAGGTCCAGGACCCTTCCTGCTCCTTGGAGGCAGCTCACTTACACTTCTCGCCCAAATTTTGTTCTTAAGAAACTGAGTTGTTGGTTGCACCATTTTTTTCTCAGGGATTGCTTTGTCGCAGCTCGGGGAGGGGGTGGGGGGTTACCTGAGCTAAGAACATGTTCAAAAGGAGGTCCTAGGTAGTGAATGTTGGGCTCCGGCTTCCGAACTCAGGCATGAAGGTCCATGCTTTTCATTAGCTCTAGCTGCTAAGGTGGGGTAGTTGTTTAGTTACGTTTCAGCTACTGTTACACATGTAACATAGTAGATGACGGCAGAAAAAGACCTGCACGGTCCATCCAGTCTGCCCAACAAGATAAACTCATATGTGCTACTTTTTGTGTATACCTTACCTTGATTTGTACCTGTCCTTTTCAGGGCACAGATCGTGTAAGTCTGCCCAGCACTATCCCCGCCTCCCAATCACCAGCCCCACCTCCCACCACCGGCTCTGGCACAGACCGTATAAGTCTGCCCAGCACTATCCCCACCTCCCGCCACCAGCTCTGCCACCCAATCTCGGCTAAGCTCCTTAGGATCCATTCCTTCTGAACAGGACTCCTTTATGTTTATCTCACGCGTGCTTGAGTTCTGTTACCGTTTTCATTTCCACCACCTCCCGCGGGAGGGCATTCCAAGCATCCACTACTCTCGTACTGACATTTTTCTTGAGCCTCCTAGAAGCTGACCCGCAGGTAGTCCAGGTTTTCGATTGTTCAATACATTTTTACCTTGTTAGCCGGAGTCAAATTTGCTTACCAATAAACGAAGCCGCGGTCTGTATGACTCCACCTACTTGTCTGGTCCAATTCTGAAGTGTCTTGGTTAAATAAAGCTTCTAAGAGTTCAAGTGCTATTGTGATATTAATCATTGTTTCGGGGTAAAGATCTGAGGGGGATGAATTGACTCATATCCCCTGTTAGTTAAATGGGATATGGGGGTGGGCTGCCAGCCACCCTGGTTCCCGACTACTAAATAGCCAAGCAGTGACCGCCCAGCCCAGCAAACGCCTCCGATCCGGTTATTGCTGTCAGATGACCCTAAGAGCTTTCAAATCCTATCACCTCTGCCCCTCACGGAGGATAATCCAGCTCCAGGACTGCCAACGTCAAATATTTATGAGGAGAATTTTCTCTTGAACAAACATACGTTAATGTCTTACGGCCCAGACCATTCGTTTTATTTTAATTTTAAAAATCCTCTGCATCAATATTTTATGAAAATAATATTGTTTGCACATTGCCGGGGCAGCCAAACCTGCTTAAACCTTAAAGCCTAAATTGAAAAATGATTTATATGAAAGTTATACAAAATATCTTTACAGGAATGTCAAGAAAACAAGCTTGGCCATAAAATAACTTATTGTACAGCAGTGTATGTAGGCTTTCAATACCTATGCACTGGAGTACACTTTTCTATTTTTCATTTAAAGACTTTATGGCACAACATTTCCATTTCTTGCTCTTCACATTTCATTGTTTGTATTCCTGGAAATGTGCATCTCAATCCTCTAAAATATATATATATATAAAGTGGAAGTATACTGATGAAGCCAGAATGCTCTCCTGGTGCAAATGATATCAGAGAAATATTCCATTGGAATAAGTGAAGCTAAACCTAGCAGGGCTTTTCAATCGATACATCACAATGCATGTTTCCAGTTTGCCTGATGGCTTCTGGTCATTCAGTGACGGGAAGCCAGGCCTTTACTGGGTCTTCTTCGGACTGCCCATAACAGAAAGTCTGTGCTTACCGGAAAAGTCCCCCAGGGTCCCCAGCCCCGCAGCCTGGCTGGCTAGCTGTAGCGCTTGCTTACAGGGCTCTGGGGGGCTGCAGGACTGCAGGAGCTGATAACTGAAGAAAGGGGGTGGCAGGAAGAGCCCACAACCTGGGTAGGAGCCCAGTGGGCCCGGGAAAGGGACCCTAGAGAAGTGAACTGCTGCTGGGCCACAGGGCAGCAGATGACCAGGGTTGAACATCCTTCCCCAGGCTGAGATCCGGCACTAGAAGAGCATGACAGCACCTGGAGGGGAAAGACAAAACAGTCAGAGACCCAGGGAAGGCTCTAAAGAGTCTGCCAACAAACCAGGAGGGGTTGGAACTGAAGGGTGAGGAGAGATAGAGGAAACCCAGCAGTGCAGAATGGAGCTCTGGGGTGAGAGACAGAGAGAGGTGACAAGAGAGACAGGAAGTGCAAAAAAAAAAAATCCTTAAAGCAAAAGGACTGAGGAAAAAGAAAATGAGGAAGAAAACCTGCTAGAGACCACTGAGGGGTAAAGAGAGAACTAAGGGGGTCTCCAGGGAAAAGATTGAGGAGTCCCAGGGTACTGAAAAAGAGAGACCAGATATACCTTGGAAAAGGATGGAGGGGCCTCTGGGAGGCGGGGGAAGAGGGCTAAAGAGAAGAGAACTACAGAGGATCCTGAGGGAAAGGATGGAGGGCACAAGGGTTCAGAGAAAAAGGGACAAGCAGAGAATTATTTGAGATCTCTGGGGAAAGGGTGGAGAGGGCTGGGCACAGAAAAAGAGGGGTGAAAAAACAGAACTACAGGGAGAAAGAATAGGGGGGGGGGGAGGAGCAGTAAAAGAGGGGTAAAGAGAGGAGAACCACAGGAGATCCACCGAGGAAATGATTGAGAGAAAGAGGATCCTCGAGACAAATATAGGAGTCTCTGGAAAGGACGGACGGGCCCCGGTGCAGAGAAAGCGGGCCAAAGAAACGACTAGAGAGAATGCCCAGGGGAAAAGATAAGGAGATAGCGCGAGAACTATAGGGAACCGTGCGATGCACGAAGACAGGCGAAGAGGTCCAGGGAGGGTCCACAGCGTCCAAGAGGGAAAATACAGGAGAAGGGGCTCGGGGAAGGTACAGCAGAATGGGGCTGGTAGACGAGAAACCTGGAGTCCGACCCCCGAACCCCCCTCCTCAGGATGCTGGAAATGCTTTGACTCTTCCTTCCCTTTACCTGTTTGACAAGTGATCCGGGCGCTCCTGGGTTCCCACACCGAAGACCTGTCTTGGGGTGGAGATCCCGCCTCTGGCTCTGATCTCCCGTGGGAGTGTAAAATGCGGCCGGGGAGCTGGAGACTCAGGTGTGGTGGACTGAACCCTCCCCCTCCTCTCCGGAATCACGTGTTGCCGGACCAAAGTGAGCCGCTCACTTCAAAAGAAACTCTTCAGTCAATTAGAGCGAAGTGTGATCTGGAGGCTGGGATTGAATTTCTGGGTAAATATTTCCACTAATGCATCCTTTGCACTGACCCAGAAAAACGGTCGCACCTAGGGGATGAGTTCACAGAGTCAGACCGAAACCAGGAGTTTGCACTGGCAATAGTTGAGATTTCCCCCCCAAATCCTGAATTTCACAATCTCACTTCTGGGGACACACTTTGCAGCTTTCCAACGAACTTGTCCTCCCCACCCCCCACCCCAGAACCGCGGCTAAACTTCCTCTAAGGCTTCTTAACAGTGATTTTTTGGGGGGGATTCCTATTGCCTGGAATCGGCATGGCCGAGAAATCAGTGTCTGCATTTCCATTCTTAAAACATTCCATCACAGGGAGCTTATATTTCACAAAATATCACTGAACCATAGTGTTCAGGATTTACAATGCTGAATAAGAACAGAATTCCCTAAATTAGAAAATAAAAATCAAATGCAAACTAACAGGAAAGAGTTTAATGCTTTTTTCTAAACTGCAAATAATCACTAATAGATCTAATAGACATCGGTAATGAATTCCACAAATTTGCAGCATGGTTTCCCAATGAAGATTGTAATGTTTTCACTGATGTAATAATCCCTTTAATTATTAGAAAATATTTTAGTAGAGGGTCATGTAAATTTTAAGGATTTATAAAGAAAGTATATCATTTGAATTGCTGTGTTTTGGACCAGGGGCGTAGCCAGACCTCGGCGGGAGGGGGGGTCCAGAGCCCGAGGTGGGGGTGCACAGTTTAACCCACCGCTGCCCCCCCCCCCCCCCCACCACCACCACCACCACCACCACTTTCGACCCCCCTCCCGCCACCAACCCTTCCCTGTCGCCGCCGCCAGGTACCTTTGTGGTGGGGGTCCCCAACCCCCACCAGCCGAAGTCTTCAGCCCCGGTCTCCGGCGCGTTTGCTGATCTGTTTCTGTCGTCCCCCTTCTCCTCCACTGCCAACTCCAGGCTTTGTTCCTTTTCTCTCGCGGCACCTTATGCCTGGAATAAGCTTCCTGAGCCTGTACGTCTAGCTCCATCTCTACCTGTTTTCAAATCTATGCTGAAAACCCACCTTTTCACTGCTGCTTTTGGCTCCTACCACTACTCATTTGCCTCCCCCCTTTTTCCTTCTCACCCAGTACTTCCCTTGCCCTTAATTGTCTTGTCTGACTTTATTCTTTTAGTTTGTAAGCTCTATTGAGCAGGGATTGTCTCTCTGTGTCAGGTGTTTTCCATTGTAGAGGGAAAATATCCCTTGTCTAACTGATTGCTTGCCCAGTCAGGAGGAGTGGCCTAGTGGTTAGGGTGGTGGACTTTGGTCCTGGGGAACTGAGGAACTGAGTTCGATTCCCACTTCAGGCACAGGCAGCTCCTTGTGACTCTGGGCAAGTCACTTAACCCTCCATTGTCCCATGTAAGCCGCATTGAGCCTGCCATGAGTGGGAAAGCGCAGGGTACAAATGTAACAAAAATAAAATAGATACTATTGGAGATTCTACATGGAATGTTGCTACTATTGGAGATTCTAGGTGGAATGTTGCTACTATTTGAGATTCTACATGGAATGTTACTACTATTGAGATTCTGTTGCTACTATTGGAGATTCTACATGGGATGTCAGACTCACAGAAGCAGAAGCCTGCGCGGCCACATTGGTGATCTGCAAGGGCTGACTTCTAGTGGAATAGCAACATTCCATGTAGAATCTCAAATAGTAGCAACAGTGGAGGAGTGGCCTAGTGGTTAGGGTGGTGGACTTTGGTCCTGAGGAACTGAGTTCAATTCCCACTTCAGGCACAGGCAGCTCCTTGTGACTCTGGGCAAGTCACTTAACCCTCCATTGTCCCATGTAAACCGCATTGAGCCTGCCATGAATGGGAAAGTGCGGGGTACAAATATAACAAAAATAAAATAGGTAAAGAAACTGTAGAGTAACTGATTTCATCAGACACAATGGACATTCTTCTAAACTGCATGTAGATTTAGCATATTTAAATAAAAGTCTCCTAACAACTTCTACATTCGCTGCTTCAAAATGCTCCCAGACTCTGTCTGCTGGGATGTTGATGTTATTGGCATCTAAAAATAGCTGTGAATTACCTGGAGACAGTGATGTCATTATATACAGGTAGTTGAGATCTAATGGTGTCAATCTTACTTTTAAAATAATGTGCTAGATCCGTAGCTGTAAGAACAGCAGAGTCAGCTGTTGAAGTTAGATCATCCACAGTGGTCAGAAGTACGTAAGTATTGCCGTACTGCAGTGGCATTCCTAGGCTGGCTGATACCCGGGGCGGATCGCCGATGTGGCCCCACCCCCCGGCGAAATTACACCCCCCCCCCCCCCCCCCCAGGTGCAGCGCAACCCCCCGGGTGCATTTTTACCTGATGGGGGGTGCCACGCGCCTGTTGGCGGACTTGGAGCCAACAGACACGCGGCACCCCCCCCCCAGCAGCGTGCACCCAGGGCGGACCATCCCCAACGCCTCCCCCCCCTTGGTATGCCACTGCTGTACTGGGACAGACCAAAGGTCCATCAATTCCAGCATCTTGTTTCCAACAGTGGCCAATCCAGGTCACAAGTACCTAGCAAGATCCCAAAAAAGTACAAAACATTTTATGCTGCTTGTCCCAGAAATAAGCAGTGGATTTTCTCCAAGTCCATTTTAATAATGGTCTATGGACTTTTCCTTTAGGAAGCCATCCAAACCTTTTTTAAACCCCGCTAAGCTAACCGCCTTTACCACATTCTCTGGCAACCAATTCCAGAGTTTAATTACACGTTGAGTGAAGAAAACTTTTCTACGATTTGTTTTAAATTTACTACTTTGTAGCTTCATTGAATGTCCCCCTAGTTCTAGTATTTTTGGAAAGAGTAAACCGACGCTTCACGTCTACCCTTTCCATTCCACTCAATATTTTATAAACCTCTATCATATCGCCCCTCAGCCGTCTTTTCTCCAAGCTGAACAGCCCCAGCCGCTTTAGCCTTTCCTCATAGGGAAGTCGTCCCATCCCCTCTATCATTTTTGTTGCCCTTCTCTGCACCTTTTCTAAGAAAGCAAATAGAATGTTATAATGCAGTCACACCATGGAGCAATACAAAGGCATTATAACATTCTATCTGCTTTCTTAGCCACCGCAGCGCACTGAGCAGAAGGTTTCAACGTATCATCAACGACGACACCTAGATCCCTTTCAGTGAGTCGAAAAGAATAAACAGTTTTTTAACATCCAGTTTGTCCTCTCTCAATAACTGTGAGTAATATGCTTTCTTTTTTATTGCTATTTTAGTTTTGTGATCATATATTACATGTCGCCAGCACTTACATTTTCAACACCTTCTACGGAGCTCTTCTGCAGTCCAAACGCATTCTTTGCCTGAATTTTCTCTTTTGTTCAGCAGGAACCATTCTGTAATACTAATTAAAACTCTTGCACTGTTGAATAACAAGACAAATCCTATATCCCAAAACAAAATTAAGTTGAAACTGACAACCAGTATTGTCCTCATGTCTAAAGCCAGGTCAACTTAACGATGGTAGGGTTGCTATTAATGGCTGTCTTTAATGTCAGCTCCTAAGCAAGACTTTTAAAGGATTACGTGCGAGATTCTGACAGGTAAACTGAACAATGAGTTTCAGGGAAGTGGTTCAGGGGCATTCCTCCCCTCCGGTATACTCTTCCCTCAGATCCTGGAACTTCAGCAGAACATTTGGGAGCTGATGTTCTGTTCTTCCTTCTGCATCACCCACATTGGGCAAACCAGAGTCCACCTCCTTCACTATCAGCCTTATTTTCAAAAGTGATGGGCGCCCATATTTCGACCCAAATCGGGAGATGGGCGCCCATCTCGCAAAGGCGCCCAAATCGGTATAATCGAAGGCCGATTTTGGGCATCTTCAACTGCAATCTCTCGCGGAAACGGGCAAAGTTGACGGGGGCGTGTCGGAGGCATGTCAGAGGCGTGGTGAAGGCGGGACTGGGGCGTGTTTATCAGCTGAGGAGAGATGGGCGCCTTTGGCCGATAATCAAAAAAGAAAGGCATTTTTAGCGCGAATTTGGGTCATTTTTTGAACCCTTTTTTTCATGAACAAGACCCCAAAAAGTGCCCCAACTGCCAAGATTACCACCGGAGGGAATCGGGGATGACCTCCCCTGACTCCCCCAGTGGTCACTAACCCCCCCCCCCCCCCCCCCCCAAAAAAAGAAGAACTTTAAAAACTTTTTTTTTCCAGCCTCAAATGTCATACCCAACTTCATCACAGCAGTATGCAGGTCCCTGGAGCAGTTGTTAGTGGGTGCAGTGGACTTCAGCCAGGTGGACCCAGGCCCATCCCCCCCTACCTGTTACACTTGTGCTGGTAAATGGGAGCCCTCCAAACCGCCCCCAAAACCCACTGTACCCACATGTAGGTGCCCCCTTCAGCCTTAAGGGCTATGGTAATGGTGTAGAGTTGTGAGCAGTGGGCTTTGGGGGGGGATTTGAGGGGCTCAGCACCCAAGGGATGGGAGCTATGGACTTGGGAGGTATTTAATTTTTTTTTAATTGTTACAAGTGCCCCCTAGGATGCCCGGTTGGTGTCCTGGCATGTGAGGGGGACCAGTGCACTATGAATCCTGGCCCCTCCCACGACCCAATGCCTTGGATTTGTTCGTTTTTGAGCTGGGCGCCTTCGGTTTCCATTATTGCTGAAAAACGAAACCGCGCAGCTCAAATCCACACAACTCCGATGCATTTGCCGGACACAAACCGTATTATCGAAAAAAAAGATGGGCGCCCATTTTTTTTCTAAAATACGGTCTGTCCTGCCCCTTTACATACCCGTTCTCGGACATAGACGCCCATGGACATGGCGTTCGCGTTCGATTATGCCCCTCAATGTGATGCAGTAAAACAGGTTAATTGGCAACTGCATTCTCACAGGAAACAATGACTGTGGATTGGCTGTGGCAGACATGTAGGCTATCAAATAAACTGAACTAAATTTCGTACTAGCCCTATTCTCAGACAGCGCCTCCATTTTATACCTATGGGCTTCTTAGCATTTAGCGCATGCTAAGCTTTAGTTAAATTGCCCCATAGCAAAAAATTTCAGTTATTGCATGCAGCTAGCATGTTAGGCTCTCGGTACATCTACAGTTTAAGTTGACTATAAATATTGACACATAGTAACATAGTAGATGACGGCAGAAAAAAGACCTGCACGGTCCATCCAGTCTGCCCAACAAGATAAACTCATATGTGCTACTTTTTGTGTATACCCTACTTTGATTTGTACCTGTGCTCTTCAGGGCACAGACCGTATAAGTCTGCCCAGCACTATCTCCGCCTCCCAACCACCAGCCCCGCCTCCCACCACCGGCTCTGGCACAGACCGTATAAGTCTGCCCAGCACTATCCCTGCCTCCCAACCACCAGCCCCGCCTCCCACCACCGGCTCTGGCACAGATCGTATAAGTCTGCCCAGCACTATCCCTGCCTCCCAACCACCAGCCCTGCCTCCCACCACTGGCTCTGGCACAGAGCGTATAAGTCTGCCCAGCACTATCCCCGCCTCCCAACCACCAGCCCCGCCGCCCACCACCGGCTCTGGCACAGACCGTATAAGTCACAGCACTATCCCCGCCTCCCAACCACCAGCCCCGCCTCCCACCACCGGCTCTGGCACAGACCGTATAAGTCTGCCCAGCACTATCCCCGCCTCCCAACCACCAGCCCCACCTCCCACCACCGGCTCTGGCACAGACCGTATAAGTCACAGCACTATCCCCGTCTCCCAACCACCAGCCCCGCCTCCCACCAACAGCTCTGGCACAGACCGTATAAGTCTGCCCAGCACTATCCCCGCCTCCCAACCACCAGCCCCGCCTCCCACCACCAGCTCTGGCACAGACCGTATAAGTCTGCCCAGAACTATCCCCGCCTCCCACATTTACCATTATGCGAATACACTAATACAGTACGTGTAATGTACACAATTCAGGTTAAACTGTGATTCTTCCTTCGAAACCAATTTCATTGGATTGAAATGCGTAAAAATAAAGTGAAGATTTATCATGCGACAGAAACATCTAACATAGTAGGTGATGGCAGACCAAAAGCAATGGAACGATCCAGTCTGCCCTATTCCTGTCCACGTTGCAAGGATATATTCCAGCTGCGAACCACAGAGCGTGAGGGCTTGCGTGACATAAGATTCTTAGTTGCTAATGTTTACGCTTAGTTGAATTTACTGTATCACCTATTCCGACAGGCGGGTCGAGGCTAAAATCCAATAAAACACGGAAAAGGAATGCCAATGGGTCGTAGGAACGAGAACAGCCACTCATACCAGATAAGTTAAAATGACATCACAATTAGACATACGTGAAGACGAGACCTTGAAGAGGGTAATTAGCTGAGAAGAAATGTGCTGAACATAGAGGAAAATACCGGATTGTTGGCAAATAGGTATCAGCACTCATTGGACTGCCTGTACATTAATCTGTGCATAAAAATTGGTATTATGGGCTAGATTCTATATGTGATGCCTGAAAAATTGGTGCCAAAAAATGTTCTGCCTATAAACCGTAAGCTAAAGAGGATCCACGTATGTGGAGAACTCAATAGATCCCACGGGGCAGCAAACAGAGATAAAAGAAGCGGGAAAAGTAAACCAGGCTTGTCCAAAGAACTGGGACCAAACAAATAATAATAAACTCATCACCGTTTATTAATGTTTCCTTAGAAATGACTCGACACAACGTTGTGTTTCGGTCTGGCGGCCTGCATCAGGAGTCTTATGTCTTAAGGAAAGACTGATGGTCTAATTTTACATTTAGGTTGAAAAACAGAAGGCTTGAAATAGCAACATAAAGTTGGTCTTAAAAACAGACCGTTGTGTCAAACCGTAAGGCACTGGAGTAAGCACCGATGCAATAGTGAAGCAAATCGTATTTGGTCCCAGTTCTTTGGACAAGCCTGGTTTACTTTTCCCACTTCTTTTATCTCTGCCTATAAACCGTGCCTAACTTTAGGCGCGGTTTAAAGAATACACCTAGAGCCTTTTAACACACACCTAAACCTAGTCGTGGGAATTTATGCTAAGTAAAACCTGGTATAAATACTGGCGCCTAAGTTAGGCATGATCAAGGGGATTCTATAACCACACCCATAATTTTTGTAACGCCCATGATCTGCCCATTCTACACCCATTGCCACGTTTCCTTTTTTGGCTGCACGCCTTAGAATTTACGTGCACCACTTTCTAGAATACGACTAGCAAGTTGTGCATGTATATTCTAATTAAAGCCAATTAGTGTCAATAATTGCCTGTTACATAGCAATTATCGATGCTGATTGGCTTGATATCTAAATAAATTGCATGTGTAAATACATAATACGTCTGAATTTGCATGCACAATTTTGGTCACGCTACGCAGAATCTGGGGGTATATGCATGGATGTATGTGCGTGAAATTTGACAACTGCCGATGCAATTTTTTATGCATAAGACATCATTGCACGGCATTAGGGAGCAAACGTTTTGCGTTATACTTTCTTTAAGAAACTGGGGGGCCCTTTTACTAAAGTGCGTAGGCCCCTAAATGCATCCAACACGTGTCAATTTGGAACTACTGCCCGGCTACCATATGCCCCAGGCGGTGATTCCATTTTTTGTGGAGAATAAGCAAGCAGATCAAAATGACATCCAAAGGATTTTATTAGAGATATCATATATAAGAAAGTTGCCTGACACAAGCCGTGTTTCGCCCACAGAGGGCTGCGTCAGGGGCTACAACAAACAAACAAATCAAATTATAAAATATCAAACTCATAAAAACTATTTTATAATTTGATTTGTTTGTTTGTTGTAGCCCCTGACGCAGCCGTGGGCAAAATACGGCCTGTGTCAGGCAACTTTCTTATATATGGTATCTCTAATAAAATCCTTTTGATTTCACTTTGATCTGCTCGTTTATTCTCCACGTTGGATCTTGCAGATCGCTTGCCTTGTTGTTTTTTTGGGTGATTCCATTTTTTACATGCATCTGATACATGCAGCAGAAAATATTTTTTATTTTCTACCATGTGGCGCTAACCGTGTGGTAATCAGCAGTGTATGCGCACAATTACCACCCTGCTAACATGTGAGGCCTTACCGCAAGTCAATGGGTGACAGTAAGGTCTCAGGCCCAATTTTTATTTTGCCACACGTCCATTTTCGGCCCCCCCAAAAAACAGGCCTTTTTTGCAGGAACGCTGAAAAATGGACCTGCACACTTCCAATGCACGCACCTACAACAGTGCAGGCCATTTTTCGGCACACCTTAGTAAAAGGACCCCTGTGTGCTGAACTTTAACCCCCAGCTCTAATGAAGTAACTATATTGGTCCCTCTGTCTTGCTGCTTCCTTTTAGTCTGCAATATCAAGAAGGGTCCATTGGACATCTGCAAATAGCCAAACCTTTTCATCTGCAAAAGAGAACCAAAGTTCATTAGACTCAAACAATCACTCTCTCTCCTCCCTCTCCAGTTCCCTGAAAGGTTATTTGTATAACTGCTTTGCTGTAGGTTCTAGGGTGCCTCCTCCACGAATGGCAAAACTCCTGCAATGAAGATCACCTCCCCAGACCCTTTGAAATCCAAATCACTTTCAGGAGGAGGCTCTTCCTCGCTGGACGAAATCCAAACAGTGTCATCCCAAATCGTTCCGCAGATAGAAGATAATTGAATTACCTCCACTTACCTGCACACATTAACCAAATCACCTACCTGTCCAGAGTTTGAATTCACCCCGAAACATGACGACTGACAGGCTATTATACCTTTAGCTTGTCCAATTAAATACAGATTACTGTACAGACGTGCAGACTGGTTCCTGGTAAAGGCTCCCCCCTGCATCATCTCAGCTCAATTAACCAGGAGCTCCTGACAGCTGTTAAATTATAAAGAGATTCCCAACTATTTCACCTGTCCAGAGAGAAATCCAGCTGCCTCAGCTCTGACTGTGGAGAAAATAGCCTGGTTGGCTTGAATAGCAATTCCCTAAAATGTTTTAATATGAGAGTTCTCATTTATCTAAATGACCAGTGAAAATGCCCCTTCCCCCGATACACATATACACACATTTTACACTTTATATGTTCTGTTCTTAACAGTTCATCGTGCCTATTATTCTCTTTCTGTCTCTGGATTGTTATTGCTATGTCTCTACCAGGGCCGTAGCCAGACTTCACCGGGAGGGGGGTCCAGAGCCCGAGGTGAGGGGGCACATTTTAGCCCCCCCCACCCGATGCCGCCGAACCCCCCTGCCCGCCCCGCCATTGCCGACCCCCCCCCCGCGCCACCGCCAACTTTGACGACCCCCCCTCCTGCCGCCAACCCTCCCCCGCCATCGCCGTGGGCTACCTTTGCTGGTGGGGGACCCCAATCCCCGCCAGCTGAGGAAGTCCTCTTCTTGCTCCGAAGGCTTTGTTCGGTTTCTGACATCCTGCACGTTGTACGTGCAGGACGTCAGACTCACAGAAACAGAACGAAGCCTTGTGCCAGAAGAAGAGGACCTCTGCTGGCAGGGGTTGGGGCCCCCGCCAGCAAAGGTAGCCCACGGCGATGGGGGAGGGTTGGCGGTGGGAGGGGGGGTCGAGAGGGTCGTCGACAGGGGAGTCCGGGGCCAAATCTATGGGGGCCAGGCCCCCCTGGCCCCACATAGCTACGCCACTGGTCTCTACAATCACAAAATCTTTTTTTTTAGAGAGAGAGATGTACTGAAGAAGTCAGTGCAATTCATGGTACTGAAGGATATTGGTCTCCAACACACGGCCCCCACAGTCCATTTTTGTGGCCCACATATCTAGTGACCCTCGCTACTATGGCAGGTAGAGAAAAGGCCCCGTGAAACTCCGCTGGGTTGCGTGTGCCTGCGTGGTCGTATGGTCACACGCATGCAAATGCCGGTCGACTCAATTCTCCTCATGAGTGCGCATGCACGCCAATGTGACCACGCAGGCACATGTGACCCAGCGGAGCTTTACAGGGCTTTTTATTTACCTGCAGTAGCGGCAAAACCTCCCGATGGTTAACCTCTGCTCCAGCTCAGCCCCGATTTGAAAGACTTGAAAATGCCCCTGGGAGCACTTCCTATCAACTTGACTACAAGGTTTTCATGTCATGGTGCCTAACTTTCAGACGAGGAGTGGCTTAGTGGTTAGAGTGGTGGACCTTGGTCCTGGGGAACTGGGTTCAATTCCCACTGCAGGCACAGGCAGCTCCTTGTGACTCTGGGCAAGTCACTTAACCCTCCATTGCCCCATGTAAGCCGCATTGAGCCTGCCATGAGTGGGAAAGCGCGGGGTACAAATGTAACAAAAATAAAATAGATACTATTGGAGATTCTACATGGAATGTTGCTACTATTGGAGATTCTACATGGAATGTTGCTATTCCACTAGCAACATTCCACGTAGAAGGCTGCACAGGCTTCTGTTTCTGTGAGTCTGATGTCCTGCACATACGTGCAGGACGTCAGACTCACAGAAGCAGAAGCCTGCGCAGCCACATTGGTGATCTGCAAGGGCCGACTTCTACATGGAATGTTGCTAGTGGAATAGAAACATTCCATGTAGAATCTCAAATAGTAGCAACAGTGGAGGGGTGGCCTAGTGGTTATGGTGGCGGACTTTGGTCCTGAGGAACTGAGTTCGATTCCCATCTCAGGCACAGGCAGCTCCTTGTGACTCTGGGCAAGTCACTTAACCCTCCATTGCCCCATGTAAGCCGCATTGAGCCTGCCATGAGTGGGAAAGCGCAGGGTACAAAAAAAACCCCTGCATAATTCACTTTGAAAACAGGTGAGTAAACATTGGTTTCTTCTCCTTGACTATTATTATTGGATTTTTTTCACCCAAAATGCAAGATGTTATATTTGTAAGACACCCCCCCCCTCCCCCCCACACACACCAGTAAATTCATTTTTTTTGTTTCCAGAGAACTATTAAGAATGAAAAATATTTTTTTTCCTTTGGGCTCATATGAGATAGGGAGGATTAACAGTATCACAGAAGCCAAAATAAAGTGATTAAAAAAATATCCATCTAGAATCAAAATTAGTATGTAAAATTACATTTGTAAGCTTAAAATCTTTCGGTGGCCCCCGGAACTTTCTCCTGTCCACTTTGTGGCCCTTTGACATGTTTTTGTTATTTGATGCGTTTACCTTCTGCGATTGTATGCTTTTATATTTTATGGTTTAAACTAGCCGTTGAGCCCGTAAAAACGGGCTGGTATAGAGGTTTTCCTCCCCCCGCGGTCACCACCACTCCCCTCCCCCCCGCGAAGTCGCCACCGCTCCCCCCCCTCGAAGTCGTCGCCGCCGCCACCCCTCCACCCGGCCCGGGCCCTCTCTTCCCTTCTGAACTTACAGATCCATTCGCCGAACGCAGCAACGCACATCAGCTGAGCTGCCCCTTCCTTCTCTGCCTGTGTATGTCCCGCCCTCGCTGACATTACGTCACAGGAGGGCGGGGCCACAGGCAAAGAAGGAAGGGCTCACTGCAGCTCAGCTGATGTGCGTTGCTGCATTCGGCGAATGGATCTGTAAGTTCAGAAGGGAAGAGAGGGCCCGGGCCGGGTGGAGGGGTGGCGGCGGCGACTCCGAGTGGGGGGGGAAGCGGTAGCAACCTCGGCGGCGCAGTTTCCCTCTCTGTCCCGCCCCCACCCCCCATCATCACGTATTGACGCGGGGGCGGGACAGAGAGGGAAGTCTCTACTGCGCATTTGCAGTGAGTACGGTCACTCGCCGTTTATATGTTTGATATCGCCAGGTTATTCCACATGAAATGCAGCTGTGTGACAAGGCTGCAGGAGTGAAGTCTCTTAGCGGGCAAGTCGATGTGGTGACTGAATCTCAGCTTACGATCTTTAAGAAAATGCTAAGAGATTACAAATGGAGGAGTAGCCTAGTGGTTAGTGCAGTGGACTTTGATCCTGGGGAACTGGGTTCAATTCCCATTGCAGCACCTTGTGACTCTGGGCAAGTCACTTAACCCTCCATTGCCCCTGGTACAAAATAAGTACCTGAATATATGTAAACTGCTTTGAATGTAGTTGCAAAAAAAAAAAAACAACCCTCAGAAAGGCAGTATATCAAGTCACATTTATTCTGTTTGGTTTTATTGCGCCTTCTTGATTTTGAAATTATGGACTTGCTCTAAGCAGATAGTTTTGCTACCATTTGTAGTTTTTACTGCCCTTAAAGTTGTCCTTGTTTTATTATGTATGGGGATTTTTGTATATCCGCTTTGGATGGTAAATAAGACCGATAATACTATAATGCCTCTGTATCACTCCATGGTGCAACCTCACCTTGAGTATTGCGTTCAGTTCTATCAAAAAAGGTATAGCAGATTTAGAAAAGGTTCATAGAAGAGGAACCAGAATGATAAAGGGGATGGAATTCTTCTTATATGAGGAAAGGCTAAAGAGGTTAGGGCTCTTCAGCCTGGAAAATAGACAGCTGAGGGGAGGTATGATTGAGGTCTACAAAATCCTGAGTGGTGTAAAATGAGTAGAAGTAAATACATTTTTTACTCATTTGAAAAGCAGAAAGACTAGGGGACACTCAATGCATTTACGTGGAAACACTTTGAAAACAAATAGGAGGAAATATTTTTTCACGCAAAGAATAGTTAAGTTTTGGAACTCATTGCTGGAGGATGTAGTAACAGCGATTAGCGTATCTGGGTTTTAAAAAGTTTTGGACAAGTTCATGGAGGAAAAGTCCATAGTCTGTTATTAAGACAGACATGGGGAAGCCACTGCTTGCCCTGGGATTGGTAGCATGGACTGTTGCTACTAATTGGGTTTCTGGCAGGTACTTGTGACCTGGATTGGCCACTGTTAGAAGCAGGATACTGGGCTAGACGAACCATTGGTCTGACCCAGTATGGCTATTCTTAAGACTACAGAAAAGCATATATAGGTGAATAGATTTGTGTTCTCTTATTAACCTGATGGTAGTCATGAAACTACATCTACTGGTAGCTGACTGAGGTAAGTAAGGAAACAGCAAAAAAGCCTCTTATATGGATCAGTGAAGCTAGGGTTCAAATCTCACTTCTCTCTTGACCTTCTTCATGACTGAGGGCTGTACAAGGGAGGTGAGAGTGCCAAAATTGGCTCCTATCCACTGTCTCCTCTTCTTAGATGCAGCACAGTGGGTGGGGCAGGGGGGGCACCAATAGGTGTGTCACACAGGGCTCAATTCTGGAATTTGTAACTGTCCTTGAGTTCAGATTTGGAAAAGTGAGTGATTAAATCTAAAATCCAAATAGACAACAGATTTCCCCAAACCTCAAGGTACGCATTCACAAAAATGGTGTATCCCTGAAGGTATGGTGGGAGAACATAAAACAGTTTGCCAGCCTCCGGTTTTTCTCAGCTCACACACTCACTCATCAGTTACATAACTTTGTGCTTTCATCACTGTCTATCGTATCAGCAGTCCCCTTTAATTCCATCCTATCCCAGTAATAGGTCAGAAGGATGCTCACGCACAGCTTATTAAAGCAACAGGGACAAATTACCCCCAGCCACTAACAAAAAGGGTATTAGCAAAACAATGAAGGGGTAGCTTTCTGAAACATTAACCTGAAGGAGGAAGACTTGGGTAAGCCTCCTGTTGGTATCAAATTGCAGTCTTGAAAAGCCCCACAAATAGCTCCCTGGCATTAGGGCTTTTGAGTGTGTCTGCAGAGGGACAATTTGAAAGCAGTTTCCCCTTCATAGATAACTGCAGTTGACTCTGTCTCCATTAACGCTTTTTAGGATCTATGACCTTTCATTCAGCTAGGATTTCCACTAATTATAAATGAAGAGATCATTGGACCACACACTAACACTTGCTGTGCTCTGTGAGTTTAGACACCGCTGGGGCCCCTAAGTAGACAGACAAACTGACTGAGAGATCCATACAGAAAGCCGCAGCATGTTAAGAGCCCTGTGCTGATGGCCGAGCACAGGGCTTCTAATGCAAATGTAGTGAGAAAGTTTTGCCCACTGATACAGTAAGATAATCAATGAAAGCACGTAGAACTTGTGCTCTAATTAGAAACTGACCTAATTTCAGTTTTGGTTTCGGTCACGGTATCAAAACTGGTCCAAAACCGGTTGGGTTTTTTTTTCCCCAGTTTTGGTTTCAGCCAATAGGCTATAGCCATGGTTTCGGTTTCGGCTGAAACAGTGTGTTTTCAGTGGAAGCTGAAAATTTGTGTTGTCCTGTTTGTTTGTTTCCCTCCCTCCCCTTTCCCCTCCACTTCAAATAGAAGTTGCCTCCCCCCCCCCTCGCCCATTTGTAGATGCCTCCCTCGGGCCTATCTTACCATCCCTGGAGGTCTAGGGGTATAGTTAGGGCAGGAGTGATCCCCAATTGCTGCTGGCTCTGCTCTCAAAATGGCTGCCGTAACCTCTAATGGCAATCTCACGAGACTGCCACAAACAATCACAGCAGCCATTTTGAGGGTACAACTGACATGGGCAAGAGTGACTGAGGATCAGTCCTGCCCTGACTATACCACTAGATTACCAGGGATTGTAAAGTGGATTGGGGGGGGGGGGGAGGGCTACTCTTTATATATTTTTTAATGTGTATGTGTAATTCAGTTATGATCTTGCATAGTAGTTTAAATGGTAAATAGACTGCTCCAAATAAAATGCTTTTAATACAAAAGTTTAGCAGGAGTTTAAGTCTGTAAATTTGGGGTGAATTATGAATTAGCCCCCCTGTGGCGATATGACATCACTATCACTCCAAATGTGGCACAAAGTCAATCACTGTAAAAGCACTGTGGATTTTAGTTTCAGTTTTCATTAGCTGAGGTGCATGTGTGCAGAGGCTATTTTGCTTGGAGGTAAAATATAGTCTTTCATTAGTTAAATTATCTACTATAAGAAAAAGCAACCTCAACGTTCTGAGGACACTGACGTCACTGAAGCCAGTCAGTCTCCCAGAACGGTTCGTGGATTCATGGTGGTGAAGCCACCCCACAGACCCGTGCCCCGCCCTCGCGTCAAACGTCATGATGTCGAGGGCAGGAAAAAAAATCAACTAAACAAACGGTTGACCCCCCCCCTAAAGCTGCAGCTGAACACAAGGACCTCCAGCACCCCCCCCTGCAACAACCCCCTCCTGAGACACCCACCTTCGCGTTGCTTTGCCGGCGGGGGACCCGAAACCCCGCCAGCACAAGCCCTGTCTGCTCACTACGGCGTCATCTTCGGCATTCCTAGCCTGTGGAGGCAGGGCTTCTGTGCGTCTGACGTCCTGCACGTGCATGACGTCAGACGCACAGAACTCCGCCCTGCACAGCTACCAACGCCGACGATGACGCCGTAGTCAGCAAACAGGACTTGTGATGGCGGGGTTCCGGGTCCCCCGCCGCCAAACCAACGCGAAGGTGGGTGCGATGGGCACGGTGGGTCGGATGGCTGCGGCCGGATGCATCGCTGTGGGTGGGATGGTGCCGGGGGGGGGGGGGCATCGCACCTCACAGGCAACTGCTAAATAAGGAAAACCTTGCTAGCGCCCGTTTCATTTGTGTCACAAACGGGCCTTTTTTACTAGTTATATATAATATACTCTAGCTTGGATACTACTTGGGTGATTCTAAAGAATTTCCAGGCTCTGATGGGTATGATAAAGATACAGCATTTTAATCAAACTTGTGGCGTGCAGAAGCTGGATTCTATGAGAAAGGAACCTGTACCGATTGTTTTCAAGCACAAGTACTGGTCAGCTTATAGTGTTAGTGTAGGGAAATTATATTACAATGAAATGACATTTAAGTGGCATTGAGTGGAGGAGTAGCCTAGTGGTTAGTGCAGTGGACTTTGATCCTGGGGAACTGAGTTTGATTCCCACTACAGCTCCTTGTGACTCTGGGCAAGTCACTTAACCCTCCATTGCCCCTGGTACAAAATAAGTACCTGAATATATGTAAACTGCTTTGAATGTAGTTGCAAAAACCTCAGAAAGGCAGTATATCAAGTCCCATTTCCCTTTCCCCCTTTCCCTTATGACATCACAATATCAGAAGTTAGCCAAGTATCGGGCAATCAAGCCATTGTGACATCACTGATGAGGTTGGCTCTTATTGGTGGAATGAGTGGAGGAGTAGCCTAGTGGTTAGTGCAGTGGACTTTGATCCTGGGGAACTGAGTTCGATTCCCACTGCAGCTCCTTGTGACTCTGGGCAAGTCACTTAACCCTCCATTGCCCCTGGTACAAAATAAGTACCTGAATATATGTAAACCGCTTTGAATGGAGTTGCAAAAACCTCAGAAAGGTGGTATATCAAGTCCCATTTTCCTTTCCCTATATATTTGAAAATATATATGGAAGTTAAATATATAAATATGGAAGTTAAGCCCCGCCCTATGCATCCCAGGATGCACCGGGCAGGGCACTGCCATTTTGAGGTGGCACCTGCTGAGGAGGAGAAAATGCTGGTCCCTCCTCCTTCAACTTTCAAGGTACTAGGGAGGGGGTTGGGTTGGGGGGACCCCTCCACCACTAGCTCAGCAGGGAAAGCTTTCGGGGCAGGTCAGATCTGGCCCCCTGTCGCAGATCACATTGGACCTATGGCAGAAGCTGGAGGGAAATGAGGATAGGGGTCCCACTAGACCACCAGGGTGGTTGTTTTCATTTGCCTGTGGGGGCCCAGGGGTCCACCGGACTCCCAGGGACTTACCAATGGGAGGGTGGGGGTCCACTGGACCCCTGGGGCTATAGCGACAGCCCGGCTGACACTGACAGGCCATGTCCTGGGCATGCGTTCTAAAGTTGTGCTTAACGCAGGCACGCATATCATTTGCATACTATTAGCTTCGATCATGAGGGAGGGAGGTCAGGGTGCTACTGTGGTGGTAAACTCCAGCGCTGTTCCATGCAGCGCCGGAGTTCTGATCATTGGGCCAAAGGTTCTGTGCCAAGAGCAGCAAGTACTGTGTGCACATCCGAGCAAAATGAAAGTGTCAGCCCACATCTGCATGTGTGCTGGAATGATATTCTGTGGATAAATGTTTGCGATGCCAGAATGCACAGAGCAACATCCCAGCTCATGCGTGGATACAGTTTTTTTTTTCTGTTTGGACTTCTGCACAGAACCATCACCTCCTGTCCTGTCTTAAAAGTTGCAGGTACTGTTATGTTTGCAGCAAAAAGGAAAAAAAAACTGGCATTAAATCTCAATGCAGTGGCGTAGCCACAGGTGGGCCTGGGTGGGCTCAGGCCCACCCAACAGTAGCACACATTTAGTGGTAGCTGGTGGGGATCCCAAGTTCTGCCAGCTGAAGTCTTCCCCCTGATGGTAACAAAAACGCTACTCTCCACGATACTGACACCTGCGCATGCTCAGTTTTTAGCGCATGCCTGCTGCAGACTGCCAAGGTGGAAAGAAGCATTTTCCTGTCAGCTGAGATATTTTTTTGGTGGTGGTCTTGGGGGAGGGGGAGAACATTTGGTGCCCACCCACTTATTGCCTAGGCCCATCCAAAATCTGCTGTCTGGCTACACCCCTGCTTCAACTAACCCTTCTAGGTCTCCTCAGACCTGGTGTTCTTGCACTGTGCTCACCTTAGTCTTCTGCATACTCTTCCATACTGGAGCCAAATAGCCAACAGCCTCATTAGCATTCATTTTAATACGATGTGTGCCAGTGTCCTATGTGCAGATTTGGTCAGACTTCTCTGCATTGGGGCTGAATACTCATTACCATTAATTTTAATATGTTGTGTACCAGTGTCCTACGTGCGGATTCACGCAGTGTTACCTTCTGCATGAAACATTTATTTAGATTTTGCTCACACCTTTTTCAGTAGTAGCTCATGGTGAGTTACAGTCAGGTACTCTGGATATTTCTCTGTCCCAGGAGGGCTCACAATCTAAGTTTGGACCTGAGGCAATGGAGGGTTAAGTGACTTGCCCAAGATCACAAGGAGCAGCAGTGGGATTTGAACTGACCAGTGCTCTAACCACTAGGCCACTCCTCCACTCCAGAATCTTGCTATTCTTTGGGGTTCTACATGGAATGTCACTACTCTGAGATTCTGCATGGAATCTTGTCACTCTTCAAGATTCCAGAATCTTATTTATTTAGATTTTGCTCACACCTTTTTCAGTAGTAGCTGAGTTACATTCAGGTACTCTGGATATTTCTCTGTCCCAAGAGGGCTCACAATCTAAGTTTGGACCTGAGGCAATGGAGGGTTAAGTGACTTGCCCAAGATCACAAGGAGCAGCAGTGGGATTTGAACCGGCCACCTCTGGATTGCAAGACCGGTGCCCTGACCATTAGGCCACTCCTCTGCATCATGTGGCCATAACATTGTACATAGACGTCTCGCTAACTGCGCACATCCGCCCACGCCAGTTTCTGAATAGGCTCCATTGTTGTCAGCAGCAGTTACTCAGTCCATATTTTGTTCATAGAGCACTTTGGACTCCTTCAAAAGTACCAAAACTGTCTGATGGTTAGCTCCACTAAACCCTGGTCTTGTAAGTGTGCAGAGGGACCTTTTATCTCGCCTGCTTATACCAGTGCAAATTTTGAAATCCTCTGGGGGGTCCTGTGTGGGAGCGAATTGCAAGTGTGTTTGACAGTCAGGCTAATTTGAGTTATAACATCATTATCTGGAGATTGGTTCCTTTGACCCATAAGTCAGGAAAGAGCTAAACTGTTTGATTTGCTTATGGTTTCAGCAATACAAATAGTATTGTCTTTGTGGAAGGATAATACTGCTGGAATATTGTATGTCTGTGGTTAAGAGACAGTCTTTCAGCATTTAAAAAAAGTCGGGGCTTCTTTTTGGATCATTTTTTTAAAATGCCCCAAACTTTTGTTTGATTTTCATACAGGGACATTGCCAAATCCTCTTGATGTTTGTCGGGGTTTATTCTCTGGGGTTTATTTTTTGACAGTGACGAGTTTGAACGATAACAATTGCAGGATACATTACTGGCCTAAAGTTAGGCCTCTCTTTTCATGGAAAATCTTGTGGCATTGCCAGGGTCATCAACACAGCTGAGTCCCAGGTGAACTCACTGCAGCCAGAGCCCTGATAGTCACTGTTCCTCTAACCTGAGCAGGAGTCCTCCAACTCTATTGCTGCCACTAGGGGGTGCTGCTTCAATATTGTGTTTTCCTTTGCTAGGGACAGGCAATGCCCTGAAATCCTGCAGAGCTTGCCTGTTCCTCACTATTGAAAATGTGATAGTGAAGCAGCGCCCCCCACTGGCAGAACTGTAGATGAAGGACTCCTGCTAAGCTTGAAGGGAACAGGTCTGATGGTGAGCCTCACCACGGCACCTATTTTCCTCAATATGGCCTTTGTTGCTGTAGCCTCCAGTTTCCAGCTGTAGCTTTTTCAAGCTGCAGCATATATTTCAAAAAGTCTGTGTAGGACATTTTCATATATTTGCATATGAATTTGTAAAGCTTTATCTTAAAAAAGTATTGCTATGGTGTTTCATGTTTACAGTTATATTTTGTACATCTTAGGGAAAAAGGGATCTAAGTGATTGGTACTGGGAAGGGAGGAGAGGGGATGGAGAGAAGAAAAGGGAGCTGGGGGATGGGGAGGGGGGAATTTTGGCACAGGGAGAGATGGGAGAATGGATTGCGGGCAAGAAGGGTAGAGGGAGAGGAAGAAGAATCAATGAGCAGAACAAGGAGAAAGAACACGGGCAGAGAAGGGGAAAGAAGAAAAACCAGGATTGGAATAGGGAGGGACAATCTAGACACACCCTTCTGCCCTACCCACTATCCACTCATGGCCACGCCCCCTTTTCAACTATGCAACTTAGAATATACATGCATCACGTTGCAGAATACTCTTAGACAGTTGTGCACGTAAATTCTAATGCCAATTAGTGTCGATAATTGTTAATTGGCAATTATAGGCACTGAATGTCTTGTTAACTAATTAAGTTGCACTTGTAAATCCAGAATACCACTGGATTTACGCACCCAACTTAAGTCGCGCTATATAGAATCTAGGGGCTAACACTGCAAAAATGGCCTAATACAGGATGCGCTAAAGCAGCCATTCCCAACCCAGTCCTTGGGGCACACCTAGTCCTATCGGGTTTTCAGGATATCCACAATGAATATGTATAAGATTGATGTGTATGCACAACCTCAACTGCATGCAAATCTAACTCATAAACCCATAGGGTAACATTTATTTTATTTTATTATTATTAGGATTTTATTTACCGCCTTTTTGAAGGAATTCACTCAAGGCAGTGTGCAATAAGAATAAATCAAACATGAGCAATAGACAATTACAGCAGTAAAAACATTCAAACAACAACAACACAAAGTATGGCGTGAAGGGGCATAATCGAACGGAAACGTCTGTCTCCATGGGCGTTTATCTCCGAGAACAGGTCCGTGAAGGGGCGGACCGAACCGTATTTTCGAAAAACATGGACGTTTATCTTTTTTTGAGCTGGGCGTTTTTGTTTTTCAGCGATAATGGAAAATGAAAGCGCCCAGCTCAAAAACGAATAACTCCAAGACATTTATTCGTGGGAGGGGCCAGGATTCATAGTGCACTGGTCCCCCTCACATGCCAGGACACCAACCGGGCACCCTAGGGAGCACTTTTACAAAAAAAAAAAAAAAGGTAGAACAGCTCCCAGGTGCATAGCACCCTTCCCTTGTGTGTTGAGCCCCCCAAATCCCCCTCAAAACCCACTGCCCACAAGTCTACACCATTACTATAGCCCTAAGGGGTGAAGGGGGGCACCTACATGTGGGTACAGTGGGTTTGGGGGGGTTGGACGACTAAGCATTAAGCAGCACAATTGTAACAGGTAGGGGGGGATGGGCCTGGGTCCATCTGCCTGAAGTCCACTGCACCCCCTAACAACTGCTCCAGTGACCTGCATACTGCTGCCAGGGAGGTGGGTATGACATTTGAGGGTGAAAATAAACATTTGTGAAACGGCATATTTTGTGGTGGGAGGGGGTTTGTGACCACTGGGGGAGTCAGGGGAGGTCATCCCCGATTCCCTCCAGTGGTCATCTGGTAATTTAGGGCACTTTTTGGGGCCTTATTTGTGGAAAAACAGGGTCCAGGAAAAGTGCCCTAAATTCTAGCTAAAAACGCATATTTATTTTCCATTATCGGCGAAAGGCGCCCATCTCTGATTGGCAGATAACCATGCCCCAGTTCCGCCTTCACCACGCCTTCGACATGCCCCCATCAACTTTGTCCGCATCCGCGACGGAGTGCAGTTGAAACGTCCAAATTCAGATTTCGATTATACAGCTTTATTCGTTTTTGTGAGATAAACGTCTATCTCCCGATTTGGGTCATAATATAAGCGTTTTTCTATTTCGATTATAAGCAGGATTGTATACTACTTACAATGCCAACACAATAACATTTATTTATTTATTTAGATTTTGCTCACACCTTTTTCCGTAGTAGCTCAAGGTGAGTTACATTCAGGTACACTGGATATTTCTCTGGCCCAGGAGGGCTCATGATCTAAGTTTGTACCTGAGGCAATGGAGGGTTAAGTGACTTGCCCAAGGTCACAAGGAGCAGCAGTGGGATTTGAACTGGCTACCTCTGGATTGAAAGAGTGGTGCTGTAACCACTAGGCCACTCCTCCACTGGAAATATTCCATCTAGAATCTCAAATAGTAGCAACAGAATCTCAAATAGTAGTAACATTCCATGTAGAATCTCAAATATTTATTTATTTAGATTTTGCTCACACCTTTTTCAGTAGTAGATCAAGGTGAGTTACCTGAGGCAAAGGAGGGTTAAGTGACTTGCCCAAGATCACAAGGAGTGGCAGTGGGATTTGAACTGGCCACCTCTGGATTGCAAGATCGGTGCTCTAACCATTAGGCCAGTCCTGGAAAGGCAATTAATTCTGAAATTTAAAAATATATATCTGGGTTTGGTCCTTCAGGCAGTGGAAATACAATTGTTTTGTCCAGGCAGTTGGTGCTGACCCTGTTTAACATCTTTCTGGCCACTCTTGAGTTTCCACAACCTTATCCCAGAGGCACGGCTAACCGAGCTGGTTTCCGGGACATCTGCAATGAATATTAGGGGTGGGCATTTTGTGCACTATTAGTTTGATTAATTTTTTAAAATTCTTTACTAGGATTACATTTTTTAAGCCTGATCAAAATGTTTAACTCCTCTGTATTGTCCAACATTGGTTTCTCTCCTCTTGCCTATCCTATTTCACCTTAACGTAGCTGTTCTGCTCTCTCTCCTGATAGGCTCTGTCTACTCAGGAGGTTAGCATGCAGTTAACCAGATTACGGAACATCACTGTGAAGACTTAGAACTCTTGAACCAAAATCTTCTTTAATGCAATTCAAACAAAGGGAAATAACTTACAGTTAGATGTGCTGGGCAAGAGTCTCTTCCTTGCAGACTGGGAGTCTGTTCTCACCAACTTACCCTGTATACCAGGGGAGCTAGGAGTAAATGCTGTGAATACTTTTAAAATGGCTGAAGAGTAGATATTGTCAATACTTTTAAATTGGTAAAAACTTGGTCATTTACAGTAGCTTGAAAGGGGAGTATGCAACAGGTACAGCAAAGTCAGCTTACAGTTCTTAGAAAGCACAATGTCAACTCCAAAATGGGAAGAGAAGGGGTGGGCTCCAACCCACATACACAGGGACAAGGCCAGCCAATAGGAAAAGTTCAGCAAGGCCTAGGGCAGTAGTTTCCAAACCTGGTCCTGGAGGTACCCCAGCCAGTCAGGTTTTCAGTATTTCCACAATGAATATTCATGAGATATATTTGCATGCAGTAGAGGCAGTGCATGCAATTTTCTCTCATGAATATTCATTGTGAGTATTCTGAACACCTGACTGGCTGGGGTGCCTCCAGGACCAGGTTTGGGAACCACTGGCCTAGGGAACAGGGACAGGTGCTCAGGAAGAACCTATTACAAGAGAACCACAATTACATCACTTTGTAGTCCTATCCCGCTTAAAGAGCACAGGACGCATATAAACAACAAGCACCCTGCCTCCATGAATATGGGAGCAGAACAGTAGTAGAGGGAAGGCATTGGTGTGAGTTGCAAGCAGCAGCAGGAGAGGAGAGAAATGGGTGTCTGTGTATCAGGGGTAACAGGTTTAGCAGAAGGGGAGACACTTGGGTGTATTTGTAGGGGAAGGATGCAGCAAGAGAGGAGAAGGTGTAGGTACCTGTAGGGGGGAGGGGGAGCAATGTGCTGTGGGAAGTGTGTGTATGCCATTTTTCATTATATTCAGCAGGTTTAAAAAATTTTTCCATACAGTCTGTGCAGTAGAAGTTTACTAGTACCAAGCCATCCAGCCAAGAGGTGCAAATAATTGAATGATTAAAAGCTTTAATACCACGATTAATGTTGATTAAAACTTTTAATCGCTGCCCACCCCTAATGAATATGCATAAGGTAGATCAGAATGTCCAGGGGCATGCAAAGTTATCTTATGCATATTCATTACAGTTCCGCTGGAAACCAGACCTGGTTAGATGTGCCTCCAGGACAGAGGTGGGGAAGCACTAGTTCAGTATGAGTCCCTTTGGGCTTCCTCAGCAGTTAACGTCCTTCCTTGTCTGGTTATTTCACCTGCACTGATCTATTTCAAGAAAAGTGATGAGCCAAGCCAAAGTGAAGAAAATGTTAGAAGATGTAAAGAAACAGTGAGTGAAATGGTTACTTTTATAATGCCACTTATATTCTTAGTAAAGCGCTGTCACGTTCCCCACTCTACATATACAAGTTTGCACTGATTACCTGCTGTCTACTTTACCAGCAAAGTGCAGGGTTTGGCTTCCTGCCCATATCGCTCATTCCACTTCTAGAAACCTTGTCTTTAAACTCCAAAATGAATCAGGAGGTCCCTGAGCATAACCTGAAAATTAACACCAATGTGCATTACAGCTGTATTGTTCTTGCAGTAATGACTCCTTCCTCGCATGCTTGAGTGGAGCTACTCCCAGACTTGGTTAAAAGGCAATGAGAGACACGGCTTTAACAGGCCTTACCTTCATAGAAAACAAGCCCATCATTCCTGCAGCAAGAATACTAATGTGATGAGACATTTTGCCCTTGATAGATAGTCTCTACCAGTGTATTTTTTTCTAACGAAAAAATTGCTGGAACTCAAATGCCAGGCCACTCTTCAGGGGTTGTGTGATCACTGAGGGACCCACCCCACAATAGCTAGGCCCCCTGCAACCAGTCACAGAATCTATGACAAAGCAGAATTGGTGTGTAGAGGTGGAGCTCTTTCATTAAAACTTGGGGATCATGGGTCAATTTTAACAGACAATGGAAAAGGTGCCGGTACTCAGTACCCCCTCAAAAAAAGCCCTGCTAAAGAGTGACAAGATTTCATGCAGAATTTCAAAGAGTAGCAACATTCCATGTAGAACCCCAAAGAATAGCAAGATTCTGGAATCCTAAAGAGCGACAAGATTCCGGAACCCTAAAGAGTGACAAGATTCCATGCAGAATCTCAAAAGAGTAGCAACATTCCAGGTAGAACCCCGAAGAATAGCAAGATTCTGGAATCCTAAAGAGCAGTGTGGTTTTTCTAGCGAAAAAAGGTGCCGGTACTCAAATGCCAGGCCACCCTTCAGGGGTGGGGTGATCACTGAGGGACCCACCCCACAATAGCCAGGCCCCCTGCAACCAGTCACAGAATCTATGACAAGGCAGAATTGGTGTGTAGAGCCTGAGCTCTTTCATTAAAACTTGGGGTCCATGGGTCAATTTTAACAGACAATGGAAAAGGTGCCGGTACTCAGTACCCCCAAGTACCCCCTGAAAAAAGGCCCTGGTGCTCTACAACCTTTTTGCTTCTGTTGTTACCTAACACGTATGTCTTTAATAATAAAAAGAGTTGCTCTTGATTCATAAGGGCTGAATTAGAAAAGTTATTAGATAGTAATAACATAGACAATGGAAGATAAAGATCAAAAGAGCCCATCTAGTCTTCCCAGTTGAGATTTGGCACCTTTTGGCAAAGGTGCATATTAATTCCCAAATGCAACCAACACGAACCTCCTCCTTGCACAGGGCAGGATGAAACATTAGGTAAACTAGGCATGTGCCTAGGGCCCAAATGATTAGGAAGGGCTAATTCAATGGCTCCCAAGGTAGATTGTTGCCCTGGTATTTATTTTATTGCATTTGTATACCACATTTTCCCACCTATTTGCAGGCTCAATGTGGCTTACAGAGTTTTGTTATGACATAGTCATTCCAGGATGTCAGATACAATTCGTAATGTACAAAGATTAAGAAAGGGTAGCGAGAAGGAGGGTATTAGGCAGGATAGTATAGAAGGTGGACTTCAATAGCTGGGTGAGCTGGTAGGTAGTTTTGTAAGGTTATGGGTTCTCGTTGTAGGCCTTGTTGAAGAGATGTGTCTTCAAAGATTTGCAAAAGTTAGTTATTTCGTCAATAGTTTTCAGGGCTGTAGGTAAGTCAGCTGTGTTAGAAAGAAGTGTGCTAGGAGACCCAAAGCCACCATTACCCACAGTGGCTTGTCTGTTCTTCCCACTCCCTCTAGTCAGAGGATGAGTGGGCAAGTAAAGCTTCTTATCTGCTGCGTCATCCTCTGCTGTCAGAATCACACAGGGCCCCTTTCTGAGAGATTTATGTTTTAACATTTTTTTTTGTTATTGAGGAACCAGCAAAGTGAACAACTTCCACAATCTCTGTATGATTCGACAACAATGAATAACATATAAAACAATACTAAGTAAACAATGGAATTCCATCCTCAAAGTTTTATCACATTTTCTCCCACCCACATTGCGCCAATTGTATTTCAAATGTTTGTAATTGAAAACAGTTACAAATACGTACCTTTCTGAGAGATTTCAAATGTACAGTGAGGGACCCAATGAGCTTGTTTCCCTAGGGCCCACCAAAGAGTTTATTATTCACTTATCATTTATTTAATCTTAATATACTGCGTTATTAGCAGAGTAAGTCAAATCGGAATACAATACATAAAATAAAATAAAAAATCCAGATAAAATAGCAAAAAAAAACTCTATAAAATAGGAAAGAATACAAACATACAAAACGGACATTGAAGTCGTCCTTTTAGATTCTGAGCAGAAGCCCCAGGCTCACCCAGTTAGTAGCAGATGTCATCCAGTGGAAATAATCCAATGGGATTGTTTATCCTTTCCAACCCTTGTGTGAAAAGGCAATTTAGAAAAAGTGCGTCTTAAGGGCTGACCTAACTTGTCTATTTGAGCATTCTGCACATAGTGAGTGAGGTAAGAACATAAGTACTGCCATACTGGGAGAGCCCAGCATCCTGTTTCCAACAGTGGCCAATCCAAGGTACAAGTACCTGGCAAGATCCCAAAATAGTACATTTTATGCTGCTTATCCAAGAAATAAGCAGTGGATTTTCTCCAAATCCACTTTAATAATGGCTTATGGACTTTTCTTTTAGGAAGCTATCCAAACCTTTTTTAAACCCCACTAAGCTAACTGCTTTTACCACGTTCTCTGGCAACGAATTCCAGAGTTTAATTACACGTTGAGTGAAGAAATATTTTCTCCAATTCATTTTAAATTTACTACTTTTTAGCTTCATTGTTTGCCCCCCTAGTTCTACCTGTTCCACTCCACTCATTATTTTATAGACCTCTATCATATCTCCCCTCAGCCATCTTTTCTCCAAGCTGAAGAGCCCTAGACACTTTAGCTTTTCCTCATAGGGAAGTCATCCCATCCCCTTTATCATTTTCATCACTGTTCTCTGTACCCTTTCTAATTCCACCATATCTTTTTTGAGATGCAGTGATCAGAATTGCACAAAATATTTGAGGTGCAGTCACACCATGAAGCGATACAAAGGCATTATAACATCCTCCCTTTTGTTATCCATTCCTTTTCTAATAATTTTATTTATTTATTTATTAGGATTTATTTACCAGTTTTTGAAGGAATTCACTCAAGGCGGTGTACAGTAAGAATAGATCAAACATGAGCAGTAGGCAATTAGAGCAGTAAAAATATTTGAACAATACAAAGTATGGCATGGTATACTACTTGCAATGACAACACAATATGTACTAGAACATTATAATTGGTAGTGAATGGTAAGGCAAAGTTGTAACATATAGATGAATAAGAAAGTAGGAAGAATTAGAAAGTAAGGTGATTGATTTGAAGAAAGTTGCACGTGAGGTCAGAGAGATGGTTAAATATTATCTCAGCTAGGGTAGGAGTGGAAAAACATGGTCCCGCTGCAGTATGTGCAGCCTGAGTCAATCCTTGTGTGTGTGAGTGAGACTAACAGTTACTTCTTCCATTAAAGGCTTGGTTGAAGAGCCAAGCTTTCACCTGCTTCCTGAAGTAGACTTAGTCTTGTGTTAAGCGGAGCCTTTCAGGCAATGCATTTCAGAGTGTGGGGGCTACTCCGGAGAAGGCTCGCTTGCGGGTATCACATCATGTAATATCTTTTGGAGAGGGTGTAGTTAATGAAAGTCCTTGGGAGGACCTTAGTGTCCTTGGCGGTGTGTGGAGGATCATCCTATTCTTCAGATACTTGGGGCCATTTCCTTTCAGGGACTTGAAGATCAGACATAGAGTTTTAAATTTAGCCCTGTATTGTACTGGTAGCCAATGAAGTTTTTGCAAAAATGGTTTGATGTGGTCACGTCACTTGCAACCTTCTATGAGTCTTGCTGCTGCATTCTGAATCACCTGGAGCTGGTGCAGGCCCTTCGTAATCAGACCATTGTATAGTGCATACCTAACATTCTATTTGCTTTCTTAGCTGCTGCCGTACACTGAGCAGAGGGTTTCAACATATCATCAACAATGACACCTAGATCCTTTTCTTGGTCAGTGACTCCTAAAGTGGAGCTTTGCATTATGTAACTATAGCTCGGGTTCCTCTTTCCCACATGCATCACTTTGCACTCGCTAACATTAAACGTCTTTTTTCCATTTGGATACCCAGTCTCCCAAGGTCCTCTTGTAAGTTTTCACAATCCTCTTGTGATTTAACAATAACTTTGTGTCCTTAGCAAATTTGATTACCTCACTAGTTACTCCCATCTCCAGATCATTTATAAATATGTTAAAAAGCAGCGGTCCCAACACAAGACCCCTGGGGAACCCCACTATCTTCCCTTCTCCATTGAGAATACTGACCACTTAACACTACTGTCTGTTTTTTATCTTTTAACCAGTTTAAATCCACAATTGACTACTACCTCCTATTCCATGACTCTCCAATTTCCTTTGGAGTCTTTCAGGAGGTACTTTGTCAAATTTTTTTGAAAATCCAGATACACAATATTGACCAGCTCACCTTTATCTACTTGTTTGTTCACCCCTTCAAAGAAATGTAATAGTTTGGTGAGGCAAGATTTCCCTTCACTATACCCATGTTGGCTTTGTCTCATTAATCCATGGTAATTGAATCTCCACAACAGCTCCTCTCCCAACTGGAGAATCCGAGGGTTCTCTACTACTCGGGGACTCTATTGCCATCACACCTTCTGGAACAGCCATCTGAATAAGTGTCTCTCCTGAAGCCGAGGCCAACACACCAGGGCCCGCTCACTCCAGACTCCCAAACAGATTCTGCAGAGCCAGCAGCAGTGGTGGAGAATTCGGGCTCAATGACGCATCACTGGCCAGATGCAGAAAGTTTCTTTTAAGTTACTTAGGTATGTTAAGAAAGATTTTTTTTATTTGAACAATCTAAATGGATCTTGTAGACAATCATATTGTCTTTTTTAGATTATTGTAATTGTTTTGAGCATTCATTTACTCTCTTGCAAAATAAAGGGGCACTTTCCTCATGACTGAGCTTCATTGGCTGCATTGTTCAAGCACATTGCTTTTTTTTTTTTTTAAACTTGTAATATGACTTTCATAATAATTTATGGCTCTCCTTCTTTCTTTAAAAAGATGTCCTTCAACAAAGAATTATTACTTCCTTTTCCTTCTGTATCTAAAGTTAGATATAAGAGGTAGCTTCTTGCTTCTTTCTTATGTCAGGCTGGTAAATGCTGGAATTTACTACCTGATGATATTAGGTCTGAAACATCTTACCTTAAATTTAGGAAGCTATTGTAGACTTTTTAATTTAAGAATTTGTGGTTGGTTAAGGTGTTTTTCTTATATTTTATTGTATGCTGCAAAAATGGTTCTCTCTAGATATGTCTAGACTCTTGTAATCTGCACTAAACCAATTTGATACATTGTGGAAGATAAGAACCTATATTGCACTGTGTTGTCAAGCAGGTGAAGTTTGAATTTCTGCCTGTCTTGATCAGGCCTCCTATGGTTTCGAGACACCGATGATTCACAGTGCCTTGGTGATGCTTCCTCCCCTAGTGCACTGGAAATAAACACTGGTGTAGGCGTGCAGCCTACCTCAACTCCAATCCTTCTCCTGGCCTCACTTTCGAGACATCTTTTTCAGGCAGGGCATGGGACTCAAGCAGGGGCATACGTACCATAGAGCAAGCCTGGAAAAAAAGCCCAGGGATGCTCAGTAATAGGGGCTGCCTACTGTTGGATCCTCAACCCCCCACTTTGAGTTCAGCATCGCCCCCTTCCTCTGCTCCCTATGTGCCTGGCATCACTCAAGGCCCCCCCCCCACCCCCTATAGTCCTCCAACTGTTTAGCAAGTGACTGGCAGAGGCAGCACAGAAAAAAGGCTCTCTCCAGCAGTCCCATCAAGGCTTTTCCTCTGTCATGTCCTGCCCTGATGGGGTTCACCTGAGGCAGTCTGTTTTCAGTGCTGCCTTTGCTGGCCACCCACCACACATTTGGAAGACCATTGGGGGGGGGGGAGATTATGGAAAGATGACAGGCCTGTGGTGAGTGAGGAAGAGATGCTAGATCCTATGGAAGGAGGAAGAAGAGGGGAAAAGTGAGATATCTGGAGCAAGGGGGAGAGCCTGGACCTGGAAAAAAGAGAGAGAGAGAGAGACATTTGGAGCAAAGAGGGGGAGAGATGCTGGATCGGGGGGGGGGGGGGGGGGCAGAAGGAAAAGAGCTTGAACCAAGGGGAGAGAGGAGGAAAGATGTTGGGCCAACAGAGGGAGGGGGTCAGGTGGGGGCGGAGGAAGGGAAGAAACTGGACATGAGGAGGGAGGAGGGAGAGGGATACAGAGGGGCAATGCTGAACACAGGGGGGGATAGGGACACAAGGGTGATGCTGAACAGTATAAGATAAGGACACAGGAGAGATGCTGAATATAGGGGAGGATAGGGCCACTGAGAGAGGAAAGATGCTGAACATGGGAGGAGGATAAAGACAGAGACACTGAAGGGAGATGCTGGACAGGATACAGAGAAAAGGTAAATGGTGGATGAGGAGAGAAGAGACAGAAAAGCAGAAAAGCGATACTGGGACAAAAACTACTACTACTACTACTTAGCATTTCTATAGCGCTGCCAGGGTTACGCAGCGCTGTACAAGTTTAAACACGGGGAGGGACAGTCCCTGCTCAAGACAGCTTACAATCTAACGGTAACAGACTACGTAGTCAGTGTAGGTAACAGGAATGGGGAAGGTGGTTAGGCGCCAAAAGCAAGGGAGAAGAGATGGGCCTTGAGTAAGGACTTGAAGATGGGCAGGGAGGGTGCATGGCGTAAGGGCTCAGGAAGTCTGTTCCAGGCATAAGGTGCTGCGAGGCAGAAGGGGCGGAGAGTCTGGAGTTAGCGGTGGTGGAGAAGGGTACAGATAGGAGTGATTTGTCCTGAGAGCGGAGGTTACGGGTGGGAACATACGGGGAGAGGAGGGTAGAGAGGTAATGGGGGGCAGCAGATTGAGTGCTCAGACAATGCTCAGACAACAAAAGTAGAAAAAGCATTTTTTTCTGAATTCATTAAGGGGTCCCTTTACCAAGCTGTGGAAAAAAAAAAAAAAAAGAGTACAGAAAGCAAAACTAGAGATCCCAGAATGGCAACTATCACAAATTTCCACATGTACCTGGAAGGTCTCTTGGATACATTTTACAAGCTTGATACCTCCGTTTAGATGCTGTTTTCCAGCTTGGCACCTGTAGCCATTTTAAATTTTTCCCAAGGCAGGAGCTTTCCACCTACCAGCCTGTCAGCATAAAATCTAGATTTGACAGATGGCATTTAACCAGTCTGTGCCAATTGGTTTGCAGGTCCAGCTGTTAGCAGGTTTTCCTACAACTGTGCATGTGTCTTGGTGAAAATAATCAAAGCCAGAAAACACACCTCCACAAAACAAATCATGCAACAGACCTCATCAGGAGTCTACCACTTTAACCTTGATGAAGTTTTCACTGGAAATACCAATAAAGGGCATTCAAAGTGTACTTCCACTGTCTATATAACACCTATTTATGCCAATTCTACAAAAAAAAAAAAAAGATGTTAACTTTTCTTTATAGAATACTAATGCAAGTGGCAGAAAACAATCTTGCACTTAACAATAATTTACGACAACCCTAGACCTGGTGTAAATGCTCAGCTCTAGATATTAGCCAGAATCCCCCGGATTCTATAAATGGCAACTAAAGTTGCACATGCCAAGAAGCTCCAATGGAAACTCCAATTTATTCACAAAAATTGCACATAGAAAACCTGATACGGCTTTCGGCTGCGATGGTAGTGCACGGCCGTTTAAGAAGGAAGTCTCAATGCAGTTTCTGCATTCAATTCAAACTTCTCTTACTGACCTATAAGTGCATTCACTCTACCGCTCCCCAGTACCTCTCCACTCTTGTCTCTCCCTACACACCCCCCTCGGGTACTCTGTTCTGTGGATAAATCTCTCTTGCCTGTCCCCTTCTCCTCTACTGCTAATTCCAGACTCCGTTCCTTTAATCTCGCTGCACCTCACGCCTAGAATAGACTTCCCGAGCCTATACGTCTAGCCCCGTCTTTGGCCGTTTTCAAATCCAGGCTGAAAGCCCACCTCTTTAACGCTGCTTTTAACTCCTAACCACTACCTACTTGCCCTGTACCCTTTTATCCCCACCTCTTTAATTCCCTTACCTCTTAGTTGTTCCGTCTGTTTGTCTGTCCTATTTAGATTGTGATCTCTTTGAGCAGGGACTGTCTTTTCATGTATGGTGTACAGCGCTGCGTACGCCTTGTAGCGCTATAGAAGTGATAAGCAGTAGTAATGTAGAAGCCTGCCCTTGCAGATCAGCAACGCGACCGCGCAGGCTTCTGTTTCTGTGGGTCTGACGTCCTGCACATACGTTGCTGATCTGCAAGGGCAGGCTTCTAGATAGAATGTTGCTAGTGGAAGAGTAGCCTAGTGGTTAGTGCAGTGGAACATGGGATGTTGCTACTATTGGAGATTCTGTTGCTACTATTTGAGATTCTACACGGAATGTTGCTATTCCACTAGCAACATTCCATATTTAGATTGTGAACTCTTTGAGCAGGGACTGTCTTTTCATGTATGGTGTACAGCGCTGCGTATGCCTTGTAGCGCTATAGAAGTGATAAGCAGTAGTAGTGGTAGTTTTTGCATGTTGGATTCTGGCTTTTTTGATATCTCTACTGAACATTACAAACCCCTGATGCAGGCGACTACAAGCAGAAACACAGACGTGTACAAGTTTTTGAATACGTTGGAGTTTCCATTGGGGCTTCCTATGCTGTCTCATCTCTTCGTTTGATGGTCATCACTGTTGCTTTGTCTGTTTGTTTTTTGCAAAGACTTTCCTCCTACTGGCCATCACGAGCTGAATTAGATCCGGATATTCAGTGCTGGCCAAATCCAGGTCTTCAGCAGCTCCTGAACTTCATTCGGGCAAATGAGGACCATGGTACGTGCAGTCTTACTTGTCCGGATGGTTATGCAGTACCGGGAGCTGGATAACTCCTGGCTCCACCTTTGCTCCGCTCCCAGACTACCCCAGTGCTAATGCAAGGGTGTTGTGTGATCTATGCTGAGTCGGTAGGCCCTCTCCAGTTAAGTGCTGCTAAATATCAGCACCAGAGCTGATGAGAGTGATTTCACAAGCCCTCCAGACTCAGTTCGATCATACTGAATCTCTATTACTTTCTCACTGTGAGCTTTAGGCCGTTTACTAAGGTACGCTAGCATTCTTAGCGCACGCTAACGCTAGAGACACCCATAGGAATATACGGGTGTTACATGGGTGGCTCTAGCATTAGCACGTGCTAAAAACGCTTGTGTGCCTAAAGCGCGGCTTAAGGAACGGGTTCCTTAATGTTCTACAAAGGAAGTTCAGCAAAAAAAAAAAAAAAGAAACAAATAAAATAAAGCTACAATGAATAAACACAAATCTAGTGCACTGCAGTGCTAAGTGGAAGGGTCTTTAAATATAACGAAAATGCAAACAATGAAACATTTAACGGTACAACTGAACAATATGTGACAAAGGCAATGAACAGATCTTCACCCCCCCCCCCCCCCACCTCACTCCCTTGTTTGCTTCTGTATTTTAACCAAGTAACGAAAGTTCATAGCAAGGCTGAATCATGGACGTTCAGATCCCAAGGTAAAAGGTATAAATGGGAACAATCCAGTCGTCGGCAAGGGAATAGCTGCAGCTATAGGCAATGTTTATTGTCTTAATCTTTTCCATGAGCTACAGAAAACAGAGACGGTCACGATGGCTAAAATAAGAAGCAGTGAGCTGAACCACATCCGAGAACTCTGGGGATAAAACACCACTTAGAAGTTGCTGAAAATAATTTTAATCATGGGAGCAAGGCTTAAAGTAGACCTTTTACTTCACTCCTTTCTAAGATCCAAAGTAAATTCATGAATTTGATGTTGCCTGCCTACTCCCATCAATAAACCAGCCTATAGCATTCTTTTCCTTTGCGCTTTGCAGTCTCCACCTGCTGATGGCGAGAATTCAGTCTGTTTGCTGGTTGCAGAGCTGGTTTCCCAAGACACAGGAAAATACATTCACGTCAGGGCTTCCATGCGCAGGACCTTGAGGGACTCGGAAATCTGAGAGCTGGTATCAATATGCCCATACATCCCAACCAGAAAAGCTCGGTGCAGCAAGACTGCTGCATGTTCTGCAAGGACACAAAGGTGGCAGGTAAGTCCCAAGTAATTCAACCAAAGGATACAGCTAAAGTTTCTGAAGTCACAAAGAGACTTTTTTTTTGTTACCTTCTTCTTGACAACTGATGACCTCAGGCAGCTAACAGAGATTAAAAACATAAGCCTGAGCTACAAAACAGATTTCCTGACATGCAAAGGAGTTCAGCAAGTATAGGGCACCTCAAGCAAAGCCGGATTCATACTACAGCCCACCATTATCAAGGTACGAAAGCAGTAAGGTCTAGAAATCCTTTTTATTTTCATTCTAACAAGCAGTCAACACACTCAAAATAATGCAGTTATTCAGAACGTATACTGTTTATGAATCAATCAATTCAAACAGGCTCTTTTGCTGTAATGTGAGACTCAGCCCCATCCAAGTACACCTAGAAGGGCACCCCGATGTGGCTCTGTCATGATGAAGAAGAAGCCGAATTTACCTTGGCAGAGTAGTGTGTATTCAGGCAGGTTCCGTAGGGCTGTTTGCACTACCTCAAAATCTCGACTGCCGAGGCAGTACATGAAGGTGGGCAGGAAGTCGGTGGCAATGCTGGGGGAGGAAAATATATAGTATCACCATCTAGCAGAAGTCAGAATGACTGTAACTTAATTGCTGTTTACAAAGGACAGCATTCATCTGAAGCATCTCAGATCCTGTTAACATAAAGCACCTGGCACCAAAGGAAAGGGATTTATATGGCCAATCACAGTGCACAGAAAACTTCACAGAACCGAACTCTCAGATCGGAGATGGGGTCAGTTTTACGCCACCTGATTCAAATTCTCATTCCATAGCAGTGCCGAGGGAGGTTTAGAAAGAGCAGCGATTGTGATCATGTCTAATTTTTCGCTCCAGGTTTTTCTCCCCATATGTTAGGAAAGGAATAGAGAACAAAACTGAGAAGAGTATAATGACTTTTTTATTGCTCCATAGTGTGACCGCACCTTGAATACTGTGTGTAATTTTGGTTACTGCATCTCAAAACATTAGGATAAGTAAAGCTACAGAGAAGAGAGTGATGAAAATGATAAAGGGGAAGGGACAACTTCCCTAGGAGGAAAGGCTAAAGAAGCTAGGGCCCTTCAGCTTGGAAAAAAAGACGGCTGAGAGGGATATGAGAGAGATCTATAAAATATTGAGTGGAGTCAACAGGGAGATGTTAATAGCTTGCTTACTCTTTCCAAAAATACAAGGACTTGGGGGCACACTATGAAGCTGCTAACTAGTAAATTTAAAACAAATATGAGAAAATATGTCTTCATTCAGCGTGTAATTAGACTCTGGAATTCATTGTCAGAGAAATGTTGTAAAAGCAGTTAGCTTAACAGGGTTTTAAAAAGGTTTAGACACATTCCTAAAAGAGAAGTATGTGGGAAAGTTTCACTATTTATTTCTGTGATAAACTGCATGAAATGTTTTACTCTTTTGGGATCTTGCCAGATACTTGTGACCTGGATTGGCCACTGCTGGAAACAGGATACTGGGCTTGAAGGACCTTCAGTCTGTCCCAGTATACAATACTCATGTTCTAACCCTTTTCCTGATACAGGTCAGCGACAACCAGATTAGCTCCTAATGCAAACTAACCCTGAAACTGGCTGGCACAAATCCTTGTAGAGTGATGGCTACGATGTCCTCCCTCTCTCATTATGTAATCATTGCTTTTGGGTTTACTTTATGTTTGTACACCTAACTCTATCCTGATCTTCTCTGATCTAGAACGCAAAGCATGCACTAAATCATAAGCAAATGCCTATCTCTTGGCAGCTAAAATGTTAGGCAAAAATGAATACCTTTTGTTCGCTTCTAGTACACATCCCTGGAGATGAAGGAATGGATGTTAAGTGTGTGTGCATGTTTTTTGTTTATTAAAGAACGAGGGACACTGCTGTTCTTAACATGTCGAGCGACCACTTTATAAAGTGGACGGAACTCTTTTTTTTTTTTTAATTTCATAAGGAAGAAGTTTGGTTGCTGCACACAGCATTCATTTTATATCAGAGTACATTTGACCCCTGATGAAGGAGCTGTGCACCGAAACACGGCCCGTGTCGGGTCAATATTGGAAGACTGGCTTTTATAATTAAAGGAACTGTGTCCCGCTTTTGGTTGTATTTTGGACCATGTATGTCTCAGGACAAGCTATGGAAAAGCAGGCAGGTGATTAATAATAGAGAATCAACTGTAAAAGACAGGACATGAGAAAGCCAAGGTCAAACACTTGAGATTCCAGGCCACCTCTGTCCTTTCCTCACCTGGGATTGTTCTGAATTGAACGCAGGGCGAGACTGAAGGCCAGATTTCGACAAGACTCTTCTGAAGAGTTCATCAACTTCTGAAGGTCAGTCTGTAAGGCAGAGACAGCAGAACACAAAAAAACAATCAGAACTGCCTAGTACATAAATACAGCACTACACTCACTAATCCATCTGCTCTTACAGCCTTTATGCAAATTAATGAATGTCTATCTCCTCCTTGTGCAATACCATATTACACAGGAAATAATTCCATAAGCTTTTCATTCGCAACCTACCCTACCTGCCTTTTACACCGGGGACCACCCTCACATTTCTCAGCTCCTTTCTCAAGAAAATTGAAAGCATCCTCTTTTTCTAGTTTTAATCCTTATTTACACAAATCTCTTCCTATAAACAGGTCACTTCAGTAAGCCAATCTCTGTTCACAGTAACATAGTAGATGTTGACAGCTAAAGACCTGTATGGTTCATCCAGTCTGCCCAACAAGATAAATTCATAGTATAAGGTATGATACGTATACTTAATCATGATTTGTCCTTGTTATTTTCGGGGCATAGACCGTAGAAGCCTGTCCGGTACTGACCTTGTTCTTCAGGTACTGAAGCTCAATCTGTTCAGCCACAATCAAGGCACAGACCGTAGAAGTCTGCCCAGCCCTGGCTTTGCTTCCCAATTACTAGTGTTGCCACCTGATCACCAATAAGCTTGTTTGGTTCCGCGTCTTCTATACAGGATTCCTTTGTGTTTACCCCACGTATTTTTGAATTCCGTGACCAATTTCATCGCCACAACTTCCAGCAGGAGGGTAATTCCAGGTATCTACCACCCTCGCTGTGAAAAAGTACTTCCTGATACCGAACGCAGCTATTTGAAAATTCGACCGCTCGCTTAATATATGGCTTGGGAAAACATAGCGAAGTTAGCCCTTTATTGCAGGAACTACATTGATTAAGAATGGAGGCACGTATCAAATTTAAATTTGCATGCTTAGTTCATAAAAGTGTTTATGGGGAAACCTGGTCAATGATGGGTTAGCTATTACCACCTTTGGGTACCAAAGGACAGTTGAGGAGTTCCAAAAATCTAACATTAGATATACCAATAGTAAAGAACTTGAAGCTGAAGACAGGGCCTTGGAAAGAGAAGGAACGTTCCCAGACTAAGATCTGGAATTCAATCCCAGTTTCTCTATGGACTACAGCAAACTACACTTTCTTTCGTAAAGCTTTAAAATCACATTTATTTTGATTCACTGTAAACTTCATAATTCTGAAATTGTAATTCATGTCTTAATAAGATATATTCTTGGTTGTAAACCTCTTTGAAATGATGGTTACAAGCGGTATAGAAGTGTCTATATAGAATAGAATTCCTGAGTCAGCCCCCCTGCAACCTCAATTCATGTCCTCGAGTTCTGCCACCTTCCCGTTTCTGGAAAAGGTTTGCTTGTAGATTTATACCGTTGAAATATTTCAACGTCCGTATCATATCACCCGTCTCTCCTTTCCTCCAGGGTATACATATTCAGTTCCTTAAATCTCTCCTCATACATCTTGTGATGCAAAGCCCGTATCACTTCGTCACCTTTCACTGAACCGCTTCAAGTCTTTTTATGTCCTTTAGCAAGATACGGCATCCAAAGCTGAACACAATACTCCAAGTGGGGCCTTACCAACGCCTTGTACAGGGGGCAGCAACACCTTCTTCTGCAGATTATACTCCTCTCTATCCACCCCAGCATCCTTCTAACTGTGGCCACCGCCTTGTCACATTGTTTTGTCACCTTGAGGTCCTCGGACACCATCACCCCAAGGTCCCTCTCCTGAGGCTGTGCTTATCAAATTCTCTCCTCTTGCCTGGTACATCTCCTTTGGATTTTTGCACCCAAGTACATCTCTCTGCGCTTCTTGGCATTAAAGTTTAACTTTAGCAAACTATAACAGAAACCCTGATTAGAACTTTAAAGTATTAGAAATATTCTCATTTACTCATATTGTATAAATAATTACTTTTTGTAAAAAGCTCAATAAAATTGTATAAATATTTATTTGTTGTGCTCAGTTTTTTTGGTGTATTGCTGTGGACTAAAAGTCCAAGCTTTGCAGGGACACCACATTTACATTATAGCACATCCTACCTCCATCCTGATCACAATATTTAATTAATGGACAATATCCAGAAAATGATGTTAAAAATCTAATGTTCAATAAAAATATTGAATAACAGCTACGTAGCTTAGGTAGAGATTGTGCAGAACCAAAGATCTTCTTCCTGCAAAGTTCTTGTCCACTGCAATACTTTTTTCAAAAATATCACTCCGTGCAAGACATAAGATCAAAAGAATCACTGTTCATAGAACTAAAATCTATGAACAGTGATTCTTTTGATCTTATGTCCATATTAACATTACTTTCCTTTTTACAGTCACTGACTTTCTGGATTTCCTTGCTTCATATGTTATATATTTCAGAATGGTGTGGCCCTAGAGTTATGGTAATAAACACAAAAACCAAACTAAGCACATAAAAAATCTCTAAAGAATACAGGTAAAGTAAAACAAAACACATAAACATGCAATGAATGAATGCCACCACTGAGAATAACAGATAACATATGAAGCACAAAAAAACAATATATTAAAAACTAGATTGTAAGCTCTTTGACAGGGACTGTCCCTCTATGTTAAATTGTACAGCGCTGCGTAACCCTAGTAGCGCTTTAGAAATGTTAAGTAGTAGTAGTAACTAACAGGCAGCAACACACCCAGAAGTACTCAGCAATCACATATAGATGGCAGTACCCAGACAAAGCAGAATCTGACCAGAGTTCTACGTATGACCCAAACTGGCCACTGTCCGAGACAGGATGCTGTGGAGCTTGATGGATCTTGATCTGATCCAACATGACACATCCAGTGTTTTTAGGCAACCTGATCCGGGATACTCACAGGGAAAAAAGCAAGAATTTCAGGTCTGCGCTTGGACATCTCATCAATGTCACTCAAAATTTCCAGGATATCTAAGGGGAAACCAAAAAAGAAAACAATAAATTGGAATCCATTAGCTGGCAGGTTATGGTTTGAATTTTGAGTGGACTGTAGTGGTCTGGGGTGGCCCCATTAGATTCTTAGAATGAATAAAGATGAGAGAAATTCTGTCCCGAGGTTACATATCTCATTTCTACTAGACGTGTAGGCCAAACAATCACAATTCCTACATCTCACTCATCAACCATATTGATCAACTTGCTTATGAGACAGAAAGCAACTGTATATCAAAGGTACCCAACCAGAGAGAAAAAAATAAAGCAAGTTCCTGACTGAATCATGTTGGAGATGTGGTTACTGTGCTCCCATGATTTTCTGGTATAATCTGTGATAACTGTTCAACAAATCCCACCTGCTGGTAAATACTGAGATTACAGGTGGGATTCCAGATTGCTATTAAAGAATCTAATTTCTTTTTGAGTGCTGGGTCTCCTAAACAGCTCAGTCTTACCTTCCACAGTTTGGCCCCTAGAAATCCTCTTCAGGTAAGGAGCCATATCTGCTGCTGTCAGAGGAGAGAACAGGGACATGCTGACGAGTGGAAAGGAGCTTCCTGCTGCTGCGTCGTCTGTGAAAATGGACAAAGATCACACACAGCTCCTAGAATGCTTAGAAAGTAGAGGTTATAGGGTTAAACTACAGCCTACCAACCTCCCACTCCTCCCCAGAAGGTACATTTTAATATTATAATTATGTCCAAGAGCAAATGTCTTCACGCTTAGTAATGCTATCGCCTCACCCCATACGCCAGGCCCCCTCCCTACCCATCTTCAAATCATTGCTCAAAGCCCACCTCTTCAATGTCGCCTTTGGCACCTAACCACTACACCTCTACTCAGGAAATCTAGGCTACCCCAACTTGACATTTCGTCCTTTAGATTGTAAGCTCCTATGAGCAGGGACCGTCCTTCTTTGTTAATTTGTACAGCGCTGCGTAACCCTAGTAGCGCTCTAGAAATGTTAAGTAGTAGTAACATAGTAACATAGTAGTAGTAGTAAGTGATGAAGTGAGTAGTCTGCCCCATCCTTCAGCTTTCATAGAACACAACAGAAACCAAGGCAAACGTCTACAAACCCAAGATAAGTGGGCTTTCTGCAAATTTCATCCAGTTCTTAAGCCTGAACTGAGAATATTTGTATCACCTACTAAAACCAGCCAGCTTACTCATGCCACATGAATGCCCGGTCTCAATGACAAATCAGTATCTAGGGTTCATCCCTGTATGCTCAGCTCAAGCGGGCAATCTATGAGGACTGACGCCAGCAGAAGGAACTAAATTAGCTAAGCAGCTGGACTTTTATAACTACATGACTGAAGGAGGACAGCAGACTATTGAGAATTACACCTAACCCCCAAAAAGCTTCTGTCCTATACATCTAGGAAGAGAATAAGTGTATCTAGGTCAGTTTCCACCGGACCAATTCCCATCCAAAACCCCAAAAAATACAACACACACTAGAACAAGTAATCTTCCTCCCTTTTCTCTTCCAGATCGTTTGGGGGGCCAGTACCCCCTCACCCCCCCCAACATTATCTTTTACACATCCCTTTCCCCTTCCACACATGCAGTTTGTGTGTGTGTGTGTGGGGGGGCGGGGGGCAATGCCCCCCTACACCCTCCCAAACTACAGTAGGCTTCAACCTAATTCATGTATAATCCAGGATCTAAATGTCATCAAACATATAAACGGCAAGTGACCGACTCACCTGCAAATGCGCAGTAGAGACTTCCCTTTCTGTCCCGCCCTTGCGTCAAGACGTGATGACATCAGAAGGCGGAATAGAGTCAGAGTCACTGTCGGATGCTGCCGCCTGGAAACGAACATCGCGCGCACCAACCTCCACCCCCCCCCCCCCGCCGCAGTTCCCGCCCTCCTCCGCATCGGGCCCCCTGCACTGACCTGACAGCGCCTCTCACCTCCGTGTGGAAGCGCTGCAGGCAGCAAGCAGATCTGCTTGCTGCCTGCAGCGCTTCCACACGGAGGTGAGAGGCGCTGTCAGGTCAGTGCAGGGGGCCCAGCACGGAGGGGGGAGGGAGCGGCGGCGAGGAGGGTAGCTGGAAATCTCGCCCGTTTTTACAAGCTTAACGGCTAGTAAATAAGTAAATACAAACCGCACTTCATGTGGCAGGGGAGGGGAGACAATGCGCCCCACACCCCCAAACTAGGTTTCAACCTAACTCAGCCCCTCCAAATGACACACCGATTACGATTTATAACAAATTACTACTCTACCTATGAAACGTTATTTTGTTATTATACGTCCCCTGTGTGCATCCATATGCTGCTCTAATCTCCTTTTTTCAGACGCCTCAAAAAAAAAAAAAAAAAAAAAAAAAGCACTGCCGGGACTTATGGGACCCGATACAAGAAACAAGCAAAAGGATAGGGAGGGTGGGAAACGACTGGGGGGGGGGGGAGTCCTTGGTGGGAATTGGTGAGTGGGAACTGTCCGGTGGGAACTTGCCTGATACCCTTCAGGGGATGCTTTCATCAGAGAGCAGGGAAATCTGAAACCTGCTTCAAAATGAGAACGCAGGCCGTGCTAGCAATAGATTCTGTTCCTAGGAAGTTATTTTTATTTTATTTTTGTTACATTTGTACCCCCGTGCTTTCCCACTCATGGCAGACTCAATGCGGCTTACATGGGGCAATGGAGGGTTAAGGGACTTGCCCAGAGTCACAAGGAGCTGAACTGATCTGGATTCTCCAAACCCACCTTCTTTCTCTTCCTCAGAGCTTCTCTCCAGGACCCCACCGCTACTGGGCAGGCTTAACCCTGCCATAAGAGACTTCAACATCACCAAGTCACCGTTCTCGGACGATAAATCACTACAAAATGAACAAGAGGAAGATTTCTAGTTCCAGTGAGAACCAAAAAAGCAAAAAGGCACACACCTGCTTACAAAACAGTAGATAAAAAACAATAAAGCAGTGGAATCAAATGCATTTATTTGGAATAATACCAGACGTGGCCACGTTTCGCCCTCAGGCTGCGTCAGGGGTACAAACTATAAAAACAAAACAGAAATATAAAAACATATATAACCATTAAACTTCCTCATTGTCGCTCCTTATCCTTTTAGATCTATAACTATGACCGAATACTCGGCTGATAATCAAAAACACCATGATAGATTTCAACTATTATTTTATTTTTAATTGTTAATATTTGTTCTAATTGTTATATAATTGTTTGTTTTGTAGCCCATGATGCAGCCCAGTTGGGCGAAACACGGCCTGTGTCGGGCTTGTTAATTTCATTTTGATTTTAATTCATTAAATATTGTTTTTTATATACGTATCTACTTTGTCTGTTTTCCATCTTGGCGTTTGCAGATCGATTACCCTGTGCTTGGACCAAGAAGAAGTTAATACATCCAGAAGATATTATTAAAGAAATCTTTATTGTAGATGTGACCCAACTTGGCAGAGTTTTCGCACAAAACCCTGCCAAGCTGGTTCGCAACCACAATAAAGATTTCCTTGATGATATCTCCTAGCTGTCTTCACTTCCTCTTGGCCAACTCCACTCATCTGGTGCTACGGACTGGGATAACCAACTTTGATAGCTGTTCAGGAAATACATTCCAAACAATCAGAAGTCAGGCCTCAATGCACTGATTTAGCATGAATATGACTAATTCACATTTTCTAGCTCTCCTGAAAATTAGACCTGTCTGTAGCCTTTTGAAGCTGGCCACTTTGATTCAGGACAAAGACATCGTGCACTATGGAGAAAAAGAAGATATGAAATATTCTACATTTTTATATATTTTTTTTAATTTCTTGCAACCAAAACACCCACAAACGGACAGTTTGCTTCAGTCTCTCACTGCTCCCCTCTGTCCATTTTTCCTGTTCATTACAATGTAACTGAGGAAATAAATGCAGTGGTTTATAGAGGTGTGGGCTGGTGTTGATGGTCACTTACTGGAGAGGGTCAGCATGTTTCTGCAGGAAAGACACAGCCGCTTGTGCATCGCACGTGATGTACTTGTGAATAAACTTAACAAACTTGTTGAGGAACGCTGTCAAGTGACGGAAGAACTTTCTATAATTCTAGAGGAGGGAAAAGTAAGGCAAAACGGAGCGTTAGAACAGAGATACATGGATACCCTTCTGCTTTAAAATGAAAGAGGTATTGTGAAGTACCCATGTGGTCCTGAGCAGCAAGCTCTCTACATGTTAAAAAAAAATTCTGTTGTAGAATGTAATACAGTAACATATCGGCCGACATTCAGCCAGCAGCGGTCAGCAATTTTTTTTTTTTAATCTCTGTCGCCGGCTGTATCCCCGGATATTCAATGGCAAAAGCCAGGTCTGGGCACTAGCATTGAAAATCTGGTCCTAGTTTGGCCGCTAAAACTTATGAGGTTTAAGTGCAAATATTCAGCCCTTGAATGCATAAGCTGAACCGTTTAATTTTAATTTTTGTTACATTTGTACCCCGCGCTTTCCCACTCATGGCAGGCTCAATGCGGCTTACATGGGGCAATGGAGGGTTAAGTGACTTGCCCAGAGTCACAAGGAGCTGCCTGTGCCTGAAGTGGGAATCGAACTCAGTTCCTCAGTTCCCCAGGACCAAAGTCCACCACCCTAACCACTAGGCCACTCCTCCGACTGCTATTTATACGGCCCAATTTAAGTGGTTATCCTATTCCTATGGTGTCAAGGGCTGATTATTGATACTTAACCACAAAACTCTATCCCAGAACGCCCACAAGTTAGCTGCTTTTGGCGCAAGCACTAACCATGAATATTCAGCGGCACTAACTGGTTATATGCCGATGAGTATCAGCGGTTAGCCACAGACAAACAATTTAAGCAGGCAGGAGCCTTTCCTGCCTGTTTAAATCTTCTGAATAAGTGGCTAGATAGTAAATGATGGCAGACAGAGACTAACATAATCCATCCAGTCTGCCCAGAAAGGCAGCGGGGGCTGTATCTGCAATTCCCTTTTCAGGACTACAAATACCTTCCCAGACCCCTCTCACGACTTGGAATGGGGCCTCTGGGTCTTAAGGTAGCATGCAGTTCCTGCAACTTAAAAGGTCTCTTGCAATGGGAACTCCAAGAAACACTGCGACAGATCAAGAGAATTCCAACTTGTAACCGTTTCTGATCACTTCCAAAACCCTCTGGGTCTACGCCTCGAGAAAGCTGGCCAGCCAACCTCCTATTTGCTGAACCAAGAAGCAGGCCAGAGACCTATCATTGGGAAGCCCAAGGGGCATTAGAGGGTCTTTCTGCCAATTCTTTCCTTTCCTGGACTGGTCTGGTAAGGACGCTAAGAAAGGAGAAATTATATCTTAAGTGACAATTTTCACTGTTTAGTTCTAGCAGGCCAGACCTTCCACTTGGTCTGAATCACATCTCTAATGGTCTGATGCACAGAAAGGGAAGGTGAGGATTTCCAAATCCCTTTCAGCAACAGGTTCCCCAGGGCTTTTTTTCCCCCTAAAGCAGACCCCACTGGCTTTCAAGAATGGCTGTCTGCTGCCAGGCAGAGGAGCACAGCTGAGGTACACACTACACTGCCTAAAGAGGGATGTGGGGGAAGAGGAAAGGGACCCGGCCACCCAGGTGTGTCACCCCCATGGGCCTCAGCTCCTGTCCACCATGCTCAAACACCACCACCTAGTCCTGAGATGGAATAAAACCAATATGGAAACCTTAGATTTTTTTTTTTTTTTAATGAAACCGATCCCTAGCGGTTCTAACACCCAATATCCAACCAAGATTGCACAGGTCTAGCACATCTATACCTGCTGGAGACAGAACTATTGATTTGCTGGGGACTGTACAGCATGGTTATAAGTGAACTCAAAAGTTAGTGGTTCTTAGTCTCCATCTGCTGATCGGAGTGCATAACCCATCTGTGCTGGTATGGAGGGACACTATGGAAGTGTGGGTTTTGTGAAACACTGCAAGCTTGTAGCTTGGTCTAACTGCTTGAAGTAGCTTTGTCCTATGTACCAGCCTTTGTTTTTACACTTTTGTTTATGTGGTCAATAAGATAAGGATCCCGATGAAGGCACGTCTGCCGAAACACAGCCATGTCGAGCTTTTCAACAATTGGCTTACATCACCTTTGAAGCAATAAAGACTGATTTGTTGAATTAGCTTTGGTTTCCTCTTTTTTGCGTCCTCACCCGACTGTTGGTTTTACACACAATCGTGAGGTTTGGAGTTTCTCCTTTGTTTGTTCCTTATGTCTAACAATGGACATGACACATTCTGGACTGGTCTGCTAAGGATGCTAAGGAAACACCTTTTCACTTGGGTAAATGTCTTTGCACCTTATCCTCATGGAATCGTGCACATTACACACACATCTCCTGATATAATAATTTGCACCTCCAATGTTCCATGTCTGGCTGCCTGGGTGCGTAACATCTCCTGACGTCAGCCAGCCTCCAGCGTTCCATTCTCCCTCACTGTCCCGCCCTCGTGTCAAGACGTAATGACATCAGAGGGCGGAACAGTGAGAGGGAAGGGAACGCTGGAGGCGAGCTCACGTCAGGAGGGATGCTACGAACGGAACGTAATCCAGCGCCAGCCAGCCAGAGAACGTTCAGGTACAAATCGAGGGAATGAGAGAATTGCGGGACATCGAGGGGAGGAAGGGAAGCGCAGAGGAGAATTGATGGATGGGATGGGAGGACAGTAGAGAAGAGAATAGCGGGACACGGATGGGAGGCAAGGGAAGAGGAGAATCGCTGGACATGGAGGGGAGGGAAGAATTGATGGACATGGAGGGGAGGGGAGAGAGAGAAAAAAAAAAAGCTTACATGACAGCCTTCCTAGGGCCCGTTTCATTGCCGAGGAAACGGGCATGGTTCCACTAGTTTTCCATAATTCATGTGTTGTGTTGTATACACTGATGAACCACGTAAGAGTGCCGCTTGGGACAGTATATAAACACATATCCATCATAACATGGTGTATGCTCGTTTCTTTTCTGTCAGAAAGGTAGAGTACCTGCAGCAGGTGAATGAAGGAAAGAAGGCAATCCCACAGTGCTCCCTGGTGCTCGTTATGGAATACTTGCGGCTGCAGCAACTCTAGAATCCCCAGCACATGCATGAAGAAAGTCAGCTGGTTCTGCAGTCGAAACTCCTGGAAATTGAGGTGGGTTCTCCCATGTAGCAGAGCAGCAATCATCGGCAGATGTCTACAAACAGAGCAGGATATCAAGAAATTTCACCACTCACAGGAAAGAGACACTAAGTGGACTGAACTATTCTCAGAATTCCTGTATCACCATTGCTAAGAGATACATTGTGATGCCCTTATCTCCTCCACCCTGTTGCATCCATTGCAAGCTCTTCTTTACACAGCTCTCTGTCTCACCCCACCCAAAGGGGAATTCTCACTCATATATTCATGTCTATTGTGCATAAATATTCTATCCGCATTGAGGAAATCAACTTATGCTAAATACATCCGCTTACATATAAGCCAATCCATTCGTTTGGCATTTTCCATAAAATAAAAATAATCCTTAACAGCAATGGGAGATGTTTAATTTGAACACAGATACAATAGTAAACTGGGCACCTACTGCAGTGCCCCTCCCAGATGTGAGTCCTTCACTCACTCCAGGTGTTGCTATAGATCTTTCCCTCACTAGTCAGAGTTTCACCTTTCTTCATGTTAAATCAGGTGTAAAAGCTTAGGCACCAATCCGTATCATCTATATTTGTTTAATGTTTATTGTATTTGATATACCGCCTAATCTGGCAGGCAGGTCAAGGCAGCCTACATAAAATAGTAATATATAACAAACAGGAAAAGAATGCAAACTCTTAGACAGGATAGCTCACAGGCATACAAGATAAATCACAACCATGGTCGGTGTCTTTGAGACCTATCTGTCATTCAATTTTGTATCTGACCCCTGAAAGGAGGAGTGGCCTAGTGGTTAGGGTGGTGGACTTTGGTCCTGGGAAACTGAGGAACGGAGTTCGATTCCCGGCACAGGCAGCTCCTTGTGACTCTGGGCAAGTCACTTAACCCTCCATTGCCTACCGCATTGAGCCTGCCATGAGTGGGAAAGCGCAGGGTACAAATGTAACAAAAAAAAAAAAAAAAAAAAAAAAAAAAAAAAAAAATACATAGCAACAGTAAATCCCAGCCGATAAAGCAGGGGTGTAGCCAGCCTTCGGTGGGGGGAGGGGGTCCAGAGCCCGAGGTGAGGGGGCACATTTTAGCCCCCCCCCCCCCGCTGACGACCCTCTTGACCCCCCTCCCGCCGCCAACCCGCAGTTGCCTACCTTTGCTGGCAGGGGACCCCAAACCCCCCCCCCCCCAGCCGAGGTCCTCTTCTTCCTGCAAAAGGCTTCCTTCTGTTTCTGACGTCCTGCACATTGTACATACAGGATGTCAGAAACAGAAGGAAGCCTTTTGCGGGAAGAAGAGGACCTCGGCTGGCAGGGGTTGGGGTCCCCCGCCAGCAAAGGCAGGCGACGGTGGGTTGGCGGCGGGAGGTGGGGGTCGAGAGGGTCGTCGACAGGGGGGTCCAGGGCCAAATCTACGGGGGCCCAGGCCCCACGTTGCTACGCCACTGCGATAAAGACCTGCATGGTCCATCCAGACTGCCCACCGAGGAGGCCAGAGTTGAATCTGGCACTCTGCACAGGTTCTACTTCTTCATGATTAAATGCTGGTATACTTAGAGGCTCCTAGGAGTGGCCTAGTGGTTAGGGTGGTGGACTTTGGTCCTGGGGAACTGAGGAACTGAGTTTGATTCCCGGCACAGGCAGCTCCTTTTGACTCTGGGCAAGTCACTTAACCCTCCATTGCCCCATGTAAGCCGCATTGAGCCTGCCATGAGTGGGAAAGCGCAGGGTACAAATGTAACAAAAATAAAATAGATACTATTGGAGATTCTACATGGAATGTTGCTACTATTGGAGATTCTACATGGAATGTTGCTATTCCACTAGCAACATTCCATGTAGAAGGCTGTGCAGGCTTCTGTTTCTGTGAGTCTGACGTCCTGCATGTGCAGGACGTCAGACTCACAGAAGCAGAAGCCTGCGCGGCCACATTGGTGACCTGCAAGGGCTGACTTCTACATGGAATGTTGCTAGTGGAATAGCAACATTCCATGTAGAATCTCAAATAGTAGCAACAGTGGAGGAGTGGCCTAGTGGTTAGGGTGGTGGACTTTGGTCCTGAGGAACTGAGTTTGATTCCCACTTCAGGCACAGGCAGCTCCTTGTGACTCTGGGCAAGTCACTTAACCCTCCATTGCCCCATGTAAGCCGCATTGAGCCTGCCATGAGTGGGAAAGCGCAGGGTACAAATGTAACAAAAAAAAACAAAAAACTTTGTAAGTCTATGTGCTTTGAAAATGAGAACCTTAATCTCTCCCTGCCAATTTTGGGGCACAGAGCATAGAAGTCTGCACGGCACTGGTCCTACTTCCCAACCTCTGAAGCTGCCGTCAAAGCTCACTCCAGTTATGAGACCATCTAAGTTTTGTTTTAATTGGATTCCATCCTTTTTCTATATTGTGATCCTGCTTGTTGAAACAAATAGCTCCCCTGTGGAATGATTTACCTCCTGTTCTCCGCTCAGAACAATCCTTTAAAAAATTTAAGATTTCACTTAAAACCTAAGTAGAGAAAAGTCAATGACATGCCTCACATGCCAAGTGATTTGAATGGATTGAAACGTCAATTTTCAGCCTCATTATTACCAAGGCTGTTAACAAGTATACACAGTCTTAAAATCTGGGGATTTCTTCTTACAATTTTGTCATAAGTTTAGTTTTCTCTCCCAATATAATCCAACCCACCTAGTACTGATTCGAGCAATATACCTGAGCAGGAGGATGGGATGTGCCACTGCAAGCTTACGGCATGCCATGTTAGCATCTGACATCCGACTCTCGGATGACTTGGAGTCACCTGTCTCTGCAAGGAGGGTGATGAATCGATGAACAAGGGCATCCAGCTAATTTGGGAGTGGGAGAGGTGAAGAATGCAAAAAAAGAAATACAGCAATCTTAGGGGAAAATATTAAAACCAAAAGGCACACGACCTCGATTATACAGAACTATCATCTTTCCAGTTAGACTTCAAATCTTACATGGACTTTTACTAAACACAGCAGCCAGTTGTCAGACTTCTATCTGGAACCTAAAGAAGTTTGTGTTTCCATCTTATATACAAACATCAACAGTCAAAAGCCAGTGAATTTTGAGTGGCATTCCACTTATTGGACTCATGAAGAGCTCCATCAGCTGGCAGGAAGACATAACACCTCTCGTCTAGGCTTGTCTGGTGTGGATGATAAGGAAACTCTTTTCTAGAGAAGCACATGATAAATGATACTGAAAACTAGGAAGCATGTACAGATGTCTGTGGCATTGCCATGGTCTGTGGTTCCCTCACACCTACCTTGCAGTTGCTGGTGTCTGTGGTCCCTTCTCCGCTCTGCATGATCTCAGGCACTGGCACAATGAGCGCTGGCAGCTGCAGGTAAAGCTGTAGGAGCAAATGTCGGGCATGTCTTTTGATTGAGCTGCAAGAGACCACATTAGTTACAGCGGGAACATAAAAAGGAAGGGGGAACTGAGATTTAGCTCATGCCTTTGGGGGTTACATTCAAGTACAGTAGGTACGTTCCTCTTCCAGAGGTTAAGTGATTTGCCCAAGATCACATGGACTGACATTGGGATTTGAACCAGGCTTCTCTGGTTCTCAACCCCCTGCTCCAAAAGTAATTTATTCGCAAGTGGAGGCCACCTGAATACTGGTTAGTGGGGACTAAAGCTCTCAGGTGTCCGAGACAGCACAACCCTCTTCTAACCTAAGGCAGTGACATCAGGCCTCTTTTAGACTTAGAGAAGACGACAGATTACAGTTCTGCCTGCAAGTAAATGTGGAAAGAAATCTCTGTTCTGTGAGTTCTCCAGTCGGTTCAAAACTCTGCTGCCCGTCTCGTCTTCCGCCAGGGTCGCTTTACTCATACTACCCCTCTCCTCAAGTCGCTTCACTGGCTCCCTATCCGTTTTCGCATCCTGTTCAAACTTCTTCTACTAACCTATAAATGTACTCACTCTGCTGCTCTCCAGTCTCTCTCCACACTCGTCCTTCCCTACACCCCTTCCCGTGCACTCCGTTCCATGGATAAATCCTTCTTATCTGTTCCCTTCTCCACTACTGCCAACTCCAGACTTCGCTCCTTCTGTCTCGCTGTACCCTACGACTGGAATAGACTTCCTGAGCCCCTACGTCTTGCCCCATCCTTGACCATCTTTAAATCTAGATTGAAAGCCCACCTCTTTAACATTGCTTTTGACTTGTAACCACTCGCCCCACCTACCCTCCTCTCCTCTCCTCTACACATTAATTGATTTGCTTGCTTTATTTTTGTCTATTAGATTGTAAGCTCTTTGAGCAGGGACTGTCTTTCTTCTATGTTTGTGCAGCGCTGCGTACACTTTGTAGCGCTATAGAAATGCTAAATAGTAGTAGTAGTAGTATATAGGATACAGCAAACACCACTTCACCGTCTCCACTTAAGTGAGTGTTTCTGCATTTAACAGCATCATAGTTGTATGGATGCTGTATGACTGCTTAAATAACAATTAATCCTCTTTCTACCTATCACCCCAATTTCCTGTAACCCACATACCCACCTGCTTCCCCGCTGCTTGATACAGTCAATCAGATATTCTACCACTTTTTTGATACTTTCATCTTCTCCATGACAGCAGCTGAGCAGTAAGGGGAGCCGAGATTGGATAAGGGTACAGGCTGCTTCCTCTGAACTCTTGCTTCTGGTTTCAGACTCGGCTAAGATAAGCTCCACCAAACAGATCAGCTCAGGAGGCTTCAGACGCAGAACAAACTCATCACACCGTTTCTGCAAAACAGCAAGGTCTGCGTCAGAGCTCAATGCCGTGCCGTAACACAGTGATCCAAAGGAATGCTGCGGACAGCACCTATGCAGGAACAGCACCTATGCAGGAACAGCTTCTCCATCATGAGTGCTTCTGGTGCCTGCAACCTGCAACACAGTTAACCAGTTCTCTAGGTAAGCCATCCTTCATCTTCAAGCTAGGCTTTACCTGAGGGGTGCGCTGATCCCTGCCCTGCCAAATACGAGGGATGTGAATACAAGCCCAAAGGAAATCCAGAGCTGCTGATGGGTCAAATCTGCTAGAAAAAAAAAGAAGACATCAAAATGCTTCCAGGTGTGCATGTGCAAAGAGAAGAAATGAAAAATAAACCAGGGCTCTTATCAAGATGACCTGAGTTGGATTTCTACTACCTTTCCAACAATTTATTAATGAAGTCCAAAGTGGTGCAAATCTCTTGGTTTCTACACTCATATTTCAAAGCTGCCTGAGTTAGCTTAACAAAGCAAAAAAAAAAACACTTCCCAAGTCAATGACCATGGAGAAATGAGGTCTTACCTGATCATTTTCTTTGCATGAATCCTTCCCATTATTCCAGAACCTGTGGGATAGTTGTGTTCATCAACCAGCAGGTGGAGATAGAGAACTGAAAATTGAGCTGAGACATACCTCTCTTGGCATCCAGTCTTTACATAAACAAGCAGTAAGGAGAAACTCAGAACAAACGTAACAAACTTAAACAACTTGCTAACTTAACCCTAACCAGATGAGCAAACACGTGTGGACCTTTCATCTCTGGACAACTTGTAGAGAAAAAGAGATATGCAGGAAGCAACATGCAAGGTGACTGTCATTATTTGACCCATTACTTCACACCGACTAAACATCTTGGAAACCTTGGGTGGGCCTCTGGAATAGCAGACAGGCCTAATGGAAAGAAAATTATCAGGTAAAACCTAATTTCTCCTTCCGTTATGTAGCTTCCCACTATTCCAGAACCTGTGGGATCTTCAAAAACAATCCCTAGAGTGGGTGGGATCCTGGCACCACCACCCTGAGGACCGAAGCCCCAAAACTGGTTTCCGAGTGCGCCGCAACATCCACCCTGAAGTACTGCATCAACTACATTGCCACCTTGTAAATATCCACCAGAGACAGTAAAGGTAGATTCCGCCCAGGATATCACTGTACACCTTGTACAATGGGTCCGTAAGGCCTGAGGAGCCTGCTTCCCTGCAAGCAAATAAGCTGACGTGATAAGTCTCCTTCAGCCATCTGGCAACTGTGGGTTTGTAAGCCATAAGCTCAAGTCTCTGTTTACAAAAAAGCGCAGTCTGTCTGATTTGCAAAACTCATTCATGACTTCCAGATATCTAATGAGAACTCTACGCACATCGAGAAACTTTAAGGAAGAATACTGAGCCTCTTCATCCTCTCTGTAAAAGGACGGAAGCTCCAAAAATTGGTTGAGATGAAATGCTGATACCACTTTCAAATGAAAAGAAGGAACCGTGCACAAGGAGACCTCTGCCTCCAAAAAGTGAAGAAAGGAATCCCGACAAGAGAGCCCGAAGCTCAAACCCTATGTGCCAACACAACAGCCATCAAGAACGCAGCCTTTAGTGAAAGGTTTTTCAAGGAGGCCTTCCGGAGTGGCTCAAAAGGAGGCTTCTGAAGGACTAAATTATGGTTCCACTCTGGACACAGCATACAAAAGGGAGGCCACAAGCGGCCTGCTCCCTGCAAGAATCAAACAATATCCAGGTTAGTCTCAAGAGATGTCTTCTGTAGCCGGCCCTGAAACAGGCAAAAGTCACAAACTGAACTCTTAGAGAACCCAACGCCAACCATTTCTGAAGACCTGCTTGGAGAAACACTAGGATATGCGTGATCTGAGCAGAGAAGAGAGAAAGTCCATGCTCAGAACACCTCAATGGAAAGCACTGTCAGTGCCTCAGAAATAAGAGTGCTGAGCTCCTCTTCACAAAACAAACAATCTCAGTACTTCTGGATCACCTCCCTCCTCAGGAGGGAGCTCTCCTTCCTCTAACAGCTCCTTCAACAATGGCTCCTTTGAATAGACCGAGGCCACATCAGATAAGGAGGGAAAAGTAGGGATAGCCTCATCTGCCCAATCCTGGAGGTCTAAACGAGATCTCTTAGGAGCTGGAGGGGCAGAGGGGCAAGAAACTGAAGCATCTTGCTGCAACTCTGTCCGTCCATACTTCAGTAAATAGGCCTGGTGTAAGAGCAATATAAACTCTGGAGAAGACAAAGATCTTGATGTAACTGAATGCTCTGTTGGGCCCAAAGGCTGTAAAATGGCGACTGTGCTCCACGCTTTATCAGACAAAAGCTGCTCTTCACTGTCAGTCGCCCTGACAAAATGGCACCCGTTCCCACATTCTCCATAAAACTGTGCACCGGCCCTGCCAGAGAACCCAAAGACCCTGGCATATTCGGTCTCCCAAGCAGCGAGTCAGGATCCCTCTCCTGCACCAAGTAGAACGTGCAGCCCTCCAAGTGGTTCCGAGTCAAACTTTAGTTGGACTTACCACTGTCGGCTGTTGCCCCCAAGCTCACAGTCTCCATAAGTCTTACCACAGATGAGAAAGGCTCAAGATTGATATTCTGACCCATGCACTCCAACAAACCTCTTTCCTTCTCCTTTCTTTTCTTTCTTAAAGGTTGTTGTTCTAGAAAAGAAGAGGTCTACAGGAAATAGGGGAAAGGTGAAGGAAGGGAAGAAGCAAAATCACAGGGCACCACAGACAGGGATCTGCAGACCTCCAGATATGACTCCTCAGACTCAAGCCACCTGCAAAGCTCAAATGGGGACCAGCTGACCAACTGGACCATACTGAGAACCAGAGGCTATAAAAATGTTTCCATCCACCTGCTGGAGATAGAAAATACTGAGAGCTGGATTGGATGACAAGAGAGATATGTCTCAGCTCAGTTTTCAGTTCAGTTTCCCTGTCTCCTCAGCTCGAAACCTTGGGGTCATCTTTGACTCTTCTCTCTCCTTCTCTGCTCATATCCAGCAGATTGCCAAGACCTGTCGTTTCTTTCTTTACAACATCCATAAAATCCACCCCTTTCTTTCCGAGCACTCTACCAAAACCCTCATCCACACCCTTGTCACCTCTCATTTAGACTACTGCAATCTGCTTTTTGCTGGCCTCCCACTTAGTCACCTCTCCCCTCTCCAGTCAGTTCAAAGCTCTGCTGCCCGTCTCATCTTCCGCCAGGGTCGCTTTACTCATACTACCCCTCTCCTCAAGACCCTTCACTGGCTCCCTATCTGTTTTCGCATCCTGTTCAAACTTCTTCTACTAACCTATAAATGTACTCATTCTGCTGCTCCCCAGTATCTCTCCACACTCGTCCTTCCCTACATCCCTTCCCGTGCACTCCGCTCCATGGATAAATCCTTCTTATCTGTTCCCTTCTCCACTACTGCCAACTCCAGACTTTGTGCCTTCTGTCTCGCTGCACCCTACGCCTGGAATAAACTTCCTGAGCCCCTACGTCTTGCCCCATCCTTGGCCACCTTTAAATCTAGACTGAAAGCCCACCTCTTTAACATTGCTTTTGACTCGTAACCACTCGCCTCCACCTACCCTCCTCTCTTCCTTCCCGTTCACATTAATTGATTTGATTACTTTATTTATTTTTTGTCTATTAGATTGTAAGCTCTTTGAGCAGGGACTGTCTTTCTTCTATGTTTGTGCAGCGCTGCGTATGCCTTGTAGCGCTATAGAAATGCTAAATAGTAGTAGTAGTAGTAGTTCTCACCTGCTGGTTGATGGACACAACTATCCCACAACAGGTTCCTTCTGGATCAGTGGAAAGCTACATAATGGAAGGATGGTTTGCACACCAGCAAGTCGTTAAGAGTGCTCCTGATGTTGACGGTGATTGTAATATTTGTTATGAATGCAGCAGTCACAGATTGTATGCATTGTGTTACTAACTTAATGACAACTTACTCATGAGTGTGAAAGTCTCTTGTTAGTAATAACAGGGCAGCTTTACACCAAAAATAAAAATAAAAGGATAGATATTGAAAGGAATTTAAGAGGGCAGAAGGAATATTAAAACCCTATCAGCGGGCCAGGAGGGGATACTAAGCAGTGCCACTGAATATTCCCTCTGACTTCCATGGCACTATCTGCTTAGTGCCGGGGTGGAGCTGGCAGATAGGAGGGCGCTGGCCATATTCTGTGCCTAACTGGGCAGAAAGATTTGCCTTTTGTGCGGTTCTATCTTTGCCTGGCTAGGTATTTGTATACTGGCACTAAATGTCAGCTGGCATCCGCATAATTTCAAGTCCCCAGATGACCCGGATGTTCAATGCCTGCCTCAGAATTGACTATCTCTGTCAAATTCAGGCCACGGCATTTAGCAGCTTTAAAACGTCTTGACTGCCGAGAGCTGAATATCGCCCAGAAACTGTTATTCTTTTGTGTCTTGGTGTACAGACTGCTGGAACCCACCTCATCTCTCGATGTTTGCTCAGCAAAAGGGTGATGCAGTGGTGCAAAGTTGTCCAATTGGACTGATGGGTCAGAAGGGCCAAGAGGTATGGTCGAAAAGAGAGTTCTTGTGCCCGCAGGTTGCCCTTTACCTGCAAAAGATATTGGCAAAAACTCTGATTACTCAATAAGCACAAGGCAAAACCTGCATTCTATCATTATTAGCAGGTTGTGATATGGTTAAGAAAAGCAGTAGGATGGGAAGGGAAGGACCATTCTGACCAAATCGTGTCCGAGGGTTATTTTTATACCTTGTTCCAGGAAAATAGCAGCTTCTGCTGGAGGTCTGGACAGCTACTGATCACCTCAGGGTCCAGCAAGTCCAACCAGTCAATAAGGAGGCCTGATGAATGACTCATCCACGTGGCTTCAACACTTAAGGAGTAAAAATATGGAGACAATGTAATGATGGCTGGCACAAGGACCGAGTCAATGCAATTACTTCTATAATGTATAATAACCTATAAATGTATTCACTCTGCTGCTGCCCAGTATCTCTCCACACTCGTCCTTCCCTACTCCCCTTCTCGTGCGCTCCAATCCATGGATAAATCCTTCTTATCTGTTCCCTTCTCCACTACTGCCAACTCCAGACTTCGCTCCTTCTGCCTCGCTGCACCCTACGCCTGGAATAAACTTCCTGAGCTCCTACGTCTTGCCCCATCCTTGACCATCTTTAAATCTAGATTGAAAGCCCACCTCTTCAACATTGCTTTTGACTTGTAACCACTTGTACCTCTCGCTTCTACCTACCCTCCTCTCCTCTTTCCACTATACATTAATTGATTTGCTTACTTTATTATTTTTGTCTATTAGATTGTAAGCTCTTTGAGCAGGGACTGTCTTTCTTCTATGTTTGTAGCGCTATATAAATGCTAAACAGTAGTAGTAGTAGTAGACACCCCTGAAGTGACACAGTCTTTACCACCCTCTGCTACATAATGACTACAACACTGCCCTTCTTCACCCCCAACTCCTAGACTTGCAGAGGCAGCGTACACAGTAGCTCTTGCAACCTCCTCACTGTGGTCTCCAGTCAGCAGTCTCTCCCCTGCTCACCTGTAGCTGTCATTTTCTTTCTTCATTGGCACATCCTCCTTTTCCTGAAGCAGCAGTGTGCTCACCAAAGCCACAGGGCCGGTGGCAGGGAACTTGGACGCAGAATCTATGCTGGCTGAGAAGAGAACCGTCAGCAACTCCTCCAGGTATGGAGACCTTGTGTCAATCAAACCCTGAAGAACTAACAACGGAAGAAACAGGGGGGAGAGCGGGTCAGTATGATCTCCACTCACACCCCTCAGTTTGAAATGTGCTAGTTATAGTATTACCCAAATTCTGAGGGGTAATCCGCTTTTCCCCTTAACATCCAGGAACTAGTTCCTACTCCCTTGATCTCCAGACAATTAACAGTAGTTTTCAAACTAAAAGCATACCTTTGCCAATCAGCTCCGGTTCAATGCTGCATTTCCCCCCAGATTTTAGAGTCGTGATGATGGCTCGTACAGTGGAATTAATCACTTCTGAGTCACGATGGAACGCCAGTGCCTCAGCGAGGTGCAGGAACCCTGCTTGAACTACAGAGGAGAAGGCTCTACAGAACTTACACGTATAAGGACCCCAGCTCCCTATCCTCCACTAAAGGTAGAGATCAGACAAAGCGCTCGACCACGAACTTTCCCTTACTGCTACCTCCAGAGCAAGGGCATAGCCAGACCTTTCGGGGGGGCGGGGGGCGGCAAGCATTTCCTCTCGGTTGTCCCTTCACCCCCACAGAATCATACCTTTGCTGACGGGGATCCTCAAGCCCCACCGGCCAAAGAGATCTCTGCCAGAGCAGTGAGGAAGCCAGCATGGTGCTCCAGCTTCTGCCGCCGGCAACTCAGTTCAATGCATTAACTGAGCATGCGCAGAAATGCTGGTGATGGCGGCTGAAGCTCCCCGCCGATTTCCTTGCCGCTCTGGCAGAGAATCTCTTCGGCTGGCAGGGCTTGAACATCCTCGCCAGCCAGGCATCTGGTGCCACAAATTTGGAGATGGCCTGAGTCGGAAGTGTGTGTGCGTTGGGAGGGGGGGGGGGGGACAGGCTCCCAAGACCCCACCCCCCTTCATGTATACACCCCTGGCTCCAGAGATATGCCTATTTCTTAACTCGGTTTATGCAGTCTGTTTCCACTGATGGCATTAGTCGTCATATACTTCATCTATCCATCTCACAAAACACTAAAATCTGACAGCATCCCTTCCCCTCTCTCTAATAGTTTTGTACAATAGCAGATGTCTAGCTGAATGTTCCAGTTAGATCATATTTAACTTCATTTTATAACATCTCTGGCATTAATGCCACAGTGCACCTATCAGCTTGGTGAACTGATTTCACCCCTTAATCACCAGACAAAGCTGATGTAAAGGCATTAGAACCCCGATGTGCCTCCGTTACATAAACCTCTGACCGCCACTGATCGTCAGTTCCGTACCGTCACTGATCCTGTGTCTGGCGGAGTATTGATCAGCGAACGACTTCAGCTGTGCATGGAGTGGTCCGTCTTCCACTCCTGGAGTATCCAACCACTGCAGCATCTGCATGACCACTTTAAAGAAGAGCGAGGAGAATGCCATGTCCTGGGGAACACAGCGCTGGGGGGAGGGGAAGAAGACAGGGGAAAGTCAAAGATGAGTAACAGAAACAAGACAAGCTCATCCGGACAATGTTAAAGCGTGTGGCACTTCCGGTCAAGTCTCCACAGGTACTCACAAAATATCTTGAAGATCTCTTTATTTCCCCACATTTGAATGGAATTTACTTGGGTCCCTTATTTTCAAAACATTTTACCTGCATAAACTGACTATCTGAAAATTGCTCATCCTGCATATCAGCAGACGTGTACAGCTTGTGTTTTTACCCAAAGTTGGGACAGCCATTCCTGGAGTGGGAACTGAAATGCACCTACTTTCTGTTTTCAAATGTACATGCGTTGTTTCAATCAGTAAAATAGTATCCACTGAAAGGATATATAGGTACTTTTCTCTTATGAAAAGTAGGGGTAGACATTCAGAACTATTTAATTGAGCACGGGAGGTGAGTGGACCATCCCTGGACTTTTAGCAGCACTTAATTGCCCAGTGCCGCTGAAAATCCAATGTGACCACCGCAGCACTATCTTCCCACTGTTCCGACATTATAGTCATTCCTTCTCATGTTCCCCTTCTGTGGCTGAGTGCTGTTTTTACCTTGTTTTTCTGAAATATATTGTCTTCTTCTGCTTTTAGTGATGTCCTGTTTTGTTTTTTTTTAATTTACTTCCTCCCCATTATTTTCAACAATATTTTTGTAAACCGCTTAGATTTTGTTTTGACAATAGATTTGTGGAAAGTCAAATAAATTGGACTTGAACTTAGTGCCAGAGTGGTCCAAGGACAGTCGGGGCAGAGCCAGGATTTACCCGGTTAGCAGAGAGATTCAAACCGCTGAGCAGGTCCAGATAAAAGGTTGTCCTATCTTAATCCAGGCACCGGTCTGAATAACGCCAGCAACCAGATGTTCTGGCAGCTGTCTATGACTAGATATTCAATGCCAGTGTCTGGATTGGGTCCAGCATCTGAAAATGCAGGTCAAATTCAGCCGGTGACGGTCAGTACCTTTGAAAACATTAACCACTACCAGCTAATTTTTACTTTGAAATTTCTTGTAAAGTCCAAGGGTAAAAAATGCTCTTTGGATTCTGCAGACATGCAAGCGGTATGAAAACTTCTGTAAAGGCTAGTTTATTCTTCCCCAAAATTTCCCCCCACATCTAAAAAGGTCAATTTACTTTCACAAGAAATACATCTATACTCGTAAAGAAATACTCATATGTTACAAGACACAACAGACCAATAACCTCAAGAATGAGTCTTCATGCAGAGCTGCTGGCATACAGAGTATTAGAGAGTTAATGCCTTTTCAGTTTCCAAAAACCTGCACATTAAATCCCGACGCTACAAGAACAAGCACAGGGGAATGAAAGCCAACGACTCCTGTAACTCCTCACCTGGTACTGATGAAGCTGTCGCATAAGCGGGCAGGAGAGGAAGTGACTGCGATGCATGACCATAACCAGAGCACCGCTGTGTGAAGAGTTCATTAGCGCTGCCAATGCCTGCAGAAGACGCACTGTGATTCCCGACACTTGGGTGTTGCCCTGCCGGATCCGTGCCAGTTCTTGCCCCAGAGCTTGCTGCAGGGCCAGGGAGATGGGACGTGGGTTTGAGTTCTGCCACCGAGGGTCTTGGTTCAGAGGGAAAAGCTGGAAAAAGATTAGTCAATAACAGAGTGAAGCAAATAATTCAGATTGTGTGTGAAGGCTGCTCCCGTGCTCAGTGCTTAAGCGCTGTCCTCTGCCACATAGAGGTCCTGGGTTTGATTTCAGACCAGGCCCAAGCAGTCTCAGTCATTATTCAGTAGTGACACCTAAATAGCAATGCTGTAAGCTACATACCTGCCTTTACACGTGTTGTGCAAGTAAATGTCTACATACCAGCATTAACACATGTATGTGCATGTGTAACCATGTAAATGCCAGTAAGACACCCAGGAGCTATTCTGTATAGCTGTATATTCTGTATACAGCTATATTCTGACTACAGCTCCTTGTGACTCTGGGCAAGTCACTTAACCCTCCATTGCCCAAGGTACAAATAAGTACCTGTATATACTGTGTAAACCGCTTTGAATGTAATTGCAAAACCCACAGAAAGGAAGTATATCAAGTCTCACTTCCCTTTCCCTATTTGAGATTCTACATGAAATGTTGATACTATTTGAACTAATTGCGATTCTAGATGGAATGTTGCTAGTGGAGGAGTAGTCTAGTGGTTAGTGCAGCGGACTTTGATCCTGGGGAACTGAGTTTGATTCCCACTGCAGTTGCTTGTGACTCTGGGCAAGTCACTTAACCCTCCATTGCCCCATGTACAAAATAAGTACCTGAATATATATAAACCGCTTTGAATGTAGTTGCAAAAACCTCAGAAAGGCAGTTTATCAAGTCCCTTTTCCCTTTCCCTTATGACATCACAATATCAGAAGTGAGCCAAGTATCGGGCAATCAAGCCATTGTGACATCACTGATGAGGTTGGCTCATTGGTGGAATGAGTGGAGGAGTAGCCTAGTGGTTAAAGCAGTGGACTTTGATCCTGGGGAACTGGGTTCGATTCCCACTGCAGCTCCTTGAGACTCTGGGCAAGTCACTTAACCCTCCATTAGCCCAGGTACAAATAAGTACCTGTATATACTGTGTAAACCGCTTTCAATGTAATTGCAAAACCCACAGAAAGGAAGTATATCAAGTCTCACTTCCCTTTCCCTATTTGAGATTCTACATGAAATGTTGATACTATTTGAACTAATTGCGATTCTAGATAGAATGTTGCTAGTGGAGTAGCAGCCTAGTGGTTAGTGCAGCGGACTTTGATCCTGGGGAACTGGGTTCGATTCCCACTGCAGCTCCTTGTGACTCAGGGCAAGTCACTTAACCCTCCATTAGCCCAGGTACAAATAAGTACCTGTATATACTATGAGGCGTATTTTCAAAGCACTTAGCCTTACAAAGTTCCATAGGTTACTATGGAACTTTGTAAGGGTAAGTGCTTTGAAAATGAGCCCCTATGTAAACCACCTTGAATGTAGTTGCAAAAACCAAGAAAGGGGGTACATCAAGTCCCTGCTTAACTTGCATAGTGCATATTTGCAAGGAGGCTCCCACTTATGTGGTTAACTTACATCTGTTTAGGAACTAAATTATCATCCTGGGAAGGGACTATTGGAGAAATAGCTGTAACTTTCTACAAGAAAACAGCGGCCGCTGTGAGACAATTCAGTGTGAAAACCTGTAAGGACTGCTGGGAGTTGAAATTCAGGTGACGGTTACAACTGCATTTCCCTGTACTTTGAAAGACTTCTTTTGAATGATGCAGAACAGAATCTGGAGACTGCAACAACCTTTCCCCGGGGTTCAACTTTAGACTAGATTTATTATCTTATTACTAGTGAGCCTTTGGAACAGAACTTTGGAGAGACTGGATGTGACAACAATCATGGAGATAAATAATCCCTCGGACCTGTTGTAATGATTTTTCCAGTCCAATTATTAGACAACTGTCTGGCAGCCATAAACCACACTCCCTAGCATAAGGTCTGAAAATACTGAATAGCCAGGACTAGTCTTCAAGGAACCCTCTCTTCCTGTAAGAGCAATACAATTTTTTTCTCCTAAGGTGTTAGAAACCGTACCTGAAGAAGCATCCCAGTCAGGTCATCCTCTGGACCCAGTACTGGGATCTTTGCCAGAGCACGCACCCTTCCCAGGCCTTGAGGAGTTTCAGTGCAAGACTTTGGCCTTAGAATATCAGCGCAGTCTGCAAACAAGGATGGATAAAGAGTTATTAACAGGGAGAGCAATTCTGAAATGCTGCAGGCAGCTGGCAGACACAAGGATAACCTGCAATTGAATTTTCAATGAAAACTTCCCCCAGTTTACATAAATCCTACACAAAAGATAATAAAATTGTGCAGAATTTAAAACATATTTCTTAAAAAGAAACATCTTAATATTTAATCGATACTCTACATATGAATGTGAGGATCTGATTTGCAGCTTGAAAAGCTTAAAAGGGACTTGAATATTTGTAACCTTTTAATACCTTTCGCAGATGGAAAAGGGAAAAATGTATTCTGTTTTCTACAATTCTTAATCTCTTTTGCTACCTTGATATGATCATAGAAATAAAATGTACTGAACCATCTAACACCTTATAAAGGAAGCTGGATTTTTGCTTCCACCAGGAGCTAGTGTAACTTTTCATAGAAGTGAGATACTCTGTTGGGTTTTTTCAAAGAAAAACAATCAAACGAAGAGCTGTATTTTGAATAGTTTGTAGGTTTTTTGAGTATTTGTTTAGTGCAGCCCAGGTGTGCAATATTACAATAGTCTAATTGGCTCAATATCATAGACTGAACTAGTATCCAAAATTGATCTTCTTTGAAATATTTACGTATCTGCTGGAGTTTTCTAAAAAGCATAAAAGTTTTTCTAATTAGATCATTTATCTGTGGTTCCAAAGTTAACATTTTACCCAGATAAAATCCTAAAATTTTAATCGAGGGCACCAATTTAAATTCTGTCTGATTGACAGAAATAGCCCGAGTCTCTTATAATGGTCCATACCACCAAAGGAGGTCTCTAACTGCTTTCTACATCTAATATCAACATACCTGCCAGGAAAGCAAAACCCAAGACATAGTAACGTGAAGAAGCACACAGAAAGATTACAAAATCTGTAAAGGCAGTATAGAAAGTTTTAAACATTAAAGACTGAACTCCACTCTCAGATCGAGGGGCAAGCGACCCCCCCCCCCCCACCCCGCCAGGCAAGTATAGGTACCCTAGCTAAGATAATATTTAACCATCTCTCTGCCCTCATGTGCAACCTTCTTGAAATTTGTCACTTTACTTTCTAACTCCTCTTACTCCCTTACCTATCTATATGTTCCATCTTTGCTTTACCCTTCACTATCAATGAAAATTTCTATTACGTATTGTGTTGCCATTGTAAGTAGTCTACTATGCCATCTTTGTATTGTTATTTCAATATTTTTACTGCTGTAATTGACTATTGCTCATGTTTGATCCATTCTTACTGTACACAGCCCTGAGTGAATTCCTTCAAAAAGGCAGTAAATAAATCCTTATAAATAAATATATAAATAATGTGAATACCTTGTTGTGGTGGCAGGGAGGCGGTGAGCAGAGTATGAAAGGTCTGGCCTCCTGTAGCTCCTCTCTCATGCTGAACCTCCACAAGATGAGCCATGTAGTCTGCAACAAAGCAAAGCCGAGACAAAAGTGTCATGTGGCCCTTTACTAACCTGTTCCGTACAATCCCCTACCTCAATTCTCCCCCAAACCTGTGTGCTCGGAGGTCAAAAAGCTGGTTTAGGTGAGCTACTCCTTCCATGCCACTTCTTAAAAACTGAATATATATATATATATATATATATTTTTTTTTTTTTTAAAGACTGGCATGGTTTGCAACTTGGCAAATTATTTTAATAGCATAACTAATGCTTTATCTAAAAACGAAGGGACCAGTTCAATGCCAGCCACGTGCAAACTGCCTATCTAGAGAGGTTAAGTAGCGTATCTCACAGGACAGCAATTTCCTCCTCCCAGTGGCTAAGAGGATTACTTTAGAGGCATTTAAATGTGTAGACTGGTTGTATAACATGTAAATGCTGATTTCAGAAAGCCATTATTTACACATGGTGATTTATTCCATGCAGAGATTTCAAGGGCAGGACAAAAATCCACACGTATATTGCCCCTTTTAAAAAAAGAATACAGGTTTATGGGGAATTTCCCCACTGGGTCTTTCATCAGCTCAAAGGCAGTTACAGTTTATATACCGCTAAAACTAAAATTTGGGTCGAAGCGGTTTACAGTAAGAATTGAAACCTTACATCATAATAATGGGAATTAGGAACACTAACGAAAAACCTAGGGGCCTCTTTACTAAGCCGCATGGGTGCCTACACATGCCAATTTGGGATTACTGCCCGGCTACCATGTGGCCCGGGCGGTAATTTCATTAAAATAATTAACATTTTCTGGAGCGCGGCGCTACCGGGAAGTAAAAGGCATTCTACGCACGTAGACCTTTACTGCTACTACTACTACTACTACTAACTAGCATTTCTAACTCCCAGTTAACACGCGAGACCTTACCACTAAGTCAACAGGTGGAAGGTCTCAGACCCAAAATGGACACGTGCCAATTTTCATTTTGCCACACACCCATTTTCACTCAAAATTTTTAAAAAGGCATTTTTACAGGTGCGCAGAAAAATGATTCTACGCATGTCCAAAACATGCTCCAACACTACCACAGGCCATTTTTCAGCGCACCTTAGTAAAAGGACACCCTAATCAGACATAATTAGAAAGCCCTTAAAAAGAGCTGTTTTAAGCCTATAATATATATTCTAAATTGAACTGAACACAAGTGGCATATAGGTGCCAAATTTTAGGGGCTTGGTAAGCAAGAAGCATATCATGGATCCTTAACCTCTTCACACCTTTAGCAGAGGGGAAAGGGAAATGGGACTTGATATACCGCCTTTCTGAGGTTTTTGCAACTACATTCAAAGCAGTTTACATATATTCAGGTACTTATTTTGTACCAGGGGCAATGGAGGGTTAAGTGACTTGCCCAGAGTCACAAGGAGCTACAGTGGGAATTGAACTCAGTTCCCCAGGATCAAAGTCCGCTGCACTAACCACTAGGCTACTCCTCCACTAGCAACATTCCACGTAGAAGCCTGCCCTTGCAGATCAGCAATGCAACCACGCAGGCTTCTGTTTCTGTGAGTCTGACATCCTGCATGTCGCAGAAACAGAAGCCTGCGCGGCCGCGTTGCTGATCTGCAAGGGCAGGCTTCTACATGGAATGTTGCTAGTGGAATAGCAAATTTTATTTATTTTAATTTTATTTTTGTTACATTTGTACCCCACACTTTCCCACTCATGGCAGGCTCAATGCGGCTTACATGTTGTATACAGGTACTTATTTGTACCTGGGGCAATTCCATGTAGAATCTCAAATAGTAGAAACAGAATCTCAATAGTAGCAACATTCCATGCAGAATCTCAAATAGGGAAATAGGACTTGATATACCGCCTTTCTGAGGTTTTTGCAACTACATTCAAAGCGGTTTACATATATTCAGGTACTTATTTTGTACCAGGGGCAATGGAGGGTTAAGTGACTTGCCCAGCGTCACAAGGAGCTACAGGGGGAATTGAACCCAGTTCCCCAGGATCAAAGTCCACTGCACCAACCACTAGGCTACTCCTCCACTCAAAAGGATCACAAAAGGAGAACAGTTTATTGTTCTTCTACTTCTAGAAGAACTTAAGAGTTCAAAGTGGGGCAGCGGATATTAAGGACATAGAACAATAAGCAGGAAAATGTAAACAAAACCATGGCCTCTATAGGAAGCCAGTGAAGATCCACATAAAATTGAGAAATCCTATCATATTTACTTAGGCCCCCTTTTACCAAGCTGCGACAAAACGGGGGCCTGCATTGGCGTCGGCGCGTGTTTTACACGTGCGCCAAGGCCCCCCTTTTACTGCAGCTGGTAAAAGGGCCGGTCTCGCTTTCTTTCAGGAAATGGCCGGGCAGCAAGTAAAGCACTTGCAACGCGGCCATTTTTGGGAGGAGCCCTTACCCCCCCCCCCCACTGAGGTGGCGGTAAGGGCTCCCGTGCTAACCCGGCGGTAACCGGGCAGTGATTACCGCCGGGTAGTATCCAGCGCTACAAATTTGTGTAGTGCCGGAAATGACAGCGCGGTGAGATTGGGGGGGGGGGGGGGGGGGGGGGGGGGAAGTACCGCCGGGCTGCTGCATTAGCCCGACGGTACTTCCTAAATAGCGAGCGGTAAGCCCGCGTTGGGCTTACCGCCGCTTAGTAAAAGGAGCCCTTAAGGAGTAAATAAGTCTCACAGCAGTATTTTGAACTGCCTTGAAATGTAAAAGATCCCAGATGTTCTTAGGAAAATCAAATTACAACAATCCAGATTTTGACAAAAGTAAAGCTTGAACAAAGCGATCATTTTGGCCGGGACATTACAGGAGGAACCAAGAGACTGACTCTCCTTAATCCCCCATTGTTTATTTCCACCTTCAAAAAAGCAACACTGGGCCTTCAAGACTGAGACAACAGGAGTATTTTATTGGCAAGTGACCCGACACGGGCCGTGTTTCGGCGTGAAACAATGCCTGCCTCAGGGGTCTAGCAACAAAACATATAAGAACATATAAATCACAACAAAATATAATAACAATTAAAACAATTAGCCAATTAAAAATGATTTATAATGGTAATAAAAACATATACTAAAAAAATCTATAGTAAAGAAACATCACTAAGAAGTATATACACCGTATTTTTCGGACTATAAGACGCACCTAGGTTTTAGAGGAGGGAAATAGGAAAAAAAAATGTTTCCTTTTTCCCAACTGTAAAACCTAGGTGCTCCGGTGCGTCTTGTCCGAATCCCGCCCTCCCCCCGGCCCTGTCACCACTTCTTCCTACTCACGCGATCTTCCCTGGTGGTCTAGTGACGTCGGGGCAGGAAAGAGCCCCCTCTTTCCTGCCCAGCGCGCTGCTCTCCATCCTCCTGTATGCAGCCTGACGGTCTCGGCGAGATTCAAAATGGCCGCTGAGACTTCAATTCTCGGCGGCCATTTTGAATCTCGCCGAGACCGTCAGGCTGCATACAAGAGGATGGAGAGCAGCGCGCTGGGCAGGAAAGAGGAGGGTCTTTCCTGCCCCGACGTCACTAGACCACCAGGGAAGATCGCGTGAGTAGGAAGAAGTCTACCTTCGAACTATAAGACGCACCCCCCATTTTCCTCCCAAATTTGGGGGGAAAAAAGTGCGTCTTATAGTCCGAAAAATACGGTATGTAAAATGTCTTAGTGGCTTTATGTAGACAACATTGAGAGCTTTTCTATATATAAAAATACATACATTGAGAATAGCTTAATTGGCTATTGTTTAGGAGTGTAAAACCGGACAGCTGCATGCGGAAGTGGCAAAATTGCCGATTCCACATGGAAATGCCGACACTACCACCTAGAAGCTTGTGTATATTTGTAAAATGGTGCTGCTCCTGCATATCCTTATAGGTATTTTATGAAAGGCTCCATGTTTGGCAGACCATTTTGTAAAATACGGCTGAAACTGAGCACATTCTGACCTGGACATCTGAATTCTGATCTCAAGATTCTAAGTAAATAATTAACTTTCAAATTTCAATTTTTAAAAAGGGGGGACCCCAGAGGCATTCCTGGGACAAAGGGAAGCCTTTGCTGCCTACCACTGATTTTTAGGGCTAGGTGGCTAAAAGCAGCCACCAAGTGGCAATCCTAAATCTAAGCAACCAAATTCTGTGTGGCTGAAACTGAAACTAAGATCCCCAGCTAAGTTTTAGGCGGGGAATTCAGGACATTGGCAGCCAGCTGAAAATCAGCGCCATAGTTTCTAAAAGTGAAACAGAGTTGAACTGAAAGTCTCACTCTTGTCCATGATGTTCTGCTCCAGGGTCTGGGGATCGTGAGACACGGCCTGGTCCAGGTACTGAAGCAGTTTACTCATACTGGACACCGGGATTCCAAAGGACTGGACGAACAGAAGCAGTTGCTGGGGTTCCAGATCCTGCAAAGCTGCAACGCAAAACAAGTTCAAAGTTCACATTCATTTGTATCAAACCTGCGGCAAGGCCAAAAGTTCAGTGAGTCCGTATCCTGCAATGCTATTGAAGTGGCCAGCAGTCACCAGAAAAAGATAACTGGACAAAGTTGTCCATTAACTTTATCCGGATACTCAGGCCAAATGCATCTGGGCTGAAATATCCCCTCTAAAAGTATCCAGTTCATTTTAGCATAGTTATGTTTTCCGACCAGCCATTACCCATGTTACAACAGCATCCCAGGAATGCTCTCAGCACTGACTCCTTTAACTGTGTAAAATTTGTGTGGGCAAAACTCTGCCATATAAAATTAACTTGTCTGGCTAAATCCCAGATTTAGCAGGGCAAATCTTTTGAACATGGACCCCAAATTCACAGTGTCATATTTTCAGTAGTGTGATCAGCGGTATATCAAGTGCCTGTAAATGTAGCTAGGCCCCTGAATCTACATAACGTCCTATTCAAAGTTCAAAGGAAACTAGGGCTGTAAATCAATTAAAAGTTGCAATCTAATAAAGCGCCCCCTCATATTTCCTCCTCTACAATGCAATATATAGATAGTAGACGTAAATTCTCAAAACTGACATATTTCAATTACTAAACTAAAAATAAAATCATTTATCTTACTTTCGTTGTCTGCTGATTTTATCTTTCTAACCATCAAGTTCCCTCGTCTCTGCTTCCCTGTGCTTCCAGCACAGTTCTGTGCTGTGATCTCTGTTTCCAGGGGCTCCTGTCTATTCACTATTTCTTTTTTTTTTCCTCCTCCTTCACTTCCTGCCCTACATCCATCTTTCATATTCAAGTTTCTTCAATTTTTCTTCCTCTTTCTCAAATCTACCTAGTTTCCATCTCCTTCCATCTCCCTTTTCCTCCTCTCCAAGGGCACCATCGCCCTTCCCCTCCTCTCTATGGGCATCATCTCCCCTCTTTCCATGGGCACCATCTCGTCTATAAACCCCACTTGATACAGGAAGCTTTAGCCTGAGTTTCCCCCCTCCCCCCCAAATGACTGGCATATTTTTCTCTCTGTGCCTCCCCTCCAGCACTCTGGCATCTTTTTCTCTTGTACCCCCCCCCCCCCCCCCCAAAAAAAAAAAAAAACACATACACACTCCGGCAATTTTTTCCTTCTGTTGCCCCTGCGTTCACCGGCATTTCATTCCCCCTCCCCCCATCTCCCTGGCAACCCTTCAAATTTGCCTGTATAGACAGCAGCGCTAAGCACAAGCTGCTGCTCTCTAGCCGGGACCTCCCTCTCTAGTGTCCTGCCCACAGGAAATAGGACGTTTTGTCAGAGGAGGAAGGACGCTAGAGAGGGAGGACTTCGGCTTGAGAGAAGCAGCATGTACAGGCAAATTCAGAAAGCCGCCAGGGGGAGGGAGAATGTGATTAATGTGTTAAAATTATTAATGCAATTTAAAATTTTAATGCATTCATCGCGATAAAAAAAACGTAAAAATGTGCAACTCTAAAGAAAACTAATGACTTCTACTGCCTCGTGTGTGGATCAAAATACAGACTGCTGTGCTCACTACTAGCAAATTCAGAACAAACTATTTCTCTTTTCTTCTACTCCAACCCCACATACCAGCATCCACCAGACGAGGGACCTCTGAGCGAATCATTCGCAGCTTTAGCCAGTCAGGGAACAGCAAAGCCTCTTCTGAGGTATCCACCAAAAAGGCTGTAGGAAGAGGCTTCTTGTCAGGAAACCAGATGTCCAGCAAGGAGTAGAAATCACTCTCCCCTTCAAGGATAAAATGTGAAACATATTACTGACTCATTCAAGAATTTGTCATTTGAAAGGTCTCCTATGCCATCATGCTGTCCAGACAAGGTAACCTCCCTGGACTCTTTTCCTACACATTTAGATCAATGACCTTTGCATCCCGGATATGTCCTTAAACTTGTTGAATGAATGAATGTATGCATTATGTATCAATAAAGTTTTTATAGCTTTACTGACCTTGAGGGGGTCCAAGGGTTAGCAGAATGACCATGGCATGGACTACTAGAATATGCATAGTGGCTGTTTCACCACTAGTCCAGCGCAGGAAGACCTGATCCTGGGACTCTGACTGCAAGAAAAAAAAAACGAACAAGGAGAGGAGGAAACCACCCGGTTTTGCAACCAGATACAGAAACTATCCTGTACCGGAGACTAAATGCTAAAGAATTAACCATGGATCAGAAGCAACTTCCTCCCGAGTACACGGGATTAGAGAGTGTTGAGGAAAGGGGGTACCTACCCAGCTGTAAACCTCTTCACCCTCCTTGCTTTTGCGCATACGCTTAACGTATTGGGAGAAAACAGAAAGCAGCGCAACCAACACAGCATCCGACTCGGGGCAATAGGACAGCTTTGAAAAGAGGTGAGTCATTATAGTAGATCGTTCCACCGTAAGCCTGGCCACATCCTATAGAAGGGAAGCAACAACATCCATGGATAAAAGCACAAATTCTTTCCATTTGCTTTCACCACTACCACACTTCCTGCCAGCCTCACTCCCATTTTTTTGTCAGTTCTTTTTTTTTTTTTTTTTTTTAAAGCTTTGTTTCTCCTTGACATTTCTCTCACAGTTCAAATTTTAAGTGTGGGTTTTTTTTCCCCCCCAAATACTTTTGCCTCAGATATGCAAACAATATAACCTCTGCTTTCTCTTTCCCACATAAGGCTACAAAGTCGGATGAGCAGACACATCGGACGGATCTCACCAACAACAAGACACGCAATGCAGATTTTTACTGGCGAGTCGATTTCAATGAATTAAAGCGATCTGTTCATTTGAGTATATGTAGTTGGGCAAAGATAAGAGAAAGAGAGATCCTCATGGTGTCTACATCTTGTGTTCTGCACCATCCAATCTCTTCCTCGCCTATTCCACTTTCTTACAGGTCTGCAAACTAAACTCCACACATAGAACAGTAGAACAAAAGAAAGGAACCTTTTGCAGATTGTGTCCAAAATAGACTTTATTGAAATAAACTTCTAAAAAAGTAAGGGAGACCAGACACGACTCGTGTTTCGGCCCTACCAGCCTGCAACAGGGGTCTAAGAAATCTGACATTCAATATGTGTTCCTAGATTAGTCGTTAAACAGCAAATTTTAACTCTGTATCTGCCTGAGCCCCATCCTCCTCAGGGGATTCTCAGCAAGGGCTGCAGTGTCCAAAGACTGGCCTGAGGAAGAAAGAGATTTTGATGTTTGACGACTAACCTAGGAACATGTATTGAATGACAGATTCCTAGATCCCTGATGCAGGCCGGTAGGGTTGAAACACGAGTTGTGTCGGGTCTCCCTTACTTTTTTAGAAGATCTACTATAATAAAACGCACCTCAACGTTCTGGGGACACTGACGTCACTGCAGGCACTCACACACCGGTTCGTAACTTCATGGTGGTGAAGCCACAACACTCACCATGTCTGCATGCCCCGCCCTCGCGTCACACGCCCTCGCGTGTTTCCCTACTCCTCCCCTTCCAAAAAATACCTGCAGCTGACATGCCCATCACCCCGCCCCCTTTCGCCCCATCGCAACGCCCCTTTCAACTTACCGCCCCGCACCCGGTAGCAAACTCTTCCCCTCATCAACTTCCCTCCCCTCCCCTTACGCCACTATCCCTGGTGGTCTAGCGGTACCTGTTCGCACGGCCAGGAATGAAGGAACCCCCGGTTTCCAGGCCCGGAGCGCTGCTGCTAGGTGCCCGGCAACATCGTGTCTGAGTCCGGCTCTCGGCGATTCAAAATGGCCGCCGAGAGTTGAAGCTGCCTCGCGAGACTTCAACTCTCGGCGGCCATTTTGAAACGCCGAGAGCCGGAATCCCACACGATGCAGCAAGACACCTACTAGCACCGCTACGGGCAGAAAAGAGGGGGTCTTTCTTTCCTGCCCCGACCGAACAGGTACCTCTAGACCACCAGGGAGGGGAAGGGAGTTCGGTGCCGGCTAGGGCCCGTTTCATCAAAGGCAGAAACGGGCCTTTTTTACTAGTTATTTTAATAAAGTCTTTTTTTGGACACCATCTGCAAGAGGTTCCATTTCTTTTGCTCTACTGTTTTATGCCTGGCGTTTTTCCTTCAGTGGAGTGCTTTCCTTCTGTTGGAGACTGCAAACTAAACTATCATTAAATTCTTGCTTTGTGTTCTAGCTTATTGATCTGCAGTTTGTGAGTCTGTAAAAGAAGGGAGTCTTACAGCTGGTGAATGCTGGACACTCTTAGGGCCTCTTTTACAAAACCGCACTAGCGATTCCCGAGAGGCAAATGAGAAGAAGCCCCGGAATTTCTGGGATAAGCAGTATAAAATGTTTTGTACATTTTTGGGATCTTGCCAGGTATTTGTGACCTGGATTGGCCACTGTTGGAAACAGGATGCTGGGCTCGATGGACCTTTGGTCTTTCCCAGTATGCAATACTTATGTACTTATATAATTGAATGGGCGTCCTCTCATTTGCCGCACAGGAATCGCTAGTGCGGCTTTGTGAAAGAGGCCCCTAGTCTCTTTCTGAGCAGACTGAGCCCTCAGAATATCGTATTCATCCCTGCTAAGGAGCTTGAACTCGGTCTCTCACCAGAGCGAGGTCATTGTGCTGTCCCTGATCTTCCACGGGAGCGTGCTGGGAGAGGTACACCAGGTAAGCGCTGATGGTTTGCGGATCTGTCTCCATATGGATTGCCTAAGGAAAAGAAGTTTTCAAATGAAATTATTTAACAGCCAAGATTCTCTCACTTAATGATACCATCGTTAAGGCAGGTTACACATTCACAGAATCATTAAAAACGTCAATACCCATCTGCTCAACAAACAAAACTAAAACCACACAAAATGTTTCCTAAAATAATATTCTCTCCAAAGACATACCTGCTGCGATTCTCATCCACTACGTTATATCCTGTATATTCCTTCCTATACTAGGCCTGTAATATGGCTCTGGTGACCCTCAGTATTCCTTGCTTTGCTGTCGTCAGCATATTTTTAGTTTCTTCCTGCAGCTGCATGTAAGCTACAGTGCTTTCTCAGTAAATGGAAAGTACGTGTTACATGTTAAGGTGACACTCAGGAGGAACTGAGGCTATGCGGCCCATATATAGCAGATACAAATGGATATAACCTTGATGGTGATGAGAGACTGAGGACTCTGCAGACTCCAAGATGTTCCAACGGAAATATGTGTTCGGAGAAGGACATCAGGTGTGTCATACTAGTTTGCTACATGGTTTTGCAACGCTGTGAGCACGCTTTACTGATAAGGGATTAGCCAATGGCCATAAAGTGTGCATGTGAACACAAGTAGGAGAGGATGGTAGAATACAGGAAATTGCCATTTTTGTATATTACTATATTGTGTAATGGAAGGAAACAGGAAGATCCATATATGATCATACGTTGGTTTAGGAGAAACAAAACTTACAACAGTATATATGTGATGGCTAGGAAGGTTTTGCTGAGCAGTTTTGTTATTCAGTCTGTGCGTCTGGCTACTGGATGACAACCTGCTCCAGAGAGAACAATTATTTTGTATTGGCTTAGTGAGATATCAATAAAGATTTTTACTGGTTGCGCCTATACCTAAGTTTGATTGTCTCTCTTATTCCAGCCCCTAGGGCTGAAGTGTATTCCCCTGCCCAGGGGCAAAGGACAGGATTACACTATCCCTTGGTAACCTTTTGAGAATAAAAATGCTTTGAGATGTTTTCTAAACACTACCGTATCCGTAGGTAATCTAAGTTGAGTTGGGATCTGATTCCATTCACTTGTGCTGGCAATTGAAAACGCACAATGTCTGGTCACTTCATAATGTATGGTCCTAGGAGCTGCTACCATCAAACATCGACTAGCACTTTCTGACTGTAAAGATCTTGTTGGTCTATACATTTTTAGAAGAGCAGAAAAATAAAACGAAGAGCTAAAACTCAATGACTTGTTTATTAACAAAAGAATTTTAAACAAAATTCTTGGTTCTACCAGAAGCCAGTGAGGCATATTTTCAAAGCACTTTGGGAGGCTAAGTTCCATAGGTTTCTATGGAACTTTGGGAGGCTAAGTACTTTGAAAATAAGCCTCAGTGTAACTCCTTAATAACTGGGCTCAAATGTTGAAAGTATAGAGTTCCAAATATCAAGCTGAAATGACAAATGATGATCACTTTCACGGTGCGGTATTAAATATAACTCTAGATTATTTTGTTCTTCTATTAATTGGAGGAAAAGACCTCAACAGTCTATGCTTGGCAGCAGATCATCATTTCTAAGTGCCAGCTTATATAGACTCCGGTTTTATCACTGGTCAAAAAAACCTCCATATTTATCTGTTAATTTTATAATTTTTTCAATATATTTTTTTACTAATTCTTTGTGCATCAATTATAACAATCCTAGGCAATTGGGAAACTAGCAACTAGCGGGAAAATGTGGGGTATAAATGTATTAAATAAATACATAAATAAAAATTGTGCCTGGGACTGTTATAATTATAATTGATGCACAAAGAATTAGTAAAAAAATATATATTGAAAAAATTATAACATTAACAGATAAATATGGAGGTTTTTTGACCAGTGATAAAACCGGAGTCTATATAAGCTGGCACTTAGAAATGATGATCTGCTGCCAAGCATAGACTGTTGAGGTCTTTTCCTCCAATTAACAGAACAAAATAATCTAGAGTTATATTTAATACCTCACCGTGAAAGTGATCATAATTTATTTTTATTTGTTAAATTTGTATCCAACAACAGCAATCAAACAGCGGATTAAAACAAATGGTTTGCACGATGACAAAAAATAATATGGAAGGGGAGGAACCGACCTCAGACTGGTGACGATCAGCCAAATTAATGGGATTCCTTATAGGTGGTCACCATACTTCAATCATTGGTCCATAGCTAGCCACCTCCCTCAGTGTCAAACAATACGTAGTTTTTAAAAGGTTTTTTTAATGCAAAGTGCTACATCCACCAATCGGGACATGAAGAGCAGAAACACTACTTATCTTATAGCAGCGTTAAACTTGGGCCTCCCCTACGGACCCGTTTCGCCACTGGGGCTTCGTCAGGTAAGGACGCCCTGGTATGCAACTGCTCGAATGGCAAGTAATAATGTCCTGGGGAAGTCAGGAAAAGTAACTGCTCACAGGAGTTGAATAGGGTGGTCGCAGCACAGAGGTCTACTCCCTCTACACTACCAACATTTGTATCCCACATTTTCCCACCTATTTGCAGGCTCAGCTTGATAATTGGATATATACAAGCTATTTCGCTAAAACGTTTGTCTAGTTAGAAAAGTATGGAGTTCCCATAATAAGATGGGTAGCAACATTTTGTACAATCTGTAAAGCTCTAATACTTTACAGACTGGCCCAAGTATTTCAGAAGGCCCAAGTATAAGGAATTACTAGTTTACCATTCCACGTGGGTATGAAGTTCCCATCCACACCATAGCCTGAGCTTTTTCTCCTCCTTCCTCTGTGTTTCTTAGTTCGTTAAGTCACTCCAATCTTAGCTCCAAGCAATGCTGGTCTTCTTTCTGTTCTGTTTTTCCTGCTTTATCCTTCCCATTCACTATGCATAAATTAAACTCCCTTCTCCCCTCTGCTGGCTGTGCCTCTACTTTCTACAGTGAGAGATTGCACTTTTTCTGTTACATGTACCTGTTGCAGAGCAGCAGCTGTAGTTCCCATAACGCTATCGAACAGCGGCAGTCTTGGCAGGTCTCGCAGCAGCCACTGGTACCCGTGAAGCAGCTCCGAATCCTCTGAGTCCTCCTCCATCGGTTGCTCTTTCTCGTCTCCGTCACGTGACGCACCTTCAGACAGCACCATAGAAAGACCCTACAAAAGGGAAAGGGACTTGATAAACCTTCTTTCTGTGGTTTTTGCAACTACATTCAAAGTCATGTACATAGTATATACAGGTACTTATTTGTACCTGGGGCAATGGAGGGTTAAATGACTTGCCCAGAGTCACAAGGAGCGGCAGTGGAAATCGAACCCAGTTCCCCAGGATCAAGATCTGACGAACTAATCACTAGGCTACTCCTCCACTCCAGAAGTAGGAAAATAACTGAAATCAAAACCAGGAATAGAATGCTAAGATACTCTCTTGGGCTGTGGGTACGACATAAACCCAAAGTTCATCTCTCATTCTCAGAAGTGTGAGAGGTCAAACGTTCTTCAGAACCAAGAGAGGAAGACAATAGACAGTCTTGTGGCTCTTTTCCTATCTTTTATAAAAGGTTTGAGATTAAAAACCTCTGATGACTGAGAAAATACTGGCTAGTGGGTGTACTGCACAGATTATATATACAGTATGCAAAAGCTCAGTGTTTCTCAGTCTCCCTCTGCTGGTAGGAGTACATAACCCATGCGTCTTGACCGGTCTAGAGGGTCGTGGAGGAAGGAGAAAATTTCTGATAGATTTCAATTACAGATTAAAAACTACCTCCTCTGTTAGCCAATTTTCACTATAAGCACTGGAATGCATTTAACCAAATATATGTTGCTAAGATAGATCCCGGCCAAACACAAGTTTCTGCCGAAACCAAATCTGTGATTGAAACTGGCTGCTTGGTAAACCAAAACCATAAACTAAACTGCCCACTGCACTCCCTCCCCCACACCCGACCAAAAAAGCCCCCTCCTGAGCTTGCCCCTCTCTATCTCTGACCCCACCTCCCCCCCACCCCACCACACTCCTGCCCGTGCTGGTTCCAATCACAAAATGGCTCATGAGACGGACAGCCACTGCGTCAGGAGCAGTGGAACAGGGCAGGAATGAATAGGGTTCATTCCTGCCCCCGAAGAGGCACTAGACCACCAGGGCTTCCTAAGGTAGGCCCAGGGAGGACCTATGGGTGGTCGGGTCAGCTGGAGGAAGAATGATTTTTGCCATGATCCTTTGCATTTAAACATTCTTTTCTAACCTTCATGGCCAGAATGCGGGAAGCCACCTGGGGTGAACTGAGGCGTCTCAGGAAATAATCAAGAACTTCACAGGTCGTCTGCTCATCTGCTTTAGGACCCAAGAGCAAATCCTGCAGGCGTCCAAGCAGCTGCCTTTGTTTCTGTTGTCTCTAAATAGATGAAAAAAAGAAACACTCAAAAAACTATAAGAGGAGCAGATGAAGAGGCCTTCATGGAGACTCAGGAGGATGCAGCAGCCCAATCATTGTTCAGGCAGAGAAACCCATGAAAAGAATTGTAGACAGAGAGCATGCATGTCAAACAATAATTTTGCCTATTTCAGGAAACACCTCAAAACTTACCTATTAACAAAGTTTTTGACTAATACTTCTTCATGACCGCTACTGCTGCTCTTGATTTTGTTTGTTTTCATTATTGTTATGTTTCATCTTTTATTTTATTTTTTTTTGTTACATTTGTACCCCGCGCTTTCCCACTCATGGCAGGCTCAATGCGGCTTACATATTGTATACAGGCACTTATTTGTACCTGGGGCAATGGAGGGTTAAGTGACTTGCCCAGAGTCACAAGGAGCTGCCTGTGCCTGAAGTGGGAATCGAACTCAGTTCCTCAGGACCAAAGTCCACCACCATAACCACTAGGCCACTCTCCACTATGTGAGAAAGTTTTGACATTTATGACGAAAAAGTGGGTTTCTAAGCCTGTAAACGGTATTATTCCATGGTGTATTTCTCCTAATTGACCAGCAGATGGCGATTGTTTTGTGTTTTAAAGCTGTTGCAGAAAAAGCCTCTTTTCCAGTTTGAGCTTGTGGAAAGGCAATTTGCAGTACCATTGGCCACATACTTTCAAAGTGAGTGCCCTGGGCTCTGATTGGCCCTGGAGTTCAAATCTAGCCAGGAGGTACTAGATGTTTCTTAGTGTCACCCAGGGAGCAGAGAGAGAAAGATCTCTTTAGTGAGGCCCTGTCAGAAGTTACATTATATACTCTGTGAGCAGCTAAATTTCCTGAACTCCTCAGGTACTACTCAGGTAGTAAACAAATATAGTAACATAATAGATGACGGCAGAGAAAGACCTGTACGGTCCATCCAGTCTGCCCAACAAGATGAACTTATATGTGCTACTTTATGTGTATACCTGACCTTGATTTGCATCTGCCATTTTCAGGGTACAGACCGTAGACGTCTGCCCAGCACTAGCCCCGCCTCCCGAGCACTAGCCCCGCCTCCGCCACCCAATCTCCGCTAAGCTTTTAAGGATCCATTCCTTCTGAACAGGATTCCTTTATGTTTATCCCACGCATTTTTGAACTCCGTTACCTTTTTCATCTCCACCACCTCGTTTAGTTTTAAAATGGAACAGATCCATATTCAGTTACCTGTTACCATTTGCTGATTTATTTCTTTTTCTGTTCACTGTTCAAGTTCTGTGACAATAACCCTTATTAGTTTATTGACTCTGTTGTCCTGGACTAAGAATCCTGGTTTGTGTTTTGTGGTCTATGGGTGCTTTTTAGGAACTGTGGGACCCCTGGAGTGTGGCCTCAGTGTCTTAAAAATCAACGGGGAATGACCTGAGAGTAGGAGACTAGCCCAGAGGCAAACAGGACCCAGGTGGTGGGAGGAGAGTGCTAGTATAGAGCATGTGCCCAGGTGCAGGCGGGCCTGAGCAGTGCTGGGGACTGACCTTCCAAGGTGGCCACAGGGTTTACCCCCAGGCGAGTGCTAGTTTCATGACAACATTCTTGTACGTTGTTTTATAATATGGATTTATCGTTATGTATGTTTTTATTACTACCTGCCCAGAATGGCAGATAGCACTATTTTATTTTAAATGTATCCTCCACACTATGTTTGACACACGAGTTTCACAGTCGACCAAACTACTTATGCTTTACAGTCAAGGCTGAAGATACTGGGAGTAACCATAAACCAACACCTCTCTTTTGATCCACAAGTATCTATAGTCATAACGAAAATCTTTAGGACTTTGTGGAAGCTAAAAAGAATTAGACTCGTCTTCTCAAATGAGATTTTTTCGTAATTTAATTCAATCTGTAGTTTTAACACAAATTGTTACTGCAATGCTCTTTATGAAGGATGTAAAGACGCTACTCAATAAATTACAAACAGCTCAGAACACTGCTGCACATTTTGTATATAGAGTACCATGTTATGAAAAGGCATTGTCTATAAATGTTTAGCTATAATGTTCTACTTTAGGTATGCTGCACTATTTCCCATCCCCCATCTTTCTTTACTATCAGCCACATGAAGGAATTTCTGGCTGATCACAAACTCTGATGGGGCCTCCAGTTGCTAGGGCAACTCAGCTACCTGGTATAACTTGTTACAAATGAAATTTACTGAGAAGAGGTGTGGCAAGGACACCAATTGCAAGCCTCCAGCATATATGAAAGACCCAATTACAAGTCTCCAGCACATATGCAGCACCTATGATTGGTCCAGGGTAGAGGAGAAGTGGATGCTCACCACAGGCCTATAAAAGCACGCTGCACACAAAGAAACTCTGAAAACTAGCCATGCTGGTAAGAGAGTTTCATATCCTCACATGGCAATTTTGCCACACGTCCATTTTTGGCCAAAAAAAGGGGGGGGGGGGGGGGGCTTTTACAGGCACGCTAAAAAATGGATTGGCGCGCACCCAAAACCTGCGCTATCGTAAGCCATTTTTCAGCGCACCTTTGTAAAAGGACCCCTTAGTTTGTCCCGCCCGATGGCAGGACAGGCTGAAGGAAGGCCTCTGGGATTGGCCGGGGACCTTCTTTCTGGGCGGGACAAGCTGAAGGAAGGCCCCTGGGATTGGCTGAAGCAGCATGCTCTTGCTGACCGTGCCAGAATGGCTTAAAATAAATTAATCGCAACAGAAGAGTTACTGATTGCGGAGGGGGGGGGGGGGGGGGGGGGGGGGGGGGGGGGAGGACAAAAAGGAAGAGAGCAGAGAGGTGCTGCATCAGGGCAATGGGGAGAGAACATGCCCGAGCTACAGGGGAGAAGGACGCCAGGAGGGGGCCCGAGCCCAAATTTGGCAGACGGATGTTAAAATAGCTATTTTATCAACCGATTCCCAAATTCTTAAAAAACTAACAAACGGCTCTCGCGAGCCAGTGCAAGTCGGGTCCAGCACACCACTGAATCTACTGAACTTTGATATGTTCCTCGTTCATCTAATTTTCAGTTTTTTTAATTAATCTGCATGTTATCCATTATATTGAACTTACAAATTAATTTTCCTATATTACTTACTGAATTTAACTGTAAACCTTATTTCTTTCAATTCTGTTGGGACTGAAGATGTAAGCCACGTTGAACCTGAGCATGTTTTGGGATAATGTGGGATATAAATGTCAATCAACAAACCAATAAATAAATAAACGTATACACATATGCATACTTGCAGTATCAGTAGAAGTCTGTAGCTTCTCTCATTGGAGCTTCATGTTTTCTTTTTTGCTGAATCATAATAGAAAAAAAAAAAAAAGAAGAAGACAGACCACTGAGAGTCCTGTGATTCTCCTGGGGACTTCGCTCACCTGCCGTTTCTTGGCTCGCTGCTCTTTACTTTCTCCTTCCTCATCTTCTTCACCAGATGTGGATTCTGCAGCAGCATCGTGCAGCAGAAATTCACAGAGGCACTGCACGGGCAGCACATCCAAAGACCCCTCACTCGACTGCACCAAATCAGCTAGCCATGGCATTGACTGGGAAGAGGCCTAGGGAAACAGAAAAAGTTTAAATCTAGAGCTTACAGCTGATTGAAAGCAGCATAAGAGAAGTAATCTTCAGTCGCTCCTGCTTATACGGTTTCCAATCCCAAGATGGCTGCCAGGACCTCCTGTGGCAATCTTGCGAGGCTGCCATGAGACATTCCAGCGATAATTTTAGCTGTGGAACTGGCAGGGGCAAGATTGACTGGGGTTCGCTCTGGCACTGAAGACCCACTGGACCACCAGGAGGCTTAAAGGTAGACCTGGGGAGGGCCTTTCTGGTAGTGGGAGGAAAGGAGGGGGGCAACAGGGACAGACAGTACTGACAGTGATCACTGTGGAGGGGCTACCAAGAATGAAAGTAGGAGGGAGGTGGTTCGGTTTCAGTTTTTAACTGCAAATTTCGGTTGCTGGTTCAGTTTTGGTCAGCCTCTACGCACATGGATATCAGAGCACTGAATCAAGACCTTAATGATGGGTTCTAGGAAAACAGCAGTAACAGGGTGGAAAGGAACCAATTCCAAGAGATCACTTGGAATTGGTTCCTTTCCACCCTGTTACTGCTGTGTTCTGCCTTTGTGGAGAGTGTGAACCCCATTTGTCTTTTCGGGGGTTCTAGGAAAACCCACCTGGCGCTGGATGATGTTGAGCAGAAAGTCTGGATTTCGGCTGCGACACAGAAGGTGCCCTAGACGCAGGGACTGGTTAAGGGTTTTCACTTGTTCCAGAACATGAGGTGGTGGCCTCCGTGGAGGACCCCTACAAGAAGAGAAATGGCCACTGAAAAAGTACTCCTGACATGATACTGAGATGGGGGACAAAAGCTAAAAGCTGACTGTGCAGTAGGGCACAGGACCCCCAGCCAGTGGAGGTAGTGCATGGAAATCTCTCCTATGGATATTAATAAAGAACATCCTGAAAAATGGACTGCCTGGATACCCCAGGACGGATTTGGAAACCACTGTTCTAGGGGTATTAGCAGCAGAACAGATGGTCAACCATGAGCACATGCAAGTCTGAACTTGTAGACGATCGAGTGAGTCAGGCTGTGGCCACTGTTCATTTGACTTCAGAGGTAATCCACACTGTCCCTCCCTCTGGGGTCAGCTAGACAATGGAACACATTGATAAATATCGCTCCATAAGAGCAAGAAGCACAACAAAGCTGCCTGCCTATGAGCACTCTGGGGAAAGAAAAAGCTTTACGTTTTAAACATCTTATATTTATTTATTTATTTATGTATTTATTTTAAAGTAAAAATGGCTGCCTCTCCCAAAGGCAATACACCTTTCCAGCGAAAGGGTAGCCCTTCCCAGCTAAGTATGGAAGATGGGGAGGAAGGGGGAGAGGGACTCGGGGCACCCGAGTTTAGTACCCCAGAGGCTGGAAAAGAAAGAAAAGAAATCCCTATCTGCCAAGCCTCTAACAGAGATTCCCCAGGCACAGAAGCAGCAGCAGCCTTATTGTCCTTATTATTAGCTTCTAAAAGAAAAAAGAGAAAAAGAGAGACTAATGGGCTCACTTCCTACCTGCTGGGAGACTGAGAAAATACTGAGGCTAGGGTCACATGGCCAGGGCTCTCATTGGCTCTCTAGTCTTAGAATTTTCTCAGTCTCCACCTGCTGGTAGGCGTGCACAACCCATCAGTCCAATCCTGGTCCGGAGGGACGCTAAGGAAATATTGGTTCACAAATCTATCTGGTGGTCTTGAGGCTTTGCATACTGCATATGATGCAGTTATCAATTGACTTAGTTGAATGACAAAACACATGCTAAGAAAAGAGGTGACCATTTCTATGAAATGGGGTATAGAGAAGCAGACTATACAGGAGGACACTTACTGGGGGTCCAGGCTGGTGAGCTGTGACAACAGCAGGCTGTTACTCTCTGTTATTGTCTGTTTTGTTGATGCAGCAGCCAGGTGGCTCTCGAACGCCAGGATCTCCTGTTTCTCTCGCTGAGAGACCTGGAGCTCACGATTGACCAGTTCTGTCCTGGTTTCTTCATCTGTCACTGTGCAAGGTGGGTAGGAGTAATTACTGTAGAAAAACAGAAAGGCCCTTTAATCCTCACTTGGACCATGCCTCCAAAATAAACAATGAAGGAAAAATGCTCATAACGTTTAAACCAGCTGTCTCCCCTGAGCAAGACACTGTGTTTAATAGAACTGTGCTTTTATTATGTTACTTAGTTATAAGATTTTTATATATAATTTTCGTGAATGCTCATTCAAAATGGTTTACAGAGTTGTCGTAAAACAAAAAATTTCCTTTCCACCCCACCAGACCAGTCCAGAACTGATGGATGATGTCCTGTCACCTAGCACAAGGTGACAGACTTAACAGCTGTGAGTTCCACACCATATAAATTATTGCACAGGCACAGCTCACCAATATTCTCTGTCTCCAGCAGATGGTAGCAAACATTCCATGCAATTCTGTACTGCTGGTCTAGATCCTGGGCCTGATTCATCAGCTGGCTTTCAGCAAAGCAACTTACAGGGTGGCCTAATTCTAGTAGCGGCAGCTCAGGGATGGACATTGTGGCACACGTGGAAGCCACTTGTGGGGCTTCGGTCCTCAGGGCGGCGGCACCAGGAGCCCACCCACTCTAGGGATTATTTTTGACATCCCACAAGTTCTGGAACAGTGAGAAGCAATGTAATGGAAGGAGAAATTAGATCTTACCTGATAATTTTCTTTCCATTAGTCCTTCACACTATTCCAGAGGCCTACCCAAGATTTCTGAGTTATTTACTCGGTGCAAAGAAATGGGTCAAATAATGACACCACTTTGCATGGTGCATCCTGCATATCTCTCATTCTCTACAAGTTGTCTAGAGATGAGAGAGGTCCACACGTTTGCTCGTCTGGTTAGTGTTAGGTTAGCGAGTTGTTTAAGGTGGTTGTGTTTATTCTGAGTTTCTCCTTACTGCTTGTCTACACAAATACTGAAGAGCTGTACTGGATGCCAAGAGATATGTCTCAGCTCAGTCTTCAGTTCTCTATCTACATCTGCTGGTTGATGGACACAACTAACCCACAAGTTCTGGAATACTAGGAAGCTACGTAATAGAAATACATTTTAGCAGGCATTAACCTACAAATTAATGCATGTTAAGTCTTTTTGCACACATTAAAGTTTTTTCATTAAACCAAATGTGTGAAATAAACTGGGGGAAAAAAACCCCACCAGAAAAACAATTTCCCAAAATTCAAAAAAATCAATGAAAAGTTTTGCCTGTGCACATCCCTGGTGCTTAAGCATCAGCCTCAGTCTTGACTAAGGTACGGAGGAGTAGTCTAATGGTAAGTACAGCGGCCTGAGAACCAGGAACAAAAAGCAGCTTAGACTGTGAGCCCATTACGGACATAGAAACTACCTGCATACAGGACTAAATTCTATTCATGGCACCAAAAAAAACCCCAAAAAAAACGCTTAGTGCTATTCTATAAAACCACACTTGGCCATTTACTCCAATGGAAACGTGGTGCCTACCTCAGGTGTGGATTCCACTTTATTCTATAACTAGTAAAAAAAAGGCCCGTTTCCGAAACCAATGAAACGGGCGCTAGCATGTGGCTTTTTTTGTGTGTGTGTATGTCTCACAGAGTTATTTTGTGTGTGAGTGTGTGTGTGAGTGTGTGAGGGTGCGGTGTGTGTCTTTTTTTGTTTTGTTTTTTGCTTGGGGGTTGGGGGATGTGCTGTGCTGTCCTTGGTCGCCGTTTGCTGCTGGCTAGGTCGCGGGTAATCCTTCCAGCTGGGCCGCAGCTTGTCCTGTTCGCCCACATCCCAGATGGTGACGGGCACGTTGTTTTCCGGCTCCTCTGACTCCATGTCAAGTGATCCCAAATATAGTCTGTGCTATAGGCCCTCTGGCACTCTTCAGTACTGGCATTAGGCATTTAAAAATTTCTCCCCCCCCCCCCCCCCCCCCCCCGGGTCTATTTTTGCACATACCCACAGCAGGAATATTCTTCTCTCATTCCAGCGGTGGTTCTGTGCTCTCCGTGCTGCACAGATAATGAGCCATTCTGCTGGGGAATGCTCCTCCCTTATTGTCACGTAGTTTCCTCTGATTGGTCCGTCTTACGTTGCCTAGTGTTGCCTGGGAACGGTGTTGTGATGGTCCTTTGTGTTTCAGAATGTTGAGGGTGTTTTTTCTGATTGGTCCGTCATGCGAGGGCGGGGCAGAGAGACATGGTCAGTGTTGTGGCTTCACCACCATGAATCCATGAACCCTTCAGGGAGTGACTGAGTGACTTCAGAACGTTGTCTTCAGAACGTTGAGGGTGAGTTTTATTATAGTAGATTACACGTCTAACTAAAAGGAATGCCCCTGATCTGCCCATGACCCTCCCATGCTTGCCCCCTTTTTTCACTCGTGTGGATCCCACACCTAAATTTAGACATGCACATTTTTATGTTTAAACACTTTTTATTGAACACCAATAAAATAACAATCCAAATGTCACTTGTAAATTGTTCAATTTTTTTCAGTACACACCCTCCCCACCCTCTCTCTTACCAACCCCCTCCCCCGATGAATAGAAACAAACTTGTTTCCAAGGGAAAAACATTGAGGATAAAACAGCCATTAGGACTTCAATATAGCAATTACATTAGAGAAAGGAGGGAGGCCTGTGTTCTGATAGCCTTCCTCAACTTGTCTATTAGATTGTAAGCTCTTTGAGCAGGGACTGTCTCTCTTTGTTAAATTGTACAGCGCTGCGTAACCCTAGTAGCGCTCTAGAAATGTTAAGTAGTAGTAGTAACTAGCCCCAACGTTCCGTTATGTTAAGTTCCAGCCATTTTCCCCAAGAACCAAACAATTGACCATTCACCAACCTCTATATGATTTAGCTTGAATAAGCTTCATGAGAAACACTGCAATATAGAGTAATAAACTTTCTCCCTAAGAATTTAAGATTTCCCCCCTCCCTTATTACACCCCCTCATTTCCTGGTCCCTAGTACCCCCCTCTTCCCCCCTCCAACCTCACCCCCAACCCCAAGAACCCGTCTACTTCCCAAACTACTAAACATACCGGACAGCTACCACTCCTAAAACTTCTATACCTTGTTCACTATTAAGCTTTGACCCCGGGGACTGAGAGACAGCAAGAAAGGATCTAGACATGCACATTTTAAATAATTCTAATCAGTGCCAATAAATTTGTTTGTTAAGTCAATTACTGATGCTAATTAGCTCGTTATTCAATTAACTTGCATGTACCCAAATTTGTGCATGCAAATTAGCATTTTTTATTTTGTTTTTTTTATAGAACTCTTTACAGCCCAATATTCAGCGACCCTTATCCAAATAGCAAGTGCTTCTTAAAATTTCTGTAGACCAATCAAGATAGTACTAGGGCAGCCTTGGGGGGGGTGGGGGGTGGAGCCAAAATTTATCCAGATACCAGCACTAGTATCCAGATAATGCCAGCGGTCAACTATATACCTGGTCGTTCAAGGCCAGTATCTGGATATCAGCTGGTACTAAACGTTTGAGTATATCTTTAAACACTGCAGGCTGAGCGTAGAGTCTGAATATTGCTCGATTATTTATTTATTTGTTGCATTTGTATCCCACATTTCCCCACCTATTTGCAGGCTCAATGTGGCTTACAATGTTCCGTCATGGCAATCGCCATTCCAGAGTAAAAGATACAATTGATATTACATAAAGAACATGGATAACACAATAAAATTAAGCAATCAGGTATAGAGAGATCACATCTCTCATCTCCCTCTCCCAGAAGACAAGAGACAACAGGGGCTGCAATGCCAGAGATGTCTTTCCTTCACACAAGGCTAAAATAAAGCGCAGTCAGACTCACTTGGTCATCACCATTTCCATCAGCATCTTCAGCGTAGGGTACTCCTCCCAGGCAGTCAAACCTGCAAAGACATAAGGAGACATCTATCGTTATCATGTTTGTGTGCAAAGATCAATGCTTCCCAGTAAGTGTTCTGCTTGGAACCATTTTTAAAGGATATTTCCTCACAAGGCGGGTTATTTTCAAAAGATTGTACCCGGATAATTTAAGTAGTTAACTGGGTAAACTTGGGGGCTGCAGTGAGGAAGAGAAAGAGAGCAGAGCCAAACAATAATGTGTGACATTTCACTTTGTGGAACCTGTGAAAAGGTGACTTGTACTAAAACACAAGTTGCACCATCAGCCTCTGATTTTTCACAGAGAAACACTGCAGGAAGCTTCTCTTTGATTATTCACTTGCAGGCCCGAGAGTCCTGCAAACTCCACTTTTTTTTTTTTTTAATTGTCCCCGCAATTTTAACACTGACTATCCTCCAAAATTAAAATCACCCTCGATATTAACATAATGTTGGAGCTGACAATTTGCCCTCTGTTTAAAAAATATCAATAAGAAATTACATGAACATCCTGCATCTTACTTTTACTTCTTTTCCTGGGATTTGATTCTGTGATTCACTTTTGGGTGTCATCCACAGTTCAAAAACCAGTGTAGTACATAAGTAATGCCATACTGGGAAAAGACCAAGGGTCCATCGAGCCCAGCATCTTGTCCACGACAGCGGCCAATCCAGGCCAAGGGCACCTGGCAAGCTTCCCAAATGTACAAACATTCTATACATGTTATTCCTGGGATTTTGGATTTTTCCAAGTCCGTTTAGTAGCAGTTTATGGACTTGTCCTTTAGGAAACCGTCCAACCCCCTTTTAAACTCTGCTAAGCTAACCGCCTTCACCACATTTTCCGGCAATGAATTCCAGAGTTTAATTACACGTTGGGTGAAGAAAAATTTTCTACGATTTGTTTTAAATTTACTACACTGTAGTTTAATCGCATGCCCCCTAGTCCTAGTATTTTTGGAAAGCGTGAACAGACGCTTCACATCCACCTGTTCCATTCCACTCATTATTTTATATACCTCTATCATGACTCCACTCAGCCGTCTCTTCTCCAAGCTGAATAGCCCTAGCCTCCTTAGTCTTTCTTCATAGGGAAGTCGTTCCATCCCTGCTATCATTTTAGTGTAGTAGATATATGAACAGAGAGTGGAGACAGTGGTGAAGGGCATACACAGAACCAAAGATCTCTCACAACAGCACAAATCGACAGTCTATGCATATAAATGCAAACAGGGAAAGGGAAATCTCTGCCACAAAGCTGAAGAAATGCCTCACTCACCTATGTTTTCAGGGTTAAAGGCAGCCACCACGAGTAGCAGAGGCCAAGCTTTCCAGTACAGCGTGGAAATGGCCAGGTTTGGAGGTTGGTACCTGGAATAAAACCCAAAAGAGAACTTACTACTACTACTACTTAACATTTCTAAAGCGCTACTCGGGTTACGCAGCGCTGTACAGATTTACAAATAAGGATAGTCCCTGCTCAAAGGAGCTTACAATCTAAAGGACGAAATGTCAAGTTGGGGCAGTCTAGATTTCTTGAATAGAAGTATAATGGTTAGGTGCCGAATGCAACATTGAAGAGGTGGGTTTTGAGTAGGGATTTGAAGATGGGTAGGGAGGGGGCTTGGCGTATGGGCTCAGGGAGTTTATTCCAAGCATAGGGAGAGGCGAGGCAGAAAGGGCGGAGCCTGGAGTTGGCAGTGGTGGAGAAGGGTACTGAGAGGAGGGATTTGTCCTGTGAGCGGAGGTTTCGGGTAGGAACGTAAGGGGAGATGAGGGTAGAGAGGTAATGAGGGGCTGCAGATCGAGTGCATTTGTAGGTTAGTAGGAGAAGCTTGAACTTCTGCTAGGCACTCCAATGTGTAGATCATTTCCACTCAAAAAAACTCTTCTACAGGATCTCCAAACTTCTTCAAAGAAAATACTATAGATTATAACATATATTGCTAACGAGTTCACTTGCAATATAAAAATACAAAGAAGGAGGAAAAGACCTCAAAGTCTGGGTGGCTCAAATGAACATTGCCATTTCTGTCTTCACAGCACTCACCAGGCCATTACATCATCATTGGCCAAAAAACTCCTTACATATATTTATTTTAATATTTTTCAATAATTTTTAAAATTTTATTTTATTTAATGCTCACAACAAACAATGCATTAAAAAAATCTTATTTCAAGGTACTTAGCTTCTTATTAGTCGACCAAGCTGCACGGTTTTTATATGCATTGTCTATTGTTCGCTGAGTGAGTGAGCAGGATGTTGAGCATTAAAAGAAAAAAAAAATAATGTAAGGAGGTTTTTGGCCAGCGATGATGTAATGGCCCGGTGAGTGCTGTGAAGACAGAAATGGCAATGTTCATTTCAGCACCCGGGTACTTTGAGGACTTTTCCTCCTCCTTTGTATTTTTATATTGCAAGTGGACTCCGCTGTGTAGGGCCAAGTGTAGGATGACAGTCTTAAGAAAGCAGTGGGTGTCGTGAAACAAAACCCAAATCAAAAGCAAGGGAGAGGAGAGGTTTTGGCAGAGATAAAGAGGATCTATATTTACAAAGCTGGTTAAGGATGGAAATCATACACTACAAGTTTGGGTCCCTGACATTAATCTAAAATACACGATGGCTAATGGCTAGGTTGAAACCTAACGGTGCACTTCACATATCTTGTATGTTTTTTAACTGGAGGAAAAAGCCCCGTATTTTTGGCTATACAGCTCAATGACTTGTTGGAGTTCTAACTGTCATAGGCAAAAAACCTCCCGGTAATCAAGTTTATATCCAGTCTTGCATAAACTTAGATAAAACACCACTTATCTTGTTGGTCAGATTTATTTCCCGTGATCTGTTGCCACTCCGTCAATTCCACTGCCGACACTGGCTCAGTGTCGGAAACCTGGGCCAGTGTCGGCAGTGGAATTGACGGAGTGGCAACAGATCATGGGAAATAAATCTGACCAACAAGATAAGTGGTGTTTTATCTAAGTTTATGCAAGACTGGATATAAACTTGATTACCGGGAGGTTTTTTGCCTATGATGACAGTTAGAACTCCAACAAGTCATTGAGCTGTATAGCCAAAAATACGGGGCTTTTTCCTCCGGTTAAAAAACATACAATATATGTGAAGTGCACCGTTAGGTTTCAGTGAGATAATACTGGAAGTAGAGGGTTCCTAATTGACGCTCAAGTACAGTTTGTAGGCAATGGCTCAGCTGGTCTAAAAGACAATTCGGCTAAACACAGGATACTGATGCAAAAACCAGTGTAATTTTGTAAGAAAAAAACTACAGCAAGATACAGGTCTCAGTCCTTTAGATTTTCGGAAAATAAATATTAGCACATTAACTTTATGGAAGAAGTTAATTTTATAAACTTATAAGTGAAGAAAGTTAGTGTGAGAAAATTTAAAAAGCACACGTTTGTCAATGTTCTTCTAAAAGCATAGACTGTGGGCAATGCTACATGGGGATAATGCCTTGATTAGATTAAAGCCTGTGGCGTATTCTCATTATTGACTTTAAAAAAGTGATCTGCCACTTTATGACAAATTTATGACTTCACATCTTTCTCTATAATTTAATTTTTACACCAATTGTCCATTAGATGAATTAACTTTTAGACAAATTGTCTCTCTAGATGAACTGTACCTTAGACCAACTGTCATTAATCGAACTGTACCAAACCCACTGGTTTCTGGTTGACTTATTATTTTGTTAAGAAAGGTTGGCTGGGGGGAAGGAAGAAGAGAAGGTGTATTCATAAAAACTAAAAAGCAATTTTTAAGAGTGGTTTGCTATTTAATGGAATACTGTGGTTTTGCTCAGTATCCTTACGTACACTTGTTATTAATAATATTGATTTCCATTCACGATTTATAAGCTTATAACTGCTTGTTAATAATAGTTAAATTAAAAACAAGATCAAGGTGATAAGCAAAATCTGGCACTCTCTCTCTCTACCAGGGTATGAAGCTGAGACATGATGTAGGAAAGCTATTACATAGCAGGGGCGTAGCTAGGTGGAGCCACAGGGGCATGGGCCCCAAACAGATTTAGCCCTGCCCCCCTGCTTTCACCCCCCATGCCGCCGACCCTCCCCTGCTGCCAGGTACCTTTGCTGGCAGGGGTCCCCAACCCCCGCCATCCGAAATCCTCTTCAGCGCCGGTCTCCAGCGTGTTCGCTGATCTGGATTCTGTTTCTGAGAGTCCTGACGTCCTGCCCGACATCAGGACTCACAGAAACAGAATCCAGATCAGCGAGCGCGCCAGACTCAGAGACCGGCGCTGAAGGGGACTTTGGCTGGTGGGGGTTGGGGACCCCCGCCAGCAAAGGTACCTGGCGGGCGAGGATTGGAACTTGGCGGCAACGGGAGGGGGGTCAAAATGGACAGGGAGGGGTGCTAAAATGTGACCCCTCACCTCGGGGTCTGGACCCCCCTCCAGCCGAAGTCTGGTTACACCCGTTACATAGCAGGATGGAACCTCTTCTGAAACATCCACGCTTGCAGCCTGGGAGTCAATAGCAGGCGGGGGTTACCTCAATACCAACACAACCTAGTGTCTCAAAATCTAAATAAATACATAAGACAGTGAATATTGTACAGGATCAAATCCTTACGACTCATACAATCTGTCATTCTCATATTACCCTTGGGGCAGCTGAATGTTCTCGGGATGGTGGTAGGTGCACAGGTTGAGGACTGCATCAAGAAGCTGAATTCTCTCCACTCTCAAGACATCCACATCTGCAAGATGAACCCCCCCACCAAAAAAAAAAACCAAAAGCAAATCTTATTCAACTGTTTATCCAACGAAAATACTAAAGCTCACAAATCATCTGGTCAAAACCGGTCCTTTTTGTGCAGAGGAAGTGCTACAGTCACTAAAGGGGTCTTTTACTAAGGCGCACTCACGCTTTTAGCACGCGCTAAACGCTAGAGATGCCATAGGAATGCACTGGCGTCTCTAATATTTAGCACGCGCCTATTTTTAGTGCGCACTAAAAACGTGAGCACACCTTAGTAAAAGACCCTCTAAAATCCCACCTTTGTGTTTTGGCACGAATACTGAGGGTCCCTCCATTTCAGCATCTGCATATTTCCATCTAGCCCTCCTCTTACTCAACCCCGCGCTCCCGCTTATCCCAGCACTCACCTGTCACCTGCAGTCTATCATATACTTGCTCTCTACAACTCACAGGCCCACCTTTTTCAGGTTGCTTTTAACTCTTAACTCCTATTTACGTTTTCAGTACCCAAATCTGATTTAAAGCCCTGATCCCTTATTTGTCCTGTCTTGAATAAACTGTAAGCTTTGTTGAATGAAGACTGTCTTGAATGTATTTGAGTAGTACGTTTAGAATTTTTATTAAAATTTTTATATACCACTACACAATACAAATAAATGATTGATCTAAACAGTTTATATCAGGGGCGTAGCCAGATCTTGGCGGGAGGGGGGCGGAGCCCGAGATGGGGGGGGGGGGGCACTGTTTAGCCGCCTCTCCCGCTGCCACTTTGGACCACCTCCGCCGCCGACCCCCCTCTCCCCGCCACCACAAAAACCCTTCCCCATCGACATCAGGCACCTTGTTTGCTGGCGGGGGTCCCCAACCCCTGCCAGCCGAAGAGTCTTCTTCAGCGCCGGTTAACTCTGGTGCCTTCGCTGTGTGATCTGTTTCAAACTCCTGACGTCCTGCACCGTGCACGTCCTGTATGTTGCCCCGTGTAGGACGTAAGGCGTCAGAAACAGATTATCACACAATGAAGGCGCCGGAATCAACCGGCGCTGAAGAAGACTCTTCGGCTGGCAGGGGTTGGGGACCCCCGCCAGCAAACAAGGTACCTGATGTGGCAGCGGGGCGGCCGGTAGCTGGGGGGGTCAAATGTAGAGGGGGCCTGGGCTTAATCTGTGGGGACCCATGCCCCCACGTAGCTACGCCCCTGGTTTACATATAAAACACGCAAAATCAAAAAGATTAACAACATGGAACTGACCTACTCCCAAAACTCCCCAGAGTACACCTTTCCTTTCATGCTGCAACTGAGGCTTCCCCTGCTTCTACACAAACACCATCCAAGATGCAGCTGATGTTTAAGTCAAATCCCCAGACACCTGCACCTTGTGTTGCCTCTCCCATGCCCACAGAAACACGCAGTGTGTCCTTGTGAGGGTAGTACTGTAGCACCCGTGTTCACATGAGAGTCATGTAGCCTGTGGGTAGTTTATCTTCTCTGTCCCAACCCAAACTGATGTCACTCTCTCCCACAGCTCATGGGGAACTTACCGTCTGCCTGGATGGCCGCAGCACGCTTTACCAGATGGTCTGCAAGCTCCATGGCGTCTGCAGGGCCCAGAGGGAGTTCACGCGACAAACCAATGACCAGAATACGCATCAGTGTATCTTCCAGCAGTGGCACTTCTGAGCAGAGGCGAAGGAAGAAACTGTGGCAGAGAATTGAAAGAAAGACACAGTGGCAGAAAAGGCCTACGTCACTCTTATCATGTGGCAAGGTAGTGCCCATTATACTATGCTACAATACGACAACAGAGCCAAATGCATGGGAATCAATCAATCACTCATCCTCTTACCCAACAGCGGACCAATACAAGGGGCATGAATGACCTACAGCGGAAGAGTGTCTCAGCTAAACTTTAATCCCTGTGACATTTTACTGTGTAAAATAGGATACGATTTTAATACGAAGAGTTCTGAGAAACAATCAGTCACAGGCCAATCAAATTTCACTATGTGAAAGAATGTGGTTCTCCCAGCATTTAGGGACTGATGAAAGAAGGCCCTGTGTGCAGGCCATTTTCTCATAGAGAAAGCGGATAATTCTATACCTAAAGTGGTAAAATATGTGCCCGCTTTGGGGTATTGTAATCATTGATGTGTGGATCTGGCAACATATGTGAATAAATGACCTCTTACAGAATACCAACTAGTTGAAACTATGCGCTATGACATGATGGCGTATATACACTGCCAGTGAGCATGCACAGGGGTGGAATTTGGGCAGACTATGGGTGAGGAGCACAAGTACACACATAGATTATAAAATAGTATAAGATGTATAAGAATAGCCAACTCTGGGTCAGACCAGTGATCCATCTAGCCCAGTATCCTGCTTTCAACAGTGGCCAATCCAGGTCACAGATACCTGGCAGAATCCCAAAGGGTAACAACATTCCATGTAGAACCCCAAAGTGTAGCAAGATTTCATTCAGAATCTCAAATAGTAGAAACATTCCATGTTACCAATCCTGGGGCAAGCAGTGGCTTCCCCTATGTCTATCTCAATAGCAAAATATGGACTTTTCTTCCAGGAACTTGTCTGAACCTTTTTTAAAACCCAGATATGCTAACCCCTGTTACCTATCCTCCGGCAGCGAGTCACAGAGCTTAACTATTCCTTGAGTGAAAAATATTTCCTTCTATTTGTTTTGAAAGTATTTTCATGTAATAATTTATAGGTGTAGATGTTGGCGCAGGCATATCTGTTGTAAATATTTGCGCCTGCCACGTACACTAGTATTAAACAAACAAAAAAAAAGTATGTGCCTACTTTTCATTACAAAATTAGCACCCAAGCAGCACCTTCTCACACTCTTAATCTAGGTGCCCTGTTATAAAATTACATTCAAATGAGCATCATTGTATAAATCGTCAGGTAGATTGGGAGGGAAAGTAAAAGGAAGGGGCATAATCGAAAGGGACGCCCAAGTTTTGCTGAGGACATCCTCGCAAAACGTCTCGATGGAGGGGCGGGGAAACCCGTATTATTGAAACAAGATGGATGTCCATCTTTCATTTCGATAATACGCTCGGGGACGCCCAAATCTTGAAATTTTGGTCGTCTTTAGAGATGGTCGTCCCTAGACTTGGCCGTTTCTGATTTTCCGCGATAATGGAAACCAAGGACATCCATCTCAGAAACGACCAACTGCAAGCCCTTTGGTCGTGGGAGGAGCCAGAATTTGTAGTGCACTGGTCCCCCTGACATGCCAGGTCACCAACCGGGCACCCTAGATGGCACTGCAGTGGACTTCAGAAATTGCTCCCAGGTACATAGCTCTCTTACCTTGTGTGCTGAGCCCCCCAAAACCCACTACCCACAACTGTACACCACTACCATAGCCCTTACAGGTGAAGGGGGGCACCGTGGGTTTGAGATGGGTTTTGGAGGGCTCACATTTACCACCACAAGTGTAACAGGTAGGGGGGGGGTGTTGATTGGATTAACTACATTTATTACAACCAACAAAGATTTATCAACTATACCACAGTTGCTGTCCAGGGTATTGCAGAACAATTGGATGCTACCAGTCAGATGACTTGGGAAAATCGATTGGCCCTTGATATGATACTAGCAAAGGAAGGAGGAGTTTGCGTAATGATTGGAAGTGGAGACTGTCAGCCCATAGTGCTTCCTCACAGAAAGCCAAACCTCTGCAGTTTGAAAACAGACTAAGCCTGAAATGAGTCTGAAAGGCTCAGGTTAAATATTTTTTTCATTCGTTTGCTTTGTATGATAATGTGCACCCACCCTCTCTGTGCTAACTAGAAATAAAAAAAATAAATGGCATTTTGGGTCCATTATCCAGCAAGTGGCAATCAGTGTTTTGTTGCCTCCGGCATTATCTCTGGAAATTCAATGCTAGGCCACGTCTAGGCTCCGGCACTGAATTTCTGGGTATAAGGGAGTGGCAAAAAAAACAGCCAGTTAAGTGTGATATTCAGCACTTAAGAACTGCATAAAGGTAGGACTAACTTTTACGCCCTCCTGTTTATATGGTTACCTTGGCCGGTTATGTGCTGAATATCGGCACTTAACAGGTCATGTGCTGACTCCGTCCCCGGAACACTCCCATAACAGCCATTTTGGTGTTGGGCACTAACTGGGCATTTTCAATGGCACTATACAGTTACATCCTCTGGATAAGCCTGGTTTGTCCCAAACAGGCGATTTAAACGGTCAGGATTCTGTGACAAAATCCAACCTCGGGTGAAATGGCATTTTTGCTTTGTTTTACTCCAGTGTCTTCCACCTCACAGACTTCTGTAACAGCACTCGTGTGTCTTGTTTGTGGTAACAGTGAGAGGCTGGCAGCTACCCAGGGGAAAAGTAAACATGCACAGGTATGCATTAGAAGTGACAAAACAATGTTGAGGCCTAACACCAGAATGCAAAGGGGCCGATGGAGAAGAAAAGGTATTTCCTTGGGCCTTTTCCAGTATGGAAGAATCTTCCGGAAACACCTTTCCCAATGGTGGATGCTGGACTCTTACTTGCGGTCACTCTCTGGGGGCCAGTTATCCCATTTATAGTAGGTTTCCGGCTGCTCTGTGAATAACACTTTGTGGAGACTACAAGAAGGAAGAAGAAAAGATAAGATTAAGCCCACGTTAGTGTATCCACAAGTAACAGAGCTTCAAACAAAGGCTTCCCTTCCTGCCGAAAATGACTGAAGCACAACAGGTAAAGCACCTACCAATGAACATAGTCCTTGGGGGGCAGTTTGCTGATTGACGGGACAACGGTGTGGAGCCACCAGACGGCGTCTCGTTGGATGGCAGCAATTTGATTCTGAAATGAGCGCAGCACCTCCAGATCTGAAATGCACACACAGCCCGGTTATAGAGTGAGCCGACATTTTCCAGGGTCACAGGAGTCTCCGTCATCATAGAGCTCTGCTGCCAGGGGAAGATTCATCAAGAGGTCCTTTTACTAAGGTGCGCCGAAAAGTGGCCTGCAGTGGTGTAGACGCGCATATTGGATGAGCATCTAAAAAAAAAAAAGCCTTTTTGGGGGTTATGGCCGAAAACGGACATGTGGCAAAATAAAAATTGGCACGTGTCCATTTTGTGCCTCAGACCTTACTGCCACCCAGCGGTAAAGTCTCACGCGTTAACCGGGCGGTAATGGTCTACGCACGTACAATGCCGATTACCGCCTGGTTAGCGCTGTGCACCGGCTGAGTGGACACGCGTAAAAAATTAAATTACTACCCAGGCCACACGGTAGCTGGGCGGTAGTTCAAAACTGACGCGCTTAGGCACCTATGTGGCTTAGTAAAAGGGTCCCCAAATACTTGCCTAGTGTCAGGGTCTAAGGCTATTAGAAAGAATAGCCAACAACCAAGGGAAATCTCATCTCCCAGAGGGCCAAATAATTTACCTGCTGCCCGAACCCATCATCAGATTAATTTCCCTTCAACAGCGAGCGAGAAAGCCAACTTACTCTTTTTCTCTCCTTTATCCCAGGCAATGCCGGCCTCCTTCACCTGAGCTGTGATCCCCAGCATCATGGAGACAGCAAGCAGGTCGGTTATATGGATTACGAACCGTTCCTAGGAACCAAGAGTGTCAACATGCTACCATCAGTACGAACGAGAATGACCCTTTCTCTCACAGCAATAAACATCCCTCAATACAAGTTCAAAACTATTCCAGAGAAGGAAAAGGAATAATCTATAGAATATGACAACAAGAAAGAGATACTGCAATTACTTGAATGACATTCCAGGATACAATTTTGTTGTAAACTGAGCTGGAAAGTCAGCATGTCCGGAAGTCGGTGCAAGGCAGAGGAGGCCCTATTCGATGAGAAAAAAGGTTTCACATGCCTCCAGTGATACACTGTTTCTCAACCTGTTCAAGCCCAAGATGCACCTACATTTTCAACAATATAGTGCCAATACACCAACCTTTGCGGAGCAGGCAATATGGACAAGGGAAAAGAATCATAGGGCCAAGACAAGAAAAAAAAACCCTAGAGAAGAACTGAGAACCCCACCAAAGAATGGAAGGTCTCCATTCTCTCCATAGTCGATGACCTAATGTATGTTACAATCCAATCTATTAGTCAGGAACCTTCGTGCATTGCCATAATATATTCTTCCTTACCATGTATACATGCACACGATACATATCTATACCATGATCTGTTCCATGTATGTTATGTTCCATGCATGTTACCATGTATGTGTGCACCTTAATACAATACCATTTGTAATTCTCTTACCTGGAAATGGCAACCGCCACTACGGCAAATGTAAGCCACATTGAGCCTGCAAATTGGTGGGAAAATGTGGGATACAAATGCTACAAATAAATAAAGGTCCAAAAGAAGGTGACACCATGTTATAGTGTGTGCTATACAAAGCCACAAATTCCTATCTGTGCACCACATGCTGCATGTTAATTCCCGTACTCTGCTGTTCATGTTGCATCTAAGAAGGAGAAAGGTTCAGAAAGGAGCTCCTGCCGAGAGGTGCTCAGAGCAGGGCCCATGCATCAGGCAGTGGTGACATTGTTTCATGACATACTTGAACAGGGCTGAAGGCCTTAGCACAGCGGTTGGAAAACTGTGCATTAACATATTATTGGGTGTGATGGGTAAAACTAGCAAAATCAAGAAGGGTCTGTGCAGTTGTAGGAGGAGTAACTTCTCATCAGGTACAAGAAATTCCAGCACAAACTACAGACTGCTTTCTAGGATGAGTGCGCATGCATGGATCTGAAAAACACAAAATCACATCCCTCCTCCCCTGCCATGGCATGAAAGTCTGGTGTGGATAGGACCCCAAAAAGAGTAATTAAGCCTCCTCCCCCCCACCCCCACACAGTAATCGTGTAAACCTTTTTCTTAGGAAAGAGGACTAGAGTAAAATTGCCCCAAAAGAGAAAATTAAGGGTAACAGCTTTCTAAGTGGAGGAGTGGAGTGGAGGAGTGGCCTAGTGGTTAGGGTGGTGGACTCTGGTCCTGGGGAACTAAGTTCGATTCCCACTTCAGGCACAGGCAGCTCCTTGTGACTCTGGGCAAGTCACTTAACCCTCCATTGCCCCATGTAAGCCGCATTGAGCCTGCCATGAGTGGGAAAGCGCAGGGTACAAATGTAACAAAAATAAAATAGATACTATTGGAGATTCTACATGGAATGTTGCTAATCCACTAGCAACATTCCATGTAGAAGGCTGCGCAGGCTTCTGTTTCTGTGAGTCTCAGGTGCAGGACGTCTAACTCACAGAAGCAGAAGCCTGCGCGGCCACATTGCTGATCTGCAAGGGCCGATTTCTACGTGGAATGTTGCTAGTGGAATAGCAACATTCCATGTAGAATCTCAAATAGTAGCAACAGTGGAGGAGTGGCCAAGTGGTTAGGGTGATGGACTTTGGTCTTGGGGAACTGAGTTAAATTCCCACTTCAGGCACAGGCAGCTCCTTGTGACTCTGGGCAAGTCACTTAACCCTCCATTGCCCCATGTAAGCCGCATTGAGCCTGCCATGAGTGGGAAAGCGCAGGGTACAAATGTAACAAAAATAAAATAGATACTATTGGAGACTCTACATGGAATGTTGCTAATCCACTAGCAACATTCCATGTAGACGGCTGCGCAGGCTTCTGTTTCTGTGAGTCTGATGTCGTCAGACTCACAGAAGCAGAAGCCTGCGCAGCCACATTGGTGATCTGCAAGGGCCGACTTCTACATGGAATGTTGCTAGTGGAATAGCAACATTCCATGTACAATCTCAAATAGTAGCAACAGTGGAGGAGTGGCCTAGTGGTTAGGGTGGTGGACTTTGGTCCTGGGGAACTGAGGAACTGAGTTCGATTCCCACTTCAGGCACAGCTCCTTGTGACTCTGGGCAAGTCACTTAACCCTCCATTGCCCCAGGTACAAATAAGTACCTGTATATGTAAGCCGCATTGAGCCTGCCATGAGTGGGAAAGCGCAGGGTACAAATGTAACTAAAATAAAAAAATAAGCAGGCAGGAGTAACAGAAAGAAGCGGCGGACAACCATGAAATTTCTAGACGAGAACACTTCAGCTGTTCTCCTACAAGAAAGAGGAAGGATTTCAATCACAAAGGCAGACACCGCACAAGTGTACCTTGAATTCCATGTCTGCATACTGTGGCTCCTTCCGTTCCTGCATGAGTCCCAGGCAAAAGGCCTGGAAGTTGATTTCATGCTTTGTTTGTTTGATAATCTCTCGAAGCAGCGCACGCGATGCCCTCAGGTAATCATCTTTGTTAGTCAGCAAATCTTGAAACACCATAGCCAGGTACTGATGGACAGAGAGAATAGTTTCCTTAATAACCACCATCATGACATTCAAACCTCCCGCACCCAACTGCAACGATAAAAAAGACCTCAAGACATTCTGCACACAGGGCTCTAAGGAAAATTTGGATCATTTCTTCCCTTCCTTCAAGGAAACGTATCTTTATTTTAGTTATTTACTTAAAAACATTTATATTCCACATGGTCCACAATTCCCAGCGGATTACAATAAAACATACATTTAAAAATACCTAGTTCAACACAATGAAATAAGCAGACCACAACACCTGAGAGTTAATCCTCTTTAAATATCTTGAAACTGATGTCACAAGTGAACATCTATCCACATGTGAATAGCAGCATTTATAGATAACATCACACACGCGTTTACAGTGGAGATCAACACTGTGCAGCGATTTCAAGCAGGCTGTGGTTTGGGCAGGATTAAATTTACAAAGGGAACATGTGCATATGGGAGAAAATCTCCGCATCATGTTTACACCAGCTCAAAAGGCACACTCACTGAAGCTACAGCTTTACAGAGGGATTAAAAGCAGTCATTCTTAATACCGTATAGTTTATTCTTTAAAAGTCGAGATGACAAAGTTAATGCAGTAAAAAAACAGCATGAACCGAATGAATCATAAAAGATAGTGACGTGAACATCATCCTGAACCTTCACAATTCTAGAATGCTCGACTTTTAAAGAATACTGTGTAGTCCCTGACGCAGCCCTGTTGGGCGAAACACGGCCAGTGTCGGGCTGATTTGTTTATTTGGTTGCCATTCAATAAATTCTTTGATAGATCTGCTTTTTTTGTCCTGCCCAGAATATAGCACTGCATTTTTTTCTAGGGGGCTATTTTGTATAGGGGCTATTTTGTGGGAGGGGCCATTTTGTTAGAGGCTGATTTGTCAAGGGCTATTTTGTCAGGGCTGTTATGTCGGGGTGCCAACACATATTTCTGAGGTTAGCAGAATGATAAAGAACACGAAACCGTGTCCCTGATCAGTAAATTTAATTACAGCTTGCTTTTAGGAAATCATAGATTTGTCAGCATTAAGTGACTTAAGATCCGTTGCCTGACACTTGACACTGAATTAGAAAGATAAAATATAGGTCAGATTGTTACTAATATGCTGGAAGGACAACTGCTGACATATTCTGATAATACAACAAATTTCCATGATTCTGCTGAACTTTCATAAGAAAGGTAACGATTAATGAGTAATGTTTTCCATATGATGCTGATAACATGTGATTGGTTCCCGAATCTAATGATGATGTGGCATTGATTGCTTACTAATAAAAAGAAGGGGGCTGAAGTGTATCTCTGAGCCAGCCCTGCAGAATCTCTGCGGTTCAAGAAGAGACTCAGGAGTTCGCTCCGCATTGGCCTTTGCTTTTATTTTTTATATATATTTTGTGTGTTTTATTTCCATTTCACTTGACCTCTTCAGGGGAATCTAGGATAAAGAACTGATAGGTTCCCTGGTGGGGGAGGGCATATCTGCGCATATCCAGCAGATAGCCAAGACCTGTCGCTTCTTCCTCTTTAACATCAGCAAAATTCACCCTTTCCTCTCTGAACACACCACCCGAACTCTCGTCCATGCTCTCATTACCTCTCGCCTGGACTACTGCAACTTACTCCTCACCGGCCTCCCACTTAGCCATCTATCCCCCCTTCAATCTGTTCAGAACTTTGCTGCACGTCTCATATTCCGCCAGAACCGATATACTCATATCACCCCTCTCCTCAGGTCACTTCACTGGCTTCCGATCAGATACCGCATTCAATTCAAGCTTCTCCTTCTTACCTACAAATGCACTCAGTCTGCTGCCCCTCACTATCTTTCTACCCTCATCTCCCCTTACGTTCCCGCCCGTAACCTCCGTTCACAGGATAAATCCCTCCTCTCAGTACCCTTCTCCACCACCGCCAACTCCAGGCTCCGCTCATTCTGCCTCGCCTCACCCTATGCTTGGAACAACCTTCCTGAACCCTTACGCCAAGCCCCCTCCCTGCCCGTCTTCAAGTCTTTGCTTAAAACCCACCTCTTCAATGCTGCGTTCGGCACCTAACCCTTACCGTTCAGTGGATCCAGACTGCCCCAATTTGACTGCCCCTATCGGACCGACCGTTCACTTGTCTATTAGATTGTAAGCTCTTTGAGCAGGGACTGTCTCTCTTTGTTAAATTGTACAGCGCTGCGTAACCCTAGTAGCGCTCTAGAAATGTTAAGTAGTAGTAGTAGTAGTAATATAAAGATCAGCCTAACCCAGAACACTTTCACCAGATCTGTGCCGTTCATTTTTCCAACGTGTATATTTGTAAAAGGCTACGCCTACGGCACACACCAGCAGACACACTCGCGCTCCTGCAAGCATTTTAGAAAAGGCTTGGCGTCAGCAGATCCTTCTCTAAACTACCACTGGAATTCAACTCGTTCTGACCTGGACATATCAATTCTGACTCTACATTCTATATAAAACGGGGCTTATTGCCTTCTGTACAAATCTCGCTCTCACATTAGTTTTTATGGGGCCCGATATTCAGACCGCGGGAGGTAGCCAGACTGCCTCCTGCGGTCGGCGCCAAGCCTGAATATTCAATGCCGGGTTGCTTCCAGTGATCAGCATTGAATATCCAGGCATATCTTGGCTGGTTTCAATTTAACCAGCCAAGCTGATATTCAGCGCTGGTCGGTTAAGTTGAAACCGGCCAAAGGTAGGCCAGCTATTTTGGTGGCTTAATTTGGCCGGCAAACTGAATAATTGGCAAACGGTTGGTTATATTGCAGGATATAACTGGCTGCTAGCCGGTTATCTCCCATTGAATATCAAGAGATAGCCAGAGAAGTGCAGTTTAACCAGCCAGGCGCCGTTCCTGGGCAGTTCATGGCTTTTAAATATCGACCGGTATGTGCACAGAGACAGACCGTGAAACTTCAGGTATCTTATCAGGCAGCGAGGACTGAATTGACAGACATTCCCATATATGGCCAAAAAATTCCCAATCTGATACATATTCTACAAGCTTCAAAGTTTAAACTCTTGTAATGAATGACCCTAAGTAAACAGACTGCGGAATCCAAGCGCTGTGCTCTGCTCAGCCATGTACCAGAGGCCAGACCCTCCTCCCTAAGCTCATGCCAGTACCTTTGGTGCTAACTCAGAGCTGTGCTGTAACACCGTGTACAGAATCTGCATGTTGTTTGGATTTCTGGCATTTGAAAGTTCGTTAAAAATCACAAACTTGACCATGGTACCCAAGTTATCCCTGTGCGCGTTCAGCAGCTCTCTGCAAACAAAGAATAGAAATATTAGCAAGTGGAGGAAATCCAGTCATCACAGATTGCACAGTTTTCTGACGTTTTATAGTACCTGCTCTCTACCACCGCAAACTAAACCATGTTGTTTGGTTGAGCACTGGGCATGTCAACATCTTTTAAAACTTACTACACGAAAGACAAAAATGTTATTATTTAGTAATTCTTTACTGACTATTCCATCTTCTATTATATTGAAGTCTGGAGAGCCAATTAAGCTAGAAGCGTCATCTAAGGTCCTTGGCTTTATGCTGGATAGCTGATTAACTCTGGAACCCCGGATAGACTGAGTAAAAGAATATTTTTTAAATTAAGACAACTTTGGGCAATTTGATCTTTCTTATTTCCCGAACATTTTCAGCTACTGATTTAAACGATAAATGTATCCCAACTTGACTATTGCAATTCTTTATATGTAATTAAAGTCTGGAATTCGTTGCCAGAGAATGTGGTAAAAGCAGTTAGCTTAGCTGGGTTTAAAAAAAGGTTTAGATAACTTCCTAAAAGAAAATCCACTGCTTATTTCTAGGATAAGCAGTATAAAATGTATTGTACAGTTTGGGGATCTTGCCAGGTACTTGTAAAACCTGGATTGACCACTGTTGGAAACAGGATGCTGGGTTTGATGGACCTTCGGGTCTGTCCCAGTGTGGCAACACTTATGTACTTATGTAGGTCTTTCATCTAAACACTATAAAAGGTTAGAATTATTGCAGAACACTGCTGCATAATTGATTTTCAGCCAGAAGAAGTTTGATCAGGCTAGCCCATTGCTCATTAAACTACATTGGTTGCCCATTCGAGCCCGAGTTTAATTTAAAACTGTTTGTTTTTTTTTAATTTTACATGGTTTCTGCCCTTTTAACTTTTCCAGTTGTGCAGAAATCTTCACGTTTTCATTCTACATTGATTTTAGGTTTCCCAACTGTTAGAAATACTCGATTTAAAAGTATTCTTGAAAGCTCTATTGTGTATCAATCTAGTAAAATTTGGAATAGTATTCTATTCAAATTCGAACAATGTCAGAATATTGCCTTTTTCATAAGACCTTGAAAACTTTTTTAATAAAGTATTTCAATTTGTGTTTAGGGGTGTATTTTTTCTTACTGGATGTTTTTTTCTGTGTTTAGATTATTATTGTAACCTGCTTAGATTCTTTGTTGATCCAAACGGAATACGAATGCTGAGAAAAGAATAGAACATGCTGAATGGTTAAAAGTCCACCGAGCATCACAAGGGATGCAGATACTTTCAAAAGCTCCGGTTTGTTTTCCTCGGAGATGTTCACTGAAGCAGTCTGGATACATACCGTTTGATAACGTATTCACCAGAAAATATACAGCGTTAGCTGTGTGTTTCAGACACTGTCAAGGGCTCCAGCTGCTCACCTGACGCACAACATGTAATGATTGAGAAGGACTTTGGGTTTCAGACGAATTTTGATCAAATTGGAAACCACTTCCATGTCCTGGGAGCCATGAGTGCTGCAGTTCATGCACACTGACATCAGCAAGTCCTGAGCGGGTCTGGTCAGCTGTAAGTTAAAAATGAACAGGACTAATCTTAGCACACGCAGAGTCTACAGCTCGCCAAAAGCACAACATGCAGAAACAAACATTTGGGAGGGTCACTCAGTCTGCACCATTTTTTCTGTTTGGAATATTGTACACTGCGCCTGAATCTCTGGCTTTGTCTTCGCCTCTCTGCAAGTGGGGATTCTTGGTGTTTGTCTCACCCTGTTTAATATTTTGAGGCAATTTTTACTTCCACCAATTCCACTGGGATTCTGATACCCATGTAGGGGAACGCACACACTGTTAGAAATTCACAAGAGGGGGTATTTAGATTAGCCTAATTAAAAGATACCTTATACTACACTGTGATTATACAGAGACATCACAACCAGACCCACACAAGGGCTGGCAGTATCTAAATCTTTATAAATAGCTTCATTTTAAATCTCTGAAGACATATTTCTTCAACAAAGCCTACAATGAGAACCTACAGCCCCACTAAACCACTTCACCAACCCATTCAGTTATGAAAGTCCATCTTCTATAAATACCCTAATAAATCCCTTCCTTCTCTTTCTTCCCGTAATTAATCTCTACACAATACTAACGATACACTGGAAAAACCATGTTAATAATACTGTGTAAGCCACTTTGAGCCTGCAAATAGGTGGGATACAAATGCAATAAATAAATAAATAAATAAATAAATAAGCCTGGAATTCTGTTGCCCATAATCCATCTGCACCTGGCATTTCTTCTACGCTTAAAATTAGTATTTCTGGAGAGGTACACAGCTGACCAAAATAAAATACTGAGGAGCTGAAGGCTATACCAGATCCCTAAGAGGAGTATGAAGATTTGAGTTGTTACCATGTGGCCCCAAATTTCCTCCGGGCCCCTGGTTTTGCTGGTGGGGGTCCCCAACCCCTGCCAGATGAAGCCTCATCCAGCGCCGGTCTCCGGTGCCACCGCGTTGCCTGCCCTGCTCTCTCTTCCCCCTCACGTCCTGCACACTCCTTTTAGTGAAATCGAGCATGCTCAGTTTCACTAAAAACAGCGTGCAGGACGTGAGGGGGCAGAGAGAGCAGGGCAGGCAACGCTGCGGTGCCGGAGACCGGCGCTGGAGAAGGCTTCAGCTGGCGGGGGTTGGGGTCCCCGCCAGCCAAGGTATTTGCTGCAGCAATGGGAGGGGTGCAGCAGGGTGGTGGGAGGGGGAAGAGGCAGGGCGGCAGGGGGAGGTGGCGGCAGACCAAAGTGTGCCCCCCTCACCTCGAGGTCTGGCCACACCCCTGGTTGTTACCATCTACTGAAAAGAGATAACCTTACTTGTTTGGGCTGATGTACTATGGATAAGGAGAAACAAAAAAAACCAACTTGGCAATGAGTTTGTAAGATTCTTGAAATCCCCTGCTATTGACTAGATGGGACTGGAAAAAGAACTCAGATATGAATGGAAGTAACTCTAACTCATCATCTCAAACCACCCAGAAAAACACCATGATCCCCGGAGGAAACCCTCTTACCTTAGGGTTCTGCAGCCACATCTCAAGCCTCTGCACAGCCATCAGACGCACTTCCTCATAGCCACAGGTAGCTGTCAGAAGCCGGAGAAGATTCCTGGACACGTTGTCCATGGGTTGACGGCGGTTCAGCTGATCTCGCAGCATGTCCAAAACGTATTCCTCCACACTCTCTGCCAGGTCGTCGTACCTGTACAGAAACGTAATGACCTAAACTCTCTACAACTATCAACACCCCATCTCACTTGTAATACAGAAAAGAAGTATACATTAGGGAAGCAGTTCCCAAACTGTGTGCCGCAGCGAACCCTCAGGGGTGCCGTGGCAAATCCTGACCTCCCTCCCACCACCCACAATCCAGCATCGCTCCCTACTTTCCCCTTCCGCAAGTCTGGAATCTGCCGCTTTCTCCTTCTTCCCACGCCGCAGCCGCAGCGCTTGCAGCTTACATTTTCGGGCCGTCTGCGATTCACACAGGCACTGCGGGGCCTTCCCTCTGCCGCGTCCGGCCCTTATAACAGAAAGCTGCATCAGAGAGGGCTGGATGAGGCAGAAGGAAGGCATCGGAGTGCCTGTGTGAGTTGCAGACGGCCCACAAATGTAAGCTGCAAGCACTGGAGCGGTGGCGAGGGAAGGAGAAGGAAGTGGCAGCGATCCTGGACCTGCGGAAAAGAAGGTAGAGACTAGAGAGCGATGCTGGATTATGGGAAGGCAGAGGTGTGCTGGATTTATGGGAGGAGATGGGCTGAACGGAAGAGAGAGATGTGCTGAACTATCTGGGAGGAGGGGGTCTGCAGGGAATGGAGAGGTGTGCTGGACTTTCTGGGAGGAGAGGTGTGCTGAAGTGAGAGGAGGGACTTGCAGGGAAAGGGAAACCTATATGGTGGAGGGAGGTGGAGACCTATGTGGCTGAGGGGTGTGTGTGGAGGCCTACGTGGCTGGAGGGGGTGCGGAGACCTATATGGCCGGGGGGGGGGGGGGGGGGGGGGGGATGCCGTGCAAAATTGCTCAGACACTAACACCCTCATGATCTGTTAGCTGTTAGCACCATACTAGCGCCGGCGTTTGCTACCGCCCCATGATTAGAGCCCTCTTTGTGCAAGTAGCATGCAAATGCATGCTAAACAGGGCTCAGCGCATTCATTCCCAATGATCAGCGACCAGCTCCGTGCTGGCGTTAGGGTTTGCCAATCATTAGGGAGTAATGGTGAGCCCTGTCCAGCCCCCCCCAACTCCCCCCCCCCCCCAGCGTTGTCTGAGCAATCCCTGGTGGTCCAGCGTAAGGACAGCCCCCTCCCAGCCCCCCTACCTTAGTTGGAGGAGGGACGCAGCCTGCCTCCCTCCTCTTGGTTGACGACACAGCAAAATGGCGGCTCCCAGTGCATCCTGGGATGGGCAGGGCTACAGACCATGTAAGGGACCAACCAAGAGGAAGGAGGCAGGCTGCCCCCCAAAATTGGTCCCTGGTGGTCTAGTGGCCGCTGGACCTCCCCCCTCCCCCCCCCCCCCCGTCGCTCGCTGGGTGGGAGGCTGGAAGGGGGTTTTGCCGGCGGCCACTAGACCACCAGGGACCAATTCTTTTTTTTTTTTGGGGGGGGGTGGGGGGGTGGGGGGGGTTGGAGACCCACCGGATCTCCAGCCCTCCCTGAACCTGGGAGGGGGGGCGGGGGGGTGGGATCGTCGGGGGGACCGGAGGTCCACCGGACCTCCAGCCCCCGTTGCTCAGGCCTTGGGGCAGGGTGTTTCACAGGTTTGGGCTTTTGACAGCCCAGACCTGTCAAACAAGTGCGGGAGGATTGTGCTGAGCACATGCTCAGGCAAAATTCGCCCACACTTCTACCCTATTATCAGAGATAATTGCGCTGCTTACATTTGAATGCATTATCTCTGATCATCGGTGCAGTAAAGCCCCGCGCTGCTCCAGCGCTATTTTAGAGCGCTGTTGGGAACAGCGCGGGGCTTTTGATCATGAGGGCCTAAGGGTGCCGTGAACCGAAAAAGTTTGGGAACCACTGCATTAGCCCTCATAAGTTAGTGTAGCTGAAGGACGGAAGACACAGATAAACCAACACCAGATTCTCTCAGCCAAGGCCAAGTTACAGAACAGACTGGAGACAATTCTATACCACTCCAGCCCTTCCCTCAACCAGCAGAGGACCAAAGCAAGGCATGGTGTCATGGCATCGGGAAGCAACTACCAGCTGATGAACTCCCATCTTCACTTTCTCTACATAAAGTACATGTATTGCTCATAGTGTCCTCCAGAGGCCACAATTTGAGCAAGTACCTGTATTAGAGTCTAATCATCTCCACTTCAGACTCTCATCGGAGCCCTGCTTCATTAAAGTGGTTTCTGACATACCTGGGCATCAGCTGCCCCTCTTGCTCTGGGCTTAGTTTCTCCTCGGCTATCAGCACTTCAGTCTGGCTATCTTCTTCTTCAGTCATGGAGGGGTGGGGGCTGCTCCCTGCTCAAAGGCAAAACAAATCAGCTGAAGTGAGGCAGGAGTGCTGTGCTGTGAGTTAGGCAAAGGGAAAGGACAGAGTGGGTTCTCTTGCCTCAACCCCAGTCTGTACCAAACAGTACTAGATTGGGCTACCTAGGACAGATAAAATCCTTGCTGTAGATTTCATTTTATTCCAATACTCCCCTTTCAGCGACCCTGCATGCACTGTTACCGGGAACCAACGTGGCATGTGATCAGCAAGCTTGTTGATATTGCATCTTTCATGGACTATCTTTCCAGCAAAGCCTTATAGTTCCTAAACTAACCTTTTCAATGGCCAAACACCGTTTTACGGGCTTGATTTCCTTGATTCATGTGTTTAACTTCAGCCACTACACCATGACTCTCGAGTAGTGTAAAGTGATTAAAAAAAATCGAAGGATAACAAAAATCCTCAGAGACTGGTAAAAAATACGTGGCATTATTCTGCACTGAGGGAACCTCAAAGTTTAAAGACTAATGAAATCAAGTGGAGAACAATTCTACTACTATAAATCTTTTCTATAGCGCTACCAGTCGTACGCAGCGCTTCACAATTGAACATGAAGAAAAGACAGTCCCTGCTCAAAAGAGCTTACAATATAAAGTATGTCCTAACAGTTACCTGCACATAGCATATATGTCTGCAAATACTCATATACGTGCCTGGAAAATTCTGCCTAAGTGATAATCTGTCAATACACTGTATCTTACATAGGGTGAAATTAGGACTTAACTGCTAAATTTTTCTTTAAATCTCACCAGACCAGTCTGGAACGTATGGGTATTTTGTTCATCAACCAGCTGATGGAGCTAAAGAATACAGAATTGTCTACTCTGCCCATTAAGGGCACTGTGCAGGTGCTGTAGATCACTATTTCATTAAAGTAATGGAGTTCTCTAAAGCTGGGAGGTAAATCCTAATTTCTCCTTCCTTAGTTTTTTTTTTGTTCACCAAACCAGAATGTGCATTTGCATATAGCCCCAGGCCCAAGGGTTTGCTGCTGATCAATAAACACAACACCCACACATTCTGGACTGGTCTGGTGAGGAAGCTAAGGGTATATGCGTATATTGTTTGTCACCATATTTTATTTTTGTCATTTTATTGTTGTGTGTTTTGTACTTGCCTTGAACTATAGGGAAGGTAATAGATTGAAAATTAATTCACTTTTCAGTTTATCATGCTAATGAGCTCTGTTCCAGCATCAGGTCCACTCAACTTTAAAGTGCTTTGCCTCCATCATCATGTCTTCCCCCGCCTTCCTCCCTCCACTCATCTCCCCAAACACAAAGAAAGGATCATCTTACCAGCACTAAGATCCCCTCCACTGCGGCACGCCTCCCCTTGCAACAGCATGGTCTTTGGAGGCATCTTTGTGCTGAATGCTGTCTGGATGTTATCAACAAACGTCTTACAGTGAGGGCTGTCCACCCATATCCTCTCCCCAAGCGAGTCTTCTATGTACACCTGCAGGAAGGGCCAGCATACAGACATGAAAGCAAGAGAGGAAGGAGACAAGAAAGAGAAAACCAATCCCAAAGACATGAGCAGGGAAGGAAGCGAAAATAAAAACGATCAAGAAATATTGACACATCATTAAATTATTTTTAACTGTCTGTCCTTGTTGTTTAACAAACATTTATACCCCTTTCTCTTTCATCAGACATAACTGAACCCAGGTTACAGTGTTGTTCCTTGAAGCTGAGATTTACCTTTACAAAGATCTCTGGCCAGTTCTCATCCTCCTCATAAGCTGCCATCAGAAGATTACACGTCAAAACGGACACCAGGCTGTTCCCCTTCGCTTTGAAGTTAATCGAGGCATCCCGACGTAGGAGGCTGCACAGGGCCTGTAAGAAATATTAGGAGCACAATAAGGCATGGTGCAGAATCCTCACCCAACCACACTACAAGGCCTGGTGGGCTCTAGCACAGACTGCTGCAAGTCCTACAACACAGTGGTCTACAGCTGGCAGCATGGAATCCAAAAGCAAATCCTGAAATCTCAAAACATAACTAGTGGCTATTAAAAACTAATAATAATTGGGATATGGGTTGTTAGGGGGATTTGGGGTTTGAGCATATTTTGCTATGCCAGGGTTTTATTTTGCGTTATGCCTAAGGATGGTATAATTTTGACATAGTTTGGCACACATTAACAGTGTATCCAGGGAATTCATATAAACATTAAACCAAAAAAGGAGATGGGGAAAACCCTGGGGAACTCCATAAGGCGGTTGTCAAGCAAATGATGAATCAGTATCCTGATAACACAGTACGATCTATTTGTTAGAAAATAGTTAAACTAGTTAAAAACAGAAATTTCTCTGATGCATGGACCCTGTTAGAAGAAAATTAGACACCGCTCCTCTCACCTCAATAACACCCTCAGTTGCAAATATGTTGGGCTTAATTTTAGCCAGGTACATCAGACTCAAGTACAACGTGGAATCTGGTTTCGCTCGGTACATTTTCAACTGCTTCACGGCACCACAGAGGACACCCTCGATTCTGTCATCATCTCCTTCGGCCTCTGCAGTTTCAATGTCGTCCAGAAGCGCAGCAGGGAGAACTGACAAAGGAAAAAAGGCCAGGGTGAACATCAGCTGTCTAAGCTAATGGTTTAACCACCCCAGAGGTGTCTGCAACTAAAACCAGTAAGGGTAAATTAGGCCTTACCTGTTAATTTGCATTCCTTTAGTCCCTCCGGATCGGCCCAGATCTCAGTCTCCACCTGCTGGAAGGCGTGCACAACCCATCAGTCACATTCTGGGTCGGTCCGGAGGGACGCTAAGGAAGGACAGAATTATTGTTAATTCCCTAACCCAGTGTTAAATGTCCACAATGAGCTCTACCCCACCCAACTGGGCAAAAGATGAGAGAAGTGGGAAGTGGACCAATGACTTCAGAGACTGGGACGGTGGAGTCAAAGAAATTTTATTAGACTCAACACAGATCCGTGTTTCGGCCAAAGGCCTGCCTCAGGAGTCTCTGTAATATATTTTGGCTCCACAAACAGAGCTGCAAGACGTGTCATTGGGATTTCTAAATGACAAGGTCTTTTTCAAGACCCACTTACCTCTCAGTGTCATCTATTTTGACCACATATTACAGAGACTCCTAAGACAGGCCTGTGGCTGAAACACAGATCTGTGTTGAGTCTGTAATAAAATTGCTTTGTTTGACTCCAGTCTCTGAAGTCATTGGTCCACTTCCCACTCCTTTTTTTGTACTATTGTTCTGCTGTATTTTGCTGTTCATCTGCCTTGGTGGATTACCTGTTCTGGTTTTATTCCAAAGATGAGAGACCCAACAAATCGTAGTTTCTTTTTTATGGGGCAGAATGGGAAGAGCCAAACAATTTGGAACGTCTCTCTATTTCTTGGAAGACAATAGTTATCAGCTGGAATAAGTTACAAAAGATTCAACTTCATTTCCAGCATGGTACCGGGAACTTAGGAAATATGCCAAGCTATTTAAATTTTAGTCAAAACAAAAACAGATCTCCATGAGAAGCCCTGAATGTATTGTAACTTTGTAAACCATAAAAAAAAATTCACCCTGCTCCTTAAAGCAAGTCACTGACATTACCTTCTATCGGGACAACTGAGGGCTCTTTTATAGAGGGCGAAATTGCTCGTTTTTCTGCGACAGCAGCCTCTGCTAGACGCCCTAGGGCACTCAGTGGCGGAGTAGAGGAGAGTTTGGGACGTTTCGTGAGCCCAGACAGCCCTGCTGTGCTGGACAATGAAGTTGTAGCCTCACGTTTGCGTTCAGATGGCAACCCAGCTGGAGCTGGCTTCAGAAGAGTAGCTGGTGCTTTGGACTCATTAGTCTGTCCCTTCGAGCCCAATGCAATGAAATCTCCTGGAGGAGGGTGACCTATGCAGAAAAACAAAGATAACAGATCAATGTGCTGTACAGAGACAAAATGCAGAACACAAACCATTATTACCTACTAAACACATATAACAGTTTCTTTCCTTAACCAAGTCATGCTCTCTAGGAATGCCTCTTTTCACCGTAGCTAAAGGAATGTGCTTTGTAAAACTATGAACACACTTTAAGGGAGCAGAAAATCCACTTGGGAAGATTCAGCCATTCTGGTCACATAAACTCTGTTTTCACTCATGTAGTTCCCAACTAAACTTTCAAAAATTAACTCCTCAAAAGACTACCCCCCCCCCCCCCAATAAAATTATTGCTTTTCAGTAGTAACTCAAGACAAGCTACATGAAGGTACAATATTTCCAGGTTCCATGAGGGCTTACAAGCTAAGGGGGCCAATATTCAGACTGCAGGAAGTAACTGGGCTGCCTCCCACTGTCAGCGCTGAGCCCGGATAATCAATGGCGGGCAGTTTCCAGTGACCAGCATTGAATATCGGGTTTATTTTTGGCTGGTTCGAACTTAACTGGCCAAGTCAATATTTATCACTGGCCAGTTAAGTTTGAACTGACCAATGATATTCCAGGTATTCACATGGTCATAATGACAAGACATAACTGGCTATCAGCTAGGCGCTAATCGGCAATATTCAGCAGTAGACAGCTGGCTGTCTCCTGCTGAATATCGTCAGCTAGCCAGCTAAGTATCATTTAACCAGCCAAGTGCTGCTCTTGGCTAATTAAATTATTTAAAATATCGGGGGGCGGGGGGGGGGGGGGGGGAATAAGTCTGTACCTGAAGGAACAAAAGGATGAGTTTTGCTTCGGTCTTCACTGAGGAAGATCTGGAAGAGATATCGATGCCAGAAAAGATATTCAAAGCTGATGAGTCAGAGAAACTGAATGAAATCTCTATAAACCTGGAAGATGTAATGGTGCAATCTGACAAACTGAGGAGTAGCAAATCGCCTGCACTGGATGGTATTCATCCCAGCGTACTGACAGAATTGAAAAATGAACTTGCAGAACTACTGCTAGTAATATGTAATTTATCTTTAAAATCAAGCATGGTACTGTAGGAGTATTTACCTGAGATCTCACCTTTGCTGGTCTTGGCCTATACAGCCATTATGATAACAATATGGATTTTACAGCTTTTGGCCTGTATGCATCAGTAACCAGCTTTGTCAAAGGATCATTATTGCTGAGCATAGCAAGATGACTTCATCCAAGGACATATTCTGTGTTGCAAACTAGCCAGTTATCTCCTGGGAAGATTGGAAGAGAGAGACACACATGGCTCCAGGAGTATGTGATCAGACAGGGAGGTTTGCATGCCTTCGATAAGTTTCATGGCTAGAACAAAGGCTTGCTTCTTGACCATGAAGCTGGCTGGACATTATTACACCATCTGTGATTGGTCCACAAGTATCATCTGACCCTAGGATACCAAAAGTTTGGACTGAAGAGGAGAAGGAGAAGGGAGAAGACCGGAAGAATTGCAGGTGGATAGAAGGCTCGAAAAGAGCCAAAGACAACACTGTCTTTTGTATGTGCGGCTCCAGGGAAGCAAAAAATATGCACATCAACTGGCCACACAGATACTGGTGGCTAGCAAACTGGTGCGGCATGGAAGCAACAGACTTTGCCGAGACTACGGGTGATTCTACGGAAACTGGACTATATTCAGCTGATGTCCAAGCTAGCAACAATGCGACAAGGTCACCTGATATTTTACCATCATGTGTGGGATCCATACATTGAGTGGTCGGCGCAGCCCGATCCTACCTTGCCAATTAATTAGGGGGGGAGGTGGGAAGGGGGAAACACATGGGGGTTAAAGCTTAACAAAAGTTGTTGTTTTTTAATTATTTATTTATAATTTCACTTTATACATCTTATCAAAGAGCATACAGAAATAGGAAATAATCAAATCATAATCAAGATTCTTGTCCCAATTAAGAAAACATAATAAAGTCATCGTCCACTAAACAGGAAATCCTTAATATGAACCAAGTTACAAATATGTATTTAACTATATAAAATTAAACATCAAAACAATACATTCTCAATCTATCATACAGTGTCCATATGAGTATCTAAACCTTCACTACTGCATTCTCAACTACCTTAGAAATCAAAAAGTCCTCGAGTTGTTTTGGATCAAAAAATTGGTAACTATGTTGTTGATAAAGGAAACAACAAATGCAAGGAAATTTAAGGGTGAATGTTGCACCCAAATTTAAAGTTCTTTGACGAAGTGCCAAAAAGGCCTTTCGTCTATACTGGGTCTCTCTTGCGAGATCCGGAAAAATTCTAACTTTAGAGCCAAAAAACATCGAGTCTAAATAACTTCAATACCATTTCCCTATCTATCTCAAGTGCAAATGTTACCACTGCTGTTGTCCTTTGGGTAACTATCTCCAATGAGGATTCTAAAAAGGACGTCAAGTTCAATCCTCCCTCCTTAATTCCAGGGTCAGCGCCATCTTGGTTCACATTGCTTAACAAAAGTTTTAATACTTGCAGCTGGAAATATTTATGCTGTATGTTTGCAGTTATATTTATAGTCAATAAATATAAATAAACAAAAAAAAAAAAAAAGAAAAGAGCCCGAGACTGATTTTCCTAAACACCAGTGAACTGCAAACCTTGCAACAAATTCACAAGGTTAGCTCACCTACAGTTTACGGCCTTACTTATGACTGTGTAATCTGTGTCCAGAATACAGATCTCGGATTTTATTCCTGGACTGAGAGACTCGCTGAGGCTTCAGCTTGAGTCTAAGAGAAGGAATCCGCTTCTTTACCATTGGAAGTCTGCCACAGACTGCAGGGTGACATACTAGGATTTACTACCTATGGTCATGGGGATAATTAGTCCTTGGCTTTTGTCTGAGACAGATAGGTTGTATGTCACGACTTAAGGTCTATGAATTTAGCTGCTAACTGTATTCTGCATAAGACGTGTGAAATGAGCTCTCATAATAATCATTAGGATATCAGTATTGTGATTGGTTATGTAATCACTCATTTAGTTAGTCCATTAGGATAATCATATTTCATTATCTATTTTTGGTGATAATCTATTTTTATAGCAAGTTATTTTGTATTTGGCTTGGCATTTTGCTTCAGAATTATTCATATATATATTTTTCCAGCAACTAACTAGTCATTGGGCTACAGAGGTACGCTTCCCCTAGAGACGAGTCCAGAATAATTGCTATTTAGTAATGTTCTGACAGCTAAGTACCTCTGATTACCTACAGTACCAGAAGATTGGAGTGTGGCCAATGTAATGCCGATTTATAAAAAAGGTTCCAGAGGTGATCCTGGAAATTATAGACCGGTGAGCTTGACGTCGGTGCCGGGCAAAATGGTACAGACTGTTATAAAGAACAAAACTACAGAGCATATTCAAAAGAAGGAATTAATGAGACAAAGCCAACATGGATTTAGTGAAGGGAAATCTTGACTCACCAAACTATTACATTTGTTTGAAGGGGTGAACAAACATGTGGCTAAAGACGAGCCAGTCAATATTGTGTATCTGGATTTTCAAAAGGCATTTGACAAAATTCTTCACGAAAGATTCCAGAGGAAATTGGAGAGTCATGGGATAGGAGGCAGTGGTCTATTGTGGATTAAAAACTGGTTAAAAGATAGAAAACAGAGAGTAGAGTTAAATGGTCAGTATTCTCAATGGAGAAGGGTAGATATTCCCCAGAGGTTCTGTGCTGGGACCGCTGCTTTTTAACATATTTATAAATGATCTAGAGATGGGAGTAACTAGTGAGATAATTAAATCTGCTGATGACACAAAGTTATTCAAAGTTGTTAAATCAAAACAGGATTTAACAAGACACAAGAGGATATGAGACTGGGAGACTGGGCGTCCAAATGGCAGATGACGTTTAATATGAGCAAGTGCAAAGTGATGCATGTGGGAAAGAGGAACCCGAACTATAGCTACATAATGCAAGGTTCCACATTAGGAGTCACCGACCAGGAAAGGAATCTAGGTGTCAACGTTGATGATACACTGAAACCCTCTGCTCAGTGTGCGGTGGCAGTGACTAAGAAAGCAAATCGAATGATAGATATTATTAAGAAAGGAATAGAAAACAAAAATGAGGATGTTATAATGCCTTTGTAACACTCCATGGTGCGACCTCACCTCAAATATTGTGTGCAATTCTAATCACCACATCTGAAAAAAAAGATATAGTGGAATTTGAAAAGGTACAGAGAAAGGCAACAAGAATGATAAAGGGGATGAGGAAAGGCTAAAGTGGCCAGGGCTCTTCAGCTTGGAGAAAAGACAGTGGAGGGGAGATATGATAAAGATCTTTCAAATAATTAAAAGACTAGGGGGCACGCAATGAAGCTACAAAATAGTAAATTTAAAACAAATCTGAGAAAATATTTCTTCACTAAATGTGTAATTAAATTCTGGAATTCTTTGCCACATGTCGTAAAAGCAGTTAGCTTAGCAGGGTTTAAAAAAAAGTTTGGCTAGCTTCATAAAAGTAACCAGAAACTCGATCAGATCATCACGCTCTTATTTAAGACTCCGCCACCCGAGTTGCAAAGGACTGAAATACAAATCAGTTCATGGATCCAGCTTCTCATATATAAGTACACAACTCTGGAATGCACTCCCAAAAACCGTGTAAACTACATACGACCACCTCAACTTCCGGAAATCACTAAAGACTTACCTGTTCGAAAAGGCATATCCTAAGGACCCAACTTAATTACCTGAATCCAGTAACTCAAATTTGTTATGAACTTAATAAACTTTATATAACTTCCATCTCTATGTTTCCCTAATGTGTCCGTACATATCTATTTAAAATAACATCACTCTATATTTGTTTCTTCACTGGAGGAGGTTTTCGCCCCACGGTGCTATGTAAGCCACATTGAGCCTGCAAATAGGTGGGAAAATGTGGGGTACAAATGTAACAAATAAATAAATGTATTTATTTGTAGCATTTGTATCCCACATTTTCCCAACAATTTGCAGGCTCAATGTGTCGTACATTTGCCGTAAGTCCATAAACCATTATTAAAATGGACTTGGGGCAAATCCACCTCTAAAATGTATTTGTACTGTATTGTGATCTTGCCAGGTACTTGTACCCTGGCAACAGGATGCCGGGCTTGATGGACCTTCAGACTGTCCCAGTATGGCTGTACTTATGTTCTTAAAAGAATGAATGAGACTCTCCCCATGGACACAAGGATCAGACATCAAAGACACAGGAAGCCAAACAGCCGTCACAACAGACACAACCAGTAGCCCTTCTCGAGGTTTTAGAAGCTAAAAATACATCCCCCTAACTTCAGATTACAATACTACACCTGCACATTCCTGACACAGAAAACGTTTAATTATTCACCAGATGTCTTAGCCGCAGTACTCGGCCGCCGCACCGTGGCCGGCTTCGGACGATTCATCCTGCTCCAGCTCTTCAAATACAGTTACCAAGAGAGAAGCAAAATCCTTAAGGCAGAGATGGGCCCCGGGTCCATGTAATCCTGCAGGACGTGAGAGAACTCCCTGAACAAAGCTCAGGGGCTGGCTCGGAGCTCCCACCCACCACGGCCTCTTTCTTCCCAGGACATCAGGGGATCTGAAGAACGGAGCTCCCGACCCATTCGCACCGATCCCCGCTGCTTCCTAGAGGGCCCCAAACCGCCGTGTAACAGCGGCGCAGGCCATTGGTTCTCTGTGTCATCCAAGGAGGCGCCGCGGGATGACGTAAAAAAGTTGAAGCCAACTTGGTCGGTCGCCGTTTCCCCATTCCCGAATCCCCGCGCGCAGCCGTCATCTAGTACACTCAAAACAAAGGCAAGCAAACGTTCTTCTCGTTCTTTATGGTTCTCTGTCATCCAAGGAGGCGCCGCGGGATGACGTAAAAAAGTTGAAGCCAACTTGGTCGGTCGCCGTTTCCCCATTCCCGAATCCCCGCGCGCAGCCGTCATCTAGTACACTCAAAACAAAGGCAAGCAAACCTATGAGCTGCTGCTTCCCACGTTTTCTGTCATCCAAGGAGGCGCCGCGGGATGACGTAAAAACGTTGAAGCCAACTTGGTCGGTCGCCGTTTCCCCATTCCCGAATCCCCGCGCGCAGCCGTCATCTAGTACACTCAAAACAAAGGCAAGCAAACCTATGAGCTGCTGCTTCCCACGTTCTTCTCGTTCTTTATGGTTCTCTGTCATCCAAGGAGGCGCCGCGGGATGACGTAAAAAAGTTGAAGCCAACTTGGTCGGTCGCCGTTTCCCCATTCCCGAATCCCCGCGCGCAGCCGTCATCTAGTACACTCAAAACAAAGGCAAGCAAACCTATGAGCTGCTGCTTCCCACGTTCTTCTCGTTCTTTATGGTTCTCAGTCATCCAAGGAGGCGCCGCGGGATGACGTAAAAACGTTGAAGCCAAGTTGGTCGGTCGCCGTTTCCCCATTCCCGAATCCCCGCGCGCAGCCGTCATCTAGTACACTCAAAACAAAGGCAAGCAAACCTATGAGCTGCTGCTTCCCACGTTCTTCTCGTTCTTTATGGTTCTCAGTCATCCAAGGAGGCGCCGCGGGATGACGTAAAAACGTTGAAGCCAATTTGGTCGGTCGCCGTTTCCCCATTCCCGAATCCCCGCGCGCAGCCGTCATCTAGTACACTCAAAACAAAGGCAAGCAAACCTATGAGCTGCTGCTTCCCACGTTCTTCTCGTTCTTTATGGTTCTCAGTCATCCAAGGAGGCGCCGCGGGATGACGTAAAAACGTTGAAGCCAATTTGGTCGGTCGCCGTTTCCCCATTCCCGAGTCCCCGCGCGCAGCCATCATCTAGTACACTCAAAACAAAGCAAGCAAAACCGCTGCATCCACCACCAAGTTGTCGTTCTTTATCGTTGGTAGCATTTTTCGTTCATCTCGCGTATATTATCAAACATGCCTGGGTTGTGCAGTATACAGAGGAAGCGCTGGCCTCATCGGTTAGGGTACTAAATCGTTGTGTCATTTGGAGGGGCTGCCGGAACAAGGTATAAAACCAGATTAACCGAATATAACGGACATCTACAGGAATCCATTTTGTCCTTGAATGAACGCGGGCCCCGGGGCTATAGGGACTCCCCGCATTCGTGCAGAGAGATTTTCACCTACCTAGTAAAGGGCCATCAAAACTGGCATCATGTTATGAGAACTCAAATAAATAGGAATCCCACAATCTAAATTCCCCCCAAAAGTGAACAATTACAAATCAGGAAAATGTAAATATTAACATATCATCTTTATTGTTAATATTAAACAATGTAAACACAATAATTACTCAACTTATTGTGTTTGCATTGTTTAATATTAATAATAAAGATGATATGTTAATTATATAAAAATATTTATATTTTCCTGATTTGTAATTGATCATGTTTTGAGAATCAGGTACTTAACAATCAGACTTCCTGTTGCTTTTTTTTTTCTTTTTACTACTATTTTACAGAAATGTATTGAATATGAGGTAGGGGCTTGAGGCGCCGTTCACCGCTGCTGTTTCGACTTTCTCTCATCTCATGCTGTTCTTGACCCACTCCAATCTGGCTTTTGCCCTCTTCATTCATCTGAAACTGCACTTACCAAAGACCTGTTCCTGGCCAAATCCAAAGGTCTCTATTCTCTCCTCATCCTTCTTGATCTTTCCGCCGCTTTTGACACTGTTGATCACAGCCTACACCTTGACATGCTATCTTCATTTGGATTCCAGGGCTCTGTTCTTTCCTGGTTCTCCTCCTACCTCTCGCTTCGCAACTTTAGTGTACACTCTGATGGATCCTCTTCCACTTCTATCCCTCTACCAATCGGCGTACCTCAGGGTTCTGTTCTCGGTCCTCTCCTGTTCTCCATCTATACTTCTTCCCTTGGCTCTCTGATATCATCCCATGGCTTTCAATACCATCTCTATGCTGATGACTCCCAAATCTACCTCTCCACCCCCGAAATCTCAACCAGCATCCAGACCAATGTCTCAGCCTGTCTATCTGACATCGCTGCCTGGATGTCTCAATGACATCTGAAACTTAACATGGCCAAAACCGAGCTCCTCATCTTTCTCCCTAAACCTACCTCTCCTCTCCCCCCTTTCTCTATTTCGGTGGATGGCACTCTTATTCTCCCTGTCTCATTAGCTCGTAACCTTGGGGGGCATCTTTGACTCCTCTCTCTCCTTCTCTGCTCACATTCAGCAGATTGCCAAAACCTGTCGTTTCTTTCTCTATAACATCAGCAAAATCCGTCCCTTCATCTCTGAGCACTCTACCAAAACCCTTATCCACACTCTTATCACCTCTCGTCTTGATTATTGTAACCTACTACTCACTGTCCTCCCTCTTAGCCATCTCTCTCCTCTTCAATCAATCCAAAACTCTGCTGCGCGACTCATTTTCCGCCAAAGTCGCTATGCCCACATTAGCTCTCTCCTTAAGTCACTTCACTGGCTCCCTATCCGTTTCTGTATTCAAACTTCTCCTAACCTATAAGTGCATTCACTCTGCCGCTCCCCAGTACCTCTCCACTCTTGTCTTCCCCTACGTTCCCCCTCGAGTACTCCGTTCTGTAGATAAATCTCTCTTATCCATCCCTTTCCCCTCTACTGCTAATTCAAGACTCCGTTCCTTTTGTCTCGCTGCACCTCACGCCTGGAATAGACTTCCCGAGCTTGTACATCTAGCCCCGTCTTTAACTGTTTTTAAGTCCAAACTCAAAACCCACCTCTTTACCACTGCTTTTGACTCCTAACTCACTTACCCTGTCCTTTATCCTCACCTCTTTATTCCCATACCCCCTTAATTGTTCTGTCTGTTTACCTGTCTTATCTAGATTGTAAGCTCTTTGAGCAGGGACTGTCTTCTGTGTATGGTGTACAGTGCTGCGTATGCCTTGTAGCGCTATAGTAATGATAAGTAGTAGTAGAGATGCTGGATGTGTGGGGGACTAGGGAGACAGCGGAGATGCTGGATATGGGAGGGGGACCAGGGAAACAAGCAGAAATGCTTGAATGGAGGGGCCCTGCCCCAGGCCCGGCTCAGTCTCTTGGCAGCCCTGCCAACATAGCCAGCTTTGAGAGCGATATTCAGTGATATTTGCTAAGGAATACTAGAGGCTAGCCCCGACCAAGCAATTTAGCCAGTCAGCAACTGGCTAAATCGCTTTGAACATCAGCCCAGTAGTTAATTGTGTCAGAGACAAAAATAAGAGTCCTAACTGGTCTTTTCAGACTTCATTACATCTGCACATTGTACTTTAAAGAAAGTAAGAGGCCATAACATTTCTAAGTACAAAGGTAAGTGGAGAGCCAAATAGTTTTCCATCATAAGGAATGCCAAGCCAAATGCAAAGCGGAGATAAGGAGGGCAAAAAAGGACTTTGAGAAGAAATTAGCGTTGGAAGCAAAAATACATAGTAAAAATTTTTTTAGATACATTAAAAGCAGGAAACCGGCCAAAGAGTCGGTTGGGCCGCTGGACGAAAATGGTGTTAAAGGAGCGATCAAGGAGGACAAAGCCGTAGCGGAGAAATTAAATGAATTCTTTGCTTCGGTCTTCACCGAGGAGGATTTGGGGGGGACACCGGTGCCGGAAAGAATATTTGAAGCGGGGGAGTCGGAGAAACTAAACAAATTCTCTGTAACCTTGGAGGATGTAATGGGTCAGTTCAGCAAGCTGAAGAGTAGTAAATCACCGGGACCTGATGGTATTCATCCCAGAGTATTAATAGAACTAAAAAATGAACTTGCGGAGCTACTGTTAGAAATATGCAATCTGTCCCTAAAATCGAGTGTAGTACCGGAAGACTGGAGGGTAGCCAATGTTACTCCGATTTTTAAGAAGGGTTCCAGAGGAGATCCGGGAAATTATAGACCGGTGAGTCTGACGTCGGTGCCGGGCAAGATGGTGGAGGCTATTATTAAGAATAAATTGCAGAGCATATACAAAAACATGGACTGATGAGACAAAGTCAGCACGGATTTAGTGAAGGGAAGTCTTGCCTCACCAATCTAATGCATTTTTTTGAGGGGGTAAGCAAACATGTGGACAATGGGGAGCCGGTTGATATTGTATATCTGGATTTTCAGAAGGCGTTTGACAAAGTGCCGCACGAAAGACTCCTGAAGAAATTGCAGAGTCATGGAATCGGAGGTAGGGTATTATTATGGATTAAGAACTGGTTGAAAGATAGGAAGCAGAGAGTAGGATTGCGTGGCCAGTATTCTCAGTGGAGGAGGGTAGTTAGTGGGGTCCCGCAGGGGTCTGTGCTGGGTCCGTTGCTTTTTAATGTATTTATAAATGACCTAGAGATGGGAATAACTAGTGAGGTAATTAAATTCGCCGATGACACAAAATTATTCAGGGTCGTCAAGTCGCAGGAGGAATGTGAACGATTACAGGAGGACCTTGCGAGACTGGGAGAATGGGCGTGCAAGTGGCAGATGAAGTTCAATGTTGACAAGTGCAAAGTGATGCATGTGGGTAAGAGGAACCCGAATTATAGCTACGTCTTGCAAGGTTCCGCGTTAGGAGTTACGGATCAAGAAAGGGATCTGGGTGTCGTCGTCGATGATACGCTGAAACCTTCTGCTCAGTGTGCTGCTGCGGCTAGGAAAGCGAATAGAATGTTGGGTGTTATTAGGAAGGGTATGGAGTCCAGGTGTGCGGATGTTATAATGCCGTTGTATCGCTCCATGGTGCGACCGCACCTGGAGTATTGTGTTCAGTACTGGTCTCCGTATCTCAAAAAAGATATAGTAGAATTGGAAAAGGTACAGCGAAGGGCGACGAAAATGATAGTGGGGATGGGACGACTTTCCTACGAAGAGAGGCTGAGAAGGCTAGGGCTTTTCAGCTTGGAGAAGAGACGGCTGAGGGGAGATATGATAGAAGTGTATAAAATAATGAGTGGAATGGATCGGGTGGATGTGAAGCGACTGTTCACGCTATCCAAAAATACTAGGACTAGAGGGCATGAGTTGAAGCTACAGTGTGGTAAATTTAAAACGAATCGGAGAAAATTTTTCTTCACCCAACGTGTAATTAGACTCTGGAATTCGTTGCCAGAGAACATGGTACGGGCGGTTAGCTTGACGGAGTTTAAAAAGGGGTTAGATAGATTCCTAAAGGACAAGTCCATAGACCGCTATTAAATGGACTTGGAAAAATTCCGCATTTTTAGGTATAACTTGTCTGGAATGTTTTTACGTTTGGGGAGCGTGCCAGGTGCCCTTGACCTGGATTGGCCACTGTCGGTGACAGGATGCTGGGCTGGATGGACCTTTGGTCTTTCCCAGTATGGCACTACTTATGTACTTATTAGATAATGTTTTCAGTGGCGTAGCTAGCTGGGGCGGCAAGGGAGCGGCCGCTCCCCCAAACAGAGTTCTGCCGGCGCCTAATTTTTTTCATCCTGTTGCACTGAAAATGTGTGCCGGCAGAAGTTCGCTCTTGCTCCCCCCAGTGCTGTCAACCTGGCTGATCCTGGCTCCGCTTCTGGGATAAAGACTTTTATTCATTGTGGCTTGTTTTATGGCACTGTCATGGGCATTTCTCTGCCCATCAGGTCTTGATTACTGAAGAAATATCTGAAAAAGGGACCCATGTGGTCTATAAGGTTCATGTCCAACGTCCATTCATATACATACATGTGCTTAGACGGGAAATGTTGGCAAACAGTGTTCCTGGGTGCCACTTCCTGTGCACATATGTGAAATGGAAGTGCTTGAGATTTCCATTGGCCTGTGCAGATCTGAGGAAAGAGGGGACTGTAACTCTCAGATGAGAAACATTTGAGAGGGAATTCTTTAACTGGGCACAGTGAGGGAATGTATAGGAGACCTGCCCGTTCCCCCACCCCCCCCCCAAGGAAACTCCCTCCCTGGGCCAACTTAAGGAGCTAGTTCCCCTGGTACACAGTAGAGAGGGGTGGGGTTCAAGAGGGGCAGAAACAAGTCAGAGAGGCCCTGGGAGAAGAGGAGCAGCCCTCAAGCTTCTGCCTCCCCATACTATGTGTAAAAGAAGGCTGAGATAGGACATTTTCGATGTGGAAGGAGCCTGTTTCTGCAATAGTCTTCCTGTGGAATTACGTAAGTTCAAGAGTTACCTCCAATTCAGGAAATTCCTTAAAGCTTATTTTTTTTTCTCAGGCCGTTGGTTAATGGGGTTGTTTAGACTTTTTATGGTTGATTCCCTGTGAATTTTTAGACTTTTGCTGCCATGTTAGTACTGTTTTTAAAGTTGGATTATGAATGGGGTTTTTTGTACACCGCCTAGAATTTCAGATAGTCTGGTTTATAAATTGTGTTATAAATAAAGTTCATTGTGAAGATTCTGATTCTGAATGTCCAGACTGGAGCCAGACCTATGTTTGTCTGTTACTGTTTTGAAACTGCTGCTCAAGGTGTTTAGGCCTGGCCAGAAGCCAGCCCTAATAAGATTTCCCCCTCTTATCTGCAACAGACTTTTATTGGCACAATACTCAGTCTGTAAAGCTAGTTTCATCTCATCTGCAAATTTAATGGCCTCACTCATTGTTCTGTTTCCAGATCATTTATAAATATGTTAAATAGCATGATCCCAGTACAAATCCCTGCAGCACTCCACTATTCACCCTCTTCCATTAGAGAACAGTTCACTACAAATCTGAGATCAGTCATCACCAAAGAATGTCACAAAAAATAGGTTGTCATATATTTCCTAAATTGCTGTCTATTACAGCAAAGTCTCAAATGTCCAGGCAAATGGTTCCATAAACTCTCCCCTGCAATAGAAAAAGGTCTATAAAATCCTGAGTGGTGTAGAACAGGTACAAGTACGTTGATTTTTTTTTTACTCTTTCAAAAAGTACAAAGATTAGCAGATACTTGATGAAATTACATGGAAATAGATTTAAAACAAATAGGAGGAAATATTTTTTCACTCAAAGAATAGTTAAGCTCTGGAACTCATTGCTGGAGGATGTGGTAACGGCGGTTAACATATCTGGGTATGTTATTATATGTTAATGTATGTTATCGATTACTGACTGCTTTTCCCACCTGCGGGTTGTGGATGCAGTCTGTTTGCTTCCTCTTATTTGTATTGATGAGAACCTCAATAAAGATAATTATACAAAAAAAGGTTTTGACAAATTCCTGGAGGAAAAGTTCATAGTCTGTTATTGAGATTGACATGGGGGAAAGTACTGCTTTCCCTGGGATTGGTAGCATGGAATGTTGCTACTAATTGGGTTTCTGCCAGGTACTGGATTGGCCACGGTTGGTAGCAAGATATTATACTAGATGGACCATTGGTCTGACCCCATATTGCTATTCTTATGCTCTCCTAGGATTGTGACGCAATGAAAAATATTTTTTGAAGTTTATTGTTTTATGCTGTTTTATTGATTTTATGTATGTTTTTATTGTAACCCGCTTTGGGAAAAATAAATAAATAAATAAAGTTAGGCATCTGGATGGAGTGTGCTGAACGTGAATTCTGGAACATTTGGGTGCCAGGATTCTGTTATAGAATACTAGCGTTAATCAGTATCTACGCATCTACAAATAGCCACACCCACAAGTGTGCCGTTGTAGTACATAACTTACAATAGTCTGTAAGTCACATGCATAAGTGAAAGCACCACCTCACATTTATGTGCTAAGCTAATTGTGTGCCTAAATTTTAAACCCTATAGAATGCAGATAACACCCCAAAAGCTCCAGGGAAACATTAAATAAAATTGGTTTTAAAGAGGAGCCCTGAGAGACCCCCCCCCCCCCCCCCCCATGGGAGCTACTTAGCTTCTGACTGAACTCCCTCCCAAACCCCCACCTGTGATCTTCCTGCTGAATTTCAAACGTCTAGTAGAGCGTACAGAGCAGATTACATCAAACCTAAACAGGAAGTAGCTCTTTCTGTTCATTCTTCAGTATTCTCTGTAATATTCTAATATAATAATTTGCTCCTCCAACGTTCCAATGAGGCTACCTGTGCCCGTAACCATCTCCTGACGTCACTCTCCTCCAATGTTCTCTGTCCCTCCTTCCCAGTCCCAGGGCCCCCCCTCTCTCCCAGTTCCACGATCGTCGTCAGCCCTCCCTCCCTCCCAGTTCCACGGTCGTCGGCCCTCCCTTCAAGTTCCAGTCACCCTCCCTCCGCTTTTAAAAACTAATCTTCACTTACCGCGTCGGGGTTACGGCGGCCGGCAAAACGTGCAGGCTCGGCCCTTCTCTGTCAGCTCTGGTCCCACCCTCATTTCCTGTTTCCGCAAGGGCAGGACAAGTTATGAAACTAACCAGACTGATGTGCCAAGTACTGACCTCACGGTTATTGATGTGTTATGATGGGCAAGAGTGGTACTTAGACACAGCAACTCCAGCTGTGAGGAACCACGGCCAGTGCCAGGCAGTGTTGGGACGTAAGGACAATGCCGGGCGGACTTCTAAGGTCTGGGTCCTGAAAATGGCAAAGAAAGATCAGGATCAAGTATGCCTATTTTATATCACATTCATTGTTGGTTTAATTGCGAACTGATAATGAATGTGACTGTTGGGCAGACTGGACTATTCAGACTTTACCTGCCGTCATCTACTATGTTACTATGTAATAGACATCAAGGGAGTGAGGTGCTAAAATCTTGTGCAGAGCTGCTCTGATAAAATCACAGAACAACCAGCCTCCAGCCTGCACGGCTGATTAAGTGCCTGGAGTTGTATTGCACCCTTCTTCTCCTCTTTCCCTACCTAACTCCCTTTTCTCTATCCTAACACTGTAACTGCCCTTTATTACCCCAGTCTCATACAGTAACAGACCTCCTCCCTCCCTGGAGAAGTGGGCCGGGTTACATTTCATCTTCCTCCACCTGTTCACGTTACTGCAGTGCCATTGGCAGGGAGCAGTGTCCTTTAAATACAGGAAGTGAGTGGGCTGGAGAGAGAACAGCATTGTAGAAGCTTCTGAGAAGGGGAAAAGAAGGAGAGCTAAGAGCACAACAGAGATCCAGCCAGCTACTCCAATACGAAAGCAGGAAGGTAAATTAACCAATTGCTTAAAAGCTTGCAACTATCTCATTTCTAAGCATTCAGGAAAGCTTTATTACCACAGTCCCGTGCAAAAACTAAAACCTATTTGCAGGGCTCCAGGCTGCGTCTTTAGAGTAAATTAATGAACCCTCTGCTTGGCAAGCTATGGGCATTTCTCAGAGTTACAGAACCAGGATTAGTGTCTGGACTGGACTGTGCTCAAGATCTGAGCTAAACAGAGTAGATAATGGCAAGAAAAGGCCATCCTGCCCAGTCAGTTGTGCCTGCAGAGTTTTGCTGCAGTGTCTTTATCCTGTCTTGTCTTTTGGTTTCCTCCTGGGTATTCTCAAAAGAGTATAAAAGATCTCCACCAAGCCTTTTTAAACACAGGGAGAAGAAGGAACATCAGAGCCAGCCAAAGATTTAAGAGTTTATTGTTTTTTTGAGGATCTCCAGACTATTTTCTAAATATGTCATATGTGTGTGTTTCCCCTTCATTTTTGCTTTAGGTCCAATCCACACCAGTTACTTAGGAAGTGCCAGGGAGATACAAGGACTCTGTTGGGATGTGCCTTTAAAAAAAAAATCTGGGCCTTGAACTAGGCTCCTTTAGTTTTGGGTGGAAGATTTTTTTCATTCAGTTGTGAGAATGGATGAGATTGAGAAATTACAGGAATGGTTCCCATGTCTCAGGCTGATTATCACTGACTAGCAGATTTGGTTTATGAGGTCTTGTCAAGTTTCTCTGAAACGTTAATATCACCATCTCTTACCATAAGCAGGAGGAGAAACAACAAAAGAAAACCCACCAAAACTTTGACTATACACTGGGTCTAAATTCCCTTAAAGTAGACCAGGCTGAGAAAGAGCAGCCTCCCGTGGGTTCCGATCATCCAGCACTTCCTCTGTCCTTCACTACAGATTATCCCAACTATAAATAAATCAAGGGTAATGTTGGAACATGACTTGGAGTCTTGCCTCTGCTTGACCATGGATATGTCTCTTAGCTCCTACTTTACCCAAATATTATTAATAGAACCATAAATTAAGACCATATCCAGTCTGCCCATCCATGCCATCTACTCTCCCTTACAAATCCTATGTATTAGTCCCAAGCTTCCTTGACTTAAGATAAAATTTTTATTTATTTTGTTACATTTGTACCCCTCGCTTTCCCACTCATGGCAGGCTCAGTGCGGCTTACATATACAGGTACTTATTTGCACCTGGGGCAATGGAGGGTTAAGTGACTTGCCCAGAGTCACAAGGAGCTGCCCGTGCCTGAAGTGGGAATCGAACTCAGTTCCCCAGGACCAGAGTCCACCACCCTAACCACTAGGCCACTCCTCCACTCCGCTGGTAGGCTGTTCCACAAATTCACCACTCTTTCTGTGAAGAAATATTTCCTCAGGTTACTTTTAGTCTACTCCCTTTCACCTTTATCCTATGCCCCCTTGTTCCAGAGCTTCCTTTTAATTGAAAGAAGCTCGATTCCTGTGTATTTATGATAGAGACATTTAAATACTTTTGTGGCATATCTCCTCTCTCCCACTTTTCTTCAGAAGTATATGTTGGTGGTATATCTCCACTTTCCTGCCTTTCTTCAAAAGTATACGTATTGAGATCTTTAAGTAATAACAACATTGTTCCTCCTCTGTTCCCTCTAGAATTTTTCCTGTATTTCAGACCTTAAATATACATCCAGGCCACTCACTCCATGACACTATAGAAATGCAAAGTCTCATAACTATAGGATAAATGTAATATTACACAAGATGGGACATTGCAAAGTGGAAAGGGTTGTTTATTACACCGTACGATATCTTGAGGATTTTGATGAGATCATTCTAGTTTACAAATGTTGAAATTAAAATATTTAGCAATCAACATATATCATTTCTGCTTCAATATACTTCATCAGACTGAAACCAAAACTGTTTTTGAATGTGGAAGTGTACTATTGTACTGGGGAAAGGGGCAGGCATTAACCTTTAATTCAAGTTCAGCAGCAACAAAAATAAAATAATAACAATATGGATAGATAGATTTCCTCTGGTCTGTATACTGTCCTGCAACTCCCAAGTACTGGTACAATAATGCCCATCTCAGATTAATAAATAGATCTCTTATTATGTAAAATAAGCTGTACAATGCACTTTGCCTCACATACCACACAACCCCCCCCCCCCCCCCTCTGTTGACAAAGCCTATTCAAAGTGAATGGGCTGCGTTGGCATTAGCACACTGCCAGCCGTTAGTGTGGCTTAGTAAACAGGGGGGAAAGAGTCTAGAATTCACGGTAGCACCACCTTGCTCTCCGGGGAGTCTTTGCGTCCTTCCCGCGTGGACAATCTGGACTAGAGTGAGGCAGTTCAGGAGGCGTCTGATGATCCTTTTGTGGTGCGCATCTTTAATAGAGATGAGCTTCCACCACTCATTTCCAGCACCTTGGAGGCTTTAAACATTGCTGACCCGGACACACAAGCAGCGGCTACGGTCAACCCCAAGATGGCTGGTATGAGAAGGCCATCTAAGTCCTTTCCAGCCCATGAGGCTATTCAGGAGCTTATTTCGGCCCAATGAGCCAACCCGGATGGCGGCTTGAAAGTGGCCAAGGCAGTGTCTCATCTGTACCCTGTGGCTACGGAGAGAAATGCCTCCTCCCTAATGTGGGTGCTTTGGTCATGGCAGTGACTAAGAAAACTACTCTCCCAGTGGATGGAGGGGTGGTGCTCAAGGACATGCAAGATCGATGCCTGGAGGTGTTTCTAAAATGTGCTTTTGAGGTTTCTGCTCTGGCCCTCCAGGCCTCTGCAGTTGATATGCCGCCAGAGCATGCCTTAGCTGGTTTCATCAGGCGCTCCAGCAAAATCTGGATTTGGGGTCTGGTTTTGCTGGCTCTGTCTCCCAGATGGAATCAGGGCTTGCTTATTTTGCGGACACCCTGTATGATTTGGTGCAGGCATCAGCCCAACAGGTGGCGTTGGAGATCTCGTCTCTCTGTTTGTTGTGGCTTCATCATTGGGCTGCGGACATGACGTCTAAGCAGCGCCTTACATGTATGCCCTTTCGAGGGAAACTTCTGTTTGGAGAGGACCTAGAGAAGATTGTTAAAGACTTGGGCAACTCTAAGACTCAGAGGCTACCCGAAGATAGACCCAAGCCCTCATCGAGGTGTTAGGTCTGTTAGACTCCGCCTTCAGGAGGCTCGCCAATACCGGCCTGGCAGGGCATCAGGCTCCTTCCAGCGCCCTCACTTTCAGCAGTGTTCTTTTCGAGGGGACAAGCGGCCATCGGGCTCCACCTCGTCAGGGAGCAGGCGGACGCACTGCCCAATGATGGGGCGCTGGTCTGCTCTTTAGTGCCCAGTATTGGCGGTTGGTTGACTCATTCCTACAAAGAGTGGACCAAAATTTCGTACAACCAGTGGGTCTTAGATATTGTCTGAGAAGGTTACAAGCTGGAGTTCGCTTCCTCTGTGTGCGAGGTATTTCTGGAGTCCCATTGCGCCACGGCCTTCAAATGGCCCGAGGTCCGGGACATGCAGACTCTGATGGATCTGGGAGTGGTGGTTTCTGTGCCCCCGGCAGAAGTGCATTCAAGACAATATTTGATTTACTTTGTGGTCCCTCGGAAAGGAGGTTCCTTTTGCCCCATTCTCAATCTACGGAGAGTGAATCAGTGACTCTCCGTGCAACATTTTCACATGGAGACTTTCAAATCCGTTGTTTCAGTGGTACAGCCATGGGAGTTCCTTACGGCCCTGGACCTCAAGGAGGCCTACTTGCATATCCCTATTTGGCCGCCTCATCAGTGGTTCCTCCGCTTTGTTATCCTGGGACATCATTTTGAGTTTCAGGCCTTGCCTTTTGGCCTGGCTACTGCTCCACACACTTTTTCCAAAGTGATGGTGGTAAGTGATTAGTGAAACGAGGAAGACTAAAAAGGGAATTGTGAGACTGAAAGATGCTGCGAACCGCTATGTAGAAAATGATGAAGAAAAAACAAATTTGCTAAACAGATACTTTTGCTCTGGTTTCACAGAAGAAAATCCTGGAGAAGGACCATAATTGACTGACAAAAGTACATATACTACTACTACTTAACATTTCTAGAGCGCTACTAGGGTTACGCAGCGCTGTACAGTTTAACAAAGAAGGACAGTCCCTGCTCGAAGGAGCTTACAATCTAAAGGACGAAATGTCAAGTTGGGGCAGTCAAGATTTCCTGAATAGAGGTGTAGTGGTTAGGTGCCAAAGGCGACATTGAAGAGGTGGGCTTTGAGCAAGGATTTGAAGATGGGCAGGGAGGGGGCCTGGTGTATGGGCTCAGGGAGTTTATTCCAAGCATGGGGTGAGGCGAGGCAGAAACGGCGGAGCCTGGAGTTGGCGGTGCTGGAGAAGGGTACTGAGGAGGGATTTGTCTTGAGAGCGGAGGTTACGGGTAGGAACGTAAGGGGAGATGAGTATATCGGTCCAGGCGGAAGATAAGACGTGCAGCTGAGTTCTGAACAGACTGAAGGGGGGATAGATGGCTAAGTGGGAGGCCAGTGAGGAGTAGGTTGCAGTAGTCAAGGCAAGAGGTAATGAGAGAGTGGACGAGAGTTCGGGTGGTGTGCTCAGAGAGGAAAGGACGAATTTTGCTAATGTTATAGAGGAAGAAGCGACAGGTCTTGGCTATCTGCTGGATATGCACAGAGAAGGAGAGGGAGGAGTCGAAGATGACTCCGAGGTTGCGGGCAGATGAGACGGGGAGGATGAGGGTGTTATCAACTGAGATAAAGAGTGGAGGGAGAGGGGAAGTGGGTTTGGGTAGGAAGACAATAAGTTCGGTCTTGGGCATGTTCAGTTTCAGGTGGCGGTTGGACATCCAGGCAGCAATGTCGGATAAGCAAGCCGATACCTTGGCCTGGGTCTCCGCAGTGATGTCTGGTGTGGAGAGATAAAGCTGGGTGTCGTCAGCATAAAGATGATATTGGAAACCATGAGATGAGATCAGGGAGCCCAGGGAAGAGGTGTAGATTGAAAAAAGAAGGGGTCCAAGGACAGATCCCTGAGGAACTCCAACAGAGAGCGGGATGGGGGTGGAGGAAGAACCATGAGAGTGTACTCTGAAGGTACGGTGGGAGAGATAAGAGGAGAACCAGGAGAGAACAGAGCCCTGGAACCCAAATGAAGACAGTGTGTCAAGAAGTAAATTGTGATTGACAGTGTCAAAAGCGGCGGATAGGTCGAGGAGGATGAGGATGGAGTAGTGACCTTTGGATTTGACAAGGAACAGGTCATTGCAGACTTTAGTGCTGTTTCTGTCGAGTGTAGGGGGCGAAAGCCGGATTGAAGCAGATTGAGGATGGCATGAGAGGAGAGAAAATCAAGGCAACGGCTGTGAACGGCGTGCGCGTTCAAGTATCTTGGAGACGAAGGGTAGGAGGGAAATTGGGCGGTAGTTGGAGGGACAGGTAGGGTCAAGTGATGGTTTTTTGAGGAGTGGTGTGACTACAGCATGCTTGAAGGTGTCAGGGACAGTTACAGTGGAGAGAGAAAGTTTGAGGATATGACAGATGGGGGGGGGGTGACGGTAGGAGAGATGGTGTTAAGTAAGTTGGTGGGGATGGGGTCAGAGGAACAGGTGGTGCATTTCGAGGAGGAAAGAAGATGGCCGGTTACCTCTTCAGTGATATCAGGAAAAGAGGAGGAGGCCTGGGTTGGTTGGTTGAGGGAGTGGGTTATAGGGTGAAGAGGAGGAGATGGTTTGGTGGTGAATTCGAGGTTGATCTTCTGCACCTTGTCATGGAAGTAGTCAGTCAGCCAGTGATTGAAGAGAGAGTGAGGGGGGGGGGAGTGTGAGAGGAGGGCACTTTGAGGAAGGAGTTAAGGGTGGCGAAGAGACGACGAGGGTTAGAGCTGAGGGAATTAGTCAATTGGGTGTAATAGTCCTGTTTGGCGAGGAATAGGGAGGACTGGAAGGAGAATAGCATGAATTTTGTAATGGATGAAATCAGTATGGGTGCGAGATTTCCTCCAGAGGCGTTCAGCCGATCGGGCGCAGGATAGAGAAGAGAGTGTGTATGAATAACTTAAAAATCTAAAGGTTGACAAAGCCGTAGGACCGACGGGATCCACTCAAGGATATTGAGGGAGCTCAGAGAGGTTCTGGCGGGTCCTCTTAAAGATTTGTTTAATAAATCCTTAGAGATGGGAGAGGTTCCATGGGAGTGGAAAACTGCGGATGTGGTTCCTCTTCACAAAAGGTGGTGATAGGGAAGAAGCTGGAAACTACAGGCCGGTAAGCCTCACTTCGGTTATTGGAAAAGTAATGGAAGCGATGCTGAAGGAAAGGATAGTAAATTTCCTGGAAGTCAATAAGTTGCAAGATCCCAGACAACATGGTTTTACCAAAGGGAAATCGTGCCAAACGAATCTCATTGAATTCTTTGACTGGGTGACAGGAGAATTGAATCGTGGACATGGTATGGATGTAATCTACTTAGATTTCAGCAAAGCTTTTGACACGGTTCCCCACAGGAGGCTCTTAAATAAACTTGATGGGCTGAAAATAGGACCCGATGTGGTAAACTGGATTAGGAACTGGTTGATAGACAGACGCCAGAGGGTGGTGGTAAATGGAATTCGCTCGGAGGAGGGAAAGGTGAGTAGTGGAGTGCCTCAAGGATCGGTGCTGGGGCTGATTCTGTTCAGTATATTTGTGAGTGACATTGCCGAAGGGTTAGAAGGTAAAGTTTGCCTTTTTGCGGATGATACTAAAATTTGTAACAGAGTGGACACCCAGGAGGGAGTGGAAAACATGAAAAAGGACCTACGGAAGCTAGAAGAATGGTCTAAGGTTTGGCAATTAAAATTCAATGCGAAGAAATGCAAAGTGATGCACTTAGGGTGTAGAAATCCACGGGAGATGTATGTGTTAAGCGGGGAGAGTCTGATATGTACGGACGGGGAGAGGGATCTCGGGGTGATAGTAGCTGAGGATCTGAAGGCGATGAAACAGTGTGACAAGGTGGTGGCCGTAGCTAGAAGGTTGCTAGGATGTATAGAGAGAGGTGTGACCAGCAGAAGAAAAGAGGTTTTGATGCCCCTGTATAAGTCGTTGGTGAGGCCCCACCTGGAGTATTGTATTCAGTTTTGGAGGCCGTATCTTGCTAAGGATGTAAAAAGAATTGAAGCGGTGCAAAGAAAAGCTACGAGAATGTTACGGGATTTGCGTTACAAGACTTATGAGGAGAGACTTGCGCACCTGAACATGTATACCCTGGAGGAGAGGAGAAACAGGGGTGATATGATACAGACGTTCAAATATTTGAAAGGTATAAATCCACAAACGAACCTTTTCCGGAGATGGGAAGGCGGTAAAACGAGAGGACATGAAATGAGATTGAAGGGGGGCAGACTCAAGAAAAATGTCAGGAAGTATTTTTTCATGGAGAAGAGTGGTGGATACTTGGAATGCCCTTCCGCGGGAGGTGGTGGAGATGAAAACGGTAACGGAATTCAAAAATGCGTGGGATAAACATAAAGGAATCCTGTTCGGAAGGAATGGATCCTCAGAAGCTTAGCCGAGATTGGGTGGCAGAGCCGGTTGGGAGGTGGGCCTTGTTTCTGGGCAGACTTCTACGGTCTGTGCCCTGAAAATAGCAGAAACAAATCAAGGTCAGGTGTAAAACACAAAGTAGCACATATGAGTTTAAATTGTTGGGCAGACTAGATGGACCATGCAGGTCTTTTTCTGCCGTCATCTACTATGTTACTATGGTAGTGGCAGCGTGCCTCCGCAAGGAGAGCATCAGGGTTCACCCCTATCTCGACAAGTGATTAATCCGGGCAGAGTCGGAATTCAAGAGTTGCCAGGCCACCGACCGAGTGTTGGCCCTCTTACAGTCCTTGGGCTGGGTGGTCAACCTTCCGAAGAGTCACCTCATTCCGACCCAGATGATGGAGTATGTAGGGGTCCTTTTTGACACAATTCAGGGCCAGGTCTTTCTGCCGGATGGCAGGAGGCTTAAATTTCAGGCTCAGGTATGCAACCTCTTGCAGTTGTCAGGGTGGACGTTACAGCGTGCTTGGAATCCGGTTTTGGGGCTTTGTTCCTCAGAGCAGTGGCGCCAGGATCACACCCACTCTAGGGATTGCTTTTGAACATCCCATAGGTTCTGGAATAGTGGGAAGCTACGTAATGGAAGGAGAAATTAGGTCTTACCTGATCGTTTTCTTTCTGTTAGCCCTTCCCATTATTCCAGAGGCCGCCCGAGGTTTCTGAGATGTTTAGTCAGTGTGAAATAATGGGTCAGATAACGACTGTCACCTTGTATGGTGCTACCTGCATATCTCTACAAGCTGTCCAGAGATGAGAGAGGTTCACACATGTTTGCTCATCTGGTTAGTGTTATGTTAGCAAGTTGTTTAAGGTTGTTGTGTTTTTTAATCTGAGTTTCTCCTTACTGCTTGTCTATGTAAATACTGAGGAGATGGACAGGATTCCAAGAGAGAGATGTCTCTACTCCATTTTCAGTTCTCTATCTCCACCTGCTGGATGATGGACAAAACTATCCCACAGGTTCTGGAATAGTGGGAAGGACTAATGGAAAGAAAATTATCAGGTAAGACCTAATTTCTCCATACATGTGAGTATTTACATGAGCCTTTGACATGGCATAATTGCTTGCGACTAAAGTTAGGCACTAAAATGCAGACTTATGCTAATATTCTGTAATGGCAATTACATGCGTATTTGCCAATATAGAATTTGTGTTTTAGCACCTAAATTTAGGCGACCTTTATAATTACTTCCTGTGCACTTTATAGGATCATTCTAGGAGAAATGATATTGACATTATCAAAATCTCAAGAGGGGTGCCTGAGGGCCTGAAAAACAATTGGGGCAGGGGTTATAGTTCTGAAGGTTTATCCGTGATGTCTAGTATCCTTGCACCAGCCCTGGGACCGGCTGGTGGAGTTTATGCAGCAGTAGAGCTCAGGTGCAGCGGCAGAAAAGACAAAGAGAAGCCGGACTCTGTTCTATGTTATCTTCTTGGATAGACTGTGTAAGGATTGCTACAGAGAGGATCAGGTGGAGATGGGGAGGGGGCCTAGCAACAGTCATGGGAGGGAATAATGTGTCAGCAGGTCACAAATTTTGAGAGGGGAGGTGAGCTTTTCTTAGGGAGGATGAAGAAGAATGCAAGAGTGGAGGTGACTCGGGAGATCCAAACTGGAACGAAGGTAGGGAAAGAGGACCAGGGAGAGGGGAGAGAGAATAGAGGATGAGGTGTAGGGGGTAAGGATAAGAGGAGAGAAGATGGTGATGGGGGATGGAAAAGGAGAAATAGGGAGAAGGGAATAGGGGTGGCTATTGGGCAGAGGGAGAAGAAATAGAAACTTAGAAAAATGTCAGGATAATTTTCACTTAATCATGATTCAGCAATTTCTCTTCTTTTCCTCAACATATGTTACAAGGATGTTTACTTATCAGAAGCTGGAAGCCCCCAGTTTTGAATCGGAGCTGTGTCCGGAGAAAAAGGGGGACATTTGCCAGAAGTCCATCCGGGTCCGGAAATCCTCGCTGCTGACTTGGACGTTGGCCATCATTATTTTAGGTGTAGTCTTTGTGTTGATTGAAGTCATTTTATGGGCACTGAAGATCTCTCATGGCCTGGATTCTAGAGATGAAACATTTAGGCAGACAGAAATTAATCTGTCCGGACAGACACATGAACAGAATCCTCTGGACAAATGCAGCTCTGTCTTGGACGATCGGCGTTTTGACTGTTATCCTGAGAGAGATGTGGTGGTTACCCGAGAGCTCTGTGAGAACCGGGGTTGCTGCTTCCTTGAAGTTAGCAGAGGGCGAGGGATACCCTGGTGTTTCTACCCTCCAGATTTCCCCAGTTATACTCTGGAAGAGGTGAACCAAACCAGTCTGGGGCTTCGAGGCCTCCTGAGGAGAAAGGTGAAGGCTTATTATGTGAGAGACATTGAGAGGCTGCAGCTAAGTGTGAATTTTGAAACAAACACTCGGTTGCATATAAAGGTGAGGTACTTTCTCATTTGAAGTGTAATAAAGCAGTTTTGGATGTATTTGCGGAAAAAACAAAACCAAAAACCCTCCCGTATTTTAGCTATCATTTGACTTGCTAAATTTATTACTCACTAAACAGATAGTGAAAGCTGAAACGATTTAATTGTTCTACGTTTTCATTCTTAAAATGAATAGAATAGCGCTATATGTAGAATGTGTGCATAAGATTATTGAATGAGGGGATCAGTCTCCAGAGAAGGTTGGGGTGGAATTAATACACTGGAATTTGAACTGGTTGGAAGGGGATAGATGAAAGGAGGGTTAAGGAAGTAGACTGGTGGAAGTAGCAATTGAGGGTTGAGGCTTGCTAGACAAAGGTCAAATAAGTGTGTATATTAGGGGGAGAAATTGTGAGGGGAGAGAAGCTGAAGAAAGAGTGAGTATTGGGGGAAAGAGTAGATTGTAGAGAGACGAACTAGAAGAACAGTTTATTGGAGTTGGGAGCTGAAGTGGACAGACAAAGAGGGGGCATTTTTGAAAGGGACGTCTAAGTTTCGATTTGGACGTCCTTGCAAAACGTCTCGATCCAGGGGCGGGGAAACCCGTATTTTCGAAACAAGATGGACGCCCATCTTTCGTTTCGAAAATACAGTCAGGGACGTCCAAATCCTTAAATTTCACCGTCCCTAGATTTGGACATCCTTAGACACGGACGTTTCTCATTTTCAGCGATTTTCGAAACCAAAGACATCCATCTCAGAAACGACCAAATGCAAGCCATTTGGTCGTTGGAGGAGACAGCATTTGTAGTGCACTGGTCCCTCTGACATGCCAGGACACCAACTGGGCACCCTAGGGGGCACTGTAGTGGACTTCATAAAATGCTCCCAGGAACATAGCTCCCTTACATTGTGTGCTGAAGCCCCCCAAACCCCCCACCCTCAACTGTACACCACTACGATAGCCCTTATGGGTGAAGGGGGGGCATGTAGATGTGGGTACAGTGGGTTTCTGGTGGGTTTTGGAGGGCTCGCTGTTTCCTCCACAAAAGTAACAAGTAGGGGTGGGGTGGGGCTGGGTCCGCCTGTCTGAAGTGCACTGCACCCACTAAAACTGCTCCAGGGACCTGCATACTGCTGTCATGGATCTGAGGCTGGCATAGAGGCTGGCACAAAATATTCTTACAGATGTTTTTTTGAGGGTGGGAGGGGGTTAGTGACCACTGGGGGAGTAACGGGAGGTCATCCCCGATTCTTTCTGGTTGACATCTGGTCATTTCAGGTACCTTTTTGTGCCTTAGTCATAAGAAAAACAGGTCCAGGTGAAAATGTCCAAGTGTTTGTCAGGGATGTCCTTGTTTGTTTGTTTTTTTCAATTATAGGTCAAGGACGTCCAAGTGTTAGGCATGCCCAAGTCCCACATCCGACACGCCCCCTTGAACTTTGGCTGTCCCTGCGACGGAGTGCAGTTGGGGACGTCCAAAATCGGCTTTCGATTATACCGATTTGGACGTTTCTGTGAGAAGGACGTCCATCTTCTGATTTATGTCGAAAGATGGGCGTCCTTCTCTTTCAAAAATGAGCTCAAAAGTGTGCGTGGGGGACAGTGTTTCCTCTAAGGAGTGGCCTGGTGTTGTGCAAATTTTTTTTGTGTGTGAGCAGCAAGTTTTGAAAACCAACAATTTTTGAGTACCAGTATTAGCAAAGCATTTCTGTATATAGCACAAAAAAACTCAATTTTTGTGAGCAACCACGTAAAATCTGTGAGTGACGCTCCTGAAACCTATGAGCAATCGCTCATTCGCTCCACTTAGAGGGAACATGAGGGCGAGATAGGGGAGCCTTTAGTTAGACGACTCGCTCCAGACCAGCCTTTTGAGTCCTGTTTGTTAACCCCCCCACAGGTGGCCCAAGGCAAGATGCTGCCTGAGGTGGAGCTAGCATCCCCCCCCCCCCCCCCAAGTGCTTTACCTTGTCATGGTGACGTACCAAACCCTGCAGCGGCAGCAATTCTCATACACTGCCCTGCCGCCGCCGGCACCTGCCTCTTCCCTTCCCTGAGCCTCTGACGAAACAGGAAGTTACTTCAGAAAGGTGGCCACAGTAAAGGGCAGAGGCGGGTGCCGGCGGCAGCTGGGCAGCATGTGGGAATCGCTGCCGGGTTTGGAATGTTGTGACAAGGTAAAATGCCGCAATGCTGCTCCTATGGAGTGCTGCCTGAGACCTCCGCTCAGGTGGCCTAATGGTCGAGCTGCCCCTGAGTCCCCCAACTGAAATATGTTACAGTCTCTGGGAAAAGGTGGCTGAAGTCTCAGATCCAAAATGGCTGGCTGAATTTTCATGTCACGGGTCCATAGGCAGTCTGAAAAAGCTTCTGTAACTTTTGAATTTTTTCATGTAAAAGGATGGGGGTTTGGACTGTTGTATTACAAATTGTTTGCTCTAATGGAATTCTTTAAAACCACCTTTTTTTTTTTTGTTTGTTTCTAGTGACTTTAGTCACCTTTTCCCAGAGATGGTCAGATATGTTCCAGGAAGCCTCTTTTTAAGCCAGCCAACACTAGGTGTGCTATGGAAGTCCATTTATTTATTTATTTTCCCAACTTCTATAGCGCCTAAAACTAAGCGGTTTACAAAACTAAGCAGTTCGGGTAAATGGCTTTGAAAATTGTTCTCTCCATGGACTGACTCCCATTTTTTGTTCATGGTAAGGGCATTTTTAAAAATCAGCTCAGGACTGATTTGGAAATCCAGCACTGCCTGTGGTTCGTGGGTGATATCTACTCTGGGAGTGAAGGTACCTGCCTCTTTCAACACTTCCAACTCACCACTGAGACATTATCATTCTAACCGCTTGAGTGTTTGACAGGCTACAACATGTGTTCTGTGTAATTGTTATGACTTGAGCTATGCTTTTACCACCATCATGCAATGTTCACATCTTCCGTCCCTCCTATGTAACGCAGTTGACTGACGCTTCCAGTCCGAGATACGAAGTTCCATTTGATGTCCCTCAGGTGACTAAGAAAGCAGAGAAACCTATTTACGGTGTAGACCTTGTCGAGGAACCGTTTGGAGTGGTAGTGAGGCGTATCGACTCGGGAGCCATTCTGTAAGATTTAAACCTTTTAACCTTTCTCTTTTCTCAATTTCAGAAGCCATTCCCAGGTTGGCTTTGAATTTTCTCTTTTGATATGGTACAGGTCTAGAATACCATGGGGGCAGCGAGAGGGTTGGTCTGGTGATGGTGGAGGAATTGGTGCAATTCCTAGCAGGGGAGAAAGAAAACAAATGACTTTGGACATAAAGGGGCTCATTTAAAAAAAAAAAAAAATTCCAAAAAATGTCCTAAGGTGGCAGGATGCTTTTCTCTCAAAAACATCCAAGTTGCAGTTTTCCACACCCCAATTTTAGATGTTTCAAAAGACGTTATTCTGCAATAATGGAACAAAATGAAAATGTCTAGGGCCAAAATTAAGACTTTTTTTTTTTTTTTGGCTAGACCTCTTTCAGTCACAATTAAGGGGTCCTTTTACTAAAGTGTGACGAAAAATGGCCTGTGCTGTTGTAGGCGCCTGTATTGGACACACACAGGTCCAATTTTCAGCATTCCTACAAAAGCGATTTTTTTTTTTTTTGGCTGAAAATGGACGTGCAGCAAAATAAAATTGGCGCTCGTCCATTTTGGGCCTCAGATCTTAACTGCCACCCGTTGACTTAGTGGTAAGGTCTCACGCGTTAACCAGGCGGTAATAGTCAGTGCGCGTACATTGCCTATTACCGCCATGCGGTAGAAAATAAAAAAAATATTTTTTTCTGACGCGTGTAAAATATTGAACTACCGCCTGGGGCACGTGGTAGTTCCAAATTGACGTGCGTTGGGCACACATAGGCGCCTGCGTCTTTAGCCGAGTTTGCAGTCTCTACCCCCCCCCCCCCCCCCAGCTCATAATTATCTCATGTGCGCCACCAACTTATTCTTTGGCCTGTCTCTGCCTGAGTCATATCTCCTCGATGCAATAGTAGCCAACAATGGTCCAGGGCCATATAGAAGCAATAGACCCTCTGCAACTCCCAGTCTGGTATCTGTGAGCATCAGCTCTGCTCATTGCCCACTTTATAGCAGCTAATTTTCAGAACCATTACTAATTCAATACAAACTACCCTTCCTTGGACACAGTGGAGGAATTTGTTTCATTTCAAGGCGCTCAACTACCCACACGGTAGGAAGCTATACCCAATTTAGTACCCTTGGCATAGGGGAATTACTGTGTGGAGATGTGATCTAGAGAACAAAAAAAGTGGAAGGGCACCAAGGCAAAGTACCAGGATGGCCAAAGGCCCAGTTTATTCAAGAATTTCAGGAGACAAAATACAGAGCCACTTTCTGCAATGAGGTACAGGATACGCTTGTCAAAGGAACCCAACGCTGGCTGTGTTTTGACATGTAAAGCCTTCGTCGGGGTCCTGTGAACAGTGCTACCAAGGAACTTGGATTCTTACACACACAATAAAATGTTTGCCCAAAGGTTAAATAGCAGTTATGCTTCGCTGAAACATGGAACTCTTTTCCAAACGAGTAGCCTGACAGCGTCTCTTGTTTGTATGAAAGTGCAAAACCCTACTTCACTACTACCTACAAGAATAACAAAAACACATTTATAAACTTTCAAAACATTTTTTTCAGTTATAAATTTATGTTTCAATATTTTTATTGATAACAAATGCAAAATTACAAGCAGGTTCTTGTAAGAATCTTACATATCATTTCCATTGTCATCAAACTTTATACAGTTATGTGTCCCTTTCCCTTTCCCTCCTTCCCACCCCATCCTCCCTCTCCCCCCTTTCCCCCTTTACAGATGTTACTAATAACTATATTCTAACGAGATAGAGATTAGGAAACAAACAATTGTCTCTTTGCTGATGGTTGTAGCGTGTTCCAAAATTTACTCCAGGTCTGCAGCAACCTTTTCCCTTCTGCTGAATCTAGGTCTCGGACTGCACATCGCTCTAGTCTTGATAGATCTATCATAAATACTCTCCATTGGGTGACATTAGGGTCCGTTTGTTCCAGCCAGCCATGTAATATCACTTTTTTTCCAATCTGTACTGCACGTTGTAAAAATCTTCTGTACCCCGGCAATGACGGCTTGGCATATCTATATACATCAAATAGCATCAGTGGCTGCAATTCTGTCTTTCTGTGCCAGTATGACCAGACCTTCCCAAGCACCTGCTTCCAAAATCTTTGTACTCTAGAACAAGTCCAAAACATATGTCCCAGAGTCGCCTGAGGGGAGGCACAGCGTGGGCATTGTCCTGTTGCACCAAAACCCGCCTGGTGGGCTCTGTGCGGTGATACATGCAAACGAAGTGCAAACTTATACTGTGATTCCCAGTATCTTGTGAATGGGGAGTTTTGTAATATAGCGAGTAAGTAAGTTTGTAGTACATTCTCTGATACTTCTACTCCAAGATCCGCCGACCAGTCTTGGGCCCGTTTTTTATAATCTATGTCTTCTGTAGTGTCTAATAGATGTCTGTGATGGTATTTTAACGGGACTTCATTCTGAGACCCCAAAGTCAGTGCAGTGTTCAACGTATCTTGTACATCTTCGCTTAGGTTAATCCATCCTAATGATACAGCATAGTGTTTCACTTGCATATAAGCGAACAGGTCTGCAGCTGGTAGCGAATATTCCCTTTGTATGTCTGCAAATGTCCGTAATTGTCCTTCTTCATTTATTAGTTGATATAAGAAGTGAACTCCTTTCTGCCTCCATCGAGCAAACACTCCTGAGGTGGTGCCCACTGGAAAGTCAGGGTTATGGTGCAAGGGTAGAAAGGGTGTTGAACTCGCTGAGAACCCATGGCGTTTGCATAACCATCTCCATGTTGCTCTGGCAGATGTCACAAAGGGGTTAGTTGCGGTCTTAATATCTGGGCCGCGCTGATATTTATGCGAGTGCAGCAGCCAACCCAGATGTATCCTGGGGAATGCAGCTGACTCTATCAAAGTTGCTGAAAACTCCTGGCCCCCCACCAGCCAATCTCTTATATGCCTCATGGAGCTTGAAATAGTTAGATACCTTATACTTAGTAGGCCCATTCCCCCATGCAACCTGGGCTTCTGCAAGACACTAATTGGGAGTCGAGGTCTCCGACCCTGCCAGAGAAACCGTTGGGTCGCCCTAGTTAATGCCTTCTCCTCCCTTTGCTTCAAATACAGCGGGAGCATCTGAAAGGTGTATAGCCACCGGGGTGCCACCATCATATTAAATAGAGCGATCCTTGCAGTCAGGGAAAGCGGCAACCTTCCCCACAACAATAATGTACGCCTGGTCTCAGTCAAAAGCGGCAGCACATTCTCCCCGTACAGCCGTGATAGATCTGTGGGCACCACTACCCCTAGATATTTCAATTGCCCCGTTGCCCATTTCAGGGGGAACTCTCCCCGCCAGCCAGCCCGGATTTCCTCCTTTATCGGCATGGCCAAAGACTTTGTGTGATTTAGCTTAAATCCGGACAGTTCTCCGTATTCCTGTATCACTCTGAGCAGATTTTCCAGCGACTGTTGGGGTTCATCCAAGAGAAGCATTAGGTCATCTGCGTATGCTAACAATTCTACCCTATGTCCTGAAATTTGCGCCCCTTTGATATCTTTAGAATTCCTGATTACACACAGTAGGGGCTCTAGAGTGAGCACAAATAATAAGGGCGAGAGTGGGCAGCCCTGTCGGGTCCCCCGTTCTATTGCAAATTCCCTGGTCCTGACCCCATTAACCAGGATTGCAGCTTTCGGTTGTGTGTACAGAGCTTTAATTGCTTCTAGATACCATCCTTGGATTCCCACCCACCTCAACGTCTCGAACATGAACGGCCATCCGACTTCATCAAATGCCCGTTCTGCATCTAAACTGACTACCAATCTGTTAGTATCTGAGTCTCTTGCATGCATCAGTGCTGCTATTAGCTTCCGCACATTAAGCACTGATTTCCGCCCTCTGACAAACCCCACCTGGTCATCATGTATGATTTGGGGCAAACTAGGGGCCAATCTGTCTGCCAATATCCTGGACATGATTTTAATATCCACGTTTATTAAGGATATTGGTCTGAATGAGCCAGGTTGCAATAGATCTCTTCCTGGTTTCGGAATCAGACTTATCAATGCCGAATTCGCATGACGGGGAAAGGCCCCCTGCCCGGCCACCGTGTGATATAGCTCTAACAATGGACCCACCAATTGTGCTTTAAGCATTTTGTAAAATTCGCCAGTGAAGCCATCAGGCCCCGGCGCCGAATGGAGGCGAAGCTTCGTGATGCTCTGCATGATCTCTTTTGCTGTTATTGGTTTATTCAAAGCCTCTACCACGGCCGGTGACAATTTAGGCATGCCAGTGGTGTTCAGATATTCCAACAATCTGGCCTTTCCTTCTTTCTGCTCCCCTGCATCTTTATATAATGACGCAAAGTGCTCCCTTAACACTTCAGCCACCCCTTCCATTGTGTTTGTCACCCCTCCCGCTTTTGTATGTAATACTGGTATGAAATTTTGTTTTCTGGCGGCTTTCACCACCTTAGCCAAATAGGCTCCAGGTCTATCTCCATATTTCTGTAGTCTAAACTTTCGGTAAATCAGGGAGCGAGTCATTCTCTCGTGTATAAGACTATTCAATGCCATCCTGGTCACCATTAGGGTATCATACCCGGCTGGCGTGGGAGCTGCTGTGTATGCCTTCTTTACCTCTTTTAACTTCCGCTCCAGTGCGATGACTTTCCGATTGATGCACCGATTGCGCTTGCAAACATAGGCAATTACATCCCCCCTTAGCACTGCTTTTGCCGCGGACCAAAACAGGCCGGGGTCTTCTAGGTGTTGCTCATTATGCTTCAGGTATTCCCCCCATCTGTCTTGGATGTATTTATTGAATTCAGGGGAGGAGTATAGGTATGCAGGAAATCTCCAGCCCGAGGATTGTTGAAAAAAGAACTGTGCCTCCAGGTCTACCCAAATCAGGGCATGGTCAGAGATTTCCTCCGGGCCTATACTAGCGTCCAGCACCTGTGGAAATAGTGTCTGAGATACCACTATATAGTCTAGTCTGGACTGTGTACGATGCGCCCTTGAGGTGTGAGTGTAATCTCTTTCCTCTTGATGGAGCAATCTCCATGGGTCTACTAGTCCTGCTAGTGTGCAAAAGGATTCCAGTATGGTCTCGCTCCCTGTTCCTCCCTGCATTCGTTCTCCTGATCTATCTGCCTGCATATCATATACCTGGTTCATGTCTCCTGCTATTAGCAACGGTAAGTGCGCGTATTGTTGACATCTGTTAAGCAAGTGTGTAAAAAATTTCTTACTTTTCACCAGGGGCGCATAAACCGCCACCAGGAGCACTTCTTTCCCTTGCAGGTTAATTTGAACTCCCAGGTATCTCCCTTCCCCATCTTTAAACCTCAATTTGGTGGAACACGCTAGGGATTTGTTAATCAAAATTGCCACTCCTCCTTTCCTTCCAGCTGCCGGGGAGCAGAACACCTCCCCCACCCAATGCCGTTTTAATTTATCATGCTCCTCTTGTGATAATCTTGTTTCTTGTAGACAAGCGATATGCGCGTCATGGCGTTTTAGGGCCGCTAGAATTTTCGTGCGCTTCACTGGGGATGTAATGCCGCAAACATTCCATGAGACCAGGCGTACCGCTTTACTCTTTAATTTAGCCAGGATCTTCTGTGTGCGGTCCTACAATTATGTGATATATTAACCACCCCAGGGCGCCCAGCCTCACCCTTGGGAACTGCTGTTTCGCCACACCACCTTTACTGCTATTATGCTTCCCTCTAGTTATATCTCCGTGTCCCGGTCTGATGCGTTTTCCCCTCTCTTCTCGCCTCTTGCACTTATGTTCATCTCCCTCCCTCTCCCTCCCCCCTGACATAGTTCCCTTCCCCCCCTCCCCTCCCATCACCTCCCAAACTGTAACAGTAGGAAACACTTCAATGCACAAGGCCCCCACACCCTTTCTTATTACAACAGCATGCTATACAACCCAACATTTCAAATGTTAACATCTCTTCATATATCTCAGGCAGTCAAACCTTACAATGATGTTCAGTCTCCTGTGGGGCTTCTCTTTATTTCTCCTGAATCTTTTTCCAGACGTGAGACAAATTCTTTTGCAGCATTCACTGTTTCAAAAACTTTCCAGCTGTTATCCTGTCTGATCTTTAATAGAGCTGGGTATAGAAGCATGAACTTGATTTTGAGATCAGCCAGTCTCTTGCAGATAGGTGTATACTGTCTCCGTCTGTCCTGCAGGTGGGCAGAATAATCCTGGAATATTCTTATGAGGTGCCCATCATACTTTACCTCATCTCTCTTAAGCCGATATCCCCGCAGTATTTCTGATTTATGTATGTAATTGTGGACTTTCAAAATCACTACCCGAGGCGCCTGCCCGCCATCTTTGCTTCGCCCCACGCGGTGTGCTCTTTCCAGGCATAGTTTTCCCGCTGAATCTGACAAGGCGAATTCGGAGGCCAACCAGCGTTCTAGTGTTGTTGCCAGCACTCTGTCTCCGATAGTTTCAGGTAGGCCAACGATCCGCAAATTGGACCGTCTTGACCTGTTCTCCAGGTCATCCAGTTTTGCTGATAAAGAAACTACCGTTCCGGTAAGTTTTTTCACTTCCGCTTGAAGTGGTGTAGTAGTATCTTCGAAGTCTGATATCCTCCGTTCCAGCTCTCCAGTCCGCTCTGTAATAGCGGTAAGTCGGGCTTCGAAGGACTCAAATTGGCTGGATAATTTATCTATTTTTGGCTCCAGCGTCGTTGCTATTACCTCTGTAAGCTGCGCCAATTGTTCCGCCGAGAACGTCGGCCCAGCTCGTGATGGCGATTTCTCTCCCGCCACCTCTAGCGCCTTCGCCTTTTCTTTATCTTTCTTCGCCCCTCTACTTGCCATTCCTTTAACTGGCGCTTCCAAAAATTTGTCCATGTATAATCAGATGGCCTGCTCTGCCTGAGAGGTATTCTTTTTTTATCGTTGTTGGGTTTTTTGAGTTTAAGCGCGTCTGGGCCTCGGAGAGAGCAAAAAACACGTCTCACTCTCTCATCGCACCACGTGATCCAGTTATAAATTTATAAGAGGAAACTGTATTGAATTTAATTTTCTTTTTTACTAACTGGCTTACACTGTTGCAGTGCTGTATAGTGCTGTCCAACCATGGTACGGCTCAGTGGTCTAGGCCAATGCTTCCCAACCCTCTCCTAGAGGCGCACAGGCAGTTGAGGTTTCAGGATTATTATAATGTATATGCATGAGATTAATAGGCATATATGGAGATTCATTGTATGCAGACTCAAGTAGAGCCTCTGGCGCTAACCTGCTTAGCCTCTAGACCAGGGTTCTCAACCCAGTTCTCGGGACACACCCAGCCAATCAGGTTTTCAGGATACCCACAATGAATATGCATGAGAGAGATTTGCTTACAATGGAAGCAGTGTATGCATATTTATTTATATATTGCACTTGTATCCCACATTTTCCCACCTGTTTGCAGGCTCAGTGTGGCTTACAAAGACCTGTTATGGCATCACCATTTCAGGGTACAAGAAATACAGTTGGTGTTACAAAGATATCAAGGCTAACAAGTCGATCTAATCAAGCAGTTATGGAAAGAAGACAGTCGGAATAAGGGAGGAGTGGTGATTTGTTGTGGTTAGTTATGGATTCTAGTGGTAGGCTTTGTTGAGAGAGATTTTCAGCGATTTGCGAAAGTTAGTTATCTCGTTAATCGTTTTCAAGTGAGTTGATAATGCATTCCACAGCTGTGTGCTCATGTAGGAAAAGCTGACGCATGTGTTAGTCTGTATTTTAATCCTTTACAGCTAGGGAAGTGTAGATTAAGAAAAGTGTGGGCAGATCTTTTAGCATTTCTGGGTGGGAGGTCCACAAGGTCAAGCATGTATGACAGGGCGTCTCTGTAAATGATTTTATGAACAATTGTGCAGATCTTGAACGTGATACGTTCTTTTAATGGGAGCCAGTGTAATTTCTTTCTTAGGGGTTTTGCACTTTCGTATTTTGTTTTTCCAAATATAAGTCTGGCTGCGGTATTTTGGGCAGTTTGAAGTTTCTTGATGATCTGTTCTTTACAGCCAGAGTAAAGTGCATTGCAGTAGTCCAGGTGACTTAGTACCATTGACTGTACCAGGTTTCGAAAAATGGCCCTTGGGAAGTAAGGTTTTACTCTTTTGAGTTTCCACATGGAGTGGAACATTTTCTTAGTAGTATTCTTCATTTATTTCATGCATAGTTATTGTGGACATCTTGAAAACCAGACTGGCTTGGTGTGTCCTGAGGACTCAGTTGAGAACCTCCTGCTCTGGATTCATGATAGGAAATTTCACTGAAGTCATATCTAGGACAATTGTGGGGGCCCCCATGGAAAAGAGAGAGCAGGAGGTCGATTTTTCAGAAGCATTGCTATTCCTGTTCTGTCCAATACCTTTATAATTTTTTTTTTTTGTAATTCCACCATTCATGAAGTATTGTAAGCCACATTGAGCCTGCAAAGAGGTGGGAAAATGTGGGATTCAAATGCAATAAATAAATAAAGTCACTGAACGTAGCAGCTGCCGTATTCATTATTTTCCTATTTTGCCTACTCTAGTTTGAACACCACCGTGGCACCCTTGATTTTTGCTGACCAGTTCCTGCAGATTTCAACCACTCTTCCTTCTAAATTTCTCTACGGCCTCGGAGAGCATCGCAGCAGCTTCCTACATAGTCTGGACTGGAAGACTTTAACTTTCTGGGCTTGCGATGTTCCACCAGTGGTATAACTCTATATTACTGATTAGAAAAATGGAAATGTACTATGTTATGACTGCAGCACTAGATAAAATCAATAAAGAGAGAGGTGGCATATAGCTATGGTAGATAATGAGCTTACAGTTTAAGACGCTAGCAGTCAACTGTGCACCAGTTACACTCTCGGATGCCTTCTGTAAGATACTGAAACAATTTTGAAGCATGGAGGTTATGACCTCAATGTAATAATGAGCATGGATTTCTACACCAAGACAAGCAGAAGTCAGCATTCAAAAGATTTAAGTGGCTAACATGGTGTTTTAACCAGTTGAGTTACAGCTAATCAAAATCCATCTACTTTACCCAGCTAAACTGCTGCAAATTAGTGTAACCTGCACACATATGGGCTAAATGTTTAAAGGGAAAAGTCAAGCTTTTAAAATTGAGCCAGGTATCATGCCATCTGATATTCAAAACGATTTAACCTGCCGGAAATGGCTGCCGACCAGTTAGATCGCTTGTTTACAGCTATCCAGTCATTTTCAGCAGCACTTAACCAGTATCTTCGCTGAAAATGACCAGTTAGCACCAAATTGAAAAGCAGCTAATTCAAGGGTGTTCCAGGGATAGAGTAATAAACTGCTTAAATCGGGCTGCATAAATATCAGTTCTGTCTTTAAACGGTTTGGCTTATATGGTGGGGGGCTGAATATTGACTTAGCCAGCTGTGTCCAAAAAAAAAAAGGATATTGTGATGAAACAGGGTTTAGTCCATAAGTAATGCCACACTGGGAAAAGACCAAGGGTCCATCGAGCCCAGCATCCTGTCCATGACAGCGGCCAATCCAGGCCAAGGGCACCTGGTGAGCTTCCCAAACGTACAAACATTCTATACATGTTATTGCTGGAATTGTGGTTTTGATCTAAGCCTTTGATCTGAATTAATTATTTCCTGAAGTGTATGTCTCATATTTGGCCAGCAGATGGTGATTGTTTTGTGTTTTAAAGCTGTTGCAGAAAAATACTTTTTCTCTTTTCTAGTTTAAGCTTGTAGAAAGGCAATTTGCAGTACCATTGGCCAAGGTACTTTCAAAGTTGGTGCTCTGGGCGTTGATTGGCCCTAGAGTTCAAACTAGCCAGGAGGTACTGGATTTTCCCCAGTCTCAGCCAGGAAGCGGAGAGAGAAAGATATCTTTACTGAGGCCCTGTGTGCAGTTATATTTTATAACCTGTGAGCAGCTACATTTCCAAAACTCCCCAGGTACTACTCGGGTAGTGAACAAATGTCTAGATAGTTTTATAATTGATCCGTATTCGGTTACCTCTTATTGTTTGCTGATTTCACCCTTCTCTGTTCACTGTTCAAGCTCTGTGACAATAAACTATTAGTTTATTGACTCTGCTGTCCTGGACAGACTAAGAATCCTGGTTTATTTATTTATTGCATTTGTATCCCACATTTTCCCACCTTTTTGCGGGCTCAGTGTGTTTGTGTTTTTTGGGTCTGTGGGTGCTTTCTAGGAACTGTGGAGCCCCTGGAATGTGGCCTCATTGTCCTAGAAATCACCGGGGAATGACCTGAGAGTGGGAGACTAGCCCAGAGGCAAGCAGGGCCCAGTCAGTTGGAGGAGGGTGCTAACATGGAGCACGTGCTCAGGTGCAGGTGGGCCTGAGCAGTGCTGGGGACAGACCCTCCAGGTGGCCACAGGGTTAACCCCAGGCAGGTGCTGGGCATTTCGTGACAGCTATTCAGTGCTGAAGCCTGGACAGGTCAAGCATTAAATATCTGGAAATAATTCCGGCAGTGGGCAGCAAATGACTCACTGCTGCTGGCTGAATATTGGGGGGGGGGGGGGGGGGATGATATTTGGTGCTGCCTGGCCAAACCTGTGCATATAACTATGTTCACACAAATGCCCGACTTAAATCTACCTACACAAAATCTGTATGGATAGATTCAGCAGCACATTAAGGCCCTGTTTACTAAGCCGCACTGGTGATATGAGGAACTTTGTCGTTCATTGCTTAGTATGCTCTGATCTTGATAGTGTAATCTGTGATTTACTAGTACCGACCTCTGGGCCAGTACCAAGATTTTGAGCAGAGCTTATGATTTTGCCTCATTCTGATTTTACTGCAGGCTGAAAATAGAAAGCAAGAGAGTTCCTTTCTGATGAGACATGTGAAATGGGGCTGAAAGACAGACTTGTCGAGTTCATCAGGCTCAGCTCTGTTTGTCTCTCAAAAAATCTTACATATTAACAAAACTGCAAAGCCAGTAACACAGTAAACGACGGCACCTGCCCTTCAAGGTGGCCAGACCCATGCTTGCCACTCTGTGCGGGCCCCAGTCACCCACGCTTAAATGCTGGTTGCCAACTGTATAGGCAACCAAACATGATGGAGTCTTGGTTATAACCATACTAGCCGTTAAGCCCGTAAAAACGGGCGAGTATTGCAGCCCTCCTCTTTCCCTTGGCCTCCCCCTCCCCCCATGTCCAGCAACCCTCCTCTGTGCCCTGCTCTCATCCCGTCCAGCAACCATGGCCCCTCCCCCCATGTCCAGCTACCCTCATCGCCGCCGCTCCCTCCCCCCTCCGTGCCTGGCCCCCTGCACTGACCTGACAGCGCCTCTCACTTCCGTGTGAAAGCGCTACAGGCAGCAGCAGATCGCTCTGCTGCTGCCTGCAGCGCTTCCACGGAGGTGAAAGGCGCTGTCAGTGCAGGGGGCCCGATACGGAGGGGGGCGGGGAGGGGGGAGGTTGTTTCGCGCAATGTTCCTTTCCAGGCGGCAGTGGCGGCAGCGCCCGACAATTCAACTCCGTTTCCCTCTCTGTTCCGCCCTCTGACGTCATGACGTCTTGACGCGAGGGCGGGACAGAGAGGGGGAAGTCTGTACTGCGCATTTGCAAGTGAGTACGGTCACTTGCCGTTTATATGTTTGATGTCATCCCCAAGTATTGCTGACAGTATTCAACTTCCCCCTCTCCCTTGAGCTGCACAGCACCCTCACTCACAATGATCTACAAAAAAAATAATAAAGTTACAACATGGAAATCTGACGAGCATAGAAGGATCCTTTACTTAAGTGCCAGGAAGCCTTTGGGTCCTCAGAAGCCCAGGTAAACCATCATACTACCAAGGCCTGTGAGATGCCTAGAGATCCTTTGCTGTTTGAAATACTACTGTCGCAGATATTTCATGCCTTTTTTTTTGTACAGTCTTCATGTCAGCTTTTGAGCACATGTACATTACAAGCCATAGTTAAAACGTTTCCAGGCACAAAGCAAATTTAGCTGAAAAGATATATTTCAACATTTTTATTGACGATAAACACTAATAAATACATCCAATATCTGGCATAAATCGAAATGCCACCATCAAAACACTCAAAATAGAAATACATTGTTAAAGTCCATCGTCGACCTTTTTTTAACGTTTTCTCCCTTCTCCCCTAGCCCACCCTCCTTCCCCCCTTCCTATATGATCACCCTTTTATTGAGAATACACCAAAAACAACCAACTTCTCTATACATCCAAAAACTCATCCATCTCAAAAGAACAAAGCAAAGCACAAAATGAAGCATTGAATATGCAACCTCCTCCCCCCACCCTTAACCATACACATACCACCTACTGTGTCATGTATCTCCTTACCGAACATTATACAAACTGAATGCCTCTGAACTGATTATTCCCAACCCTCCCTCCCTCCCACCCGCAACCCAACCTTCCATACCCCTGTACAACGCTCAAAGAGCCGGACAGCAACAATTACCCATTCCAAGAAAGTCTTTAGCTGAAAAGATAATGCACAGATAATCTTGTTACAAAAGGAATTACGAAAAGCATAATATAAAGAGAGGTCCTGGGGCATTAGTTCAGTCCTTCCCTCTGCCGCTGACCTTGGGCAAGTCCGACGACCTAGTTAAAAAGAAGGCATTTGCTTTCATCTGGCTTCCCTGAGCAACGCGTTCTTTTTATATATATCCCATTCTTTCGGTATTTTGGGGGGGGGGGGGGGGGAAGGAGAAGGAATGCTCTATAATCCTCAGTCCAGGTTTTCTGAATTCATTTTTTTGTTTTGTTACTTTTAGGAAAATTGCAACCTGTATGGGGCTCACCCTTTTTACCTGATGCTGGAGGACGGAGGATCAGCTCATGGTGTTTTCCTGTTAAACAGCAATGCAATGGGTATGTATTTATTACTTTATTCGTTTTCTGTTAGATCATGCGGTTTTTGTGCGCTGTTCCGTCATTATGGCTTCTGAGCTGTTGGCTTTACCGCAGGAGGCCTCAGCATCGACCCATGAGGCAGCAGCAGCTGGACTCGTACATCACTGTAGTACTGGAAGCCAGTATATAGTCACAGATGAAAGTAGAGGCTAACCAAAGACGATTCACCACTGGAGAATTGAGTCCAACAGTCTTTATCAAACATATAAATGGCAAGAGGCGTACTCACTCGCAAATGCGCAGTAGAGACCCTCTCTGTCCTGCCTCCGAGTCAATATGTGATGACGGGGGCGTGACAGAGAGGGAACCTGCGCACCTGCGAGTGAGGGAACCACCGTCGCCACCGCTCCCCCCCCCCCCCCCCCCAGGGTTGCCGCTACTGCTCCACCCAGCCCGGGTACCTGGCTTCACTATTCAAACCGCTGGAACGCAGCACACAGCTCATCTGAGCTGCCGTTGGCCTTCCTTACCTGCCTGTGTCCCGCCCTCCCCGACGTTACGTCGCACGAGGGCGGAACACACGCAGAGAAGAAGGAAGGCCGACGGCAGCTCAGATGAGCTGTGTGCTGCGTTCCGGCGGTTTGAATAGTGAAGCCAGGTACCCGGCCCGGGTGGAGGGGTGGCGGAGGGGGCTCCGGGGGGGGGGGGGGGAGGGGGGCGGCGGCAACCTATCTGGGGGGGGGCTTTCAACCCCCCCCCCCCTTCCTTTACTAGCCTGTTTTTACGGGCTCAACGGCTAGTAAGTAAAATAAGGACCCGACATGGGCCGTGTTTCGACGCATGCAAGCGCCTACATCAGGGGTCAAATAAAATACTCTGGAGGATAACACGGAGCCCCAGTTCTACTGGTATGTAAAGCTGTCACCTTTCAAGACGCGTAACACTAAAAACAAATGTGTAAACACTTGCCACGACTGCAAGTGTCGGGTCCTTATTTTACTTATAATAATAAAGACTGTTGGACTCAGTTCTCCAGTGGTGAATCGTCTTTGGTTAGCCTCTACTTTCATCTGCTGTGATTCGTCATCGTAGAGCATTCCCCCCGTTTTGCACTTTAGCCAGTGTGTACTGACAGTCCCTTGGGAACATCCCCATCATCCTTCTGTGTTGGGTTATCTAATTGCTTTCTACCTAAGGTAGATCCCAGTAAAGTGACGTAATACATTTTGCCAGAGATATTGGAGCCTTTAACCTTTAGTATGTCCGTTTCAAACCATCGGTGATAACCCAGAGGTGTCTCTTAGAAGGTTCTCACTGAATAATTTTATGATAACAAAGAACCTAATCGCTAACTGAAGCAGAGATGCTAAGAGTCTCTTGATAAGAGATTTGCAGCACAAAACCATATTAGGCTTATGGTGACCTGAAGTTACTATTAGCTGATGGTTGTTTGATTAGCAAGTCTGTTTGTCAGTTCTAGCACAACCTTTAGCCTCTGTAAGGGCCTGATAATCCCAGTCTCGCACCAGTGTGTTATGAGTAACTAGGATTACCATACATCCTCTTTTTAAGAGGATATGACCTCCTTTTAGTCCTCTTCAGATATGTCCTCCAGTTTTTTTTTAATTTTTAGGAAAATAGCCTCTTTTTTTATGTGCCTACTAGCCGTTGAGCCCGTAAAAACGGGCTAGTAAAGGAAGGGGGGGGTTTGAAAGCCCCCCCCCCCCCCCTGATAGGTCGTCGCCGCCCCCCCGGAGTCCCCTCCGCCACCCCTCCACCCGGGCCGGGTACCTGGCTTCACTATTCAAACCGCCAGAACGCAGCACACAGCTCATCTGAGCTGCCGTCGGCCTTCCTTCTTCTCTGCGTGTGTTCCGCCCTCGTGTGACAACGTCGGTGAGCTGTGTGCTGCGTTCTGGCAGTTTGAATAGTGAAGCCAGGTACCCGGACTGGGTGGAGGGTGGGTGGCAGCGGCGACTCCGGGTGGGTGGGGGGAGCGGTAGCGGCAACCCTGGGGGGGGGGGAGCGGGTGGCGACGGCGGTTCCCTCACTCGCAGGTGCGCAGGTTCCCTCTCTGTCACGCCCCCGTCATCACGTATTGACGCGGGGGCGGAACAGAGAGGATCTCTACTGCGCATTTGCGAGTGAGTACGCCTCTTGCCATTTATATGTTTGATGACCAACACACCTTCTCTGGCCTTTTAGTCAGTCTGGACACATGGGGGCGCTAAAGAGAGAGAAAGGCATTGCTGATCTCTGTTTTCCTGCTGATTGAATCTGTCAAAGAAATGTTGTTTTTGGAGGACAACTTTAAGCATATGTCATACAAAGAAGACTTTCACACGTATCTCGGAAGCCAGCCAAAGTTGTTGAGGGATAGCCACTCTTCTGATAAGTACGCTTGGGCTAAGACTCAGTCAAAATCAAATCCGGTAGTTTTTGAAAAGTAGATTGTAGAGCTGCCAAGGGGGCTGACCCACTCATCGGGAGATCTACACCCATCCCCGCTCCACCCTGCCCTGCCCCATCCATTGCTCTGCACAGCTCCACTCACAACTCCGCCCATTGCCGCACCCTAACACAGCTGGTTTGCGGCCATAAAACATCATCTCCTACTGCTGTGGGATCAGCGGCTACAGGAGATGAGCTTTATGAAGGCGTTTCCTGCTGCTGCTGGAGAAGGGAGGCTACTCAGCGGGAGATCCCAGCTTCTCGGCAGGAATGCGGGAGATGACCCGCAAAAGTGGGAGTCTCCCGCTGAATGTGGGAGACTTGACAGGTCTGAGATTGTCTACTGCTATACTGTAAGTCAGGCACTGTTTGATGTGTGCTGATTAACTAAACAACCATTTACACACTTGCTACGATTAAATATTTCTGGAGGAAAGGAGAAACAGGGGTGATATGATACAGACGTTCAAATATTTCAAAGGTATTAATCCGCAAACGAATCTTTTCCGGAGATGGGAAGGTGGTAGAACGAGAGGACATGAAATGAGATTGAAGGGGGGCAGACTCAAGAAAAATGTCAGGAAGTATTTTTTCACGGAGAAGGTAGTGGATGCTTGGAATGCCCTCCCGCGGGAGGTGGTGGAAATGAAAATGGTAACAGAATTCAAACACGCGTGGGATAAACATAAAGGAATCCTGTGTAGAAGGAATGGATCCTCAGGAGCTTAGTCAAGATCGGGAGGCGGGGCTGGAGGTTGGGAGGCGGGGATAGGGCTGGGCAGGCTTATACGGTCTGTGCCAGAGCCGGTGGTGGGAAGCGGGACTGGTGGTTGGGAGGCGGGGATAGTGCTGGACAGACTTGTACGGTCTGTGCCACAGCCGGGGTTGGGAGGCAGGGCGGGGGAGGTGAGGATAGTGCTGGGCAGACTTATACGGTCTGTGCCTGTGCCAGAGCCGGTGGTTGGGAGGCGGGGCTGGTGGTTGGGAGGCGGGGATAGTGCTGGACAGACTTATACGGTCTGTGCCCTGAAGAGGACAGGTACAAATCAAAGTAGGGTATACACAAAAAGCAGCAAATATGAGTTTATCTTGTTGGGCAGACTGGATGGACCGTGCAGGTCTTTTCTGCCGTCATCTACTATGTTACTATGTAGCAACCATTTTAATTTTTGTGTCCCTTTGAGTAATTTTATAAGAAAGACCCATCCATTCCATCTTGTGTTGTGTTGTGTTCTAGTAACTGTGTGTGATTTTAAATGTGTTGGTGAATGTGAGTATGTATGGATTGGTTCGACATAACTATGGGTTAAGGGAATGGATTTAATTTTAGGAAGATTGTACTGATTCATTAATAAAGAATTTTTTAAAATGTCAAACGGTTACTAGTGAGCAATTTGTGTTCTAGCAATGTGGATGTGGCAGTATGTGGAGACCTTCCTTATTGTGGTGGCTCCTTAGCTGCAGAACTTATTGATTTAACATTTGTTTGCATTTATTGATTATGTTAGAAACCCATTTCCATCCGATTAGGAGTAAGGAGGGGGGTAAATATGAAAAACCGGTGACGCACGTTGCTTCCTGTTTGTTCTGGAAATGAGTTCTGTATCCCTTATCCAAGAAGGAGAGTCGTTAGAACACATCCTAAGAAACGGCATAAATTCCTACTTAAGTTCTCATTGAAGCCTGTTTTCACATTTTGCAGAGGTCGCTGTGCAGCCAGCTCCAGCCCTGACCTGGAGAACCATTGGAGGCATCCTGGACTTCTACATTTTCTTGGGTCCCAGTCCAGCTGCAGTTATCCAGCAGTACCAGGAGGTGATAGGTGACCATCATTCTCATGGATATTAATTCTGTCCCCGTCATCCTTGGTCAATTCATTATGAATTGGTTTGGAGGGTCCATGTCATGTGACTGGCTACTGGCTATCATGAAACTGCTTGAAGATCGCATAATTACACATCTCTCTGTCTCATTCTCTGCTAGAAAAGATCTTGATCAACCAACCCTTAGAGTAAAATATTGTGGCAAAAAACCTAGCCCCTCCTTATGCCACTGTAACCAGTACATTTTATAATTGTTTTAGTAAGCATGGTCCAGAGCCCTGAACTAGCCCACACAGACGTTGGGGGATATCTTGAGGGTAATTTTCAAAAGTGTTTCTGCAGTATGTGTGTAAGTGTACCAGGACTGAACACAGGTGTTCCTGGATGCATAAAACAATAGAAACCATTAGATCCAGGGAACACCACAGTTTATCCCTGGGACTCGGTAGCATGGAATCCTGCTGCTCTTTGGGATTCCGGATTCTTCCAGGTACTTGTGACCCAGCTTGGTCACTAATGGAAGCAGAATACAGGTGTTCCTGGATGCATAAAACAATAGAAACCATTAGATCCAGGGAACATCACAGTTTATCCCTGGGACTCGGTAGCATGGAATCCTGCTGCTCTTTGGGATTCCGGAATCCTGCTGCTCTTTGGGATTCCGGATTCTTCCAGGTACTTGTGACCCAGCTTGGTCACTAATGGAAGCAGAATAGTGGGCTAGATGGACCTTTGGTCTGACCCAGTGTGGCAGTTCTTACATCCTGCACTGCACGGACCATGCCTGAACTGAGTTGTGCAGTGCAGACGAAACAGGATCACCTGTACTGGCAGTGGCAACAAATGCAAAAAAGAAACCCTGTAGAAGTATGAAATCCTGGACACGTGTGCAATATCTAGCTGCCATGGTAACCTGTGGCTAGGGTGTATCAAGCCGTGTTTGCACGTAGACTTTAGAAAATGTTCATGCACGTGAATAAATTAACCTGGCAGATTTGTTCACAGTCAAGCGCAGGTATAAACGTTGGTGCATAAATTGCCTGGGGGTAATTTACAAAGTATGTGTAGGCTTGCCTTTTACATACCTAGCCAGGAAAAAATTTGTGTTTTCTATTTATAAAATGTCAGTTATAAAACGACTCCTTTTCTGTATTAAAATTTATTCTCTAACATAGGGGTTTTTTTTTTACTAAGGCGCGCTGACGTTTTTAGTACATGCTAAAAATAAACACGCGCTAAACGCTGGAGATGCCAATGTATTCCTATAGGCATCTCTAGCATTTAGCGTGCGCTAAAAACGCCAGTGCGCCTTAGTAAAAGACCGCCATTGGGTTTTAGAGACCTTTATTAATATGCAGCACAATATCAGAAGTAGAAAAAAAATTAGTATTATAAGAATTTGTTTTTTTTGCAAAGAAGAAAGGCAGAGAGGGATATGTAGCTGTTATAGATTAGTTACGAGCTCTCGTTAAATGTTAGGTTAAATTCTTAGATCTATTTCTTTGATTTCTCCATTTAGAATTCTTGGGTTTCCAGGGTAATGGACTTGAGTGGATCTTGTGCATTTTGGTTTCTTATTATTACGTTATTTCATATAACTAGTTCCTTAAATGATCACTTTACTGTAGAAGTTTTCATTGCTTGGTTATATGTAAAATAAACTTGCATAAATAAAAAAAAAATGTTTGTTTTGTCTCAGGTTTCCCCACGATGCCTCCTTTTTGGGGTCTGGGTTTCCATCTCTGCCGCTGGGGTTACGGAACAAGCAATGATACCTGGCAGGTTGTGAAAGACATGAGGCGTGAAGAGATACCACAGGTAAAATTAAAAAAAACAAACGTGAAGAAATTCATCCCATACTAAATAGCACACTGAGGGAGTTTCCAGTGTGAGTATCCTCACTTTCTTTCTTTGCCTTTCAGGATGCTCAGTGGAATGATATTGACTACATGGTCGGATATCGTGATTTTACCTTTGACCCTGAGAGGTTTGACACTCTGCCTCAGATGGTGGACGATCTTCACAGGCACGGGCAGCATTACATTCCGATTCTGGTAAGGATGAGCATTTTATGTGGAGAATCCTTGTAATAATTAAGGAGGTAACTAACATGCACATATGCCAAAATATGCACATGTACTCTGATTCTATAAAAGTTGCCAAAACATTTAGGTACATGCCCGGTTTGCATGTGCAATTAGTGCCATTAATTGGCTTTTTAGCAAGCAATTATTGGCACTAATTTAGATTTAATTGTGACACGTTTGCGTAAAGCTAGGTGCAGGATCCGCACCTAAAAGTTACGGCCCGAAAATGGGAGAGTCATGAACGTTTCGGGAGCATGGTTTTGAGTTACACGCATAATTATAGAATAACGGCGCTCTGTGCATAAATTTAGGTACGGGCATTTGCACCACACTGTCGTTGGTGCAAACAGCGGCGCCTAAATTTACGCATGACCTCTCCGTCTAAGCGGACTGGTTCTTTTTGCTTGCACTGAAAAGTGGCCAGACATGTGACCTGCACACGCCCTGCCCACACTTAGGGGGCTGTTCTAGCATTTTTAGCTCGCAGTAAAAATCAGCTGGCGCTAAACGCTGAGATGCCCATAGGAATATAATGGACGTCTCAACGTTTACCGCGAGCTAAAAACACCAATACAGCTTTGTAAGAGGACCCCTTAGGCACCAGACCTATAGAAAAAATAGATTTGCCTTAGTCACCCATTATCTCTTGGATCCTATTATATTTCAATGATTTTTATTGATTAATTTTCAATAATTATACAAAGAAAGAAGGTACATGGAGGAGTGGCCTAGTGGTTAGGGTGGTGGACTTTGGTCCTGGGGAACTGAGGAACTGAGTTCGATTCCCAGCACAGGCAGCTCCTTGTGACTCTGGGCAAGTCACTTAACCCTCCATTGCCCCATGTAAGCCGCATTGAGCCTGCCATGAGTGGGAAAGTGCAGGGTACAAATGTAACAAAAATAAAAAAATAAATAATACACTGATACGTACACTTTCTTAACCGCTTATGTGGGAACCAGAAACAAACTAACACTCATCAATATTCTTTTTCAAATAACTAAATGTTCCTCCCTAATCCCCCCACCCAATCCTCCCCACCAACAAAACAAAACGACAACAACAAAAAAACCTCGAGACTTCCAGCGTATGTGGCAGGGGGAGTGCCCCAGTCAAGAGCTGGCCAGAGAAACCCCTCTCAACTGCCCGCACCAAAAGAATAGTGATTTCAAAAACCATTCAAAATCAAACTTCTTGCTCTATGTGAAAGAGATTGAATATATGCACCCCATACTGCCAAAAATAACTTCTTTCATTTTGGAGAAGCGCTACCCGCTGTTCCAGCAGCAACAATGTGTGTAAACGATTTCTCCATGCCCAAAAAGACGGGACTGCTTCACCTATCCACCCTAATATAATTTGTTTACCCAAAACTGCCGCTTTCCGTATGAAAAGAACAGCATCGCGGTTAGGGATCTTGGATCCTATTATATTGTGGGCTTTAGCTGTTTCCAGATCGCTAGTTTTAGGGGGGTTTCTTTTTTCATTTTCTCTTAAAATATTTTTTGACTCCTTTGTAGTTTCTGAATGGCTAGCTGTGCAAGATTATGTTGCTAGATTCTTAAATTGAAAAGTGCTATCATAAAAAATGGGGGGAAAAAACCACGAGAGAGCTTTATGCTGTGGCAGTTGCAGGGTTTTGCCCGCTGAGCTGTAAATATATAAATAATATATCATTCCTCAAAATTTACTGATGCTTGGGACGGTGTATCTGCTGCAGGGCCCGTTTTATTCTTCCACGCACGGCAGATAGCGTGTACTAATTTTTATTAAATGGTCCCCGTTAGAAGTGAACAGGAAAGGAGAGCAGTGTAGCCAAAACGAGCACAGGGATGCCAACTAAGCGTATTCTGTATACCGCGCCGAAATGTAGGCACAGCTTATAAAAATACGCTTAGGCGAAAATGTTATCCTCATGGATTTTTTAGGCACCATATATAGAATCTCCCCCACCCCATGTTCCTAAATTTACGTTCCTAAAATTTACACTCCTAAAGTGTAAATTTTATGCGCGTAAATTTAGGAGCATAACCTTTATAGAATAAGCCCCCTAATTTTAGCATCCTTCATAGAATTGCCCCCATAAAGGTCAAATGTAACTGGGCGTCTTGAGGTTACACGCCCTTTGTGTGCATAACTGCTGCTACTACTACTACTTAACACTTTTAAAGCGCTACTAGGGTTACGCAGCGCTGTACAGTTTAACAAAGAAGGACAGTCCCTGCTCAAAGGAGCTTACAATCTAAAGGACAAAATGTGCATACAATCAAATTGTGGCAGTCTAGATTTCCTGAGTAGAGGTAGAATGGTTAGGTGCCGAAGGCGACATTGAAGAGGAGGGCATAAATGCAGAGAAAGTGAGCATCTACCTTAATAAGCACCGTAAGCTCTATTCTATAAGGGTGTAAGTAACTGCAGTGGGGTGGGGGAGGGGACACAGGCAGAGCAATGGTGGGCTCCCAGGTCCATGTGCAACTTACACAATACTGCAAGTCACGTGAGGCCTTTTGCAAAAAAGGCCTCTGGTAGAACCAGGGAGGTGAAGGATTAAACCAGCTTGTGTGGGAGGAGGAAGTAGAAGGTTTTGACACCTATAGTCTTGCAGGCCTTACTTTGCCCACTCCTGGTCTAGTGCTTCACCATCATTTGATCTTGATCTATTATCCTTTTCTGACCTCAAGAGATATAAGCCTGAGGAGTAAAAATTAAAACTGTTCGTTGCATGGGTGCGAACAATTAGCTGACACTTCTTTTCTGTAATGTGAAGTTCAGCAGGGGTCTGCTAGCCACGAAACCAGAAGTGGCAGCAGAAACTGAATGCCAACTGATTTTATCATTGGAAAAAACTCAGTGAGTTTTTTTTTTTTTTTCCCCCTTGCCCTTACAGGATCCTGGGATCAGCAGCACTCAGCCTCCTGGCTCTTACTGGCCTTATGATGAGGGTTTAATACGAGGAATATTCATTAATACAAGTCAGGACAAGCTCCTGATTGGAGAGGTGAGAGGACAATGTAGTTGTACCTGTTTCTAGTCTTGGATTTTATCTCAAGTAAAGCAGTGGCGTAGCTAGGGGGCCTGGGCCCCCCCAAATTCGCTCTGGGCCTCAACCCCACCAGCTGAAGACTTCGTCCAGTGCTTGTCTGCGGCATCGCCGCCGCTTTGCCTGCTCTCTCTTCCCCTCACGTTGGGCACACTCCTTTTAGTGAAATTGAGCATGCTCAGTTCCACTAAAAGGAGCGTGCCAGACATGAGGGAAGAGAGAGCAGGGCAGGCAATGTGGCGGTGCCAGAGACCAGTGCCCCCGCCAGCCAAGGTATTTGTGGCGGTGGTGGGCGGCAGGAGGGGTTTGGTGGGGCGGTGACCAAAATGTGCCCCCCACACCGTGGGCTCTGGCCCCCTCCCACCTTGAGGTCTGGCTACGCCCCTAAATTGTAAAGCACTGCCATTTGGAAGACCTGGGTCTGATCCTGGGCTACAGTTCTGTTCCCAGGAATAACTAAGGCTCGGGATGCTGTGGAGGTCTACAGCTAGTGGCTAGACAGAGCTCAGTCTATTCTCCCCATCCCCTGTGCATTGCTTTCCAGTTGGTAGGAAGAGTCACTGAGTGGCACTTCTATCTGCTGCTTCTTCATCTGACAGCTTTGCAGTCAGATCCACACAGAGTACCATTGGTGGAAATCCAAAATGTGGTTCCTCAGCAACCCTCCAGACCGGTCAAGACGCTTGGGCTATGCATGCCTACCAAGCGTCTTGACCGGTCTGGAGGGTCTAGAGGAAAGAAAATGAGCAGGTAAGGCCTAATTTCACTGTTTTGAGGGGAGTAATGTGCTTGTTTGCCTAGGACCCGTTTCGCAGACATGCTTTTAGGAGCTGACTTATTACCTGCTAGCTCTCCTATGACAAGAATGTTCTTTTTCTAGTGTTAAAAGTATTTTTTTAAACACTCAGATGATTCTGGACTTCTTCACAGGTCTGGCCTGGGCATACGGTCTATCCTGACTTCACCAACCCAGAGACCCATCAGTGGTGGTTCGAGAACTTGAATCGTTTTTATAATCAGGTGCCATTTGATGGACTTTGGATTGTAAGTTCCTCATTCCCTGTTTCATAGTATTGCAGCAAAAAGCTCATTCCCGTCCCATCCCTATGATGGGACCAGAGGAAAATAGAAGTATGTCCATCTGGGAGCAGTAGTTTAAGCACATAAGCATTTCCGTGCTGGGACAGACGGAAGCCCAGGATCCTGTTAGTGAATGGGAGGGTTAAGGGGTTGGGGAGGGTGGGGGGTTGCGTGAGATGAAAAGGTGCCTGCGGAGTCACAATGTGTCCCTCATGGTGGGAGGTAGTTTGGGGGGGGGGGGGGGGGGGGGGGGAGAGATGGGTATGGGTGGGGACAGTTTCTGGTATTTCAGTGTATTTTGTGGGGTTTGTATGTTCTTGTTTTAATAAAAATTTATTGATACAAAAAAAAAAGCCTGCCCTAACCATGCCCAAACATATCTCCTTCAAATCTGTGCACGCTTCCAATCCCATATGTATAAGTAACGGCTTTTATGGAATCACTGCTCATTTTTTTTGTTACATTTGTACCCCGCGCTTTCCCACTCATGGCAGGCTCAATGCGGCTTACATGGGGCAATGGAGGGTTAAGTGACTTGCCCAGAGTCACAAGGAGCTGCCCGTGCCTGAAGTGGGAATTGAACTCAGTTCCCCAGGACCAAGTCCACCACCCTAACCACTAGGCCACTCCTCCACTGTTGCTACTATTGGAGATTCTACATGGAATGTTGCTATTCCACTAGCAACATTCCATGTAGAAGTCGGCCCTTGCAGATCACCAATGTGGCCGCGCAGGCTTCTACATGGAATGTTCCTAGTGGAATAGCAACATTCCATGTAGAATCTCCAATAGTAGCAACATTCCATGTAGAATCTGCAATAGTATCTATTTTATTTTTGTTACATTTGTACCCTGCGCTTTCCCACTCATGGCAAGCTCAATGCGGCTTACATGGGGCAATGGAGGGTTAAGTGACTTGCCCAGAGTCACAAGGAGCTGCCTGTGCCTGAAGTGGGAATCGTACTCAGTTCCTCAGTTCCACGGGACCGAAGTCCACCACCCTAACCACTAGGCCACTCATCCCTGAATGGTGATTTACAAGTCTTAATTCAGCTTTTTACAGTTATAAATGGCTCACAGCTCTTCTAAAGTGGAGTCTTTGATGTAATTTGCTGCACTGAGGGGACTTTACACAATCTGAGTAAATCAACTGAGGAAAGTAGAAGGTGTATTCTTGTTTGTGGGTGGGAGGAGGGCACATGGCAGGCTTTACAAGCTTCTGATGGACGTGGAGATAGTTCCAGCAATAATATAACTGTGACCTCTTGTCCTCATTTTAGGACATGAATGAACCATCCAACTTTAAAGATGGGTCACTGGATGGCTGTTCCTCAGGGGACTTCGATAACCCACCGTATGTTCCTGGTAAGAAGAAAAAAACGTGTAACCCGACCAACCCAACTCTTCTTATAAATCACTGCATGCCAAGAGATGACCTTCCTCATGCCGTCTAATATGAGGAAGGTTTGGTGTGCCCACTAAGGACATGCCAAGCAAGTATTTTACCTCTGTACAGATGCCACCTTGTTGAGCAGCTTATGCCAAAAGCTTTTTCCCTCCCAATAACTACAAGCACATGGGTCAGTTGAACTAAAATATAAATGGTTTTGTTAACAAGATTTGTAGTATTAGAATTATGATGGCAGATAAGGGCCAAAAGGCCCATCCTTGGTAACCACAATTCCTCTTTTTCCTAAGGGATCCCACGTGTCTGTCCCACGCTTTCTTAAATTCCGATACAGTCCACCGGGAGGCCATTCCATGCATCCACCACCCTTTCCGCGAAAGAGCATTTTCTTAGATTCCTCCTATTTCCTCTTAACTCTATCCTATGCCCTCTCATTCCATTGTTTTCCTTCATTTGAAAGAGGCTCTTCTCCTGTACATAACGCCACTGATGTATTTAAACGTCTCTATCGTATCCCCTCTCTCACCCGCCTCTCTTCCAGCGTATACATATTGAGGTTGTGATAAGCCTGTCTCTATATGTTTTATGACTGAGCCCCCTGACCATTTGTAGCCACCCTCTGGACCGCTCCATCCTGGTTTATATCTTTCTACTAGATAATGATGTAGATAAGCATTGTAGAAAGGACATCAAATGGTATCCTGGTTGGGATGTCTCAAGCAGGGCCGCCGAGAGACTGAGCCGGCCTGGGCAGAATCATCATCGCCTCCCCTCCCGCCCGCCCCGCAAGTACCTTGGCTGGCAAGCGCGGCTCCTTCCTCTGTCCAGCATTGCCTGCCCCTGTGGCTTGCTTTCCTCAGGTTGCACGTGGTCGGTCTCAAAACTGAGCATGCGCAGTCTGAGGGCCCAGCAGCCGCTAAGCAGGCAATGCAAGGGGGGCCCAGTACCGGGAGTTTTCTCTCTTGTGCTCCTGTTGGGACACGATCACCTAGGTCCCGTCCAGAGCGGGGGAGAGAGAGAGAGAGACCCCTGTGCTGCCCCCCCCTCCCCCCCCCCCCCCCCCCCCCCCCCCCGGTGGCTATGGGCTCTCCATCAGCAGATCCTGTTCTAAAATACATGGCAAAGGGCGTTCATGCACAGGCTATAAAGGTGGCAGGACTGGTCCATTTTAGAAAACTAAATGTTTAAAATAGCAGCAGAAACAAAACTGGAAACGTGAATGTTCTGAAATGAGCTTGAACATAAATGGTTATGTCAGCCATTTTAGAAAGATAAATGTTTATTTTTCCCAAAGTTGTTACAGAGCCCGTTATGCATAACCAGTTTTGCTTATGAGGAACCAGGGCCTCTACAAAGCCAAAGGCCACACTTCTGATTCTCAGTGTGGCAAACGAGAAGAAGTCCATTCAATTCCTATGGGCTTCCTCTCATTTGCCGCGTGGGAATCGCTAGCGCGGCTTTGTAAAGAAGCCCTTAGGCAGGTGACTTCACCTAATCCCTCCAGCGTGGCGCTGCTCAATAGGAGCACTTTTTGAAATCTAGATGTCCCAGATACCAGGTCAGTCAAAGAACGGAACGGATCTCAGTCAATGTCCAGAAACCACAAAACTTTATTAAAAATCTGATTTTATACACCCGGGATATAAATGTCTAAAACTGAGGATTTTCCATAAGGCACGGGGCATGGTCTGGGTGGTTTTGGGTGACACTAAGGTGGGTCCAATAACAGATATTTATTTCCCATTTTAGAAGGAGAATGAACGTCCATATCCAAAAAGATGGACATCAGCATTTAGACCTAGTATCCGAGTCCAATCCAGAAAAGGAGAGGCAATAGAGGTCTGTAGATCACAGCAATCAAAGAAGAGAACAGGTCTCGGGCAATGTTCAGAAACCACAAAACTATATTAAAATAACTCAACGCGGCCACGTTTCGCCTCCCAAGAGGCCGCATCAGCTCACATATGTCTAGCAGCGGTTAATGTGCTAGAAGGAGGAGAAGCTTTGGGGTCCTTTTAGAAAGGCGTGCTGAAAAATGGCTTGCGGTAGTGAAGCTGTGGGATTTGGGCCGCGTGCCAATCCATTTTTTTTAGCACGCCTGTAAAATAGGCCTTTTAAAATTTTTTGCCGAAAATGGACGTGCGGCACAATGAAAATTGCCACTGATCCATTTTGGGTCTGAGACGTTACCCGCCAGCCATTGACCTAGCGGTAAAGACCGCGCGGTATGACCTACGCTCGCCAAATGCCACTTGGCGTGCGCCTGAAAATAAAAAATATTTTTCAGACACACCAAAAATGAAATTACCACAAGAGCCATGCGGTAGTCGGGCGGTAATGCCATTTAGGTGCACATGGAGACGCTTACATGGCTTAGTAAACAGGCCCCTTTGTTTCTTGAAACTCTGATTCTCAAAAACTTTGCAGCAGCCGAGAGTGATTCAGTGCTGCTAGTTACTAACCAGTGCTAGATGTATGGCTTTGACAATAACTTCAGAAATTTTGGAATGGAGCCAATGCTGGGCAGACTTCTACTATCTTTGCCCTAAAATTGGCAAGGATAAATCAAGATCAGATATACATATGATGTATCACTTCATACCATATGTAATAAGTTTATCTTATTGGGCAGGACTGGATGGATCCTACGGATCTTTATCTGCCATCATCTACTATATGTTACTATACTATATACCCTTCACTCCTCTCGTCCCACTAAATGGTCAAATTCAGAAGCAAATAGAATATTAGAGGGAAGACAATTGATCCATTTTTCTAATGTTCCTTATAATAACTTTGTGAAAAAAAACCATATACTGTGACTTTATATACAAATTACATGAACTCACCTGAAGCAGAAATTCCAGTTGTTCATCTATTCAGGAAACCTTGGGTTTTACGCGGGTGGTAAAAGTGTACAGCTGCAGTTTTAGCAGCTTTCGTGAGCCTGTTTTTAAGGCGCCTCATGTAACTTATAAAATAGCCTCGAAATAGGCTTCCTACCTAGACAACGTTTTAACAAAATTACCCTCCGTGCTGTCAGTCGTAGGCCATTCCACCGCCATGGTACATTTGGTAGTAAGTCCTAGGAGGGATGTCTGAGGGCAAGTTTTCTACCCATCTTTCCAACGCTATTAGGGAACTATCTTTAAAGCGCCCTTTCATTTTTCTCACATTAGTTTACCTCTCTGATTTTCTCCACCAGCTGTCCTAGGGGAGTCGCTATTTACAAAGACTGTTTGCGCCTCTGCAAAGCAGAACATCTCTGTGCACTACAATGTACATAACCTGTATGGACTAATGGAAGCAAAGGCCACAGCCATGGTAAGAGTGAGCATCTCCGGCTGGAAGAACACAGTGGCCTACAGGCAGGCCAACTGGCTTACAAATTATTAGTCTTCCCAATTAATGTTTGGTAAAATATCCAGTCAGTGTTATAGTTATTGTTGTTACATTAGTACCCCGTGCTTTCCCACTCATGGCAGGCTCAATGCGGCTTACATGGGGCAATGAGGGGTTAAGTGACTTGCCCAGAGTCACAAGGAGCTGCCTGTGCCTGAAGTGGGAATCAAAACTCAGTTCCTCAGTTCCCCAGACCAAAGTCCACCACCCTAACCACTAGGCCACTCCTCCACCGTTGCTACTATTTGAGATTCTACATGGAATGTTGCTATTCCACTAGCAACATTCCATGTAGAAGTCGGTCCTTGCAGATCACCAATGTGGCCGCGCAGGCTTCTGCTTCTGTGAGTCTGACGTCCTCGTCAGACTCACAGAAACAGAAGCCTGCGCAGCCTTCTACATGGAATGTTGCTAGCAACATTCCATGTAGAATCTCCAATAGTATCTATTTTATTTTTGTTACATTGTACCCCGCGCTTTCCCACTCATGGCAGGCTCAATGCGGCTTACATGAGGCAATGGAGGGTTAAGTGACTTGCCCAGAGTCACAAGGAGCTGCCTGTGCCTGAAGTGGGAATCAAACTCAGTTCCTCAGTTCCCCAGGACCAAAGTCCACCACCCTAACCATTAGGCCACTCCTCCACTGTTGCTACTATTGAGATTCTATATGGAATGTTGCTATTCCACTAGCAACATTCCATGTAGAAGTCGGCCCTTGCAGATCACCAATGTGGCCGCGCAGGCTTCTGCTTCTGTGAGTCTGATGTCCTGCACGTACGTGCAGGACGTCAGACTCACAGAAACAGAAGCCTGCGCAGCCTTCTACATGGAATGTTGCTAGTGGAATAGCAACATTCCATGTAGAATCTCCAATAGTAGCAACATTCCATGTAGAATCTCCAATAGTATCTATTTTATTTTTGTTAAATTTGTACCCTGCGCTTTCCCACTCATGGCAGGCTCAATGCGGCTTACATGGGGCTATGGAGGGTTAAGTGACTTGCCCAGAGTCACAAGGAGCTACTACTACTACTTATTTCTATAGCGCTACAAGGCATAAGCAGCGCTGTACACCATACACAAATAAGACAGTCCCTGCTCAAAGAGCTTACACTCTAGATAAGACAGGCAGACAGACAGAACAATTAAGGGTAAGGGAATAAAGAGGTGAGGATAAAAGGACAGGGCAAGTGAGCAGTGGTTAGGAGTCAAAAGCAGTGGTAAAGAGGTGGGCTTTAAGTTTGGACTTGAAAATGGCCAAAGAGGGGGCTAGACGTACAGGCTCAGGAAGTCTATTCCAGGCGTGAGGTGCAGCAAGATAAAAGGAACGGAGTCTGAAATTAGCAGTAGAGGAGAAGGGGACAGATAAGAGAGATTTATCTACAGAACGGAGTACCCGGGGGGGGGGGGGGGGGGGGGTGTAGGGAGAGACAAGAGTGGATGCATCTACACCAGCGCAGGCCATTTTTCGGCGCACCTTAGTAAAAGGACCCCTGTGTTATAGTGTGTCCTTGTGAAAACACCGGTGCTCCTTTCTGGTTCACCACAGTGGTCAGTACTTACAGAACTGAGATGGGTTTTACACTGCGTTAGATTAATATATTTATTTCAAATACTGAACTGAGAAGTAAAATCAGACAGAAATGGCAACATACTAAAGTGTGGTACCATCAGCTGTTCATATGTGTTAATTAGCTCACATTAGTTCACATTAACAGCCCAGGCCAATGATATGCAAAAAAAGGTTTGACATAGGGGCCCTTTTCCTAACCTACGGTAAAAGAGGCCTGAGCTAGCACCAGCACGTGATTTAGGAAGTACTGCTGGGCTACCGCAGGGCACCGTCATTTCCGGCGCTACAAAAATTTATTTTTGTAGCGCCAGAGTGTACCTGACGGTAAGGTTACCAGCAGGTTAAGGTGGGAGCTCTTACCGCCACCTCAATGGGTACTGGTAAGGGCTTCTCCCCCCCCCCCCCCCCCCCCCCCGAATTGGTTTACTTGCCGCACGGCCATTTCCTGCAGGAAAGCGAGACTTCCCTTTTATCAGGTGCGGTAAAAGGGGGCCTGCGCTAGCGTCAGCATGTGATTTAGGAAGTACCGCTGGGCTACCGCCATTTCTGGCACTACAAATATTTATTTATTTTTGTAGCGCCGGAGTGTACCTAGCGGTAATTGAGCAGCTTAGATAAAAGGGGGCCTCAGCGTGAGTGTAAAACATGCACAGATGCCAGCACCGGCCCCCTTTGGCTGCAGCTTGGTAAAAGTGGCCCTTTGAGCATGAGGATATATACCAACTGAAACCTGGTATAAATCCTAGCGCATAATGTAGGGTCGGATCCCCGGTATTCAGTTATACTGCGTTCATCTTTAGTGAATGTCCGACCCGCCCATGCCTGCCATGCCCCCTTTTGAGTTGCACGCTAAAAGATTTGCGCACAGATCTTTATAGGATACTGCGTATCAAAATGCACGTGCAAATCCAAATTGTTGCCAATTGATAATTGATCGGCACCTAATTATTGGCGCTAATTGGCTCATTAGCCAACTTGGTTACATGCACATCTCAAAATAGCATACAGTTTTGCATGTGGAAATTTGCATGCCATGTATGGAATCTGGGGGATACTGGATTGTGGTACATTAGTATAAACTGAGAACCAGAACCGGTGTCTCTTCATTTCCTTGAAGCCGGTGCTTCGGTGTCTCACTTGGTTATTGTAGACCTCTCATAGAACAGAGGAGTGGACAGCTGCAACTTGCTCATTACAGAGAGACAAAATGTTAGATGAAAAAACTTTTACAGCTGTTCTGATGCAGCTGGACATTATCACCAGGGGAAGAAAGTGGTGGGGGGGATTGAGGGATTTCATGTTTTTGCATTCTCTGCATCTTTATTGGTAAAATAACCTTCATATGCCACATGGTCCTATCTCTTTTGTCCACTAGTGCTTTGATTAAGCTTCGGAAGAAACGTCCCTTTGTGATTTCACGCTCCACGTTTCCCAGCCAAGGCAGATACTCTGGACACTGGCTAGGGGATAACAGGAGCCAGTGGAAGGACATGTACTGGTCTATCCCAGGTAGGATGTAAATTCAGGGGACACGTGCACACTGGAACGGTCACGTTTTATGGGGTCAATTTACCTGGCTAAAACTGGGTTCTAGCAGGGTCCAACTTTTAAATACCATTCTCCTCTCTCTTGTACGTATTTGGGGATAAAGTATGATGCTCATAGAGGCAGCAGCAACCTGTATGTCAGCTCCTTTCAAATATTAAATCTGTTCAATATTTCCACTCCTACCCAGTTAAATTTGCGCAGGTAGAATTACTACCTCCAGATAAAACAGGGGCCAGGTTGTGGCGTTCCTGGGGTTGGCTTTTTAGATCTAGCCATGTAGTGCGATATTCAGTGCTACCCAGCTAAATCTGTGTGAACAAGTATCTGTTCTAAAATTCAAAAGTACCTTTGCCCGGTTATCTTTACAGCACATCTGGCTTTTAAATACCACTTCCCACTCCCGCGCATGTGTTTGGGAATAAAGTATGAAGCTCATACAGTGGTGGAAATAAGTATTTGATCCCTTGCTGATTTTGTAAGTTTGCCCACTGACAAAGACATGAGCAGCCCATAATTGAAGGATAGGTTATTGGTAACAGTGAGAGATAGCACATCACAAATTAAATCCGGAAAATCACATTGTGGAAAGTATATGAATTTATTTGCATTCTGCAGAGGGAAATAAGTATTTAATCCCTCTGGCAAACAAGACCTAATACTTGGTGGCAAAACCCTTGTTGGCAAGCACAGCGGTCAGACGTCTTCTGTAGTTGATGATGAGGTTTGCACACATGTCAGGAGGAATTTTGGTCCACTCCTCTTTGCAGATCATCTCTAAATCATTAAGAGTTCTGGGCTGTCGCTTGGCAACTCGCAGCTTCAGCTCCCTCCATAAGTTTTCAATGGGATTAAGGTCTGGTGACTGGCTAGGCCACTCCATGACCCTAATGTGCTTCTTCCTGAGCCACTCCTTTGTTGCCTTGGCTGTATGTTTTGGGTCATTGTCGTGCTGGAAGACCCAGCCACGACCCATTTTTAAGGCCCTGGCGGAGGGAAGGAGGTTGTCACTCAGAATTGTACGGTACATGGCCCCATCCATTCTCCCATTGATGCGGTGAAGTAGTCCTGTGCCCTTAGCAGAGAAACACCCCCAAAACATAACATTTCCACCTCCATGCTTGACAGTGGGGACGGTGTTCTTTGGGTCATAGGCAGCATTTCTCTTCCTCCAAACACGGCGAGTTGAGTTCATGCCAAAGAGCTCAATTTTTGTCTCATCTGACCACAGCACCTTCTCCCAATCACTCTCGGCATCATCCAGGTGTTCACTGGCAAACTTCAGACGGGCCGTCACATGTGCCTTCCGGAGCAGGGGGACCTTGCGGGCACTGCAGGATTGCAATCCGTTATGTCGTAATGTGTTACCAATGGTTTTCGTGGTGACAGTGGTCCCAGCTGCCTTGAGATCATTGACAAGTTCCCCCCTTGTAGTTGTAGGCTGATTTCTAACCTTCCTCATGATCAAGGATACCCCACGAGGTGAGATTTTGCGTGGAGCCCCAGATCTTTGTCGATTGACAGTCATTTTGTACTTCTTCCATTTTCTTACTATGGCACCAACAGTTGTCTCCTTCTCGCCCAGCGTCTTACTGATGGTTTTGTAGCCCATTCCAGCCTTGTGCAGGTGTATGATCTTGTCCCTGACATCCTTAGACAGCTCCTTGCTCTTGGCCATTTTGTAGAGGTTAGAGTCTGACTGATTCACTGAGTCTGTGGACAGGTGTCTTTCATACAGGTGACCATTGCCGACAGCTGTCTGTCATGCAGGTAACGAGTTGATTTGGAGCATCTACCTGGTCTGTAGGGGCCAGATCTCTTACTGGTTGGTGGGGGATCAAATACTTATTTCCCTCTGCAGAATGCAAATAAATTCATATACTTTCCACAATGTGATTTTCCGGATTTAATTTGTGATGTGCTATCTCTCACTGTTACCAATAACCTACCCTTCAATTATGGGCTGCTCATGTCTTTGTCAGTGGGCAAACTTACAAAATCAGCAAGGGATCAAATACTTATTTCCACCACTGTAGAGGCAGCAGCCTGTATGTCGGTTCCTATCAAATATTGTGCCTGACACACTTGGTATTTCTTCTCATCATCACAAACATCTGGGTCACCTATAAAGGGTCATGGACTTGATGTACCAGTTTTCTGTGGCTGACGGTAAGGTCTCAGACCCAAAATGGACATGCGCCAATTTTTATTTTGTCGCACGTCCATTTTTGGCAAAGATTTTAAAAAAAGGCCTTTTGTACAAGCGCGCTGAAAAATGGATCTGCGTGCGCCCAAAACACACGCCTACATTAGTGCAGCCCATTTTTCAGCGCACCTTAGTAAAAGGACCCCTAAATGAGGTAAACTTGAAAAAGGTAGATTGAAACCTAATGATAGAACTACCGTGAAACAGTATCAAAAATATACACATTTAACAGCACTGGCATTCAAAGTTCCGCTGAATTCTTAGCGTGCTCCAAGGTGATCTGGAGGGTGACCAGCTGTTTGTGTGTACAGTATGTCCCATGTTAGGTGCACACAAGCTATCTTCTGCAATCATTTGTGTGCCTACTCCCTGCCTTCCATCCCACAGCTGATAGATGAATTCTTAGCGTGCTCCAAGGTGATCTGGAGGGTGATCAGCTGTTTGTGCCCTTCTAGGGATGCTGAATTTTAATCTCTTTGGAATACCGCTGATTGGGGCAGATATCTGTGGGTTTTCGGGCCCCACAACAGAAGAGCTTTGCACTCGATGGATGCAACTTGGAGCTTTTTATCCTTTTGCAAGAAACCACAATATGGAGAAAGAAAAGGTAAGCGAAGGACCTGCCCTTTGCAAATACACTTAAAATAAGCAGCTTATTGTCTGGGTGACAGTAATAATGAAAGAAGCGTTTGATCTGTTGGACACGGCCCATCCTCTTTGCAGAGACGTTTTCTTGTTTCCTCTGCCCTGTAAACCTGATCTTTGTCTCTGGATTCTTAGGCCCAGGATCCAACCGTATTCAGCCCAAAAGTCCGAGCAGCCATGAAGGACGTACTACTGACACGATACTCTCTCCTGCCTTTCCTCTACACTCTGTTCCACAGAGCCCACCTCTTTGGAGAGACTGTTGTCCGACCTCTGTTTTTTGAGTAAGCAATGTTTCTGTGGAGTAGGTTCTTTCCAACAGATCCTGCACGGATAAATCCCTCATCACTGGCATTTATCACGGGGCGGCAAACACAAGACTCCTCCATTATATGGCAGCTTTTGATTTTATTTAGGTCTGCAATAGACCGAAGTGTATGAGCTGGAAAAGTGGTAACAGGATTCAAGAATGTTTGGGATAAGCACAAGAATCCCCTCATTGTACAGAGGGAAGAGAAAACCACAGATTAGCTGGGGTCTATGTCACCACTCCAGGAATATTAGATAGACCTTTCAATGCTTATTGCCATTAAAATCTATATTCTGTGCCTGTAGATTTTGCCTGGGTTTATGTCCCATGCATACGTTTTCCTTTTCAAAATTGTCCACCACTATAATATACCTGCAGCCTCTTCATCTACTTTTGATGCAGATGAAATTTCACTAGGAAATAATGTGCATACATTTGAAAATCCAGTGCACACATTTTTTTTTTCTTCTGCAGACCAAACCCGTCTCTGGGTACACCTTTTCGCAGTCCAGCTAAAAGTGCATGCAATATGGACCACCACACCTACCTGTTCCTTTAGATGGGGGGGGGGGGCAGTAATTTTCAAGCAGCTAATTTAATCCTGGTACATGGCTTTGAAAATTGCCTTCCTCATAAATCAAAGGAAATAATTATTATACAGTGGCGTTTGTTTAGGGTAAACATAAGCTTTGCCTCTCTAAAGTCCTTAGCTTGGAGTCAAACACATTCCTCAGTGAATCCTACTATCTGTATAGGGGAGAAAGGGAAAAACTCCGAGCCTGAGATTCAAAATATTTATGTTCATGTTTATTACGGCTTGATATACTGACTTTCAAATTAAAATTAAAGTGGTTTACGATGATATCACAGCAGGGAGATGAAATGAAACTACAACTCCAAGATAGGACAGCCAAAAAGAAATATAGATAGGGGCTTGATGCTGCCAAAACAGAGACTGTGGTGAACCACCATACTACAACCCCCCACCCCCACTCCCAAAAAGACCATGGTGAAAAGAAAAGTGAGGGATGACCAAAATTTGAGGTAGGACAGTTCAGATGAATGTGGGCAAGGAAAGAATTCCAAAAGATGGTTAAAGCCCAACGAGCTGTCTATTTGCCAACATTCAGTGGAACTTACGCAGGTAATGGAGTTGGAGCAGTGTCTAGTGGTTAGTGCGGTGGCCTGAGAACCTGGAGAACTGGGTCTGATTCACACAAAAAAAGGAACTGTGAACCCAAGGCAAAATAGTAATCGAATTAAGTTCACACAAGTATATTCTCGATACAAGGATCTCAAATTAAATATAAATTTGTAAACAATGTATTAATACAAGAGAGAAAAATAATTGAATCTCAAAACTGGAAAAGGTAAATCATGTCATAGGCTGAAGAAAAACCCTCTGTGAGAGTTCAGATATCATAATTTCAAAATCAAAAATACAAAACCTACCTTGCTTTTAACTGTAGTCTTAAAGTTTAGATGGTTCTACCCGTTTCGCGATGTAGCTTCATCAGGACAGACAGACCATATTATAATGTAAACATTGGCAGCATTCAGCTCGCTGAAATCCCATCGTTGGACCATCTAAACTTTAAGACTACAGTTAAACACAAGATAAATTTTGTATTTTTGATTTTGAAATTTTGATATCTGATCTTTTACAAAGGGCTTTTTCAGCCTATGATGTGATTTACACTTTCTAGTTTTGAGATTCAATTATATCTCTAACGGGGTTCTAAGGCTTTTTCTCTCTCGTATTAATATATTGTTTAAGAATTTATATTTAATTTGAGATCTTTGAATCAGGAATATACTTGTGTGAACTGAACTGGGTTCAATTCCCACTCCAGCTCCTTGTGACTCTGGGCAAGTCTCTTAACCCTCCATTGCCCCAGCTACAAAATAAGTACCTGTATATAATATGTAAACCACTTTGAATGTAGTTGCAAAAACCACAGAAAAGCAGTATATCAAGTCCCCTTTCCCGTTCCCTATTTGAGATTCTATGTGGATTGTTGCTGGTGGAGGAGTAGCCTAGTGGTTAGTGCAGCAGACTTTGATCCTGGGTAACCATTCAGTTCCCACTGCAGCCCTGGGCAAGTCACTTAACCCTCCATTCCCCAGGTAAATAAATACTGTATATATTATGTAAACCGCTTTGAATGTAGTTGCAAAAACCACAGAAAGGTGGTATATCAAGTCCCATTTCCCTATTTGAGATTCTACATGGAATGTTGCTAGTGGAAGAGTAGCCTAGTGGTTAGTGCAGTGAACTTTGATCCTGGGGAACTGGGTTCAATTCCCACTGCAGCCCCTTGTGACTCTGGGCAAGTCTCTTAACCCTCCATTGCCCCAGGTACAAAATAAGTACCTGTATATAACATGTAAACCACTTTGATTGTAACCACAGAAAGCCGGTATATCAAATCCCACCCCCTTTCCCTCTCTCTAATGCCACAGCACTGTCTGGTTAGTGGTAATATTCAGTCCGCTAACCGGTTAAGTATCAGCTGGTGACTGCACATACGTGGACATTCAATGCCAGAGCCCAGACTTAAAACCGCTGACCACTGTGGACTGCATATCAGGCAGTCTGTGTGAGGAGAAATGAGACCTGCTTGGAAGAACAACAATCTCTTTAGATGTCTGATTTTTCTCGGGCAGGTTTCCAGAAGATGTGGAAACGTACTCCGTCGATCGGCAGTTTCTATGGGGGAGGTCACTCTTGGTGACTCCTGTATTGGATGCAGGAATAGACTCGGTGACTGGCTATTTCCCAGAAGGAATGTGGTACGATTATTACACGGTAAGAGGTGTTAGGAAGGTGAAATGATTTCACATTTTCTCAGTGCTCACTGTTTTCCATTCTCCTGTTCTCTTTTCTTTGCCTCACTTCTTGCTTCTGTTCCACTAATGTTTGAAGCATTTGTGGAACGCAGAGACCAGTGATTAAAGCTACCTTCCTTAGCATCCCTCCGGACCGGCCCAGGATTGGACTGATGGGTTGTGCTCGCCTTCCAGCCGGTCCGGAGGGATTAAAGGAAAGCAAATTAGCAGGTAAGGTCTAATTTCTCCTTGGGCTCAATTTTCAAACATTTTAATCCAGTTTAGAGTGGGTTTCAGCTGGTTAAATTGTCATCTTTGAAAAGGTGGCTGTGTTTATCTGGCCAAATTCACAGGCTGCACACATTTAACCAGTCCAAAGGAGCCAGCTGTAAGTATTCCTGTGGCACTTCTTGAATATAACCAATTAGGGGGCTACATTTACTAAAGGCACTACTGCATTAATATGAGTTATTTGCCACAAATTCTGTGTTATGCATTGGGACCTATTTACTAATAGCATGTGCTAATGCCATTAATACAATTTAACGCAGTAGAATGCTTTAGTAAAGCTAATCCTCATTTTAGCTGTTAATCTAGATGCTACAATTAGCAATCCTAAATGTCCCCAGCCATCCCTCAGCTTCCCTCCCTCATGGCGTTTAGTCGATATTATTTAAAAGAAGGTCTTGAAGCTGAATTCCATTTCAATGCTCAGCCTTAAAAGAAAGTTCCCTTAGCCTCTTTTCCATCCTTCCTGATCAGCATCTGATAAAATAGAAATTTAGGGGCCCTTTTTCGAAAGGGTTGCCATGTGGCAACCTGGAACTACCACCTGCCCACAAAAAACACAGGAGTGGGAAGTAGACCAAGAACTGCAGAAACTGGGACAGGAGGGGTAGAGAGAGAAAACCTTTATTACAGACTCGACACAGATCCGCGTTTCGGCCACAGGCCTGCCTCAGGAGTCTCTTTTGTGAGATGTAGTTGAAAGGAATGCGTCTGAGAGATTGGGTGGTCTTGAAAAAGACCTGAAGGTGTGTGTGCAATCTCAAAAAGTACGTAATTTAGCTCTATCATCGGAGCTCAGACGGGAAAGCGCATACAGCTCTTACTGTAGATAGTGCAATAGTTCCACATCAAGTGTGCGCCATTTCTGATGCGCCGTAAAATATTTTTGTTTTTACCTTAGCGCTAACCTTGTGGTAATTGCTGCCCGGTTACTGCCAGGTTATCTCAGGAGCCCTTACCGACACCTCAGTGGGTGGCGACGTGCTCCCTGCTGCATGACCACGTGGTAAGAGTAATCTTACCGCATGGCCATTTTATTTTTAGGGCTTTTTACCTGCTGTGGTAAAAAGGGCCCCGGCGTGTGGGAAAAACGGCCCCCGCCGCTAATGCAGGGCCCTTTTTACTGCAGCTTGGTAAAAGGACCCCCTAATGAGGGAGGGCTAATCTCCAGACCTCCCCAAAATTCAACCCCCAAACTGAGCCAGCAGGAGGACGCATGCTCCCCTCCTGCAGGCTTGGCATCTAACTTTCTGATAATGACGCTTTGTCTCAGAGCAACCCTGAATAGCAGGCTGACAGGAGAGAAGCATAAATCCTCCTGGCAGCTCAACTTGGGGGCGACTTCAAGATATGAGGGTCTGGAGAAAAGCAATTATATTTAAGACTCTTTCTAACTCGCCAGTCCAAGCACAGCTCATAGCCCATGGGCTTTGCGGAAGATAATGCATGATAATAGCATTATCGCCTGCTAAGTATTAGTAAATAGGAGTGTAAGGCTTTGTCTCTTTCCATGTCTATGAGACAGAATTTTAGTGCACGGAGTTTATATACAATCTCCCACCAGTGGCATCGAGGCAGTTCCTAGTTCAAACAAAACCATACCCTCTCTTTTCCCCCTCAGCTGTAGCCCCGTCACAAGGAAGCAGAATATTTCTCAAAAAGTCAGGTGCTAACTATCTTAGGAAAAGTGAAGTAATCAGACTCATTCCTAACTTCCTTTTGGTAATGAATTTCATGAGGCCATCTGGTTATGAAAGACAATACACAAAAATAAATCTGAGATGCTCTGTTTACTGGATTAAAACAAATTGCACACTCAGAACACCTTCAATTGTTCCACAATAAAATAGCATCTTGGATTTAGGATTACTCTTTAATGGGCATTTGCTCCTGATTTGCCAACAGTAGGTTGTAAATCTATTTAATCCCAGGTACCGCTGTTCCAGATATTACTTTTACAGCATTCTGTCTAGACAAGTACATTGCGGGCCAAGAAAATGTTTCTCTAATCACAGACACATTTGTGTAAATGAGACCTCTACCCCTGTGCCTACAGCTGGATTTAAATTTTATTATCCTTCCTACTTGTCATAAAGCTTCTTTGGATGGGAATCACATTGTTCAAGTGAACCTCTAGAATACAGATATAGACTGAAGTAGAATGTTCACATTGCAAAGAGCACTAGCACACATTTCCAATATCAGAGTGCTGTGATTTTAAGTTATTTATCTCTGGATAAGATTACAATTCAAGCTTTGACGTGGCTATAAATATGCAGTTGATGGCCCTGTCACTTTGGAATCAGGGGTAAGAATGACCACGTGAAGTGGAGGAACACCAATCCCTACGAAAGTAGCAGGAAAAGACCGAAGAGTTAGGGTAAAGAGGATGGCCCTTCCAAAAACACGAGGGAGACTGGATGATCCTTGTACACATGTTTAAATACATCTAAAGACTCAACACGGCATCATGTTTTGGCGCTGGAGCACCTGCCTTAGTTGTTTTGAATTAAGAAGTATACTGACGGGCTCATTTTCAAAGCACTTAGCCTCCCAAAGTTCCATAGAAACCTATGGAACTTAGCCTCCCAAAGTGCTTTGAAAATATGCCTCTATATGTGTGTAACTGTGTAAATTGAAATTCTGGCATAGCGCAGTCAAAATCGCAAGACAAGTCTTGGAAAAAAGCTCTCCGGTAAGACTGAAAGGTCTTGCAATTTTCATTGCACTGTCCCAGAACTTCAACTTCAGTTCACTGTGGAATCAGGCCAGTCCTGTCGGTGGCAGCCCCAAGGGCCACTGAAAGGAGAACTGGAGGTGATGCCAACATCTGCATTATTTTGTGCCCATCCAAGTTACAGGCCCCACCAAAAAATCAGTTTGGGCTATACCACTGGAGAGCACATGGTCTATAAGCCTAACTGAATAGGAGACCAAGATACCTAAACCATAGCCAATTATTTCTCCAACTCAAATCAAATATCTTTATATTCAAACTAGAGGATTCCATTGTAAAAATTCACTCTGTAGCCTTCCTCCTCATAATTTCATCATCAGTCCTTATTGTTTCAAAGTCATTCATGATCCCATTCATATTAACTCTTCATTTTTTAATAAAAATGTACTGTCTTTCATCAAAATAATCTTTACTTATTTTTTCCAGGAAACTGTTCACTAGATTCTGGCAGTCCTCCTCCTCTGCTCCCATCCTAAAAGAGAATATGGCATCAGCTTCTTAAAAACTCTCTTACATGACTCATTTCAGCCAATCCTGTACTAGGGTTTTGTATTTCTTGGAAATTAGACTGTTTATTCAAAACTTAGAGCTGTGCTAGGCATGCATAATTTTTGTCGCTTGTGGATACCTAATTATTCAGAACGAACTAAGCCTTTTTACCAGAAATTGTTCGGCAAACAAGACAGACATCCATTCTCATTCAGAAATTAATGTACCTGGTTGTAAACAGGTTCTGGATACTTAAATTATACTTTCTTGATAACTAAGTGGTGCTGTCTATCAACTCCACACCAATTCCTCTCCTCATGATCAATAATTCTCCAACAAATCTCCGCAGTTTTATGTTGTTTAAAAGAACAGTGGCAACACCTCATTAAAAAACAAAAACATTTCAAGCAAAATAATGAATTGCAATTTTGATGGGCCGATGCTTAGAACTCCGGCACTATTGGCAAACAGCACAGGAACAACACCGGAAAGCAGCCCTCTAATGCTAGAAACTAATGCCATGCAAATTTTATGCACATTGTAAGAGAGGAATGTGTCGGGCGTATGAGGACAAGAGTTTTGTGGTAAGCGGAGCTCTTGTGCGCATGGGCAGGCGATCACAGACAGCAAACTTCTTAGGAGACATCCACAGTTTTCAAGATCCACTTTCTTCCAGCAATGGGAAATCAGAAAGAAACCCCCTGGAAACGGAAGATAACGAGCTCGGGTCCCAGAAGGGATAACGACACAGGTTCGGGCAGTAATAATGATCGGCATTGGAAGAGACGTGGTGTTCACAAAATGATAACGTCTACACACAGACAAGCATCGGGTCTTGGCAGAGGTCGTGACTGTTTGGGAGAGAGGGCTTGGCCCAGCATCTGGGGCAGGTTTGGGATAAAATAAACGGGACTGCTGGAAGAACGAAAGACAAAACGTCAGCAGGGAGTGTTAAGAGCCAGTGCACTAACATCCTTAGTGAAATTGGCGTAACAGATGTTGTCTTGTCCTGGTTCCATGGCTTTTTAACAAGAAGATCTTAGGTTGAAACGAAGGGCTACGCATCTAACAGATGGGCACCTAGCCATGAAGTTCCATAAGAATCTCCCCTCTCTCCAATTTTATTTAATGTTTTATTGTGGTCACTTGGCTTTCAATTGGCTAAATTAGGTTTCAGATCTTAAATATACACGGATGATATTAATGTAATGCTTCCAGTTACCCATGGTTGGGATGAGACACAGAAACAATTAAATGTTGTATTTTAACACCATTGAGAAGTGGATTCTCAATTATAAACTTAAATAGAGAAAATACTAAATTTTTATTCGTGGCTCCCACTAATTATTATTATTATTTGTTACATTTGTATCCCACATTTCTCCAGACCGGTCAAGACGCTTGGGTTATGCTCGCCTACCAGCAGAGGGAGACTGAGAACACTAACTTCAAACTATGTACATATAACCTGTGCCTAGCCACCTGACGTCAGTATCTTCTCAGTCTCAGCAGAGGGTAGACAAGCAACCTGTGCAGCTTGTCCGGTCTGGTAGGATTCAGAGATTATTTAGAGCTTCTTTGGTCTGTTTTTCAGTTTTATCCTCTGTGCCTGGAAGACTTTAGTGTGCTGGGGGTTGGTGGGTCCGGTGGGGCCTGCCATTGTCCCCTTTGGGGTGTCACACCCGGGTGGCCAGGTCCCTCCCCCTAACTGGCTCTCCCGTTTTGGGCAGCTTTGTGCCTCGGCTACAGTCCTGTGCTGCAGCCTTGAGTGCTAAGAACATGACCCTGGTGGTGGCTGCTCGTCGGGCCCTGTGGTTGCGGGGCTGGATGGCTGATGCTGCTTCTAAGGCAAAGCTGTGTTCGCTGCCGTTTAAAGGTTCTTTGCTTTTTGGGGAAGAGTTGGATAAGTTGGTGAGGGGTCTTGGTGATACTAAGGTTCCTCGTCTTCCGGAGCTTCGTCCTAAGGCTGCTAGGGGGTCCGCGGTGCGCGGACGGTTTCAGGAAGCTCGACGATATCGGCCTGGCAGGTCCTCCGGGGGGACTAGGGGTCGTTTTTTCCAAAGAACTCAGTCCTTTCGAGGTGGCCGCCGTGGAGGGCGAGGTTCCTCGTCGGGAACGCCCGGAGCGTCCCGTCCTTCGCAATGATGGTGTGGGGGCCCAACCTCTGGTTCGCGTGGGGGCTCGTTTGCGCTTGTTTTACCAGAGGTGGGTCCAGATCACCTCAGATCAGTGGGTACTGCAGATTGTGCGAGACGGCTACGCGTTAGAGTTCGACGGTCCTCTGCCCGATTTCTTTCTCGTGTCCCCTTGTCATTCCAGGCGCAAGGCGAGAGCAGTGCGAGAGACCTTGGCGCGTCTGGTCGAGTTAGGAGCAGTAGTTCCGGTTCCTCCAGGAGAGCGAGGTACGGGTTGTTATTCCATCTACTTCGTAGTTCCCAAAAAGGAGGATGCTTTTCGGCCCATTTTGGACCTCAAAAAGGTCAATGCGGCTCTGAAGGTTCCTTCCTTTCGAATGGAGACGCTGCGCTCGGTCATTGTAGCGGTTCAGGAAGGAGAGTTTCTGACGTCTTTAGATCTGACGGAGGCTTACTTGCACATCCCCATCCTAGAGGCACACCAGCGTTTTCTTCGCTTTGTGGTGTTGGGGAGACATTTTCAATTTTGTGCTCTGCCGTTCGGCCTGGCGACAGCGCCTCGCACCTTTTCCAAGGTCATGGTAGTGGTGGCGGCAGCGCTGCGTTTGCAGGGCATTTTGGTCCATCCGTACCTAGACGACTGGTTGATTCGAGCCAAATCAAAAGCAGAGAGCGAGGAGGTCACCGGTCGGGTGGTGTCCTTTCTGCAGTCGCTCGGTTGGGTTGTCAATCTGGCCAAGAGTCACCTCGTTCCGTCGCAGTCCCTAGAATATTTGGGAGTCCGATTCGACACGAAGAGAGGCCGTGTGTTTTTGACAGCGCCTCGCATCTCCAAGCTACAGTCTCAGATCCGGCAGCTCCGAGCTCAGAGGGCGCCGTCGGCGCGGGAGTATCTTCGGGTGCTGGGTCTGATGGCGGCATCAATAGAGGTGGTACCTTGGGCCAGGGCCCACATGAGACCGTTACAGGTAGCGTTGTTGTCTCGCTGGTCTCCTCAGTTTCAGAGTTTGGAGGAGAGGCTCTCCCTGCCGGAGGTGGCTCGGGGCAGTCTTCGCTGGTGGCTCCTCTCTCCGAATCTAGCGAAGGGCATGCCGTTGGACACGCCAGACTGGGTGGTGCTGACCACGGATGCGAGTCTGTCAGGATGGGGGGCGCATTGTCTGGGTCAGGTGGCCCAAGGGCGTTGGACGTTGGAGGAGGCGAGTTGGTCCATCAATCGCCTGGAGACGCGAGCTATTCGGTTGGCTCTTCGGGCCTTTCAGAGTCTTCTGGACGGCAAGGCAGTCAGGGTTCTTTCAGACAATGCCACGGCCGTCGCTTATGTAAATCGACAGGGGGGAACAAAGAGTCCCGGGTTAGCGGTAGAGGCGACGGAGTTGCTGTCATGGGCAGAAGTTCATCTGCAGAGTCTGTCAGCGGGACACGTGGCAGGGGTGGACAACGTGAGTGCAGATTATCTGAGCAGGCATACGTTGGATCCCGGAGAGTGGGCTCTCCATCCCTCCGTGTTCGAGCAGATAGTGTTGCAGTGGGGTCGGCCAGTGTTGGATCTTATGGCGTCGGCCGACAATGCGCAGGTCCCTCGGTTCTTCAGTCGTCGAAGGGATGCTCGAGCCGAGGGCATCGACGCGTTGGTGCTTCCGTGGCCACCTCAGCAGCTGCTCTACGTGTTCCCGCCGTGGCCGCTGGTGGGCCGCGTGGTACAGCGGATCGGTCGTCACTCGGGGTTAGTGGTTCTGATAGCGCCCAATTGGCCCCGGCGTCCGTGGTACGGAGATCTGATGCGGTTACTGGTGCAGGATCCGATTCCTTTGGGGCCTCGGGTGCGACTGGTTCAGGGGCCGATAGAGATGGCAGATCCCTCTCCGTTCTTGCTTACGGCTTGGCTCTTGAGAGGCACCGGTTGAGAAAGAAAGGGTTTTCACCCAGAGTGGTTGATACGATGTTGCGGTCTCGCAAGAGGTCTACTTCTTTGGCGTATGTGAGAGTGTGGCGCACCTTCGAGAACTGGTGTCAAGAGCGGGCTTATGTCCCTTTGCGTGCTTCGGTGGTGGAAGTTTTGGATTTTCTGCAGGATGGCTTGGAGAGGGGACTGTCGCTCTCTTCCCTGAAAGTGCAGGTTGCTGCCTTGTCTTGTTTTAGAGGTAAGATTCGGGGAGTTTCCTTGGCGGCTTCTCCTGATGTGGGGCGGTTCCTGAAGGCAGTGAAGTTGATTCGGCCGCCTCGTCGTCCGTTGGTTCCGCCTTGGGATTTAAATTTGGTTCTGGAGGCATTGGTGGCACCTCCGTTTGAACCCGTGGCATCCATTACATGTAAGGATCTTACTTTGAAGGCGGTTTTTCTGGTGGCCATTTCTTCGGCGCGTAGGATTTCAGAGCTTCAGGCTCTGTCTTGCAGGGAGCCTTTTCTGTCATTTGCTAAGGAGAAAGTGACTTTACGGACGGTTCCTTCCTTTGTGCCTAAGGTGGTGTCGGCTTTTCATGTCAACCAGGTGATTTCCTTGCCTGTGTTGGGGGATCGCGCTAGGGACCTTACGCAACGTCGGCTGGCTAAGTTGGATGTACGGCGCGTTTTATGGACGTATTTGCGCAGAACGCAGGATTTTCGAGCATCGGATAGGTTGTTTGTGTTGTTTGGAGGTCCCAAAAAAGGGGCAGCAGCTTCCAAGGCTACTCTGGCTAGGTGGTTGAAGGAGACCATTGCGTCGGCGTACTTGTTGAAACGCCGTGCCGTGCCCTCGGTGCTTAAGGCTCATTCTACTCGGGGGGTAGCTGCTTCTTGGGCGGAAAGTAGTTTTATTCCTCCGCAGGATATTTGTAAGGCAGCGGCGTGGTCTTCCATCCATTCCTTTGTGAAGCATTACAGACTTGATGTTCGGGCAAAAGAGGATGCTCGGTTTGGAGCGGCTGTGTTGTCTTCTGCTTTTCGAGGGTCCCACCCTTAAGTTTCTACTGCTTTGGTACTTCCCAAGCGTCTTGACCGGTCTGGAGGGTTGAAGAGGAAGGTGAAATTAGGCCTTACCTGCTAATTTTCTTTCCTCTAGACCCTCCAGACCGGTCAAGAGCCCGCCCTGTGTATTATCAGAAGTGTGTATTATCAGAAGTGATTTTGAGCCGTGTTCTGCTATGACTATTCTTTCAAGTTTAGTGTGGTCGGAGAGAATTTCTTTGACTCTAAAACAGTACAGAGCGGGACGTTTGGACGTTCCGTCTGTGGAAGCACACTGTTGGTGTTTGACTATTGGTTTTCCAGGTACAGGGGTTTTGTTTCTCGTTTTCAGGTTTTTGGTTTTCTGCTTTGCTAAGCGGATACTGACGTCAGGTGGCTAGGCACAGGTTATATGTACATAGTTTGAAGTTAGTGTTCTCAGTCTCCCTCTGCTGGTAGGCGAGCATAACCCAAGCGTCTTGACCGGTCTGGAGGGTCTAGAGGAAAGAAAATTAGCAGGTAAGGCCTAATTTCACCTTTCCCACACATTTGCAGGCTCAATGTGGCTTACATAATACCGTGAAGGCATTCGCCAAATCCGGTACGGGATAGGTACAAAATGTTGTATTGGGATAGGGAAGATAAGATTCAATCAAGTTGGGTTGAGGTAAAAGAGTTTGTTAATGTCCCATACGATCTTTAATAGTGAGGTGTTGCAGGGTTGAGTCATTTAAGTTGGGTCATTCGGATATGCCCTTCCGAATAGGTGAGTCTTTAAGGACTTAGATAAGTTAGATAAGGATCATTACTTACTGGAACCAACAGCCCATATTTTAGGGGTTCAAATTGATAATTTATTATCAGTGGAACATCTTGATAAAAAGATCCTTTTTTCTAATGAAGAAATTATGTTCCATTAGGAAATATTTTGATTTACCTAGGTTTGTTTTGATAGTGCAGGCTCTGTTGTTGTCCCAGTTGGATTATAGTAACAGTGCCTATGTAGGCTATTTAAAACCCATATACAAGAAACTACAGACTATTCAAAATATGGCTGTCAGGCTTATCTTTGCTGTCCAAAAATCTGATAGGGTGATTCCTTTCTTTATTCAATTGCATTGGCTTCTGGTTGAGACCCGTGTAAGATTCAAAGTCTGTATGATAGCCTTCAGATACTTTATGGCATAACCCCTGCGTATTTACTGGTTCCATTTTATCTCATGGGAATTTTGTGGTACTGATTCTGAAATCAAATGAAATTAAAATTTCCCTACTGTAAAAGGTATCAAATCCCTGCAACATGCCAACTCTTCATTATCATATCAAATGGTTTCAATTTGGAATTATCGTCCTAATAGAAGTCAGAGGTTTAACCGATTATCTTTTATTTGGAGGAGCAGGCAAAACTTTTTCTGTTTAGAGAATACTAGATTAATTATTATTATTATTTTTTTGTTAATAGGATGTTTTATTAAATCTTTTTAGCAGTATTTTGCACTTCCTGGGTTGTTCCCAGTCTCTTTTGTGTTGCCCATGTTGAGCTGTAAAAGTATCTGTGGGATACAAGAATTGGAAGTAAAGTTTAACTCGTGGATCTCTCATCTTCTTTTGCTGTCCACCACAGCAGGAATAGATCCGTTCTTCAACGCCACGGCAGTTTCATTTTTGGCACACATCCGATACGCGTGTCTGAAAAATAATTTTTATTTTCAGACGCGCGTATTGGCTGCATGCCGAGTGGCATTTGATGCACGTAGGTCATTACCGCCCGGTTACCGTGTCTTTACCGCTAGGTCAATGGTTGTGGTAAGGACAAAGACCCAAAATAGACGCACGTCCATTTTCAGCCAAAATTTTTAAAAAGGCATTTTTTGCAGGTGCACTGAAAAATGATACTGCGCGTGCCCAAAACACACATCCATACCACCGCAGGCCATTTTTCAGTGTGTCTTTGTAAAAGGGCCCCTTACTTATCAAGGACAGTTCTGGATATTTAAATTATGCTCTTTACAACCAGATGAAATAAATTCCAAATTGGAATGGATGTCTCTAATTTAAAATACTAGTGCATGATTGGCTGAAATGAGTCATGTGACATAATAGTGTTTAAGAAGCTGATGCCATATTCTCTTTTAGGATGGGAGCAGAGAAGGAGGACTGCCAGAATGTAGTATACAGTTTCTTGATGCAGAAACCTATCGGAACTATTTATTTATTTACGGTTCATTTATATCCCACATTTTCCCACTCATGCAGGCACAATGTGGCGTACAGCAAGTTATGAAAATATACAATAAAGAGAATATGACAGAAAAGACAAAGGATAAATGGGGGAGTAGTGAGTGGCAGAAGAAAACGAAGCAGGGTGGGGAGCATGAGGGGCACATCAATTAGCAGAATGGCTAGGGGAGTAAGTTTTGGCAAAGAAGTAAGTCTTCAGCAGCTTCTTGAAGAGGCTGTGGTCCATTTGTGTTTTGAGGTGCTGCGGGAGAGCGTTCCAGGATTTAGGGCACCAGTAGCAGAAAGAAGAGGTGAAAATCCTCTTGTACTTGACTCCCTTACAGTTCGGGAAGTGTAAATGGAGATATGATCGTGCAGCAGGCGTGGCATTCCTGGGTGGGAGGTCGATCAAGGGGAGCATGTAGTCCGGCGCAAACCCCATAGATGATTTTGTGGGTTAAGGAGCAGAGCTTAAAAGTAATACGCTCCTCTACAGGTAGCCAATGGAGTCTGAAGCGCAGAGACGCAGCATGTGCAAAACGACGTTCTCCAAGAATCAGTCTCGCGGCAGTGTTCTGGACAGTCTGAAACTTTTTCAGTAAAGAAGCCTTGCAGCCCACGTAAATTCCGCTACAGTAATCCAGGTGAGAGAGGACTAGCCAATGCACCAGTGTACGAAATAGATCTCTGGTAAGGAGGCATCGTATGCGTTGTAGCCGCCACATGGCATGAAACATTCTTTTGGAGACCAAATGTACATGATTATCCAGCTGGAGGTGCGTGTCCAGGTGCACTCCCAAAACCCGCAGACTGTTGGTAATCGGAAGAGAGTAGCCCTTTAAAGGAAGCATTGTATCGGATATTTGGACATGGGGGGACGAGAGTATGAGACATTGGGCTAGGGCTCTGAGCCTTGGAAGAGATAAGTAAAGATTATTTTGATGAGAGATAGTAGTAGATTTTTTGTAAGAAATGAGGAGTTAATATGAATGGGAGAACTCTCTGCAGAATTCCTAAGCTACCATCAACCTTTCCTCCCAGTCTCCAAAGTGTTTGTTCCTCAGCCTCCATCATCACCACCTTCTGTGCTTGTTTTCTCCCTTCCTCTACAGGGCTCAGAACTGCCAAGTAGTGGAGAGAACCTAACGCTAGCAGCCCCGCTGGATCAAATTAATGTGCACATCCGGGCAGGTGCTGTCATCCCTACACAGGTACCTAATCTCATGGGGAAAGGAATTTTCACAGGAGAAAATAAAATTCATGAACAATATTAACTTGTATAACGTTCCTGTTCTTCCACATTAACAAGCCTGTTTTAATAATCTTTCTCCAGAGACCAGGTACCACGAGCTGGGTGAGCAGTGGGAACCCCCTCAGACTGATTGCAGCACTATCCCAGCAAGGGGAAGCCTGGGGAGACTTGTTCTGGGATGACGGAGAGAGCGTAGACACATTTGAGAGAGAAGACTATTCTTATCTAATATTCAATGTCTCAGAGGTGAGGAAACAGAGCTTATACCTTTCTCTTATAGAAGAGCCAGTGGGTATGAGGTTTAGGGTTGGGAGGGGGGCGGGCAACAGATATGCTTCAAATCCTAAATAAGCAGGTCATTTTCTACTGGTCATGGAACAACGTTTGGACATGGCTCAAATTCAAAGATGAACAAACTAGGGCCCCTTTCTAAGTTGGGTTGGTGAATGTATGGGGGGTATAAGAATTAGGGCTAGATTTACCTACATGCAGTGAAGGGTTACTGTGTGTTACTCCCCAGTAATGCTCCTTAGTAAACCTAGTTCTTAGAGGTGGTGGACCAGAATTTCCAATGAGGAGCAGGCCAGAAACTAATGCTTTGGCAGACGGTGGTTTGTGCAGCCCTGCTCTAATTCATTGTGGTCCGTCTCTTGCATGTAGAACACTTTCTCATCCCGCGTTGTTCATGCCAATAAGGAAGCTACTTGCATCACTGTAGAGACGCTGAGCGTTTTAGGAGTCAAGAGCAAACCATCGAAAGTCACTGTCGATGGTAAAGAAGCTCCATTCTTCTATCTGGAAAACCAGGTATGAACATTCCCAGTTCGTATCATCCTCTTTCCCACTCCATGCATATAAAATTTTAGACACAAGCCATTTTCCTAATGATTTTTCATTCATCACTTTGTGTTTTTATCATAAGTAGAGGAGTGTGGTAGCCGTGTTAGTCCACTCTTAAGGTTATCAATAGAAATCAAACAAAATAAAACATGGAAAAGAAAATAAGATGATACCTTTTTTATTGGACATAACTTAATACATTTCTTGATTAGCTTTCGAAGGTTGCCCTTCTTCGTCAGATCGGAAATAAGCAAATGTGCTAGCTGACAGTGTATATAAGTGAAAACATTCAAGCATTACTATGACAGTCTGACAGGGTGGGAGGATGGGGGTGGGTAGGAGGTATGCATGGGGACATCAAAGCATATCATTGATATTCTAACAGGATGGGTGTGGATAGGTGAGGGGTGGGGTGATCAACAGAGACATACAGCTTTATGGTTTATAATGGGCTAGGAACCCCAGATCCTTGTTAAGTCCTTTCTGTTGGGTGTTAAAATATTCAATCATTCTGACTTCAAAGGTCTTACGTTCTTGTATGGTTTTAAAGTTACCTTTCAGGATTCTTTTTCACCCAGTTAAAAATATGTGCACCATGTGCATATTATTAGCTGCTCTGAAGAGGGTGGTTTTCACACAAACCAATTTACCCACGTAGTCAATTTTAAAAATGACCCTCAATGTAGGAAAAAGCCTCTTTAGTGCATATGGGCCTCTCAATTATATTTCTGAGACTAGAAACTTTTATCTTTTTTTCTTCCTTGTTCATTTCCCTTCCCTGTCACAGGTTCTCATGGTGGAACACCTCAATCTCAACCTCAGTGTGGCTTTCTCCATTTATTGGAAGTAGACTAGGTTCCAGATTTGTGACCCTTCAGGAAGTAATGTCTCAGGAACTTGCTGAATGCACAGGACCGTAGCCTATGACTGAGCTCAAGAACACACAGAAGGCTCTGTTTCAGAGTCCTGGTCTCTAAATGTTTGTATCTCAGATCGCCGCTGAAAATGAATGCCAAATATTACTATTGCACTGCTTGACCCAGGTTGCCAGACACTAAAAAGTCCTAAAGAAATGTAGCACCGACAACCAGTATTGTGTTTAATCCTGTGGCAATGCAAGCTGCATGGTTTATGGAATGTTTAATTGTACAGCACCCAGATATAAAGCAATGTTCTTTTCAAGCCAGGCTTCTGCAAGGAAAACTATATAATTAAATCTCCTTTTACTCCACGTTTCATGGGATTTTGTGAACTTGGGGTAGGGGAGAAGCTAAAGATGTCATGATGTGCACATGAAGGCCCCATGTTTGTCCCTATCACAGAGTAGGTAACAAGAAATAATTTATCAACTGTCTTTGTAATGGGATTGCACTGAAAATACAAGTAGGTGATTAAGAGAACTAATGCACTCATTTGAACTGTTTCTTTGATTAACTGAAAAAATAATATTAAAGTCTTTCCATTTAGAGTTGCATTTACTTTGACGTACAATCGGCAGTTAAAGACACAGGCGCCTTCTTTTGAAGAATCATGCTGGGATACTTTGCAAACTTCAGAACCCAATTCAAATTCTTGACACAAGCATTAATCTTAAGCCAACTAGATTACTGTAACTCCGTATATGGTTTGTAGTTTTTTTTTCTATTGAGAAAATTGCAGACTACAGCCGCCAGATTGGGAAAATGAGCATGAAACCCCTCTTTTGATTAAAACTCATGGGATCATGTTTAAACTCTGTACAATGTTATTTAAAATATTTCATGACTTAGCATCATGTTACATGTGCTCTATTAACTGTCCTACTATAGAAATATTCTTAAAATTACGAGAGTCTCTTGTATTGCGTTTTCCTTCTTCTAAAAGAGTTCGTTATCTGACAGTTTTTAAATCATCCTTTCTGTATTTGTCTGTTAGTTTTTGGAACTGTCTCGCAAAAAATTTTAGATACCTGTTGGACTACTTGAATATTAGGAAGAACTTGAAAACTTGGCTTTTTCGAAAACACTTGGATTAGCTTTTCAACATTGTAAATTTTAGTGTTGTTTTATATGTAAAAGCTCACTGGGCTATTCCCAGTTTTCTTTGTTTTGTAACCTGTGCCCAGGTTTTCGTGGAATATAAACATTTAAAAAAATAAATACTTAAAAATTAAAAAAAAAAACAAAACAGGACTTCAACCATGAACCTGAAATCAAAACCAAAGCCACAGCCACCAGGAGTAATTGTCTTCTACCAATCTATCAATAACGCCACATTGAGCCTGCAAAGAGGTGGGAAAATGTGTGATACAAATGCAATAAATAAATATATAAAACATGCAACTGTTAAATGTGATGATTGCTCTTTTATCTCTTCCACATGACCTGTAGCTACAGACCTAGTTCCCCATATAGAGGTTATGCCTTGTCAATATTAGGCATTGTGCTTCCAAGAAGGAATGGGGTATACTGCAGCGAGCAGCCATTAAACCCCCAAACGTATTGGTATGACTCCATTGGATCTATGAGAAAGCACCAAGATAACATGATAGACTTCCATGGTGGACATATGGGGCAGTTCCCTCACAAATGTCGTGAGTTCTAGTGCTTAACTGGTCTCCCTAGTGCTTACTAGCCTTTTGCCACCTGTGAGGGAGTCTATAGGATGCTGCCCCTCTCCCTTAATAGCACGCCCTCACAGTGTCAGAGCCACCTTAAACCTCATAGTCATGTCCAAGGGGGGAAGTGGTCCAAGAAGTATATAAGCTGAGGCCATAGCTCGGTTAAGGAGGCCCAGAGGGAAGCAGAAATGCCCCATGGCATGTGCCTCCACCATTTATATGTGAACTTCCACTACAGTCAGGCCAACTGACGGGAGCCTTGAAGACTTTTGTTTTTTGACCTGAGTAATTGCTAGAGACTTCCCTGATAACTCTGAGAAAGCAGGAAAGGGACAAGTGTATGTTGGACAGTGGCCCTGCAGGAGCAGGCCACATGAGGACACTGTTGTAGGTACGGACCAGTTTTATGTTGCCTTTTTCCTCCTACCTGTGAATGGAACGAGATTCCTGACCTACCAGCTTTCAATAAATGCTTTTTCCCTTTATCTGCAACTAGTGTATGGCTCTGGTCTTACTTGGACACTGGACCCGTCCTTGTTCACATCTCCACATATTGTGGTGGTAGTGGGATTTGGAGCTTAACCTAGCAGAAGAAACTGGAATCCTAAGCCTCAGGGGCTCTGGGCCTTATAGGACTATCCCTGCAGGAATGATAGGCTAAAGGGACCAGCCCTGCCTTAGGAGCTGGAAGTATAGTTAGTGTTTGTCACGAAACACCTAGCACCCACCTGGGGTTAACCCTGCTGCCACCAGAAGGGTCTGTCCCCAGCACTGCTCAGGCCCACCTGGGCATGTGCTCTACACTAGCATCCTCCGACAGTCCCGCTTGCCTCTGGGCGAGTCTCCCACTCTCAAGTTATTCCCCAGTGATTTCTAAGGATACTGAGGCCACACTCTCAGGGATTTCACAGTTCCTAGAAAGCACCCACAAACCCAAAACAAAAACCACCAGGATTCTTAGTCCAGTACAACAGAGCTAATCAACTAATGGGTTTATTATCAGAAAAACAGAACAGTGAACGATATAAAACAGGTGGAAAAACAACAAGCAATAACTGAATAAGGATCAATATTAAGCTATCTAAACACTTTGTTACTACCTGGGGAGTTTCAGGAAAATAACTGCTTACAGGTCTTGAACAAGGTCTCGGGGTAGAGATGTTTACCCTCTGCACTCCCTAGGTGAGACGGGGGAAATCCAGTACTTCCTAGTTGGAATTTGAACTCCAGGGCCAATCAGAGCCCAGAGCATTACCTTTTGAAAGAATCTGGCCAATAGCAGGGCAGGATGCTTTTTCCTCACGGCTTAAGCTAAAAAGAAACAGTCTTCTCTGCAACAGCCTTAAAATACAGAACAAACACCTGGCCAAACAAGAGAAATACACTGTATGAAAATATTATTACAGTTCACAGGCTTGAAAACCCCCTATTTCGCCACACCACCCCTCTTTAAGAAAAACCCAAACTGCAGCCTCTTCAGTCCGCTGGTCAGGTCTCAACAGTCCAGTATCAGGGCAGTCCTGATTACTTCCTGGAGTGCCCATCAGAACTGCCATGTTTACTACCCTTCTGGTGTATGCAGGGACAGGTTCCACTGGAGTAGCTTCCCATTCTCTCCCAAGACTTCTAAGCCAGACCAATGGATTGTGATCTGTGATGACAGTAAAGTCTTGCTCAGACAGATATGGTTGCAATTCCTTTTGGGCCCACACTAAGGCCAAGCATTCTTTCTCAATAGTGGCATATACTACCTCTCTGTCAAAGAACTTGCGACTCAAGTACACAATGGGGTGCTCCTCCCCTCTGCTATTCACTTGACTGAGTACAACCCCAATGCCATATGGCGAGGCGTCTGTACCATAAATCTTTTTTGCTAATCGGGCACAATGAGTACCGGGGTTGTAGCTAATGCATTCTTTAATACTTGGCAGGCCGTTATTCAGGGCAGTCTCTTTTCAGTCAGATCAGTCAGTGGTTTGGCTATGGTGCTATAGTGAGGCACAAACTTTCTGTAATACCCTGTTGTCCCAAGAAAGGCCAATACTTGATTTTTGGTTTGGGGAATGGGCCAACTCTGTATAGCTTCTACCTTAGCTGGCTCAGGCTTTAGCTGTCCACCTCCCACTCTGCGCCCTAAATATTGCGCATCTGCCATCCCCAACTGACGTTTGCTGGGCTTGATGGTCAGGCGTGCCTCCCGGATCCAACACCCCATTTGTATGGATCAGGTGGTCATCCCAAGTCTGACTGTACACAGCAATGTCATCAAGACAAGCCCTAGCATGCTCCTGGAGTCCATCTAACAGATGATTCACCAAGCACTGCAACGTACCAGGGGCATTTTTCATTCCAAATGGCATCACAGTAAATTATGGCCAAATGGGGTCACGAAAGCTGATCACTCCTGAGCAGCAGCTGTTAGGGGAATCTACCAGTACCTTCGACTAAGGTCCATTGTGGTCAGGTACTGGGCCCCAGCTAAGTGGTCTAGCAACTCGTCCATTCAGGGCATCGGATAGGCATCAGATACAGTACATTCATTAAGCCTCCTGTAATCACACAGAAGTGGGTTGTGCCATCTTTCTTAGGAACAAGCCCAGGGACTATGAGATTTCTTTATGACACCTAGGGCTAGCATCTCATCAGTCTCCTGCTTCATTTGCTTCTCCGCCTCAGCAGATATTCATTAGGAACTCTGCTTCAGTGGTTTATAATTGTGACGAAACAGTGGGGCCCAGATGCAGAAAGCCTAATGAGCCAGCAAAGTGGTTTTTAAACTGGTTCTAGCTGGTTTAGCAAGCAAGTACAGCCAGACATGCAGAAAAGGGTTCTCCAAGCTCTTTTCCTATCACAGTAGCAGCTAACGAAAACGGAAAGCAAAGCTATTATAATGAGCTAATTACCATATAAATGTGCATGCAAAGCAATGCACAGCCGTTTTCCGACCCGATACACAGAAGCAGCTCCTACCTTTACCGTGGAAATTTTAATGGGTGGTCAGGAGCTGCAGGCACTGCCTAGAATGACAGCTGAACAGTGGAGGGAAGGGGAGGAGATGATATCAATTCTAACAAACCAGCTATGGTTTAAAAAAAAAAAAAACTTATTATAATTTCCACTCCAAAAGATTCCTAAATGGTCCTAATTGTCTAAAGCGCAGCCACAAACACTTTCACTTTAAACCACAGCCAAAAGTCTGAGCACACATGCGGTCTTTTAAACTTGAGCAATGCTTCCCAAATAAATGCACAACTACGAAGTACTTCGTACACGGCAAGTGCAGAAATCGTTGCCTTAAATGTTAAAAGGCTCTCTCTTACTGGAATTATTAATAGCATTTGTATAGCGCTACCGGACGCACGCAGCGCTGAACACCTGACACAGAGAGACAATCCCTGCTCAACAGAGCTTACAATCTGAGCAAAATCACTTGCCCCACATTCTCACACATACAGTGCCAGCTATGAAGAAGTCCTTCCCGGCAGCAAAAAGACGTCAGCTTAGAAGAAACGTTTGTTCCTTCTCTCCCTCCCCAGCAGAAGGATAACACAGAATGGGTGGGGCCACACCGCTGGAGATGCTGCTGTGCAGAGTGAAAGCTGGTAAGATAATGGTGCTGTTTTCTTGAGATGTCTGAAGCCAGTAACTCCTGGGGACTGGTTTTATTAGTGCAAGCACCACAAAGCTCTGAAACACACAGAAAAAAATAAGGTAGGTGGAGACGCCAGAGTCTGCCTCATTCATGACTTTATGTTTCAACATTTTTACTGACGACAATCCAATATTAAGACTTCAGAAATAGAAGAACTCCAGAAAACACACTCGCGTGTGAAAGCAGAATACACACAACAGTAGTCAAGAGTACCATGTCATCAAATAATTAAACCATTTATCCCCCCCCCCATCCTATAAGTTAACAACAATTTATTAAAACATCTGATTCCAATTCAACATCCCACTTTGCTACCCACCACCCTTAAATCACAATCTCCCTGCCTTAACCCTTCCACCTATTATTATAACTGTTCAACAATGCCTCAAACCCACCCAGCATACACTCCTACTGCTATTAAATTCAAACCCCGTAAGTTGCATGAGCCCAACCAGAATCCCAGACCCCCTACTCCCTATCTCCGCATTAACAATTCCCTGGAAAAAAAAAACCGTGACTTTGTTTAAAGGAATAAGGCATTCTGAACAAAAAAAGAACCAAGTCAGGAATTTACAAATTTTAAAATACCACGTCCTCTCAGGGAGGCAGGATGCTCTGTTCCATTCCAGCTGGCTAAATGTAGCCTATGTCGGTTACCGAGGCTAACTAGAAAAGCTTCCTACAAGCCGGTAAAGCTGCATAGCGAGTGGCAGTATTTTTATTGCTGACGTTTCTTCTCAATTTTCTGTCCTGGTCTTCCTCCTAGCGTGGGCTTGATAGATGCTATTGAGGTTTTTGTTTTCTGTATTATATATAATTTCATTTATAATAGTTTGTATCTTTAGCATTTTCTGTACAAATATATACTGTAATATGCATTTAAAAATAGAAAAAACACTGTCCACCTCTGACTGCGTTGGCATCTGTGGCAGGCATTCATGAAGGTTCATCACTTCTATAATGTTGATCTTTTCACCGTGTTTCTTCCCCATCTTTTGCCAGCAAATCTGCCATTCTTGCTCATCGGTCACGTTCACATTGACCATGAGTGCATCCATTGGGTGGTGTGGACCATCATCTGAGAAACGCCAACAATTGGGTTTTTTTTGTAGAACTCCAGGGATCTCTGTCCTAGTCCATCTTTTTCAGTGCATCCTAGAAAAGAAAGGAAAATTAATATTAAATTCAGACAGCAAAAATATAATAGAAATAAATTAATATAGTACTTATAAACCACTAATTTTCACTGCGGTGTACAAAAAATAATAAGTAAAAAATCATCTTATCGTTCATTACACAGTCATAATATAAAACCTTCAACAACTAAACAACATCCTAAGGTCACTCCAAAAAAAATTTAAACCTTTTCCGGAAATAATAAGGGGCCTTTTACAAAGGCGCGCTAGCGTTTTTAGCTTGCTGTAAAAATCAGCTAGTGGTAAACGCTGAGACACCTATAGGAATATGATGGGTGTCTCAGCATTTACCGCCAGCTGATTTTTACCACGAGCTAAAAATACCAGCACAGCTAGATTCGTATTAAATTTACTACTTTGTAGCTTCATTTTGAAAAGAGTAAACAAACGATTCACATCTACCTGTTCCACTCCACTCATTATTTTATAGACCTCTATCATATCTCCCCCTCAGCTGTCTTTTGTTGAAGACACGTTGCATGAAAAAGACTCCTCAACTGCTTCCATGGCCCTTTCCCATTTCTACTAGTTTACATTCTGTTTTGGGTCTACTTAATAAGCATGTTTACAGATGAAGTGTTATAATGGATTCCATGACCTGTTTGCACAGATGGGAAACTGTACTTTACCTTGAAATCTTCGATACATCTCTTAGTGCTGTCATCAGAAGACACTCACATACGTAAACTCAAAGTCAAAATCCATGTCTTGTGTTCCCACTGTTCCAATGGAATACGCCAGTGCTCAGAAGGAGGATGGCGGGTGAAGCAAAGGAAGCACCGTTTCCTCAATCTGGTGACCTTTCACTGACACCTCCAGCACTTCTGAAGGACAGTTCATCTTGATATCGTGTACTGTAGGAACAAAAATACACTCAGGGAACTGTTCTGAAAATTAGAAAGAATAAGAAACTCAAAAAATATTACAATTAAAAAAAACAAAACAATTCAGTGGATTTCATAGACCAGGATGGAAAATTTGCACATATCTACCACGATGCCTCTTGAGAAATTCTTACATTGATCTAATAAGAGATTTTCACTGCCTGCAAAGAACTGAACCAGCAGCAAATTTAAGAACACAACAATAAGGCAAATCAACCAAAACAGATTTAAGGCCTGACTGCCGTCCTTAATGGAGGAAGGTGAACAGTAGAATACCCCAGGGATCTGTACTGGGACTGGTGCTTTTTAAGATATTTATAAAACGTCCTGGAAACAGGAATAACGACTGAGGTGATCAAGTTTACTTACGACTTTGTTATCCATAGGTATATCACCAGATGGTTGTGAGAAATTGAAAGACTTTACAAAACTGGGCCTCCAAATGGCAGATGAAATTTAATGTGGACAAATGCAAAAGTGATGCACATTGGGAAGAATAATCCAAATCACAGTTACTTGATGCTAGGTTGCACCTTAGGCATTACCACCCAAGAAAAAGATCTAGGTCTCTTTGTGCACAATACATTGAAATCTTCTGCTCAGTGTGCAGCAGTGGCCAGGAAAGCAAACAGAATGCTAGGAATTATTAGAAAAGGGATAGAAAATAAGACAAAGCCTTTGTACCGCTCCATGGTGAAACCTCACCCTGAGTACTGTGTGCAATTCTGGTCGCCATATCTCAAAAAAGATATAGCGGAATTAGAAAAGGTTCAAAGGGTAACAAAAATGATTAAGGGGCTAGAACTCCTCTCATATGAGAAAAGGCTTAAGAGGTTAAGGCTCTTCAGCTTGGAGAGGAGACGGCTGAGGGGAGGATACAATTAGAGGTCCACAAAATCCTGAGTGGGGTAGAACAGGTAAACGTGAATCAATTGTTTACTCTTTCAAAACGTTATGACGACAAAAAGACACCCCGTGAAGTTGCATGGTTAAGAGTTTAAATATTTTTTTTCCATTCAATGAATAGTTAAGCTCTGGAACTTGTTACAGGATGATGATGATGTGGAAAAGGGAATTAGCGTTATCTGCATTTTAAAAAAAGTTTTGGACAAGTTCTTGGAAAGGGAATGGGGCTTGATATACCGCCTTTCTGAGTTTTTTTTTTTGTAACTACAGTGGGGGAAATAAGTATTTGATCCCTTGCTGATTTTGTAAGTTTGCCCACTGACAAAGACATGAGCAGCCCATAATTGAAGGGTAGGTTATTGGTAACAGTGAGAGATAGCACATCACAAATTAAATCCGGAAAATCACATTGTGGAAAGTATATGAATTTATTTGCATTCTGCAGAGGGAAATAAGTATTTAATCCCTCTGGCAAACAAGACCTAATACTTGGTGGCAAAACCCTTGTTGGCAAGCACAGCGGTCAGACGTCTTCTGTAGTTGATGATGAGGTTTGCACACATGTCAGGAGGAATTTTGGTCCACTCCTCTTTGCAGATCATCTCTAAATCATTAAGAGTTCTGGGCTGTCGCTTGGCAACTCGCAGCTTCAGCTCCCTCCATAAGTTTTCAATGGGATTAAGGTCTGGTGACTGGCTAGGCCACTCCATGACCCTAATGTGCTTCTTCCTGAGCCACTCCTTTGTTGCCTTGGCTGTATGTTTTGGGTCATTGTCGTGCTGGAAGACCCAGCCACGACCCATTTTTAAGGCCCTGGCGGAGGGAAGGAGGTTGTCACTCAGAATTGTACGGTACATGGCCCCATCCATTCTCCCATTGATGCGGTGAAGTAGTCCTGTGCCCTTAGCAGAGAAACACCCCCAAAACATAACATTTCCACCTCCATGCTTGACAGTGGGGACGGTGTTCTTTGGGTCATAGGCAGCATTTCTCTTCCTCCAAACACGGCGAGTTGAGTTCATGCCAAAGAGCTCAATTTTTGTCTCATCTGACCACAGCACCTTCTCCCAATCACTCTCGGCATCATCCAGGTGTTCACTGGCAAACTTCAGACGGGCCGTCACATGTGCCTTCCGGAGCAGGGGGACCTTGCGGGCACTGCAGGATTGCAATCCGTTATGTTGTAATGTGTTACCAATGGTTTTCGTGGTGACAGTGGTCCCAGCTGCCTTGAGATCATTGACAAGTTCCCCCCTTGTAGTTGTAGGCTGATTTCTAACCTTCCTCATGATCAAGGATACCCCACGAGGTGAGATTTTGCGTGGAGCCCCAGATCTTTGTCGATTGACAGTCATTTTGTACTTCTTCCATTTTCTTACTATGGCACCAACAGTTGTCTCCTTCTCGCCCAGCGTCTTACTGATGGTTTTGTAGCCCATTCCAGCCTTGTGCAGGTGTATGATCTTGTCCCTGACATCCTTAGACAGCTCCTTGCTCTTGGCCATTTTGTAGAGGTTAGAGTCTGACTGATTCACTGAGTCTGTGGACAGGTGTCTTTCATACAGGTGACCATTGCCGACAGCTGTTTGTCATGCAGGTAACAAGTTGATTTGGAGCATCTACCTGGTCTGTAGGGGCCAGATCTCTTACTGGTTGGTGGGGGATCAAATACTTATTTCCCTCTGCAGAATGCAAATAAATTCATATACTTTCCACAATGTGATTTTCCGGATTTAATTTGTGATGTGCTATCTCTCACTGTTACCAATAACCTACCCTTCAATTATGGGCTGCTCATGTCTTTGTCAGTGGGCAAACTTACAAAATCAGCAAGGGATCAAATACTTATTTCCCCCACTGTACATTCAAAGCGGTTTACATATTGTATACAGGTACTTATTCGTACCTGGGGCAATAGAGGGTTAAGTGATTTGCCCAGAGTCACATGGAGATGCAGTGGGAATCGAACCCAGTTCCCCAGGATCAGAGTCCGCTGCACTAACCACTAGGCTACTCTTGGAGGAAAGTCCCTAAACTGCTATAAAGTTAAACATGGGGAAAGCTACTATTTATCCCTGGGATTGGTAGCATGGAATCTTGCTACTGTAAGATTTTGCCAGATACTTGTGACAAACTTTGGCCACTATTGGAAGTAGGATAGTGGGCTAGATGGACTATCGTTCTGACCCAGAATGGCAATGTTCTTAAGGGCTAAATCATGCTCCAAATCCTGCTGTACAACTAACAGGCACAGTGCTTTCCACGATGAAGCAAGCCTGTCAGAGCAACAGCTCTAAACAGTCTCTACATGTAAACATAAGCCACAGAGGTGGAGGAGGAGGCAGGGGTGGCCCGGCCTTTAGGCCCCCTGAGGTGAGGGCCTTAGGCAACACTCTTCAGGCATCTCCCCCTTCCCTCCTCCACCCTGTTTCCTGAGATTTACCTTCTTTATGTTCCAAAAGCCAAAGGTGGCAGCGATTCCCAATACGCTTTCCTGCTGCCAGCACCCACCTCTTTACTGCGTCCGCCTCTCTGATGTAACTTCCTGTTTCGTCAGAGGCAGCTGCAATAGAGAAGAGGCTGATGCCGGCGGCAGGGCCGATTCCAATATACTTCCCTGCCACCGGCACCCGACTCTTCTCTTTGAAGGCATTGAGAAGTCTTGCAAATGCTAAGGTATAACTCTGACTCAACACCTCTATAATTCACTGGTCTGAGGTGAAAAAGGCCCACTCGTGTTTGAAGAGGCACAGCCTGCCCCCCCCCCCCCAACCTCAACATCGAGGGGCTGGCCTAAACATTGCTGGGAATGCCTAAAGAGTGGAGTCCCAGAATCCTTGGACCTTCTCACACCTGGAAAAGGACTACCCCTTAACACTCTTGGGGGCAGCGGAGCCACAGCCCAGCCTCCTACCCAGAAAAAAACCTCTTCCAATCTAAAGGTCATGACTTGCCAGGCCCAGGATGAGTCAACACCTTCAGCTGGTCCTCTGGCGGCTGCCGAGGCTTCACCAGCATCTCCCTTGAAGAAAAGGCATCCCTGAAAGGGATATTTACTGACCTGATCCTCAGAGGCTGTATCCCCCACCAAGTTACAAAGGTACAGCCACCTCTGGATTACTATCACCAATGCAACTGACCTGATGAACCCCTATTCCACACTGGCCAAGAACTGGAAGGGACCCTTACCAGCTTGTCTAGCAAGCTAGAACCTGTAGGCTGAAGCAAAGGGTTGGGGGCTGAGCAGTACTCCTGGCTCTGCTGGGATAAGGACTTTGGTCTGAACCTCCATGAGCAAAAGGCCAACAGACCATCCCCAGGGATGCAGGCCGTGAACTGCCTCCCAGAGGGGTCAGGCCTACCTACAGCACAAACCCTACCTTACCATCTGCTGGAGGAAGAGAAATACTAAAGCATTCTAACAAGAACCAGCCCTCATACCGGTGATGTCATTTAAAAGCGCAGACGAACAGTGCCAATGTGTGCTTGCACTTCCAGGTTTGTCTAGGCATGTGCATAAGAGCCAAGCTTACTGCAAGCCCTTTGTTCGTAGGTGCTAGGCACAATCCTCTCCTTGCTTTTGGTTTGTTAGTGCCAATTAACTGCACATATCATTTGCATAAGATTTCTCCTGAGCATTGCTTAGCTATTTTTCTGCGCTGTTGTGCTATGGGCTTTTGCATTGCTGGCTTTAGCACCCAGCTTTGAGCATCGGTTTCCTAGAGCAGCAAGAGGCAAACCAGAAGATGTAGACACTCAACAACTCACATGCCACACCCTCCCCCTCCGTCCCTACTTGATATCTCTCCCTCTCAAACCCAAATCCCCAGCCCCAATACAGTATCTCTCCCTTATTCTCAAACTCCCCACCACCACGTCGTCTGGGTTTTATTTCCATTGCTTTCAATGGAAGCAAAACATGGACTGGATCCATGTGTCCTCCTTTTTCTGGAGCCATATGGTAACCCTAACTGTGCAACAGAAACTTCACCTGGCCCAGCAAGTAATCTCCTACATCCCCACCTGTACCCATAACCTTCACAAGTAGTTATTTCATTTAATTATGTTACTGAAGTATGTATGCTACCCGGTTAGTATTTCCAAATAAGCAAAGGCACATTATTAATTGGAGGCAAATGGAGATCGCCACATGCATGCACCAGTAGGTCAGGTGACCTCTGATGCTGCTGGCACATGGGTGTGTGACAGTGTGATCTTGGTCATAAATCTCCTTGGTTTAAACGTCACCGCATCAGCCCCACCCCTGCAGAAAGCAAGTGCGGCTGAACTGAATACATCTCATGGAAAATGCTCCTTTTTGATTACAATCACATCAGCACGCTGTATTGGTGAGTTTCAAGCGCTGGTACACTATGAGCCACATACTCAAATATTGCAATAATAAGATAGTCCTTCACAGGGCTTTTTTTGAGGGGGTACTTGGGGGTGCTGAGTACCGGCACCTTTTCCATTGCTAAAATTGACCCGTGGCCCCCAAGTTTTAATGAAAGATCTCAGGCTCTACACAGCAATTCTGCCTTGTCATAGATTCTGTGACTGGTTGCAGGGGGCCTGGCTATTGTGGGGTGGGTCTCTCAGTGATCACCCCATCCCTGAAGGGTGGCCCGGCATTTGAGTACCGGCACCTATTTCTCTAGAAAAAAACGCACTGGTCTTTCGACCACAGACAACATTTCTTCCTAAGGTGGTGGCTCCATTTCATTTAAATCAATCCATAATACTTTCACTATTCTGTCTGCCTGCTCATACTGATGCTAACCAACGTCGATGGTATACTTTAGATCGTGCATGAGCACTTAACGATTTAACTCGCACATACCCAGGCTGCCCATCTCAGTTATTTCTTTTTCTGCGGGTGCAACGACTGCTTCAACCAGTCACAAAACTTACTTGGTCACAATGGATAGCGGCTTGTATCTTTTTCTACTATGAAAATGCAGATTCCTCAAGGCACAGCTCATCATCTTCGGACTATGGCCAGTAAAAGCGCATCTTCCTATAGATTTGTAAGGCAACCACATGGGTATATATCCTCACATACTTTTACGGAGCACCAACTGCATCAATCAATGGAGGCGTGGCCTAGTCCAGAGGTGGCCGGTTCAAATCCCACTGCTGCTCCTTGTGATCTTGGGCAAGTCACTTAACCCTCCATTGCCTCAGGTCCAAACTTAGATTGTGAGCCCTCTTGGGACAGAGAAATATCCAGAGTACCTGACTGTAACTCAGCTACTACTGAAAAAGGTGTGAGCAAAATCTAAATAAATAAGATTCTGGAATCTTGAAGAGTGACAAGATTCCATGCAGAATCTCAGAGTAGTGACATTCCATGTAAAACCCCAAAGAATAGCAAGCTTCTGGAGTGGAGGAGTGGCCTAGTGGTTAGAGCACCGGTCTTCCAATCCAGAGGTGGCCAGTTCAAATCCCACTGCTTCTCCTTATGATCTTGGGCAAGTCACTTAACCCTCCATTGCCTCAGGTACAAACCTAGATTGTGAGCCCTCCTGGGACAGAGAAATATCCAGAGTACCTGAATGTAACTCACCTTGAGCTACTACTGAAAAGGGTGTGAGCAAAATCTAAATAAATAAATATTTGAGATTCTACATGGAATGTTGCCACTTTTTGAGATTCTGGAATGTTGCTACTATTTGTGTTCTTGCAATCCACAATGCAGAGGTGGCCAGTTTAAATCCCACCACTGCTCCTTGTGATCTTGGGCAAGTCACTTAACCCTCCATTGCCTCCAGTATAAAAATTAGATTGTGAGCCGTCCTGGGACACAAAAATATCCAGTGTACCTGACTGTAACTCACCTTGAGCTACTACTGAAAAAGGTGTGAGCAAAATCTAAATAAATATATCGAATGTTGCTACTATTGAAGATTCTACATGGAATGTTGCCACTTTTTGAGATTCTGGAACGTTGCTACTATTTGAAATTCTTGATGGAATGTTGCTAGTGGAGGAGTGGCCTAGTGGTTAGAGCACCGGTCTTGCAATCCAGAAGTGGCCGGTTCATATCCCACTGCTGCTTCTTGTGATCTTGAGCAAGTCACTTAACCCTCCATTGCCTCAGGTACAAACTTAGATTGTGAGCCCTCCTGGGACAGAGAAATATCCAGTGTACCTGAATGTAACTCACCTTGAGCTACTACTGAAAAAGGTGTGAACAAAATCTAAATAAATAAAGATTCTAGAATTCTAAAGAATAACAAGATTCCATGCAGAATTTCAAAGTGTAGCAACATTCCATGTAGAACCCCAAAGAGTAACAAGATTCTTCAGGGTGGAGGAGTGGCCTAGTGGTTAGAGCACCGGTCTCAAAATCCATAAGTGGCTGGTTCAAAATCCCACTGCTGCTCCTTGTGATCTTGGGCAAGTCACTTAACCCTCCATTGCCTCAGGTACAAACTTAGATTGTGAGCCCTCTTGGGACAGAGAAATATCCAGTGTACCTGAATGTTACTCACCTTGAGCTACTACTGAAAAAGGTGTGATCAAAGTCTAAATAAATATATGGAATGTTGCTACTATTGAAGATTCTACATGGAATGTTGCTACTATTTGAGATTCTAGATGGAATGTTGCCAGGGGAGGAGTGGCCTAGCGGTTAGAGCACTGGTCTTGCAGTCCAGAGGTGGCTGGTTCAAATCCCGCTGCTGCTCCTTGTGATCTTGGGCAAGTCACTTAACCCTCCATTGCCTCAGGTACAAACTTAGATTGTGAGCCCTCCTGGGACAGAGAAATATCCAGAGTACCTGACTGTAACTCACCTTGAGCTACTACTGAAAAGGTGTGAGCAAATTCTAAATAAAATGCTGCTTCGTCAACCGCAAGGAGGTTTGATGGACCCGACTTCCAGCTTCTGCGCTGAGTGCGCTCTCCTGTGACGCAACTTCCTGTTTCCGGCGAGGCAGGATGTAGACGACAGGGAGAGAGAGAGAGAGCTTGTGTGATGTGTGTAGTGTATCATAGGGGACGGTCACGGGGCACCGGAGAAGGAAAGCTGTGGGATTGCTAGTGGGCGACCTCAGAGTCAGGTACGAGTTTGATCCGGGGTTGAGGGACACGTGCCGTCTCCAGGACCCAAGAGGGGAGAGATGGCAGATCATGCGATCCCCCAGTGCGTGTGAGCATGGGTGCTCGGAGTGTGAGTACAGCCGAACGCCTGTGACTTTGCTTCTCTTTGCCTTTATTGTCTGGTGTCAGGATGGTACAGAGCTGGAGTTTTGCCTCCTTGCGGGACTGATGGTACTGCAACATGTGGAAAGTTAAAACCAGCCCATTTACCTAGATCTTGATTTTTTTACAAAATAATTGGCATGCAGAAAGAATGTTGAAAGGAAATAGAATTTCGGTCTCTGCCTTTATGTTATGGTAATGCAGGGTTCTTTAGCATTTGGTGTCTTGCTTTTACCTTGTCTTTGTTGGTGATCGTGGCTGGTAGTTTCTTTCTCAAGCAGGGCACTCTAGGCAAACCCACCTCCCGGCAGCTCAACAAGGGTGGGAAGTGGCAAAAAGGAAGCAGGCGTTCGCCTTTTTACTTTAGCACTTCTCCTCAGCTCCTGTGCTGGCAGGAGGAAGCCAGAGCCGCCAAGTTTGTATCTCCAGGAGAGAGACTTTTTGGCCAGTCCTGGTTTTAAATTTACACCCCAGAGTAGTGTGTGGTGTTTGCAATGTCTAGAATCAGGGTCTAAAATCGTTGCTGAAAGTCCCTCAAAAATTATGTAGTGGAACTGGGAAAGGTACAAAGAAGGGGGACCAAAATCATTGAGGGGATTTAAGGGCTCTCATATAAAGAAAGGCTAAAGAGGTTAGGGCACTTCAACCTAGATGCCAGACAGCTGAGGGGGAGATATGATAGAGGTTTTATAAAATCCTGAATGGAGCAAAAGGTGTAAATGCAAATCAGCGTGCTTACTCTATCTAAAGGTACAAAGACAAGGGGATGCTCCGTGAAGTTACATAATAACACATTTAAAACAAATAGGAGAAAATATTTTTTTCACTCAATATATAGTTAAGCTCTCAAACTCATTGACACAACAAGTGGTAAAACCAGTAAATGTATCTGGTTTTAAAAAAACAGTTTGGACAAATTCCTGGAGGAAAACTTCATAAACCATTATTAAGGTAGAGCTGGGGAAAGCCATTGCTTATCTCTCAGGTTAAGTAACATGGAAACTTGCTACCTTTTGGAACTGTCTCTGCCATAGGGCAGAAATCAGGATCTTCGGTTTCCACCAAAACCGTGACTGAAATTGGTTGCTCAGTTTCATTAGAAACCAAAGCTGAAAATTAAACTGGCCAGGCCTCGCCCCCCGCCCTCCCCCCCCCCCTCCCACTGCACCACACACAGCCTAACTTCTCCTCTCCCACGTGTCAGCCAGCATCCCCTCCTCCCTCTCGGCCTACCCCAGCCACCCTGGTGATCTAGTAGCCTAACTGTAGGCAAGAGTGATTTACAGTTGCTCTCGTTCCTGCCACCAAAGGGCTGCCGAGACCACCTGTGGCGGTCTTATAAGACTGCTGCTAAAAGTCATGGCAGCCATCTTCAGATTGGAGCCCCGGTATAGGTAGAAGCAATTTACAGTCGCACCCGATCTCAAGATGGCTGCCATCAAAGGTCTAGGCCACCAAGGTAGGCCTGGGGGTGGGGAGGGAGGGGAGCTGGCTCATGGATAGGTCTGGGGGGGAGGTTGTGTGTGGCAGCGGCGGCTGGGGAAGGGATGGGAGAAGTTTTGATTTCAGCTGAAAATGTGCTGGCATTTTCGGCCAAAACTGAAACCGTATTTCTGGCCAGTTTTGGTGCCAAAACTGAAATTCAGTCAGCCTCTAGTGTGCCAGTGCTTGTGACCTGTACTGGGTTAGATGGTCCCTTGGTCTGACCTTGTGCAGCAACTCTTATTTCCCATAATACATCAGAATGAGGTTGTCAGAAGTCCAGGATTGGTCTGAAATCTCCCTACTGGAACTGAGTAATTTGGAAGCTCTGGGAGAGGGGTACTTCATTGCATGTTAGTTTGGCCACAGCAGAGGAGCCTTATGGTACAAACCACAAGGTTATGGGATCTTGCAGTTGGTATGGCAAGACTGACATCATGGCACAGAGCAAACTGCACCAGTAAGTGTCAGCCGTGGGGACTAAGCTGCTGGGGGGGGGAGATTAAGGGGCTAATTTTCAAAACACTTAGACTTACAAAGTTCCATAGTAACCTATGGAACTTTGTAATTCTAAGTGCTTTGAAAATACGCCTCTGTATGTATTTTTAAAACTTATACTCTGCGGCTTACAAAAGAAATATACATAAAATTATCCATTGACGAACAAATTAAAACAAAAACATTAAAACCAGCACATAAAGCTTAAACAAAAATGAACATGAAAAAACTGCTTGTAGAAAGGCCTGTGGACAACTGTAAGAGCATTCATCGTAGTATTGGGGGAAAAATACAACTTAAAAAAAAAACCACACACACATTCTTAGTATGTTGGAAACAAACTTTTGTCTTAATACACATAAAGCTTTCATCTAGGCATTAAAAAGAAACACTACATAAGCAAATTAGTTTTTAAAACGTTCTTAAATCGTTGCAATGTTGTACAAAAGTGAATATGTCCTGGGAGCTTATTCCGCAGTGCTGGACCTGCAATAGAGAAAGCACATGCTGATGTCTCGGCATGATGAATTGCATTTAGTGCTGGTACAGAAACCTGTTTCTCACTATCGGATCTCAAACAGCGCATTGTAGGCCAGGCCAGACAAGTGGATTGTGTCTCTTCCCGTCCAGCAGATGGAGGCAGAGAACTCTGATGACATCATTAAGATAAGTGGCGGTATAGTGCTGGAACTTGTCAGCATTTCTCTGCCTCCAGCAGATAGTGTGGTGCAGCAGAATGATTGAAAGAGGGCGTGATGCTTGCCTTTTTGCCACCTCCGGAATCTTGTTGCTCTAGCAGCTGCCTAGTTCAACAAATAGAAGAGCCAGCAGCCCTGTTCTCAAGAGGTTCAATACATAACTCCAGTGCATTTTAGGGGCCCTGTTTACTAAGCCACACTAGAGGTGCATTAGCGTTTTTAGCATGCACTTTGTAGGCGCCCACAATATTCCTATGGGCACCTACACAGCGCGCGATAATTTTGTGCACGTGCTAAAAACCCTAGCACACCTTAGTAAACGGGGCCCTAGGTTTGACGTACAGTTACTTCTAAAGATGTTTTAAGTTTTAAAATAAATGTTGAGCCTGTTTTACTGGTAATAAACATAGCCGTGGAACTTCATTAATTATCAAATTTCTAGTGGTTTCTTTTAAGAAAATCAGCCCTAATGTCCTGAGCCTCTCAGGACCCATTTTCCTGTCATATATACCCTCTTGGAAAGTGGTTTGTGAAAAATGGGGACTATTTTCTTGCATGTGAGATATTGGAGGGGGGCTGCTATTCTAAAGTTAGTTGGATCAGATGAAAAGATTTTACGATGAATTATAGAATTACATTTATAATGTAGGGAATGATTTCTGAGTGGTTTTTTTTTTAGGTTATACCCCTTTTTCTCCAATATTTATAACATTTCCCCACCCTGTCCTCCTCCCACTCCCCCTAAAAAATAAGTACAAAATTGGCACTTTACCTTGGAGCATCGTTTAAAGTGTGTCAAATAAATATATTCTGCACCCCCTCCAGTGATTCATCCTGTTTCTTCTCCCCCCCCCCCCCCCCCCCCCCCCGGTTTAACCACTGCGTGAAGTCCGGTCGCTGAAATAAGGTGTGAGATTTTGATGTGATCAAAGAATTGAAAGGGAGGAATTATCAGAGATCTGAAGAAGGAACCTTTGTGTTTATTGTTGCTGTGTGTACAGGTTTAAGTGACTGTGGGCTCGTTTTACCAAGCGGCGGTAAAAAGGGCCCTGCGGTGGTGGTGGCGCACGGATTTGCCACACGCCAAGGCCCCCTTTTACCGCCGCAGATAAAAGGCTTTTTTTTTTTATAAAGGAAGGAAATGGCCATGCGCCCCTGGTGGTAGAAAATACAAATGGCGCGTGGTGTGGGTCGGAGCTGCCTCCTTGGCTTCCCCAGGAGCCCAGCGGTAGAGCCGAATTGTCACACAGAAAGCCCGTGGTAGGCTCGCTAGGCTTTTGTAAAAAGGCCTCTAAATTAACATCTTCCTGATAAACTATTACCTAATTAGAAATTAGGTGTTAATATGGTGTAGTAAAGATGCAGCACAGTGGTTAATTGAGTACTTAAAAAAAAACCCCCAAAAACTTTCTTCAGCAAAAGTCCTAGGGTCTTTCCTATAACCCCAGACCAGGAAATACCCCGAGGGCAGGTTAAACCCATCTGATGCTCTGCCCATTCTGAAAGTGGCACTATGACAGAGGTTAATGGTTACACTTATTTTCTATTACTGTGACTTTACCGTTTCCCTCTTTTTTTGGGAGGGCCACATATCTTTCAGGTGTGCTTTTACAGTAGTGTGAGTTAAGGTGGTATGAATTCTGGAAATTCCCAGAGAACTTTGTTTTGTTTTCTTTCTTTCATATTATTTGCTTAAAAAAAATTAGGCTTCTTCTCAGCTGTACTTCCCCAACTGAAACCGTTCTGGTTTCAGTAGAATCGAGTATGTGTGAATACAGAAATGATTCACGTTTGTAAGTGAAGAGTGTGATTTGAGTATTTGTAAACTAGAATGATCGCTTCCATATTCCCCTTCCTTCCTCGCATTGTTTTATTAGTTACATTTGTATCCGGGTAACAAGCCAAAAAGAGGGAGAAACTCCGCTAGAATTTGTGTTGTACAACAGTCATATACGAGGGAGTTAATGCTTACAACATGTAGGATATCTGTACCTGTGGTCACCATGGTAGGCACGGAAAGTACCATCGACGGCGACGATACATTCGGATGTCTGCCCTATCAACTTTCGATGGTACTTTCCGCGCCTACCATGGTGACCACGGGTACAGATATCCTACATGTTGTAAAAATTAACTCCCTTACATGTGTATCCCACATTTTCCCACCTATTTGCAGGCTCAATGTGGCTTACATAGTACCGTGAAGGCAAGGTGATATAATGGTACATGTGTTTTAGGTACAATGGGATCGAGGGGACGAAGGTTATATATTGTCCATTACGAGCTTTGGTTTTACTGTGTTGCAGGATGTAGGTTTTTATGTTTGTGATATCTGTTATTTTTATTTTAAAAACTTTTATCTCACCTAACACTAAGCGGCCTAAACTGCCCAAAATACCGCAGCCGGATTTATATTTGGTAAAACAAAATATGAAAGTGCAAAACCCCTAAGAGAGAAATTACACTGGCTCCCAATTAAAGAACGTATTGCGTTCAAGATCTGCACGATTGTTCATAAAATCGTTTACGGAGACGCCCAGTCATGCATGCTTGACCTCGTGGACCTCCCGCCCAGAAATGCCAAAAGATCTGCCCGCACCTATCTTAATCTACACTTCCCCAGCTGCAAAGGATTAAAATACAAACTAACACATGCGTCCAGCTTTTCCTACATGAGCACACAGTTGTGGAATGCACTACCAAATCACTTGAAAACAATCAACGAAATAACTAACTTTCGCAAATCGTTGAAAACCTATCTCTTCACCAAAGCCTACCACGAGAACCCATAACTAACTACAACACATCACCACTCCGCCCTTATTATGACTGTCTTCTCTCTATAACTGCTTGATTAGATCGACTTATTATTCTTGTTATCCTTAATATCTCTGTAACACCAAAAGTATTTTTTGTACCCTGAAATGGTGATGCCATAACAGGTCTTTGTTAGCCACATTGAGCCTGCAAATAGGTGGGAAAAATGTGGGATACAAGTGCAATAAATATATTAAAACTAAGACAAAACATCAACTAACAGAAAAAAATCTGAACAGGAAATCTGCACCTTGACGTTTAGGTATTAATGAAAGATTACAAACATTTTGGGCCCTGTAATTAGCACTCGTTACCGTGTAGACGCCCTTAATATTCCTATGCGTGTCTGCATGGTTAGCGTGCCTTTGTAAACAGGGCCCTTAGACTGTGATTATATGGCTTCTATAGGGACAGTGGGGTGAGTGGCCTGGATGCATAGCTGAGGTCTGTAACGCGGGAAGAATTCTAAAGGGAAAGAGGGGGGAACAATGTTCAAATTACTGCTAAAGCTTAGCATGCCACGTGACCCATAGATATAAAATAGGATAAGCTGCATTTAGCGCACACTGATTCCGTTAGTGCATGTGCAAAGTGCTAGATTCCATATATGGCACTGAAAAAAGTGCTATTCTATAAGCCGCGCTTAAAGTTAGGCACAATTCCCAGGCATAAACGCTATTCTAACTTTAGGGGCCCTGTTTAGTAAGGTGCGTTAGCGTTTTCAATGCGCCTGCAGTTAGCCTGCGTGCTAACCGTGTAGGCGCCTGTAGGGATATTGTGGGCGTGTACATGGTTAACGAGCGATAAGAACGCAAATGCGCCTATAACGTGGCTTAGTAAACAGGGCCCTGGCTGCGGCCACTTGCACCAGCTGAAATATGGTGCAAATCTAGGCACATATCTCCGTTATTCTCTAACAACGTGTGTTAATTTAAGGAACGCCCCTGCTACAGAACCAACGAGGGTGAAAGTGAGGAGAGTTCCAAATGACCAAGGCAAACGAGGAGTAAGAGAGTCCAAGAGTTTATTTTTCTAAAATATGCTGATACAAAGACTAAACGGGCCGTGTTTCGGCACAAAGCCTTCCTCAGGGTTCTTAAAAATATAAATATATTAAAAGCACAGCATAAGTTATTAAATAATGATGCATAATGAATCATTGGCACAGCTGAAACAAAACCAGCATGAGAGAATAAATAAATAAGAAATACAAGTAGAGACGCATAGTAGTAATGATGATTAAGCACAAATGAAGCAACGTGAAATATACGAGTATGTGTGAAAAACTGTTGAGGGATTGGAATATTATGGTGTAATAGTGTGGACAGTAACAATTGAGGAATAAAATAATGTATGTACCCAAAAAGATTGGTGAGTGAGTGGTGACAAAAGGAGACACTCATAATGATGTGTGTGCAAGAGCTGATGAAAAGTGATCGAGTGGCATAAAAAGTAAACTAACAAAATATATGGGTCACGTACTGTAGCAGTTCGGATAAGGTCAGCTTCACAGAGTTTTTAAATGTGGGGGGGGGGACATAAAAGCTCTGGATATGATCTAAAAGGAATAAGCGAAATCTTAAAACTGTGCCATGTGATATGACAGCGTACATCAGCTTCTACAGAAGAAAACAAAAGGTATAAAAAAAACACAATAAATAAATCACGGGGACCCGTCCAAACAATTTATATATATATATATATATATATATATATATACACACACACACACACACACACACACACAAACAAAAAAGGCTTTGGAGCTAAAAAGTATCAAATATGTCTATGCATAAAAATAAAAGATATCAGCAAATTTTGAAAAGGTTGTTGTAAAAAGCGGTTATCATGTTGTGAAACAACAATATCGCCTCGGTATCTTATATACAAATGACATGCTTGACATAGCGCTGTCACTGTGAGCTGATGAAAAAGCAATCTGAGAAGTGCAATGAAAAGTCTGTCCAAGATTAATAATCCACATAGAAAATAAAAATATATACAAGGTTGGCCGATTGAAAAGATAAGCTTCTCTTCAATCTATAAGATTGTCTGTTTAAGAGGTACCAATAGGCAATCCAATAACACAGACAGAAGCTGAAAAAACTGAGCAAGTGTGACTACTAGGCATAATGCAAAGCGGCAGTATAAGTGAGCCATTATTGTGTAATGTACTTTGGCATCCAAAAAGCATAACAAAACTAACTCACTAATTAATCTAGAAATTAAAAAAATATGGGAACCTGTCCAAAAAGTATGTATATATGCAGACACATGTGCTATGGATCTAAAAATATCAAATATGGCTATGCACCAGTGGCGTACCAAGGGGGGGGCAGTGGGGGCGGTGCGCCCCGGGTGCACGCCGCTGGGGGGTGGCGCGGCGCGCGCCTGTGGGCTCCGACTTTGCGAACGAGCGAAGTTCGCGAAGTCGGAGCCCACAGGCGCGTGCCACGGCACCCCCCCCCCAGCGGCGTGCACCCGGGGGGGCTGTCATTTCGCAGGCGAGGGGGGGCGCGCTGCACCGGGGGGGGCGCATCGGCGATCCGCCCCGGGTGCCATCCACGCTAGGAACGCCACTGCTATGCACAAAAGGATACAGTGGACCTAGAAAAGGTGCAGAGAAGGGCGACAAAAATGATAAAGGGGATGGGACGACTTCCCTATGAGCAAAGGCTAAAGTGGCTAGGGCTCTTCAACTTGGAGAAAAGGCGGCTGAGGGGAGATATGATAGAGGTCTATAAAATAATAAGTGGAGTGGAAAGGGTAGATGTGAAGCGTCTGTTTACTCTTTTCAAAAATATTAGGACTAGGGGGCATTCGATGAAGCTACAAAGTAGTAAATTTAAAACGAATCGGAGAAAGTTTTTTCTTCACTCAACGTGTAATTAAATTCTGGAATTCGTTGCCAGAGAATGTGGTAAAGGCGGTTAGCTTAGCGGGGTTTAAAAAAAGGTTTGGACTGCTTCCTGATGGACTTGGGGAAACTCCACTGCTTATTTCTGGGATAAGCAGCATAAATGTTTTGTACTTTTTGGGATCTTGCCAGGTACTTGTGACCTGGATTGGCCACTGTTGGAAACAGGATGCTGGGCATGATGCACCTCTGGCTGTCCCGTATGGCAGTACTTATGTACAAAAGTAAAAATACCGTCATGTTTAAAACATAGTAACATAGTAGATGACGGCAGAAAAAGACCTGCACGGTCCATCCAGTCTGCCCAACAAAATAACTCATATGTGCTACTTTTTGTGTATACCCTACTTTGATTTGTACCTGTGCTCTTCAGGGCACAGACCGTATAAGTCTGCCCAGCACTATCCCCGCCTCCCAACCACTGGCTCTGGCACAGACCGTATAAGTCTGCCCAGCAATATCCCCGCCTCCCAACCACCAGTCCCGCCTCCCACCACCGGTTCTGGCACAGACCGTATAAGTCTGCCCAGCACTATCCCCGCCTCCCAACCACCAGCCCCGCCTCCTACCACCGGCTCTGGCACAGACCGTATAAGTCTGCCCAGCACTATCCCCGCCTCCCAACCACCAGCCCCGCCTCCTACCACCGGCTCTGGCACAGACCGTATAAGTCTGCCCAGCACTATCCCTGCCTCCCAACCACCAGTCCCGCTTCCCACCACCGGCTGTCATATTATAAGCAACATGGTCGCCTCAGTATCTTATATGCAAAGAAAATACTTGATGTAGCGCTGTCACGCCCCTGCTACACCATGACCGCCCATTTCCATGCCCTTTTTTTCAGATTGTATGTAAATTTACGCATGTAAATGCCAAATCTAATCACTGCCACTAATTGCTTGTCAAAGCCAATTATTGGCACTAATTAGCGTGTTACATAGGTACATAAGCATTGCCACACTGACCTGGTCATTCCATCTACTTTATCATCCTAGTTGCCCTTCTCAGAGGCTCATAGTTTGTTTGTTTTTTTAATGGGGTGACCTAATATTGCACACAACAGTTGCAAGCTTTTACGTACTTGGTTCATTTACCCTTACTGCTTTTGTATTGGAGGAAGTGACTGGATCTCTCTTGTGCTCTTAACTTTTCTCTTTCTCAAAAGCTTCAGTCTTCCTGTATTTAATGGACACTGCTCCCTGCCAGTGAGACTGCAGGAAGGTGAACAGGCAGAGAGAAGATGAACTGTAACCCAGTTAACTTCTCCAGTGAGGGAGGAGTTCTATATGAGACCGGGGGGGGGGGGGGGGGGGGGGGGGGGTGATAAAGGGCAGTTACAGTGTGAGCACAGAGAAAAGGGGGGTTAGGGAGGGAAACAAGAGGTACAAGAAGACTCCAGACAGTTGATGAGCTCTGCGGGCTGGAGGCTGATCCATGACTAGCAAAGTAGAGCTACCTGGTTACCCAGTTCCAGGAAGAAGACTTGTCAGCCAGTCCAGGTTTTGAAATTACATCCCAAAGCAATGTGTGACTTGTCGCCTTGAAATCAGTGCTGCAGATCCTATGGGTATTTCCAGAATAACAACCAGGCACCCCATTCAGTTAGTGGGACCAGTGCACTACAAATGCTGGCTCCTCCAACGACCAAATGGCTTGGATTTGGTAGTTTCTGAGATGGGCGTCCTCGGTTTCCGTTATCTCCAAAAACCGGGGACGACCATCTCTAAAGTCGACCTAAATTTTCATGATTTGGGCGTCCCCGACCGTATTATCAAAACAAAAGATGGACGTCCATCTTGTTTTGATAATATGGGTTGCCCCCGCTTTACGGGGCCGTCCTTAGAGATGGGTGCCCCCGTTTGATTATCCCCCTCTCTGTCACCTACGAACCTTAATGCAATATAACTCTGTATTTCTCATTCCGGAAATGGCGATCGCCATTACGGAACAATGTAAGCCACGTTGAGCCTGCAAATAGGTGGGAAAATGTGGGATACAAATGCAACAAATAAAAAAATAATGTATCAGGAGAGAGTTAACCTGAAATTCAGGTCTGGCCCAAACTTTCCTCCTTGAAATTGGGTAACTTGGCAGCTCCGGCACCTCACATCTCTCTGCTTAGAATAACAGTTTGATAGCGTTGCCCTGTGTTCATTGCAGAGATATATTTAAAATTCTTTAGGAATGTTCTTTCCCAAAGTCAGCTGCTCGTGCATTAGGACCAGCCTCAGACATGCAAAGCTAAGGCCGACCATGGACTTTTTTTTTTCTCTTTTCCAGTAGGTGCAAAGTACACACGGTAAAGTACAATCAGTATTTCAAAATGAATTCCTTGCACATACCTTACATGCCCCTGGCTTCTCTCCTTTTAGCTATGGCATCACAGCCTGTATAATTTCAGCAGCTAAGGGGAGGCAGTTCTTTGGCCTGGCAAATTAAACCCAGGTTTCTGCTTAGGTAAATTTCCTTGCAAATTGTGTTCAACTTCCACATTCGCTAAGTGGAGTGAGCAGGTGGCTGTGCAGAAACTCGGACACATATTTAAATAGTGATGCCTTAAAAAAAATGCAAGTATTTCAAAACAGATCCTAATGATATCTGAATTTTTAAAACGGGTTTACACGTCAGTGTTTGGCTAAGAAGCTGTGCAGTAGTAATCTTTTATTGGAGGAGGGGTCTCTAGTTTCTCCCTTTTGAGTCATGGCCTGCCTGTATTCTGGGTTTTAAACAGCAGATGTTGGGGTACCAGCCATAGTTGGCAATAGTTATTGAAATTTTTTGTGAGCAGAAGAGCTAAAATTAAAAGGTTTTCCCACCCCTGCTTTTAGCAGGGTTTTCCCTCTGAAGCCATTAGGTCCTGGAGCCTCCTCCTCCCCCCCCCCCCCCCCCATTTTTTTCCAGGTAGACCATTCCATGTTTTGTAGGAAGGAATCCACATAGCGTAACTCCTATTTCAACACTACATTTTGGCCACTGTTCCTCTCCTTTCCCCATTCCCATCCACCAGAACCAAAACAAGTTCTCTGGAGATCTCTAGCTTTCTTCCCTAAAGAGAGAACTTGGCTTACAAAAGACTTCTCACAGATTTATTGTAGAGTTTCCAGGATCTTTCTCATTCAGTGTCAGTTCTGCCCCTAATGCATAAAGGAAACAGTTTCAGGACTGTCCAGCTGGGAGGGTTGTGCCAGCACTTGCTTCCCAGAGCTGTAAACAGTGACTCATTCAATGCTTTTTTTTTCCCCTTCCATACTCTGTTTTTTTTTTTCTCTCTCTCTCTCTAATGTTGCTTCAGACGGGCTGTCCTTGCCACACACTCTCTTTTTGATCTCCCTGTCAGTGACTTCCTCTTTCTGTCACGGGTAAACTAGTCTGTCCAGCTTTCCCCGTGACTGACAGGTGCTCCCCCTGGAGCATTAGATTTTACGAATGACTTGAGATTTCTCTCCTTGTGCCTGCTGTTTCAGGGTAGGAAGTGCTGCTGAGGGTCATATGGAAGAGAGTGATTCAGAGCAGAGGTATGTTTTCATTTTCCCCTTTCACTGTCTGATACATATACTACAGGTTTTGCTTCGGTAGGTTTGGCCAAGACAGGAAAACAGGGATATAACCTCTACAGAAACAGCAAGCCAGACATTAATAGCAGAAGTGGGCCAAGGGAAGAGGAACAATCGATGGTGCATAAACTAATTTATTGAAGAAAGACCCGACTTGGCCAGGTTTCTGCAACTGCCTGCATCAGAGGTCTACAAACAGTAAAAAAAAAAAATATTAACAACAAAGAAAGCGAATTTTAAAACACAATAATAATACATTTTAAAAAACATGTAAAAATTCAACAAGAGAATGGGACGAGTTCCGTATGAGGAAAGGCTAAAGCGGCTAGTGCTCTTCGGCTTGGAATAAAGACGGCTGAGGGGAGATGTGACAGAGGTCTATAAAATAATGAGTGGAATGGGTGGACGTGAATCACTTGTTTACTCTTTCCAAAAATGCTTAAGACTAGGGGCACGCAATGAAGCTACAAAGTAGTAAATTTAAAACAAATCATAAGTACATATTAGATTGTAAGCTCTTTGAGCAGGGACTGTCTTTCTTCTATGTTTGTGCAGCGCTGCATACGCTTTGTAGCGCTATATAAATGCTAAATAGTAGTAGTAGTAGTAGTAGTAATGCCATACTGGGAAAAGACCAAGGGTCCATCGAGCCCAGCATCCACGACAGCGGCCAATCCAGGCCAAGGGCACCTGGCAAGCTTCCCAAACGTACAAACATTCTATACATGTTATTCCTGGAATTGTGGATTTTTCCAAAGTCCATTTAATAGCGGTTTATGGACTTATCCTTTAAGAAACCGTCCAACCCCTTTTAAACTCTGCTAAGCTAACTGCCTTCACCACTTTCTCCGGCAACAAATTCCAGAGATTAATTATACGTTGGGTGAAGAAAAATGTTCTCCGATTTGTTTTAAATTTACTACACTGTAGTTTCATCGCATGCCCCCTAGTCCTAGTATTTTTGGAAAGCGTGAACAGACGCTTCACATCCACCTGTTCCACTCCACTCATTATTTTATATACCTCTATCATGTCTCCCCTCAGCCGTCTCTTCTCCAAGCTGAATAGCCCTAGCCTTCTTAATCTTTCTTCATAGGGAAGTCGTCCCATCCCCGCTATCATTTTAGTCGCCCTTTGCTGCACCTTTTCCAATTCTACTATATCTTTCTTGAGATGCGGCGACCAGAATTGAACAGTGAAAAAATATTTCTTCACTGAATGTGTAATTAAACTCTGGAATTTGTTGGCAGAGAATGTAGTAAAAGCAGTTAGCTTAGTGAGGTTTAATAAAGGTTTGGATAGCTTCCTAAAAAATAAAAACTCCATAAGCCATTGTTAAAATGGACTTAGGGAAAATCCACTGCTTTTGTCTAGTATAAGCAGTATAAAATGTATTATACTTTTTTTGGGATCTTGCCAGGTACTTGTGACCTGGATTGGCCACTGTTGGAAACAGGATCCTGGACTTGATGGATCTTCGATCTGTCCCAGTATGGCAATACTTACGTTCTTATAGCATATCACTAATAACAAAGATTACTACTACTTGTCATTTCTACAGCGCTACAAGGCATATGCAGCGCTGTACACCAAACACAAAAGACAGTCCCTGCTCAAAGAGCTTACAATCTAGAAAGACAGGTAAACAGACGGAACAATTAAGGGTAAGGGAATAAAGAGGTGAGGATAAAGGACAGGGCAAGTGAGTTAGGAGTCAAAAGCAGCGGTAAAGAGGTGGGTTTTGTGTCTGTACTTGAAAATGGCCAAAGAGGGGGCTAGACGTACAGGCTCGGGAAGTCTATTCCAGGCGTGAGGTGCAGCGAGATAAAAGGAACGGAGTCTAGAATTAGCAGTAGAGGCGAAAGGGACAGATAAGAGAGATTTTTCTACAGAACGGAGTATTCGAGGGGGGACGTAGGGAGAGACAAGAGTGGAGAGGTACTGGGGAGCGGCAGAGTAGATGCACTTATAGGTCAATAGGAGAAGTTTGAATTTGAATACGGAAACGGATATGGAGCCAGTGAAGTGACTTAAGGAGAGGGCTAATGTGAGCATAGCGACTTTGGCGGAAGATGAGTCGCGCAGCAGAGTTTTGGATTGATTGAAGAGGAGAGAGATGGCTAAGAGGGAGACCGGTGAAAAGTAGGTTACAATAATCAAGATGAGAGGTGATTACTATCAGATTCTTCATTAAACCATCAAAAACCACTGTGATTTTAATAGTGCTGTTGATTTTAATAGTGCAGCACATATATCTAAAAACAAAAAAATATAAACAGGGGGCCTCTTTTATGAGCTTTGCCAGTGGCTCCTGGTGCGGTAATGCTGTCAAATCCCGTTCACTGTGAATGGGCTCTGTCGGCATTGCCGCTTGGAAACCACCGGTGGGCTTGATAAGAGGCCTCAAGTTTGCAAACATATTTATTTATTTAGATATTTTTTTTTTTAATATGAATAAAACTGTGATGTTATATGGCTAGTTGCAGTGGTAATATACTATGACTTAGAGATACAGAATGGATAAGTCATGAGTAAAGATCAAGAAAGGGAAACGGGACTTGATATACCGCCTTTCTGTGGTATTTTGCAGCTATATTCAAAGCGGTTTACATATACTTGTTTTGTACCAGGGGCAATGGAGGGTTAAGTGACTTGCCCACAGTCACAAGGAGCTGCAGTGGGAATCGAACCCAGTTCCCCAGGATCAAAGTCCACTGCACTAACCACTAGGCTACTCCTCCACTCATTCCACCAATAAGAGCCAACCTCATCAGTGATGTCACAATGGCTTGATTGCCCGATACAGTTCCCCAGGATCAAAGTCCACTGCACTAACCACTAGGCTACTCCTCCACTCATTCCACCAATAAGAGCCAACCTCATCAGTGATGTCACAATGGCTTGATTGCCCGATACAGTTCCCCAGGATCAAAGTCCACTGCACTAACCACTAGGCTCTGAAATAGTAAGAACCAACAATAACATAGTAGATAACGGCAGATAAAGACCTGTATGGTCCATCCAGTCTGCCCAAGAAGATAACTGATCGCATAAAGTATGATGTGAACTACATATGTATACTTGATCATGATTTGTCCTTGTCGTTTTCAAGGCATAGACTGTCGAAGTCTGCTCATCAGTTCTTGTTCTCCGGCTACTGATTTTAAGAACCATCTGCTGGGTGTCTCTAGCTTTAGCGTGTGCTAAGTTTTAGGGTTCGCTAAAAAGTTAGCGCACCTACAGCGCAGCTTAGTAAACAGGGCCCTTAATAACAGAAAATGTCAACTTCTCAAATGTATGATTGTAGTTAGTACAGTGTAAAACCAAGGAAGCAGTAGTAATTTTTCTCTTCAGATAGCTTTTGTGTTCCAGTAGTCTAGTTCTAATTTTTCTTTTGGTTTTCCCCACATACAGTAAGGGACGGGGCAGACAACAAAGAGGTGGTCAGAGAAATCTGGCAGATGGAACGTGCTCCATAGGGAAAGTAGCCTAAAGGGGTATATGCTATGCTAAGCTAAGCTCTGCAATTCTGATAACTTAGATATGATACAGGTCTATAAAATAGAGTGGAGTTGAACGGATAGATGTGAAGCGTGTGTTCACGCTTTCCAAAAATACCAGGACTAGGGGGCATGCGATGAAGCTACAATGTAGTAAATTTAAAACGAATTGGAGAAAATTTTCTTCACTCAACGTGTAATTAAACTCTGGAATTCGTTGCCAAAACACGGTTAGCTTAGCGGAGTTTAAAAAAGGTTTGGACGGCTTCCAAAAGGAAAAGTCCATAGGCCGCTATTAAATGGACTTGGGGAAAATCCACTGTTTCTGGGATAAGCAGTATAAAATGTTTTGTACATTTTTGGGATCTTGCCGGGTATTTGTGACCCGGATTGGCCACTGTTGGAAACAGGATGCTGGGTTTAATGGACCTTTGGTCTTTCCCAGCAATACTTATGTACTTATGTAGATTGAGATTGAGCTGTTTATTTATTAGGATTAATTTACCCCCTTTTTGAAGGAATTCACTCAAGGCTGTGTACAGTCAGACTAAATCAAACATAAGCAATAGACAGTTACCTAAGAACATAAGAGTATAGCCCTACTGGGTCAGACCAATGGTCCATCTAGCCCAGTATCCTGTTTCCAAACAGTAGCCAAGCCAGGTCACAAGTACTTGGCAGAAACCCAATTAGTAGCAACATTCCGTGCTACCAATCCTGGGGCAAGCAGTTGCTTCCCCATATCTGTCTCAATAGCAAACTATAGACTTTTCCTCCAGGAACTTGTCCAAACCTTTTTTTTTTTTAACCCAGATATACTAACCACTGTTACCACATCCTCCAGCAAGAATTCCAGAGCTTAACTATTCTTTGAGTGAAAAAATATTTCCTCCTATTTGTTTTAAAATTACTTCCATGTAACTTCCTCGAGTGTCCCCGAGCCTTTGTACTTTTGGAACGAGTAAAAAATCGATTTACTTCCACTCGTTCTACACCACTCAGGATTCTGTAGACCTCAATCATATCTCCCCTCATCCATTTCTTTTCCAAGCTGAAGAGCCCCAACCTCTTTAGCCTTCCCTCATCCAAGAGGAGTTCCGTCCCCTTTATCATTTTGGTTGCTCTTCTTTGAACCTTTACTAATTCCACTATATCTTTTTGAGATAATGTGACCAGAACTGAACGCAATACTCAAGGTGCAGACACACCATGGAGCAATACAAAGACATTATAGTGTTTTCGGTCTTATTCACCATCCCTTTCCTAATAATTCCTAGCATCCTATTTGCTTTTTTGGCCACACTGCATACTGAACAGAAGACTTCCACGTGTTATCTACAACGACACCCAGATCGTTTTCTTGAGCGCTGACCCCGAAGGTAGCCCCAAGCATCACATAACTATGATTCGGATTCTTTCCCATGTGCATCACCTTGCATTTGTCCACATTAAATTTCACCTGCCATTTGGATTCCGAGTCTTCCAATTTCCTAAGGTCTTTCTGCAATATTTCACAGTCCACACGTGTTTTAACAACCTTTGAATAGTTTTGTATAATCTGCAAATTTGATCACCTCACTCGTTCTGATTTCCATGTCATTGATAAATATGTTAAATAGTACCGGTCCCAGTACAGATCCCTGTGGCACTCCACTGTTCGCCCTCCTCCATTGAGAGAAATGACCATTTAACCCTACCCTCTGTTTTCTGTCCAGTAACCAGTTCCTAGTCCACAACAGAACTTTGCCTCCTATCCCATGAATCTTTAATTTTCTCAGGAGTCTCTCATGAGGAACTTTATCAAAAGCTTTCTGAAAATCTAGATAATCTACCGCAAATGGCTCACTTTTAGTCACATGTTTATTCACATCTTCAAAGAAATGAAGCGAATTGGTGAGGCAAGACTTCCCTTGCTGACTCTGTCCCATTAGACCATGTTTGTCGATGTGTTCTGTAATTTTATTCTTTAATAGTTTCCACTATTTTGCCTGGCACTGATGTCAGGCTTACTGCTCTGTAATTTCATGGATCACCCCTAAAACAGCAGTAAAAATATTCAGATAACAATACAAAGTATGACATAGAGGTACTATGGAAGCCACATTGAGCCTGCAAATAGGTGGGAAAATGTGGGATACAAATGCAACAAATAAATAAGTAATATACTACTTACAACATCAGCGCAATACGTAATAAAACGTTTTAGTAGACAGTGTAGGGTGTAAGCAAAGATGGAATGTATAGATAAATAAGAGAGTAAGGGGAGTTAGAAAATAAGGGTGCTAATTTAAAGAAGGTGGGATAAGCATAAAGGAATCCTGTGCCGAAGGAATGGATCCTCAGGAGCTTAGTCAAGATCGGGAGGTGGGGCTGGTGGTTGGGAGGCGGGGATAGTGCTGGGCAGACTTGTACGGTCTGTGCCAGAGCCGGTGGTTGGGAGGTGGGGCTGGTGGTTGGGAGGCGGGGATAGTGCTGGGCAGACTTATACGGTCTGTGCCAGAGCCGGTGGTTGGGAGGCGGGGATAATGCTGGGCAGACTTATACGGTCTGTGCCAGAGCCGGTGGTGGGAAGCAGGACTGGTGGTTCGGAGGCGGGGATAGTGCTGGACAGACTTATACGGTCTGTGCCAGAGCCGGTGGTTGGGAGGTGGGGCTGGTGGTTGGGAGGCGGGGATAGTGCTGGGCAGACTTGTATGGTCTGTGCCAGAGCCAGTGGTTGGGAGGCGGGGATAGTGCTGGGCAGACTTATACGGTCTGTGCCAGAGCCGGTGGTTGGGAGGCGGGGATAGTGCTGGGCAGACTTATACGGTCTGTGCCCTGAAGAGCACAGGTAAAAATCAAAGTAGGGTATACACAAAAAGTAGCAAATATGAGTTATCTTGTTGGGCAGACTGGATGGACCGTGCATGTCGTTTTCTGCCGTCATCTACTATGTTACTATGTAATTTAAAGAAGGTTGCACATGAGGTCAGAGGGGATCTCTGCTAGGATAGGAGTGAATAAAAATGTCCTGCAGAGGGGGGGAGGGGGGGGTGAGGGAGTTATGAATCGTTGAGCAATGGTTGTACTTGGTTGATGTATAATTCTTACTGTAATGTTGTATCATACAGTTTATAATCCCGGGGGGGGGGGGGGGATTTTGTACAAGTATGCATGGTGTCTGTTGGATGTTATAGAAAATTAATAAAAATGTTGAAAAAAATGTCCTGCAGTATGTGCAGCCCATGTCGCTCCTTGAATGTGTGTGTGAGACTAACAGGTTAGTTACTTCTATTACTACTACTACTACTTAACATTTCTAGAGCGCTGCTAGGGTTACGCAGCACTGTACAGTCTAACAAAGAAGGACAGTCCCTGCTCGAAGGAGCTTACAATCTAAAGGACGAAATGTCAAGTTGGGGCAGTCAAGATTTCCTGAATAGAGGTGTAGTGGTTAGGTGCCGAAGGCGACATTGAAGAGGTGGGCTTTGAGCAAGGATTTGAAGATGGGCAGGGAGGGGGCCTGGCGTATGGGCTCAGGGAGTTTATTCCAAGCATGGGGTGAGGCGAGGCAGAAAGGGCGGAGCCTGGAGTTGGCGGTGGTGGAGAAGGGTACTGAAAGGAGGGATTTGTCTTGAGAGCGGAGGTTACGGGTAGGAACATAAGGGGAGATGAGGGTAGAGAGGTAAGGAGGGGCTGCAGATCGAGTGCATTTGTAGGTTAGTAGGAGAAGCTTGAACTGTATGCGGTACCTGATACAGGTACAGGCCTGGTCGAAGAGCCTGATACGACCAAAGGTACTTCCTTTCCCTGGCATATGCAACAGTGACCTCACTCTCTGAAGCAGTCGTAATTCTCTAATATATTCCAATTTTTCCTCATAATTTTTTTGTATACTATGGGCCAAATTAGAAAAGCGTAACATGCAAACTATTCCTGGATCTCTTCTGTGGGGTACAGTGAAACAGTTTCTTTCTGCTCACGTTTAGCTTTAATTTATCCCTCATTTATGCTTTTACTCCTGTAACCTCTTTTTTTTTTGTAAGTTTTTCCACTTTGCCCTCTAATTCTTGAGAATCTGAGCATAATCTGTGTAGGTGTAAAAACTAGCAATATGGCAAATTATACTTGAGACTCGTTATGAAAACTACTGAACTCAAGGTATTAAAAGTGTTCTTTTGATTAAGAATGTCTAAATACTAGGGAATCTGATGGTAATCCTACTGCATTTTAAACTTAACATAGTAACATAACATAGTAGATGACGGCAGAAAAAGACCTGCACGGTCCTTCCAGTCTGCCCAACAAGATAAACTCATATGTGCTACTTTTTGTGTATACCCTACTTTGATTTGTACCTGTCCTCTTCAGGGCACAGACCGTATAAGTCTTAAGATTTACGTCTCTTGGGTTTAACCATTGTAAGAATGCCAATAATAATTCCTCACCACCTTGCCAGAACAAAAGCACATCATCTATGCACCAACATTTAGCAGGTGAGATAGCCCTAGTTAGTGCAGGGCTGGTCAACTTGGATTTAAAGTTTTGCAGCATTAAAAATCAGTCAGGTCATCAGACAATAATTAGGTTTTCTTCCTGTCCCAAGTTGTTGTTTTAAAAAGTAGAGGAGTGTGGTAGCCGTGTTAGTCCACTCTTAAGGTTATCAATAGAAATCAAACCAAATAAAACATGGAAAAGAAAATAAGATGATACCTTTTTTATTGGACATAACTTAATACATTTCTTGATTAGCTTTCGAAGGTTGCCCTTCTTCGTCAGATCGGAAATAAGCAAATGTGCTAGCTGACAGTGTATATAAGTGAAAACATTCAAGCATTACTATGACAATAAAATAGATACCATTGGAGATTCTACATGGAATGTTGCTACTATTGGAGATTCTACATGGAATGTTGCTACTGTTGGAGATTCTACATGGAATGTTGCTATTCCACTAGCAACATTCCATGTAGAAGGCTGCGCAGGCTTCTGTTTCTGTGAGTCTGACGTCCTGCACGTACGTGCAGGACGTCAGACTCACAGAAGCAGAAGCCTGCGCGGCCACATTGGTGATCTACAAGGGCCGACTTCTACATGGATTGTTGCTAGTGGAATAGCAACATTCCATGTAGAATCTATAGAAATCAAACAAAATAAAACATGGAAAAGAAAATAAGATGATACCTTTTTTATTGGGCATAACTTAATACATTTCTTGATTAGCTTTCGAAGGTTGCCCTTCTTCGTCAGATCGGAAATAAGCAAATGTGCTAGCTGACAGTGTATATAAGTGAAAACATTCAAGCATTACTGTGACAGTCTGACAGGGTGGGAGGATGGGGGTGGGTCGGAGGTATGCATGGGGACATCAAAGCATATCATTGATATTCTAACAGGATGGGTGTGGATAGGTGAGGGGTGGGGTGATCAACAGAGACATACAGCTTTATGGTTTATAATGGGCTAGGAACCCCAGATCCTTGTTAAGTCCTTTCTGTTGGGTGTTAAAATATTCAATCATTCTGACTTCAAAGGTCTTACGTTCTTGTATGGTTTTAAAGTTACCTTTCAGTATTCTCACTGTGAAATCACTGATACAGTGTCCTGGTTCTGTGAAGTGCTGTCCCACCGGGGTGGGGGCCCTACTGGCTGTATTGTTCATGTGATGTCTATGTAAATTGAATCTTGTCTTAAGCATCTGGCCTATTTCTCCAATATAGCATCCTTCGTTACATTTTTTACACTGAATGATATATACCACATTGGAAGATGAGCGTTATAAACCATAAAACTGTATGTTTCTGTTGATCACCCCACCCCTCACCTACCCACACCCATCCTGTTAGAATATCAATGATATGCTTTGATGTCCCCATGCATACCTCCGACCCACCCCCATCCTCCCACCCTGTCAGACTATCATAATAATGCTTGAATGTTTTCACTTATATACACTGTCAGCTAGCACATTTGCTTATTTCCGATCTGACGAAGAAGGGCAACCTTCGAAAGCTAATCAAGAAATGTATTAAGTTATGTCCAATAAAAAAGGTATCATCTTATTTTCTTTTCCATGTTTTATTTTGTTTGATTTCGATTGTTTAAAAAAAAAAAAAAAAGAGCATTTCAACTCCAAAAGCCAGATTCCTGCCCCTGCCTCTTCCTCCCCTCCTGATCCCTGCCCTGTAGTTTTCACTGTCGCTGCTGCTGTGTCCCTGCTATTTATGTGGCTCTGACAGTAGGCCATTGACCGGAGGTGTTTTCCTTGGCTGAAGAATAAAGGCTGTTTTGTCCGGGTTCTTGTTTTCCTTTTGGAACTCTGGTCTCATCACCCTTTCTGTCCAGCCTCCCCGGTCTGTAAGGAAGCTTTGCAAAGACCGGGGAGCCTGTTTTTCTAGTGTGTACAAACACATTATTATTATTATTTTTGGTCATGTGTGTGCCACGTGCTTTAGAAAGCGAGCAAATAATCTGCAGTTTGTGTGGCAGAAGAAATGCATCCATGCATTGCCATGGAGGAGAGAACACACACACGGGGATGGACATGCATGCGTAGAGGAGAGCTCACACGAACACATGCGTGCATTGGAGGAGCGTGCACACACACACATCTACACACTGTGTGTAGGTGTGGCTTTGAGTTGTGTGGGAATCGGAGCTCGGGAAGGCTGTAAACAGCCCAGTGAGTCACTGCATTGCTATGTGACAAGGGGATGCGCTCAGGGCTTTGCACTCTGCGGGGGTGGGGGAGTGAGTAAATTGTGCTTTGGGAGGGGAAGTTTTCTTTCCAGTTGTTTTCGGGGGATTCTTTAGCACTCTCCAGTCTGGTTTTTTTTTCCTACCTGTACGATGTGGTGGCGGGAAGACGGAGAAAAGGAAAACAGCAATTGTCAGCGAGGGAAGAATGAGGCGGACCAGGAAAAGCGGAGATCGGTAAAGCCAGGAATGGTGATTGACACTTTTTTTGTGTGTGCTTTCTGGATATGGTTCGCAATCTGTCCCCTCCCCCCTCCCCCCCAAGTGGGTTTCGAGGTGACAGTGTTTTTGGTCGGGGGGGGGGGGGCACTTGGTGTTGCCCCTCCCCCTCTGGATCTGGGGTCGAAAAAAAATGCTGCTTCTGGATTCTTTGCAGCTCTCTCGGTCGCTGCTGGGTTTCCCCGCGTGACCTAAAGACCGATCAACATGTTGTCTGAGCTTTGCAGACCACAAGGGCCCCCTTTTGCCTCCAGACGTGAACGCTGTGGCCTGAGAGGCAGTGTTTTGTTGCTTTCTGAAAATGAGTTGGGCTTTAGCATGCTGAAAGGGCCATTTTCTTACTCTGCTCTGATGTCATCCCAGATTTCGTTTATTTCATGACTAATTTTTAAAGGGTTTTTGCTTCTGTCTACCGCAGACTGTCTCTTCCTGTAGTGGGTAGGATCGTACCGTGCAATGGACATGCAAGTGGGTGGTGTGATCTGAAGACAGGGAGGTATAGAAAGAGGCAAAGTCACTTAACGTTCTCCTTACAATATTTTTCCATGTTGCATACGTAGAGTTTTTACTAGTCTGGCACAGAAGATGTAATAATTGCAGTAGCTCTTGGCTCTCTTATGCTCATTCACTTAACAGATCATAATATTTTTATTTATTTATTGCATTTGTATCCCACATTTTCCCACCTGTTTGCAGGCTCAATGTGGCTCACAGAGAGTCCTGTTATGTTATTGGACTCTCTCCGGCCATAACAAGGCTACCGATCCTCTTGTGTTGTCCCTGCACTCCATAGCCCCCCTCACTCCCTTTGATCCACTGAGTGTGTGAATGAATGAGTTTTTTTAGGAGGGGGGGGGAGAGGTTAGGTTCTTGCTTTGCACTTGGCCCCAAGTCATTGCTGGGTTTTTGGGCTTCACTTTGTTTCCATGGGGACCGTCTCTAGGTTGGCTAGTTTCAGCAGGTTACCGTGGCAACCGGCACCGATCTCATTCTTGAGATGCCTGGGCTGGATTTTTTTTTTTTTTTTCATGAATGATTGAGATGTCATATGTGAGAGCTCATGTGACACACAGTGTGAAAGGGACAATCGGCGCGTCGGAAGTTCGTGTAGCTTTATTCCCTCCGCCCGAGGTCTCCCCCCCCCCCCCCGCTGCCCCTTCGTACCCCCATGGAACCACGGCAGTCGCCTCGTCAACCGCTCAGCATCTGTACTGCACACCAGAGCCAGGCAGTGGCAGCGACTGGCTTCCTGGCATCCGTGTGGCTGCTAAATCGCCGCGAGCCTTAGGTTGGGAATGAGACAGAAGTGCTGCTGTATACACACCAGACTTAACAAGGTGATGTAACCCTTTTGTTGGGAAGGGTGTACCCGTTAGGGGTGTGCGTTAGCAAGGGTCAGGGTGCTTGCTGTACACTGGTGACCGCATGTGAATTTATTGACGTGCGGGTTGCCCATGAAGGGTGAAGGATGTGTTGGATGTCAGCATACATCAGGGCTCTTCATTGTTCCTTGTGCGAGCCTGGCCTGCTGCATAGAGTGGAAAGTGTTGACAGGAAGCAGCAAGTGGCTTGCTTTTGGAGTAGATTGTGGTAGCCAGGCAGTTTTATGTGCGGTGTTGGTTGGTCAGCTCGGATGGCTGCTGGGAAACCATACTCGATTTCCTCATTTTTAGCTGATGTCAGCACATAAAACTAGACTGTGAGATTCAGTGTTTGGGAGCCAGTCGCTTCTTTGATGCCCATTAGATGAAGGGTGTGGCATTGCTGATAGAAGATGTATGATGCATTTGGGTGCTATGCATATTAGACAGTGTCAGATAACTAATCCAATTAATAAAGGTAAGCAAAGTGAAATGGAGATTTTTTTTTTTTAATTATTGGATTAACCTTCTCTATTGACTAGCTTTGTAGAAGTGCCTTACTTTATCAGGTCACTGGAAGTAGGAAAACCCATCACATACAGGAATGTCACAGGTTGGTAGTAGCATGGTAAAAGTAGTTTGTTTGGGGGGGGGGGGGGGGTTCCTAACTGCTTAGGAAAACAAAGCTCCTGACTTAATTTTGGCTATCGACTGTTTGTTTGTTTGTTTTTTTCAAAAGCTTCTTTTTATTATGTAGTTAAACCAATGTGAATTCAGCGTCACACAAGGAAAGCTACAAGCTTTTAACCTAGCGATAATGCAGTATTTTCAGCAAAGGTTCTGTGCTCTGATTTTAACTAAGGTTTGTTTTTGTTTTTTTCTTTTCTAGTTTGCATTTTCTGAGCAGTTCTGCCCTGGTGATTGTTTACAGGTTATGACGACTAATCCCAAACCAAACAAAACATTAAAGGTGAGCAAAGATCCTTTTACTTTGGCATGAGAGTTCATTGTGAAAGTGTGATCTAGGTCTTATTTTCGGGGGGATGTCTTATTTTCTGGGAAACATCGGTCGCCCCCCCCCCCACCCGAGGTCGCCGGGCCCCCCCTCCGTCGCTCCCGGAACTAACCTGAAGCTCCTTTCACCTTTGCAAGTTCGGATTCGAAGCAGCAGCGCAGCAGGGCAGACCTCTCCTTCCTTCCATGTCCCGCCCTCGCCTGACGTAACGGGAGCGACGGAGGGGGGCCCGGCGACCTCGGGTGGCTCTTGGCGGCCCTGAATGCCTTCCCAGGTTTTGAAGCCTGCAGGATTATGTGTAGTGTGCTCCTCTTCCCGTCCACAGAGATTTCTAGCTTTGTTGGACGACTTGGCTAAGTGTGATACGTTTTGGTGGCGCTATTGTCTTTAGCACACGCTAAACACTAGAGACACCCATAGGAATATATGGGAGTCTCTAGCGTTTAGCGCAAGCTTATATTTAGCGTGTGCTAAAACCGCTAGGGCGTCTTTGTAAAAGAACTCCTATATTATTGCACAAAGGAAGCTGTCGTGCAAACTGTCATGTGTCCAAACAACCTTGAAAACTAACACAATGCGACAGTCGTACTATATATTTTAATTTTATTTATTTTAAATTAAGCAAATTAAATTGAGGCTGTTCCTACTAGGAGTGGATTTGCTTGCCCTTTCAAAACCAATGTGACCCGCTGAGTGAAAAGGTACCAGAAGTGGGGTTATAAAAAAAAACGGACGTAAAAGCTATAAAAGTCGGCCAAAATTGCATGCGCAAATTTAGGTGCGCACCCAATTTGCACATGCAGTTTAATTAAATAAGCTAATTAGCACCAGTAATTGGCTTAAGCAATTAGTGTCAGTAATTAGATTTAATTGAAATTTTATGCGCGAGTTTAAAAAAGGGGAATGCAGAAATGGGAGGGTCTTGGGCGGAACAGGGGCGTTACTAGCATTTACGCGCATTGTTATAGAACAAGGGGGGGTATATGCCTAATTCAGGCACGTACATTTGTACCACATTTCAGTTGGTGCAAATGGCCACGCCTAAAGTTAGGCACGATTCTTGGGCGTAAGCGCTATTCTATAAACCGCTTTTAAGCACGGCTTACAGAATAGTGCGGGGGGAGGGGTTTCAGTGCCATATATAGAATTTACCCCGTTGTGTGCTATAGGGTCAGTAGATGGGACTATGTACATTTTTTTCACAGCATTGATGATTTTTATGTTCTGCAGCCTAAAAACTGCAGGATACAAATAAGAGAGAAATGCTGTAAATGTTTGGAGGGATAAATTTGGGCAACTTTCATTTTTGAACTTTTTGGGACTTTGCAATTTTTTTTACACAGCTTTGATGTTTTTTTATGTTCTACAGCCTAAAAAGTATAGGTGCCTAAAATGTAGTTACTTTTTTTTATTGATAAACATTTCTCATGTTTTAAAAGTCATCATTAGTCCATACCCCAGGCTGAAATTTAGCAGGATTATGCTGTTGACATCCCTGAGCGAAAAGGTACCAACCAGGGGCGTAGCCAGCCTTTCGTGGGAGAGGGGTCCAGAGCCCGGGGGGAGGGGGCACATTTTAGCCCTCCCCCCGGCGCCGCCCCCCCTCCCGCCACGAACCCGCCGCCGCTGCAGCCTACCTTTACTTTTGCTGGCGGGGGATCCCACTCCCCGCCAGCCGACGTCTTTTTCTTAATCGCTTCCTGCTCTTCAATTTGTTTGCTGACGTCCTGCACGTTGTACGTGCAGGACGTCAGACTCAGAGAACAGAACTGTTCTCTGAGTCTGACGTCCTGCACGTACAATTACGTGCAGGACGTCAGCAAACAAATTGAAGAGCAGGAAGGACTGAGAAGACGTCGGCTGGCGGGGAGTGGGATCCCCCGCCAGCAAAAGTAAAGGTAGGCGGCGGCGGGGGCGGGTTCGCCGGGAGGGGAGGTCCTGGGGTGAATCTGCGGGGGCCCCGGCCCCCTCAGGCCCCACATAGCTACGCCACTGGTACCAACAGTGGGGTGTATGTGACCTATTTATACCACAAGATAGAGGGATATCTCTTGTGGTATAAATAGGTCACATACCCCACTGTTGGTACCTTTTCGCTCAGCAGGCTACAAATTCTAAAGAGACATGAGGTTTCCAGAATTATGAAGCTGTTATTCTGTAAGGTACAAGTGAAACATCCTATCACAATAATGAGAAGCATCTTGTGTAATTATCACCTGCATAGCTCATATGGCTAGTATGACGTTTTTGTGAAATAATGCAACCATCCAGTAGTTCATTGTATTCACTGTCTTAACATCGGTGTTCTCAGGTTAAGAAGGAGTCAGGAGAGAACGCCCCTGTTCTGAGCGATGACGAACTTGTCTCGATGTCTGTGCGGGAGCTGAACCAGCATCTGAGGGGCCTCTCCAAGGAGGAAGTCATCCGCCTGAAGCAGCGCAGGCGGACACTGAAGAATCGGGGCTATGCCGCCAGCTGCCGGATAAAGCGGGTCACGCAGAAGGAGGAGCTTGAGAAGCAGCGCATCGAGCTGCAGCAGGAGGTGGACAAGCTCGCCCGCGAGAACTCCAGCATGAAACTGGAGCTGGACGCCCTCCGCTCCAAGTACGAGGCTTTGCAGACCTTTGCCCGCACTGTCACCCGGGGACCGATCACCCCAACTAAAGTTGCCACCACCAGTGTGATCACGATTGTGAAATCAGCTGACATTTCTTCAGCATCCATGCCATTCTCTGCACCATCCTAGTGCCTGTAGAGGAAAGAGAACGAACATCATGTTCCAAAAGGGACTTCATGGAGTAAACTTGCATTTTGTTTTTCTGAGTTCCTTTTCTGCCATTTGAGAATGACAAGAATGATCTTTTCTACCCATCAGTTTCACGCTGAAAAATAAACTGCAAAAGCGAATATGATTGGCCTTTCTAATGTCACCTTTTCTGCACCAGAAAACTCAACTCTGCCCTCAAGAGGAGGTTAGAGAACCTTCATGTGCCAGAGTCTTCCTGTTGTAAGGAGCTTTTGCGCTCGTATCTGGTGTCTGCTTTGAGAAACTTGGAACCTTCAGAAACCAACTTGTTGCACCCAGAAAGTGGAAGCGTCTCTGAAGATTTCTGAATTGAACCGATGCTTCCACTATTTCTAAAATTTAACAATTTAATTTAAAGGGTGTCATAGCGGTTTTTATTTTTTTTCAGTTACCATTTTCCTGCTTCCTACCACCTTGTGCTACCAGACAAATGAGGATAGGAGGCCGAATCCGCAAAATCTTCAGAGCATGTGTAATCTAGTATCAGGGGTGCTAGGTGCCCTCTACATAAGTACACAAATATTGCCACACTGGGACAGACCAAAGGTCCATCGAGCCCAGCATCCTGTTTCCAACAGTGGCCAATCCAGGTCACAAATACCTGGCAAGATCCCCAAAAAAGTACAAAACATTTTATACTGCTTATCCCAGAAATAGTGGATTTTTCCCAAGTCCATTTAATAATGGTCTATGGACTTTTCCTTTAGGAAGCTGTCCAAACCTTTTTTAAACACCGCTAAGCAAATAAACAAGCACACACATTCCAGGGAGGGGCTGAACTCTGTGAGTCTCAGTGTGTATTTTGGCTAGTAGAAGTAGGAATCTACCAACAAGAGGATGTGCTAAGTAAGAACGTAAGAATGGCCATACTAGGTTAAATCAATGGTCCATCTAGCCCAGTATCCTGTTTTCAACAGTGGCCAATTCAGGTCACAAGTATCTGGCAGAAACCCAAATAGTAGCAACATTCCATGCTACCAATCCCAGGCAAGCAGTGGCTTCCCCATATCTGTCTGAGTAGCAGACTATGGACTTTTCCTCCGGGAACTTGTCCAAAACCCAGATAGCCAACCACCGTTTCTACATCCTCTGGAAAAGAGTTCCAGAGCTTAACTATTTGTTGCGTGAAAAAATATATTCGTTGAGTGCCATTAAATTGAGTAATCAAAGTGGAACTTTATTGACGGTGGCAGACAGCAGTAGATTGAAGCCCAGTACAGATGTAACAAAGGAAGTGCAGAGTGAGAGAAATTACCTTGGCTTTGTGGTCCGTCCATTAACTTAAACATTTAGAAATAGAGCATGGCAATTCTGGTCTCCTTTTAGGAGAGTTGTTGATGTACTGGGAGGAGTTTGACGAAAACCTGCTTTGTGCAGATGACTAGAAATAAAATTTTCTGGAATATTATGTGAGGGAGAATACCACTGAAGTGGACAGAGTCATCGGGCAGGAAACCCACTGATGCCATCTTTCAGTGCATGCAAACCTTCGAGATGTGTTTCTTGAACATAGGAGAGACATTCATGGTCTGTAGATTTGAAGCCAGAGATTGTAAACAGTGTGCAGTTTGGGCAAGTATTATTGGAGCACTCTGAAGTCTACCGAGAAGGCCTGTCTAGTGGCTCAGTGAAATGTGCTGCATACTACTATATGGAGGCCTGTGTTCAGTTTGGGGGCCAGGACTCTTCACTTTGAGCTGTTTGGGGGAAAGGATGCTGTGCAGGGAGTGTTCGCAGTCCGTTAGGGTAGGGAGTGTCTGCCATTACTCAACAGGAACACTTAGTGGCCATACTTAGGGTTTATATTAGCCATGTTTTGGAAGGACCCAGCCACAGTTTGTGGCCCCTGGGTTGCCTGAGTTGGGTGTAGAATATAAAAACATGAGAAATGTCCTAGGTAGCTGAGACTGGTTCTGCCTGATCCAGAAACCCAAAAGAGAGTAGAAGGAAGGAATCTTATGGGCCAAAATTCAGTTAAACGCCGATTGTGTGCTTTGCATTTTAATTTGAGTAGGCACAGGAATATGAGTTCTGTGCCGGGTCAGTTAAATAGCTTTGCCACACTATTGCTTTACTTTTTCCTGAAATATATGATGAAAATGCTGCTTTGTTGCCAAAAGTCTAAAGTGAAACAAACAGCGAAGTGGACTAAAATAATAGACGCTCCAGGTAAAAATGAAAATTTGAAAATTAAAAATTAATTGATTGAATGGTGAGCACGACTCGACACAGCTGTGTTTCAGCCCAAAGGGTCTGCATCAGGAGTCTTGTGTGATCAAAGGTTCCCTCGTTGTCTTAGTTGTGCAGTAGATGGTGTTGAATTGGAGCTGTTGCGTCTTATGCCTCAATTCAAATCCCGTTTTTTTTCCCCTCGAAATTAGAAATACTTCTAAAAGCATTACTCCGTATTGAGGCATTTTTTAATTTTCAAATTTTCATTTTTACCTGGAGCATCGATTATTTTAGTCCACTTCACTGTTTTGTTCCACTTTCTATATCCCTGCGAAGATTTTGTTTCTTCTGTTTTTGTATCGCCAAAAGTCGAAAGCCATGGCTCCTAGAAAATTTGCCCCGATGCCTGAGATTTTCCTGCTTCAAATGTCCTTTATACTCCAAACAGTTTTCGTCTGTGGTGTGCCTTCCAACGAGTTTGAGCCGTGCAGTGCCTGAACTCCCGCCGAGCTTAGTCTTGGGAGACCAGTTTGGGTGTTGAGGCACCATACTGCTCAAACTCACTTGAGCCATGATGACTGATAACCCCCCCCCCCCCCCCCCCCCCCCCCCCCCCCCCCCCCCCCCCCGCTTTTTGGCATCGGTGGCAGTGGCTATGGTGGCTGAGGAGTGCTGGCACTGATCAGCTGGGGGGTGGGGTTGATGGTTTTGTGGGAGATGGATGGTAGGCAGGATGGGAAACGTTGAGAGAGGAGGTGAGTGGTGGTGGAGGCAGGGAAGACAGAGGCAGACTGGAGAGAGGGTGGAAGGACCATGATGATAAGTGAAGCAATTGTGCATTACATTTTCACCATAAATACAGAATGGAAAATAGCCTTAGTGATTTAGAACATAATAATAGCCATGGTCAGACCAATGGTCCATCTAACCCAGTATCCTGTTTCCAACAGTGGCCAATCCAGGTCACAAGTTCCTGGCAGAAACCCAAATAGTAGCAACATTCTATGCTACCAGTCCCGTCGGCTGTCTCTCTGCCAAGCTAAAGATCCCTTTCCTAATAATTCCTCTCATTCTGTTTGCTTTTTTGGCTGCTGCTGTTGCTGCACACTGGGCAGACGATTTCAGCATATTGCATGATACCTAGATCTTTTTCTTTGGGTGCCGACTCCAAAGGTGGACCCTAGTATCAGGTAACCATAATTCGGATTGTTCTTCCCAATGTGCATCACTTTGCATTTGTCCACATTAAATTTCATCTGCCATTTGGATGCCCAGTCTTCCAGTTTCCTAAGGTCTTCCTGCAATTTTTTGCAGTCTGTATTTGTTTTAACAACGTTGAATAGTTTTTATTACAGACTTTGGTGGGGAGGTGGACCTCGGTGAGAGAAGGAAAGTGCTACAGGCTACTAAACTCTTTTTGGAGGAGAGGGGGGGCATTGATGGCTCGTATATTCAAAGGAAGTTTGCCAAGGCCCACAGTAGGTGACCAAAAACTGAAAAGAAATCCCTGATGCAGAGAATAAAAAAACTAGAAAACAAATTTTTAAAAAGACATAAAGGGAGAAGATTGTAGTGTTCTTGGTTGAATAATATGTTTGACCTGCTTTAAAGCAAATGAAAAATATTGGGTATTTTGAGATGGTGAGTTTTCTAAGCCAAAAGCATAGATGGTAACAGAAATTGTGTGGTACACGTTGGAAAGAAGACTCAAATTACTAGATCTTCTTTTCTGGATTGAAGCGATTGGTGATGTGGTGGAGGAACGGAGCAAAATGGTGGATGTGCTATAAAGTGATAGAATATGATTTGAAGAAGATAATCTTGTGTACAATAGCAGAAAGTAGGGAGGGTACAGTAAGAAAAGTAGGAAGAAGGTTGGCGTTTGGATCATGATTGGAATAAAGCTTTCCTCTTGTGGAACAAGGTGGTGAAACCTGAGCGAAATCTTCTGGTGATCTATATTGTAAGAGCAGAGCAGACAATGGATGTCCCAAACAGGACCAAATTGGGTTGAAGGTATCCTGAGGTCAGAGCTAAAGAGAGAACGCAAAACGTTTCAGAGTAATGGGACAAGAAAGTGAGTGCAGAGCAGACGTGTTAAGGGAAGGGCATTAGACACGTTGACTTGTTATAGAAATCCTGTTCTGACAGTTTAATTTCTAGGGTGATTTGAAGTGTGCTGTAATCGTAAGTCAGTTCTCCAGGAAGTACATTGAAAATCTATTGCTTGGTAGTTCAGGAACGGAACAGCTAGTGAAACCTAGTGGAATTTATTCCCCATTCTAAATGAATGCCTACCAGGCACCAGCGGAAAACGCCCAAAGTTGTAGTTTCATAATTTAACTTACTGTACAAATAAGGAGCCTTCTTTTTTATTTTTTTAATGTGTAATCCCTGTATCAGGGCTAGTGCCTGTTGTAACAGCAACTTTAGCAAGTGCAGTAGATAACAAAAAGCCAAGGGCGCGGCAAGGTAAGACATGCTCTGAAGATTTTTCTGAAGTGGGCAAATTTTCCTTCCACCCTTGGAAATGGAAGAAAGGACTGCCAGGAAAGATGATATTATGCCTATTCCCTCCATATTCCCTCTTAGCTCCTTGAGTCAAAAATATTTCTGAAGGTTCCCTAGCTCTGTTGATCGCTGGGCAGAGTCAGATTTTCTTGTGCAAAACTGGACAGGAAAGCAAAAAAAAATAATAATAATAATTAAAAAAAAAAAAAATGAGCAAGCACATAAGCAACCTTGAAATACCAGAGAAACACTGTTATGTTTTCTAGAATAGCCTTAGAAGTCCTGTCTGGTTCGAATAACCTCAGAAGTCTGTCTGGTTTGATTGGCAGTGAGGTGCTGTTGGGTTCTGAGAAAAGAATTAATATTTTCTACCTGGAGACTGCCGTGGATTCAAAGAGTATCACAGCACTTAAGTTATTAAAGGCACACCAGTATAATAAAAAAAAAAAAAAGACAAAAAATATAAAAGTAAAAAACAGAAAAAAAATTCATGGCAAATGGTGATGTGAAATTAGTTATATGTAACTTGTTTTTTTTTTTTTTTTTTCCTGTTCAAATGAGGTAAGAAACATATCAATATTTGAGAGTGGTGGCTCTGTGCTGCTGCCACATCTTTTCCATTTACTGGAAGTGTGCCAAAGGGTTTGGCTAAGCGAGAGCTGGCCCAGGGCTAAAATAACTCCTCCTTCCTCTACGGTGAGGGTGAGGGAGGGGGGGAAAGCAAAAAAGGGTATTTGGGGACCTGGGCATCATTAAGCTGTTGATACCATAACAATGGTAGGTAATCCATATTGGATATCAATAAGGAACATATGGAAATATTTAAAGAGAGAATTTAAAAAGATATATATATGCATTTTATCATACAGATTTTTCCTAAGTAATTAAAAATAAAATCTTTTCAAGTTTGATATTGAAAATCTTTATTAGACGAGAAATGCAAATTGACGAGGTGTAGGTGGAGACTGGGAGGGACGAGGGAACGGACAAGCTGCTCCCCCACGACCCTCCTGCCCGATTTTCTACAGATTGGATGGAGTGGAATTCAGAAGCTACTTGCAGGGGGGAGGGGTCAAAGGGATATCGCAGACCCCTTCACCAAACCTTCTCTCTTTCTAGTAGGTAGGGCTGTGTGTGTGTATGAGATCGGAGTTTAATATTATTTTGTATGTAATTGTATTCCTCGGATTTTATTTTTGGTTTTCTGCAGTTTGTACACAGGGCACGAAAAATAAAACGCGCTCTCTCAAGAGAGAGCCGTCTTTGTCCCTCACTTTCGCTTTCTCTCGTCATGGGTGTGAACTGTTAACCATGCACACAAGAGGAATGGGACAGCAAACGTTTTATATATGGCTGGAGATGTCCACACACTTCTCGCATTGTGTTCCATGCCCGTCCTCAGATCACCCCCTGTGCACGGAATTGTGAAGCAAGTGTGTTAAAGCAGACCAATGTCTCAGTGATGTGTGAGAGCTAAGCGTACCATGAGCAAAAGTCTTGAACTGCTGTGTAATTCTTTCTTGTGTCATTGCCATGGTTCCCCTGCAACAGTGGATGTAAATGGAGACATTTAATCACATTTAGGTGCCAGGAGAGCAGAGACCTTGAGGTTCTGTGCTGTGGGACTCTGGGGCTTTATTCTCTTGCAGAATAGTCTGTGGTGGTCAGTTTTGCTTTCAGAATCAAATGTCGATCTGCATATGTGGGGTTGGGTTTCCCCCCTTTCACTTTTTTCACCTTTCACAATAAGTTTTCCTTTCGCTTTCTCTTGGTCTTCCATACACTCGTTCCATTTACCTTGTCTCTCTTATTTTTTTTTTTTTTTCCTTGCTCTATAAATACTTTTCTTGGTTTGTTTTTTCTGCTTCTGGTCTCTGGTTTACAGAAACGCCTCTCCCTGGCATATCCTGGTAGTGAGGATAGAGGTCTTATAAGTTCTGGCTTTTCCCTGCTGTGGTTACTCAATAGATTCATTTCAATATTTATTATTTCTGTGCTGCTTTTTTTATACATATTATATATATGAATAAATTATTGGGATATATCCAAGTAATTGTGGATTTATGTTTTTTTGTCAGAACCGTAACCCCGTGTACTGTACTTGTTCACCAATTTTCTCCTCTGATGGCCACAAAGTAATTTATTTCTGTATATAATACTGCTGTGACTGGTTTTGTACCTTTCCAATAAAGCGTTTTCTCATTTATCACTCTCGGGTATTTTTTTCTTCAATCTACAAAATTACAGGAACAGAAACTACACTCGTGCTAGATGTGTCAAAAGGGAATTTAAAAATAGCAAAGGTTGCTTTGCAAATAATTGAAATTCGCTGGTTTTTTTTTTTTTCTTTAAGGTGTGGCGGGCATGGCCAGGCTCCATTGGAGGCAGCGAGATGCCCTGTCTGTTCTGGGACAGTTGCTCTTTCATTTGGCACACGTTCACATTTGGGGCAGCAGTTCAGGGGTTCTAGAAAAGAAATCCTCTGAATACATCGATTGGAAACTTAAGGGAATGAATGGCAGCTAAGGACTGCAGACCCAAACTAAGCTATGCTCATACAGGGGTCCTTTTACTAAGCTGCAGGAAAAGGGACTCTGCGGTAGCCTGTTTTTCCTGTGCACCAGAGGCCCTTTTTACCGCAGCCAGTAAAATGCCCCCCCCCCCCCCCCCCAAAAAAAAAAACGACCACTTGGTAAGAGAACTCTTACCGTGTGGCCAGCTGGTGGGGAGCACGTACACCACCCATTGAGGTAGCGGTAAGGGCTCCTGCAGTAACCAGGCAGCGTGCGATGCCCAATTGCCGCCGGGTTAGCGCCGCACTAGGGAAAACAATTTCCTGGAGCACCAGTTCCGTTTTAGCGTGTGGTAAGCGTGCGTTGGGCTTACCGCCGCTTTGTAAAAGACCCCCCACAATACTTGGCCTAGACCAGGGGCTCTCAACCCAGTCCTCTGTACTCACCTAGCTGGTCAGATTTTCAGGATACCCACCCTTAATAGGCATGAGACCAGTTTGCACGCACTATTTCCACTGTACGGAAATCTCTCTCATGCATAAACATTGTTGACATTCTGAAAACTTGACTTGGTTGGGTGAACCCTTTCCTGGAGGCACACCTAACCCAGTGCTTTTCAACCTAGGAGCACACAGTCATTTAGATTTTCAGGGTGCCCACTAGGTATATCATTTGAGTTCTCCCCAATACTTATTTTCCCTGACTATCCCTTATATACCCCTAGCCCTGCTCTCAGATCTTTTGTAGTTAATTGACTTGTGCTCTCTCCCCCAAGGAAAGCTCACTGTAAGTCAACAAGGAATTATGCTTATTACCTGACACCTAAGCTCTGGAATAAAGTTGTCATTTGCTAAGTTGTGTCTGGCTTAAAAACCCAATTTTTTTTTTTAAATCTTGAATTGGAGTGCTGATATTAAGGGGGTCTTCCTTGCTCGAGACAGTCTTTATACTGCTACAAATGTTAGGGACAATCTTTTGTTGAGTGTTATTCTGAATGCTTGAATTAAATGTCCTGTTTGTTCGCTGTTGCTTTCTATGCTGTTTTTATGTTAGACTCAAGTAGAGGAGTGTGGTAGCCGTGTTAGTCCACTCTTAAGGTTATCAATAGAAATCAAACCAAATAAAACATGGAAAAGAAAATAAGATGATACCTTTTTTATTGGACATAACTTAATACATTTCTTGATTAGCTTTCGAAGGTTGCCCTTCTTCCTCAGATCGGAAATAAGCAAATGTGCTAGCTGACAGTGTATATAAGTGAAAACATTCAAGCATTACTATGACAGTCTGACAGGGTGGGAGGATGGGGGTGGGTAGGAGGTATGCATGGGGACATCAAAGCATATCATTGATATTCTAACAGGATGGGTGTGGATAGGTGAGGGGTGGGGTGATCAACAGAGACATACAACTTTATGGTTTATAATGGGCTAGGAACCCCAGGTCCTTGTTAAGTCCTTTCTGTTGGGTGTTAAAATATTCAATCATTCTGACTTCAAAGGTCTTACGTTCTTGGGGTCTTACGTTCTGGGGTTCCTAGCCCATTATAAACCATAAAGCTGTATGTCTCTGTTGATCACCCCCCTCACCTACCCACACCCATCCTGTTAGAATATCAATGATATGCTTTGATGTCCCCATGCATACCTCCTACCCACCCCCATCCTCCCACCCTGTCAGACTGTCATAGTAATGCTTGATATGTTAGACTCATAAACCACTTTGACCTGCGTGTCAGAAAAGGTGTTATATATCAAACTTGCTCATAAACAAAAGATAAAATTTGCATGCCTGCTTAACATTGTTTGCAACTCTGTTTCATGCATGTTCATGTTGTGTATCCTGAAAACCTGAGTAGTTAGATATGTCTCAAGAACTTGGCTGAGAACACCTAGCCTAGATCGGTGTTTCCCCAACCCTTTCCTGGAGGTTCACCTAACTGGTCTGGTTTTCATCCATACTAAATGTGCACGAGAGATTTTGCTTACACCAAGCTGCTCATGTATGCAACTCGACTCGTGCACATCCATCGTGACAGTCCTAAAAATCCAACTGGCTAAGTGTGCCTCCCAGGAGAGGGTTTTTGAACGGCTGCTTCAGACGCTAGTTACCCTGGGGGGTTTCTTCTCTTTTTTTTTTCCCCCTTAAGTAGAGGAGTGTGGTAGCCGTGTTAGTCCACTCTTAAGGTTATCAATAGAAATCAAACAAAATAAAACATGGAAAAGAAAATAAGATGATACCTTTTTTATTGGACATAACTTTATACATTTCTTGATTAGCTTTCGAAGGTTGCCCTTCTTCGTCAGATCGGAAATAAGCAAATGTGCTAGCTGACAGTGTACAGTATATAAGTGAAAACATTCAAGCATTACTATGACAGTCTGACAGGGTGGGAGGATGGGGGTGGGTAGGAGGTATGCATAGGGACATCAAAGCATATCATTGATATTCTAACAGGATGGGTGTGGATAGGTGAGGGGTGGGGTGGGGTGGGGTGATCAACAGAGACATACAGCTTTATGGTTTATAATGGGCTAGGAACCCCAGATCCTTGTTAAGTCCTTTCTGTTGGGTGTTAAAATATTCAATCATTCTGACTTCAAAGGTCTTACGTTCTTGTATGGTTTTAAAGTTACCTTTCAGGATTCTCACTGTGAAGTCACTGGTACAGTGTCCTGGTCCTGTAAAATGCTGACCAACAGGGGTGGGAGCCCTACTGGCACCAGTATTGTTCCCCTACAATTGAGAAGTTTCTGTGTTTATTTTAGGATGTGTTAAATCCAAATGTTCTTGAATTTTGTTACTGTATTTGTTTCCACTACCCAGTGGTGTAGCCACGGGTGGGCTTGGGTGGGCCAGGGCCCACCCATTTATGGCTCAGGCCCACCCAACAGTAGCTCATGTATAGTGGTAACTGGTGGGAATCCCAAGCTCCGCCAGCTGAAGATTTTCCCCTGATGGTAATGAAAACGCTACTCTCCACGACACCGGCACCTGCGCGTGCTCAGTTTTCAGTGCACGCCTGCTGCCAAGGTGGAAAGAAGTGTTTTCCCACCAGCTGAGATCATTTTTTTTTTGGGGGAGGGGGGGGGGTAGAACACTTGGTGCCCACCCAATTCTTGCCTAGGCCCACCCAAAATCTGTTGTCTGGCTACGCCCCTGCCACTACCACCACTTGCAAACATCACCCTTTCTGTGAAGGAATATTCTTTCAGGCTTCCCGAGTTGCTAGGCCCTTGGAGTCTCGTTCCAGAATTTTCCTTTCCACTGGAAAAGGCAGGCTTCTTGTGTGCTCTTTAAACCTTGAGATGTATCTGAATGTTTTTCCACTTTCTTATAGAGCTCACATATATAAGTAACATAGTAGATGACGGCAGAAAAAGACCTGCACGGTCCATCCAGTCTGCCCAAGAAATGTGCCACTTTTTTGTGTATACCTTACCTTGATTTGTACCTGTCTTTTTCAGGGCACAGACCGTACAAGTCTGCCCAGCACTATCCCCGCCTCCCACCATCAGCTCTGGCACAGACCGTACAAATCTGCCCTCCACTATCCCCGCCTCCCAACCACCAGCCCCGCCTCCCACTACCAGCTCTGTTATCCAATCTCGGCTAAGCTCCTGAGGATCCATTTCTTCTGAACAGGATTCCTTTATGTTTATCCCACGCATGTTTGAATTCCGTTACCGTTTTCATCTCCACCACCTCCCGCGGGAGGGCATTCCAAGCATCCACCACTCTCTCCGTGAAAAAATACTTCCTGACATTTTTCTTGAGTCTACCCCCCTTCGATCTCGTTTCATGTCGTCTCGTTCTACCGCCTTCCCATCTCCGGAAAAGATTCATTTGCGGATTAATACCTTTCAAATATTTGAACGTCTGTATCATATCACCCCTGTTTCTCCTTTCCTCCAGAGTATACATGTTTAGTTCAGCAAGTCTCTCCTCGTACGTCTTGTAACGCAAATCCCATACCATTCTCATAGCTTTTCTTTGCTCCGCTTCGATTCTTTTTACATCCTTAGCAAGATACGGCCTCCAAAACTGAACACAATACTCCAGATGGGGCCTCACCAACGACTTATACAGGGGCATCAACACTCCCTTTCTTCTGCTGGTCACACCTCTCTCTATACAGCCCAACAACCTTCTAGATACGGCTAAGCTGTGCTAGGTATTTGCAGAAGATATAGAACTTGCTAAGGGAATTCAGGTTTAAGGGGCATTTATTTAATATGTGCTATTTTGCTCTTGCAAGCATGAACACAAAGTTATGTAAAATAGGTAATGGGCTTAAGAATAGGCCAATTCAGCTTATTGCTGATGAATGCACAGTAACGTCGATGGGGTAACTACGTTTGATTTGTGTTGATGACATCTTCTTCATGATACATTTTATGTGTTTTATCAGGGATGTCAAGGGACAGCAATTTTGGGGAGGAGCCCGCAAATAGGTGGGAAAATGTGGGATACAAATGCAAATAAATAAATAAATAAATAAAATAAACATTCCTTGCCCTACCTCTCTCCACCTCACTGTTTTTCTAGCAAATGCTTTTTCTACGCTGGTGACAACAGGGATGGAGGAGAAATATATATATTTCCTCCTGTGCTGTACAAAATATTAAGACAGCAGATGTAAATTCTCAGAACTGACATATTCCAGTCACTAAATTGAAAAAGTGATTTGTTTTTTCTATCTCTGGTGATTTAAAATTTTTTTTTTACTCGTGTTGCGCTGTCTTTGGTTTTCCTTTCCTCTCTATCTCCTCTTAACTCAGGGGCCCTTTTACAAAGAGGCGGTAGGACTACCGCATGTGTAGCACGCGCCAAATCAATGCTACTGCCCGGGTAGCGTGCCCACCCGATGGTAATTTAAACATACCCGGCGGTAATTTAAACGTTGGTGTGCACTGCTTCCTGTGGTAAAAAATATTTTTCAGTTTTCTACCATGGGGGGGGGGGGGGTGCGTTCCCACATTGGTGCGTGCTGCTCGAGTACTGTGTCTGTAGCAGGGGCGAAGCTATCCTGCAAATTTTGTCCGGGCCCCTGGTTTTGCTGGCAGGGGTCCCCAACCCCCGCCAGAAAAAGCCTTCTTCAACGTGGTCTCCAGCGCAGCCACGTTCGTTGCCTGCCCCCTGATGCTGAGCGTCAGCGTGCACAGGAGGAGAAAGAAGAGCAGGGGGCAGGCAGCGAATGTGGCTATGCCGGAGACCGCTGAGCATCAGCGTGCACAAGAGGAGAAAGAAGAAGGTGGCTTTGGCTGGCGGGGGTTGGGGACCCCTGCCAGCAAAGGTATTTGTGGGGGGGGCAAGGTGGGGGACGGCACTCAAAATGTGCCCCCAACCTCAGCCTCTGGCCCCCTCCCACCATGAGGTCTGGCTACGCCCTGGTGTGTATCATGGGAGCCCTTACCGCTAAGTCAGTGGGTTCAGGCAGTAAATAGCCGTACGCTACTTTTAATTTTAGTGCACGGCCATTTACTGCCCCATTAAAAAAAGTGCCTTTTTCCCTAGTGGCAGTAAAAAAAAAAAAGGCCCAGCACGTGCCAGAAACATGATGCGCCCACACCACTGCAGGCCACTTTTTACCGCAGTTTAGTAAATGCATCCCTCAGTTTCCAAAATCTTCTGTCCCATTGCTATTTTCAGTCTGTCTCTCTCTTTTTCACTTCCTGCCTTACATCCGTCTTTAGCATTGATCTTTCACATGGCGGGTTTTTTTTTCCTTTTCCATTTTTCTGTGTTTAACCACTCAGATTTCACCCCTCTTCATCATTCAATCTTCAAGACCCCTTCTTTTTGAAGCTGCTTTTTATCTCTGTATTACTCATGATTTAATCATTCCCATCATAAATTAAACACCCTCTTATCGGCCCTGTTTGTCTTTAGATTGTGAGCTCTGTAGCGTAGAAACTCTAGGACTCTATTGATGTAGTTTTCCATCTCGTCCAATCCTCTATTTATGTCTGTCCCCTCCCCCCCCACAAAAAAAAATCCTGTCTCCCTCACGATTCTCTGGTACATCTTAGTTCATGGGTCACCTAGAATCTTGTGTCATAAGGTGTTTGGTGCAGACTCTGCAGGATTTGAGTAGCCCTGCTTTGGACCTCTGCCATCCAGTATGTATCCTTTTGGAGGAGTTTTCAGCCTAGACGACTCTCCACACCTTAAAATTGGGTAGGTATTTATTGTGGTTCCACTCTGGTAAGAAAAGCCATGTGCATTCCACCAGGTGGAGATGTTTACCTACAAAAGTAAAAGCAACATTAGAGCCGGAACCATTTTTGCACCTTTCTACTTTGGATAGGGATGGCTCACTGTACCGTGGGATTCATATTTGAAATAATGTCTCTGTTAAGGCAGGCTATATACCTCATTGTCCCACACTGCTGAGAGCAACTTGGCGGTTTATAGACAGATATAATGCCAAGTTGCCCTAAACAGTGTGGGCAGAAATGAGGTATATACTCTCTCCCTGAGCCCAGATTTTTTCCAAGCTTATTTTATAGTTGTGATCCCACTTAATTAGAGCAACCTTTCAAGCATCTTACACTTTGTTATTCAATAGGAAATAGAGGGAAATGTACAATACTACAAGGGACAGCTTAGTAAAGTGAGAGAAACGTAGTACTCTGCAGCCCCAAGACGCCATTTCCCCCATACCACAATCTTTACATAAAGGAATCCAGATTAAGGTCCAAAAGTGTCCTGAAAGAGGTAGACCTTTACCTTAATTTTGAATTTCTGTAAGGTAGACTAAAATCAAAGGGATAGAGCAGTGGTCTTTGCTCATTTTTAAATCGGGGGGGGGGGTCACTTGGGATCCAATAAGCTGAAGGAGAGCTGCCACATCCACCGCCATGGGTGAATCTCTTCATAAAAGTGCCATCACAGTAACTATCTTCCCATACAAGGTGGCACTGAAATCCAGGTTTAGTTTTCTACCAAAAATGCATTAGCATTTTCAGTAGAAGCAAACTCAACACCCCCAACCTTGGCCTGCCGACCAGTAGAAGACACACTTCTCCCCTCCCTGCCGCAGAAACGGAGTCCCTCTGGTCTGCTGCACTTCCCCCAGCAGAGACCTGGCCCCACTGTCCTGCATGACACCGCCCCCCTCCCCACCAGCGTACCTTAACTGGCCCTGGTGAATCTTCAACCTCACACCCTCTCCCCTGAGATTTTGATAATTAATCTCAACAATCACAGTCATCCCATAATAATCCTTTAAAATACTTAGTTGGATATTATACCTCAGATTTTATATTAGGCATAGAATTCCACATCTAACTTAACAGGTTAATTGGCAACAAAGATCGACTGACCTTAAACACTAATTGATGTCATTTACTAGTTATGTCACAAAAAACGTTCTTCCTTTAAAATATTTAATTTCTTTTATTACAATACATATATCACATAAAACCACTTATGCTGTGTAAGTTCCGGAACTTGCCCAGTCACACCCTTCACTTCACCACCCATTCACATAAACCTTGTGTGGGCACATTTCTATATATCCATAATCTGTGTACATGCTCCCCAATTGTTGTTTCCTCAATTTCAAATCTTCCACTTGTGTCTTAGATATCGTCCTTAAAGGTTCAAATTATAGTCCTTATAAATCATAAAAATCTTCTAAAGCACATCAAGCAGGAGCACAGTGTTCACAACAAAGTCGCTCCAGCACTCTTCTTGGAGTAGTGTTAGTTCAGCAGAGTGAATCAGTGCAGTGTGTCAAGGGCTTCCTGGAATTTACATACTGTTTCCAGACTTTAAGCACCTTCTAACTCTTCACACCTTCTCTCTTTTGTTCCTTTGTTCTTTTGTTTAGTAGTTATGCACAGAAATGCCTTACACCCTGTTCTGTAATCCCTAAGTTCCATCACGCTTGATTCCAAAGTGGGCGTGGTCATGGGAGGGGCATGAATGGAAATTAGGTACGTGGTTATTGGATACAAATAGGCATGAAATTCCAAACCTATACTAGTATTCTATAACGAGTGATCATTGTAGAACTGCTGTTGTAGAATTTGCACTCAGCATGTATCATCCAGATGCCTAAATTTTGGTGCCATTAATAAAATTTACCCCATTATGGTGTCATAAAAATCGGTGTAAAAAAATACACCTAGGCATCTATATCTATAAAAGGCAACCCCAACGTTCTGAAGCCTCCACGGAAGTTGAGGCGCCCGAGATATCCGGTGTGCCCTGGAGTGTCTGCACCGCCCTCGCGTCAAAACGTCATGACGTCGAGGGCGGAGCTATTGACACTCGAGGGCCAAAATGGCCCACAGCGAACAAGGCAAGTAGCTTCGAGGGACGGAGGGAGGGCGAACAAGGCAAGTACAGTGGGGGAAATAAGTATTTGATCCCTTGCTGATTTTGTAAGTTTGCCCACTGACAAAGACATGAGCAGCCCATAATTGAAGGGTAGGTTATTGGTAACAGTGAGAGATAGCACATCACAAATTAAATCCGGAAAATCACATTGTGGAAAGTATATGAATTTATTTGCATTCTGCAGAGGGAAATAAGTATTTAATCCCTCTGGCAAACAAGACCTAATACTTGGTGGCAAAACCCTTGTTGGTAAGCACAGCGGTCAGACGTCTTCTGTAGTTGATGATGAGGTTTGCACACATGTCAGGAGGAATTTTGGTCCACTCCTCTTTGCAGATCATCTCTAAATCATTAAGAGTTCTGGGCTGTCGCTTGGCAACTCGCAGCTTCAGCTCCCTCCATAAGTTTTCAATGGGATTAAGGTCTGGTGACTGGCTAAGCCACTCCATGACCCTAATGTGCTTCTTCCTGAGCCACTCCTTTGTTGCCTTGGCTGTATGTTTTGGGTCATTGTCGTGCTGGAAGACCCAGCCACGACCCATTTTTAAGGCCCTGGCGGAGGGAAGGAGGTTGTCACTCAGAATTGCACGGTACATGGCCCCATCCATTCTCCCATTGATGCGGTGAAGTAGTCCTGTGCCCTTAGCAGAGAAACACCCCCAAAACATAACATTTCCACCTCCATGCTTGACAGTGGGGACGGTGTTCTTTGGGTCATAGGCAGCATTTCTCTTCCTCCAAACACGGCGAGTTGAGTTCATGCCAAAGAGCTCAATTTTTGTCTCATCTGACCACAGCACCTTCTCCCAATCACTCTCGGCATCATCCAGGTGTTCACTGGCAAACTTCAGACGGGCCGTCACATGTGCCTTCCGGAGCAGGGGGACCTTGCGGGCACTGCAGGATTGCAATCCGTTATGTCGTAATGTGTTACCAATGGTTTTCGTGGTGACAGTGGTCCCAGCTGTCTTGAGATCATTGACAAGTTCCCCCCTTGTAGTTGTAGGCTGATTTCTAACCTTCCTCATGATCAAGGATACCCCACGAGGTGAGATTTTGCGTGGAGCCCCAGATCTTTGTCGATTGACAGTCATTTTGTACTTCTTCCATTTTCTTACTATGGCACCAACAGTTGTCTCCTTCTCGCCCAGCGTCTTACTGATGGTTTTGTAGCCCATTCCAGCCTTGTGCAGGTGTATGATCTTGTCCCTGACATCCTTAGACAGCTCCTTGCTCTTGGCCATTTTGTAGAGGTTAGAGTCTGACTGATTCACTGAGTCTGTGGACAGGTGTCTTTCATACAGGTGACCATTGCCGACAGCTGTCTGTCATGCAGGTAACGAGTTGATTTGGAGCATCTACCTGGTCTGTAGGGGCCAGATCTCTTACTGGTTGGTGGGGGATCAAATACTTATTTCCCTCTGCAGAATGCAAATAAATTCATATACTTTCCACAATGTGATTTTCCGGATTTAATTTGTGATGTGCTATCTCTCACTGTTACCAATAACCTACCCTTCAATTATGGGCTGCTCATGTCTTTGTCAGTGGGCAAACTTACAAAATCAGCAAGGGATCAAATACTTATTTCCCCCACTGTACCTTCGAGGGACGGAGGGAGGGGGCCCCTTGCTAGCGCCCGTTTCATTCCGCTCAGAAACGGGCATTTTTTCCTAGTATTCTATAAACTATGCCTAAAGTTAGGCAGGTATTTACGCTAAGTCAAAACTTGGCGTAAATGCCAGCGACTAAGTTAGGCAAGGAGCGGGTGTGTTCTATATCACTGCACATAGGTTTTAGAAATGCCCATAACTTGGCCATTCCATGGCCACACCCCCTTTTCAGTTCTGCATCTTAGAATTTACGAACAGAACCTTACAGAATATGCTTAGCAAGTTCTGCACATAAACTCTGTCAAACTTTCGGAAATCACTAAAAACTAATTTATTCAAAAAGGCATACCCTAACGACCCAACCTAAATGCCTCGATCCTGCAGCACGACGAAACTAATACTCGATCTGGTCACACCTCAACCCTTCCTCCTTATTCCCTGCTGTGTCTATCATTCATAAATCTTCTACAATGTCACTATGTATCTGTTACACCGGAACTGGCGATCGCCATCACAGTTACTACGTAAGCCACATTGAGCCCGCAAATAGGTGGGAAAATGGGGGATACAAATGCAATAAATAAATAAAATAAATACTCTCTTTACTGCGCCTAACTGCCAGGACATCGGTGCCAGCGTTTATACCAGCCGTCGGCTAGCGTAAATTTTCGTGCCTAAAGTTAGGCATGAGAATGCAGACTTCATCTTTTTTGTGGAACTGCTGTTAAAGAATTTGTGATTAGCATTCATCATTCCGGGTGCCTAACTTTGGGTGACCTTTACCAAATTCTCCCTATACTTTTTAAATTTTTGTTTGTAGGGATATAAGAGCCTACACTTCCTGCAGGTAAATGTGCAATTGCTTCTTTGAGTGAGTGGGGCTGTCAAGAGCTATTGTTTTGTTTTGACAGCTACTATTGCTGCTGCTCTTTTCAACCCCAGGCAACTGCCTATTATCTCTCACAAAACAAAGAATAGATTTTCTCATTTTATTATAAACTAGTTAAAAAGGCCCGTTTCTGACACATATGAAACAGGCGCTAGCGAGGTTTTCGTCGGAGTGTTCTCCACGCGATGCCGCCATCCCACCCTACCGTCTCGTAGTTTTGCTGGCTGGGGACCCGAAATCCCGCCAGCAGAAGTCCTCTGTTGTGTGCTGTGCTGACTCCAACGTGATGTTCAGCATTGCTAGCCTGTGCAGGGCAGGGTTCTGTGCGTCTGACGTCCTGCACGTGCAGGACGTCAGACGCAGAGAAGCCCTGCCTGCAGAGGCTAGTAATGCTGAACATCACGTCAGAGTCAGAAGACAGGACTTGTTCTTGCGAGGTTTCGGGTTCCCCGGTGGCAAAGCTACGCGTCAGTGGGTGGGTAGGGATGGGGGTGGGGTGGGTGTTGCTTCATCTGCATGTTGTTGCTTTGCTTATTTTGTTGCCTGGTTTTTCGTGGGTGGGTTGGTGGAGGGGCGGCGCGGGGGTGGGTGTTGCACCTCCACGTGTTTCCCTACTCCTCCCCCTGCTTGTTTGCGATTCTTTCGTTGTCACCCTTAACGTTCTGTTGGTAAAGGTTCTGAAGTCACAGCACCACGTTAAAGGGTTCGTTCGACGTCATGACGTTTGACGCGAGGGCGGGGCACAAAGTCATAGTGGGATGGCTTCACCACCATGAAGTTATGAACCCTTTATTGTTGTGCCCTGAGTTCAGAACCTTTGTCCTCAGAACGTTGAGGGTGCGTTTTATTATAGTAGATATGTATAATCACAATGTACAAAACATTCCATATTAAATATAAATCACTCCATTTGTTATTAAAATCTCTGGACCAATTAGCTATCCATTTACCCCATATCGGCTCTATGAACTATGGTATTCCTACTTAATAAAAGATTATACAAGTTCTGTACATCTCTATCACAAGAGCCCTTTAATATTGAGACAATTATCTCCAAAACAAATCTATCCAGAGAATAGTGCAAATATTCCTGTATTACGTTACTTGTAATCCACTTGGTCAAAACCGTGCCGCTTCAAGGATTCTATTTGTAAACAATTCCAAAAGATTGCTGCAATCGAATGCCCAATGTGAGACTAACGATGAAAGACATCTTGTTCTCTGAGCAAGATAAATTCACCACATTTGAGGATGCTTCACAGAGCCAATATTGGTTAAACGGATAGCTAATTGTTCCAAAGATCTGAATAATAAATAGAGTGATTTTTATTTAATATGGAATGTTTTATAGATTGTGATTATACATATTTATAATAAAATGTAAAAACCTATTCTTTGTTTTGTGAGAGATAATATAGTGAAGAATAGTTACATTACATTTCCCAATATTAGTATGTTTTGAACTGCCCATTCTTGCCAAAGTGTTCAGCTGGCCGTGTCCCAGGCAGCCTCTTTCTCCTTCCTGTAACCTGAACTCCTCGGGAAACGAGACCCCGGGCTTGAAATTTCACATCTTGTTATGCTTCTGTCTAAAAATGTAAGAAGACACCTCTTTCCCCACTGCGTGACAGGGCAGCCCTCCTTAAAATGAATCAGAGAAAATATTTCTTCACTCAACGTGTAATTAAACACTGGAATGTGTTGCCAGAGAATGTAGTAAGAGTAGTTAGCTTAGCGGGGTTCAAAAAAAGTTTGAATGTCTTTCTAAAGGAAAAGTCCATAGACCGTTATTAAAATGGACTTGGGGAAAATCCACTGCTTATTTGTAGGATAAGCAGCATAAAATGCTTTCTATTGTTTTGGGATCTTGCCAGGTCCTTGTGACCTGGATAAGGTCACTGTTGGAAACAGGATGCTGGGCTTGATGGGCCTTTGGTTTGTCCAAGTATGACAATACTTACGTACTTATTTCATCACGTGCTATTATATAGCTAAAATGGGAAGGGCCACTATGTCAGAAGTGACCTAAAATCTCCTTTCTGGAACTGGATAGCTTGGCAGCTTTCTTATTTCCGCATTCTGTGTCACCAGAGACCCCGTACTTATTTCTGGTTATCTTCCTTTCCCCCCTGCCCTCTAAATTTGACCCAAGCCTCAGTAGAGATCTCCACCTTTGCTGGTAGCTGAGGCCAAGAATGCACTAGCTCAGGATAAATAATTTTTCGGAGTCTCCCTATCTTTCCTAAAACCAGAAGCTTTCCAAAATGTTTTCCATGATAACATAAATTAGCTGTTTGCTGCTGGTAAGGGGAGAGAGAGAATGGAAACACTGGTGCTTTAAAAGCAAACATAAATTTCTGTATCAACTTATTTTCAGGGTTTAAAATAATAATAAAAAAAAGTCCCAGATTTATAAGTTAATAGGAATGTATTATTTCCAGTACAGCAGCTGTGCTAGAAGGGAACGAGATCAAGATACGGGAACAACCATATAATTTAGATACAAAAAAAAAATACAGCTTGTAATATTACAGAACAGCACACACATTCCCAGCAGATAGGAAAAAATGTGATCCAAGACCCTGCAGCAGAAAACTTAACACAGCAGCCCCAGGCCACTTCATAGGCTTCCACAGATGCAGGTGGATTCCATTTATCTTCTCCAAGTCATTCTAAGAAAGGGATAACTCATACGAGTATCATTTCAGTTTTCATAAACTACTACAACTTGACGTCAACTGTATACTTTTTTAGGGGGGCAAAATATATAAGCAAACGCAGTAAGACCTGGACAGAAAACATGAACTGCACTGGTTACCTACGAAGAAACGGATGTTTAAAGGTAGTTTAGACCTCTTTTTCTTAGAAAGAAACATATACAGCGAGGTCAAGCTGTGCTCAAAATTTCAGCAACCGGCAGCTTGGCGCTTCTGATTACTGGAGACAAGAGTGGTCATTTCCTGGAGGGGTTCCAGTTTTATGAACAGTTTACCTCTAGCATTACAAGGGAATGTCAAGCTATGTACAGTTGTGCTGATCTCTGGCTGTTTGAAAATGTATAAAGACCTTGACTGGAGTGACTGCTGCATTAGTAGATTTGAGGCTGGGTTCTATGATGGTTGTATATTTTATAATTTTTATTTGGTTTGTTTATTGTCTGTTATTGTTATTGGGTTTTGTTCTATGGTTGTTAAATTGTAATTTTGTGTTAAAATTGCCATCCATCTTGTTCTAGCTAAAGATAGTAAAGTACAGAATATCAGTTCTATAAATGATATTAAACTAGCTGCAGGTGTCTCCAAGGGCATGAACTGAACATGCTTTTTATGATTCCAGACACAGCTGTTACCAACCATGTTATTGCTTTTACAATGTTTTCATAGCTATATTAGAAAATTCATCCTGTTAGCAAAACCCTATTACGATGTACTGCACCCAGTAAGGCTCATCACATTATCATCTCCGATGAAAATGTAATAAAAAAAATGAACAGTGTTTAGGAAAGAGGTTGAAAAAACCCCCTGTACAGCTGCTAGTTTGCGGTTTGCTAAAACCTCAGAGCATTTCGAATTGGCACAGATATATGGCAGGGACTACACAGCTGCCAACTTATGGGTTCTGAATTTTCCGTGCAATCTGTTTTGACGCAGAATCGGTGAACCTTCAGCTTTGTGCACCCCTCAATTAACCTTCAGACCCCTAGCCACCAACCTGAGATTTCCATAAATTCAACAACCGCAATCACCCCTTTCCACAAACGAACCTTTTCCGCAGATGCAAAGGCGGTAGAACGAGAGGACATGAAACGAGATTGAAGGGGGGCAGACTCAAGAAAAATGTTTTCTATTTGTGATTTATAAAAAGCAGTTGTACAGAATATTGTTCCTTTCTATACTTTAATTAAAAGGTTTAAATATAATAAGTGTTTGAGGCTTGTGCAGACGGAGACAGAGCCTGTGGGGATGGGGACAAACTTTGTCTCCCTGTTATTGTCTCTGTAGCAGCATTTGTAGAAGTAAAAGCTGTTGGCCCTTCCAGCGGTGTGCAGGGGCGTATCTGCGTGGGGCCACAGGGGCCTGGGCCCCCGCAGATTTTGCCCCGGACCCCCCTACCGCCGTTAACCCTCCATCCCCCGCCTACCGCCGTCACCTACCCCGAGGTCCGCTTCCTCCGGCTTTTTAAAATATTGCTTCAGCTGGCGAGGGACCCCAACCCCCCGCCAGCCCAGCCGCGATCTTTAACTTTTTCATCCTCGTCGTGCAGCGCGCTGTGAAAGCTGCATGCATCTTTAGTTCCAGTTGGATGGAGTCTGACGTCGCAGCACGTTCACGTCAGACTCCATCCAACTGGAACTAAAGATGCATGCAGCTTTCACAGCGCGCTGCACGACGAGGATGAAAAAGTTAAAGATCGCGGCTGGGCTGGCAGCTGAAGCAATATTTTAAAAAGCTGGAGGAAGCGGACCTCGGGGTAGGTGACGGCGGTAGGCGGGGAAGGGAGGGAGTGTTAACGGCGGTGGGGGGGGGTTGACGGCGGTAGGGGGGGCTATAATGTGCCCCCTCACTCTAGCCCCTGCCCCCCCTACCGCCGAACCTCAGATACGCCCCTGGCGGTGTGTATTTGACATGTGAATCCTAAAATGTCAGCTGTTCTGGTTATATTTCAATAGTAGTTCACTTTTAACCAACTAAATACTCTAACATTGGCTGTGTCTTAGGTGTGAGCAGTGGCGTACCAAGGGGGGGGGGGGGGCGGTCCGCCCCAGGTGCACGCTTCTGGGATGTGCTGCGGCGTGCGCCTGTTGCCCTGTTTCAGTCCGATTTCGCAATTCGCATGTGTTCACTGCTCCCTCTGAGTCTGCCCCGGAACAGGAAGTAACCTGTTCTGGGGCAGACTCAGAGGGAGCAGTGAACACATGCGAATTCGGACTGAAACAGGGCAACAGGCGCACGCCGCAGCACCCCCCCCCCCCAGCGGCGTGCACCCGGGGGGTGTCATTTCGCCGGGGGGGGGGGGGAAAGATGTGTCATTTCACCGGGGGGGGGGGGGGGGGCGTCGCGCTGCACCCGGGGGGGGGGGGGGGTGCATCGGCGATCCGCCCCGGGTGTCAGCTAAGGTCGGAACGCCACTGGGTGTGAGTATTGGGGGGGGGGGGTTAAATCCTATACCGCATACCTCAATTGTCTGTCACCATCTCACATCAGAACAGAATACATTCATGTACCAAACCCTTCAAAATGAGAGTCTAATAACAATCACAGCTCAAAACACAATTTTCAATCTTTAATCCACTTATTGGTGGGGGGTGGGGGAGATGAGGATCTTCTCAGAAGCGGCTGAAGCCCTCATTTTTATAGTCATTCCTACATCATACAGAAAAAGGCCTCCTCGGACAGACCAGGGCTGCTCCACTGCATCTCGTACCTTTCCAGTGTCATTGGCCAGAATAGCAGTGAGTGAGACTCCACTGGCACAGCACACGTTCCAGCCATCAAAGGCCTTTCACTCACTGTCCTGCTGAGGTTTGTGACACACATATTTGGTTTAGCATTTCAGAGCACAGCTTCGTTCTTGGGACAGGAAAAACTGGTGTCCTCTACTGTCCCTCAAGTGCACATTTTTATCCAACGTTTGGTTTCTAAAACGTAGCTGCACCCAGCTGAGATTGGTCTATCCAAACAAACAGAAAAATCCTCAGGCAAGAAGGCTTTGTAGAGAAAAAAAAAAAAGTGTGGTGCAAAAATTTAAATTAATAACGGAATGGTTTATGAAACAACGTAGCGGGGGAAAAAAAAAAGGCAAGACAATGAATAAATGATATAAAAGCCAGTTAGCAAAGGATGGACAACAGGCCTATCAGTTTGCATGTTCACGCACCCCCAACATGTGTTAAAACTCAAAATTTCACAGCGATATCATGTCCTGTGAATTTTATTTATATTATTTCCATGGGAATAAAAAGTTAAGGGGGGGAGGGTTTCCCCCAAGAACAGGCACTTGCTTCAGCAATCCTCGTCCCCATGGCACACTTTACATTTCATCGTCTGAGGCGATAAGCATCATTTTCTCGATCTGTTTCTTCCGTTTTCCAGGGTGGCCACTGCTCAGATCTGGCTGCCCGCTCTGCCCCGCTGACTTGACCTCGGCATCCTGCATGGACTGCTGTGTGTACTGCTGGTACGTAGGGGAGAAGTTATGGATGGCATCCTGCACGATGTCTTGAGGACTCATGGTCTCCTTCAGGCCACTGGAGATGCTCTGCATCGGTGCAACATTCCCTGCGCACAATAAGTAAGAGAGAGAATTAAGAGACTAATTATCAATTTCAGTTTAGGCATGGCCAACTGGATTCTTTAAAAAATATAAGCATGCTTGTTTCTTGACGCTGTTGCACTTCAATGTCCCAAGACTAACCTGTTCAAAGAGACTTATAAAAAGAATCCTTCATAAAAGACTGAACATCAAAACTGTACCAGAACAAGCCAACACTGAACTCTTTAATTTGGTTACTTTTTTTTTTTTGTTACATTTGTACCCCGCGCTTTCCCACTCATGGCAGGCTCAATGCGGCTTACATGGGGCAATGGAGGGTTAAGTGACTTGCCCAGAGTCACAAGGAGCTGCCTGTGCCTGAAGTGGGAATCGAACTCAGTTCCTCAGGACCAAAGTCCACCACCCTAACCACTAGGCCACTCCTCCACTGTTGCTACTATTGGAGATTCTACATGGAATGTTGCTATTCCACTAGCAACATTCCATGTAGAAGTCGGCCCTTGCAGATCACCAATGTGGTCGCGCAGGCTTCTGCTTCTGTGAGTCTGACGTCCTGCACGTACGTGCAGGACATCAGACTCACAGAAACAGAAGCCTGCGCAGCCTTCTACATGCAATGTTGCTAGTGGAATAGCAACATTCCATGTAGAATGTCCAATAGTAGCAACATTCCGTGTAGAATGTCCAATAGTAGCAACATTCCACGTAGAATCTCCAATAGTATCTATTTTATTTTTTGTTACATTTGTACCCTGCGCTTTCCCACTCATGACAGGCTCAATGCGGCTTCCATGGGGCAATGGAGAGTTAAGTGACTTGCCCAGAGTCACAAAAGCTGCCTGTGCCTGAAGTGGGAATCGAACTCAGTGCCTCAGTTCCCCAGGACCAAAGTCCACCACCCTAACCACTAGGCCACTCCTCCACTGCATTGTTATTATTGAACGTTATACTTTATCCTTGATCTCATATTCCTGACATGAACTATTTATTTATTTACTTCTAATTTTACTTGATATTTTTGTACCTTAATTGTAATAATACTCTGTACTTCTCATTCCATTAATGGCGATCGCCACTGCGGCATAATGTAAGCCACATCGAGCCTACAAAGAGGTGGGAAAATGTGGGATACAAATGCAGCAAATAAATAAATAAAATCATATGTTAAACATGCTCAAACCTTGTAAAAAAAAAAAAAAAAAGACATGCACCTTTTTCTCGGTGGGGAGGTGGGGGGATAACAATTTTCGGCTTCCAGCTCAATGCAAGCTGACCTCTGTGGGGCTTGAAATCACCTTGAGTCAGTTTAAATATAAATGTAACATAAATACATTCATAAAAATAAATTACTCTTAATTTGTATTTATATATTGTAACCCGGGTCCTACACCAACCCCTCAACCTGGGTTATAGGGAAAACAGTTTTTTTATTCTCTCTCTTCTCTCCAGTTACAGTGTCAACAGGGTATCACTGACACACACCGCACTCACAGTCCCAATTTGCCTGCAGTCCAGCTTGGGAGTGGATCCATGGTCCTGAATAGAGGTCTGGGGTGTTGGGAACTTGAGAGAGCCTCGGTGGTGTTCCTATTTCAGTCTAAGAGCAAAATGTTCTCACGCTCATGCCATAAAGCACTCTGCACTCCGCACTCGAGGAGTCTTTTATTCAATGTAAAACAACTTTACTGTAACTTCAGCAAAAGACAGTTAAACTTGACAGAACGCTTTATGTGCATTATACATCCAAGACCATCCGTAGTAATCTCAACCACTTCCCTTTACTCTTTGAAGTAAGTCAATGCTGTACATATTTACACAGACTCTTGCCCTTCACCCATCCTAAATAAGTATTGGCATACTGGGACAGACCGAAGGTCCATCAAGCCCAGTATCCAACAGTGGCTAATCCAGGTCACAAGTACCTGGCAAGATCCCAGAACAGTACAATACATTTTATGCTGCTTATAGGCAGTGGATTTCCCCCAAGTCCATTTTAATAACGGCTTATAGACTTTTCTTTTAGGAAGCTATCCACACCTTTTTTTAAACCCTGCTAAGCTAACCGTCAAGAATAAATCCAAGGCTGTTTATTGCTCCTGGTATCAATCCAACTCTCTCAGACACAGACCCTTTAGGCTGTCCTTACTTCCAGGAATGCACCTTGCAGGGCTGCACCCCGGCCTTGAACAGACTTCCCCTACTATGGTTCCCGCTTCCAGGATGGATTCCCCTTATTCACCTGAAACTCTGTCTCCTTCTCAGTTGCTACTTTAGAGGGGCAGCAACTACTCCTTTAATCAGTCTGAATTTATTTCTAATCACTCCAGGATCCCCCAAATACTCGCAAGGGTCCTGGCAGGGGTATAGGCAACCAAAGACCTCATGTACCTCTCTGCAATCCCTTTTGTTATTTTTTCAGCTCCACCCCTGCTGTCTCTGCAACTGCTCGGCCAACCCCTCCCCTGGGCAGGCCTCCAAATTCACACCAGCCCACTGGGAGGGACCTCCCTCCCCCCAGGGCCTCTGGAAAAATCTATCATTGTAAGCGCTATTGTAACATGGGGTATTACACTAGGTTTTCTTTTCTATTGCACAATAAAGTCCCATTCCCTCCCCCCAGCTCAGCCCAGCCAATACAGTAATCGTTCTTGGCTAGGGCTATGGTTGCAAACTTCTTCCAGAGCCCTTTAATCATGCACCTGCCACAAGGAGTTGTCAATACACAAAGACTGGGGCATCCCTCCCCATCCAAAAGGCCAGTGGCGTACCGAGGGTGGGGCGGTGGGGGCTGTTACTTCCTGTTCCAGGGCAGAGGGGGCAGAGGGAGCAGGGAACCAACGGAGCAGACGGCCGTGCGGCTACTCCCAGCACCCTAGCAGGTAAGAAGAATGCACCTGGGTGGGGGGAGGGGGCTTGGAGATGATGCGCTACACCCCGAGGGGGGGGTGCACAGCGGCGATCCTCCCCAGGTGGCAGCCGACCAAGGAATGCCACTGCAAAAGGCTGTGAATGCAGCCTCTGCATCTTTCTTAGCCTTGGCCAACTCAGCCAGGAATCAAATTCAGGTCAGTGGACAACCTTAAGCATCGCTTATTACAAGGATGGTTTAATTCTATGCTAGAACTGCTCAGTCTCCACGAGGTGGAAGATCTGAGATGCGTAACATTCAATTTTAGGGGGGGGGGGGGGAGTTGACCTTCTGCTCAGGAATCAAACAGGAAATTGCTGCTTTCTGACTGGTTTTAGTGTAACTGCTCTAAATTTCTTTTTTTCAGCAGAAAGAACAAAAAAAGCCAAAAACAAAACTTGGCAGCATGAAATACTGCAGGGGAACTCAGCCTGAAGGCAGCCTGTCTTTATGTGATACTTAACTAGACTTCCAGGAAATTCATGGATTTTTCTGCGCTCTGTGATGCTATGCCTGTGGGGCTTTGGTGCACAGTAGAGGCTGAGGGGGGCATCTGAGAACTTGGAATAGCTGTTGTAAAATACAGTAGTGTAAATTCAGTGTCAACTGACACATTGAGAGAAGGGCATCCAAGGTACCCAGTGCCATGGCGGAGAACAGAAAGGACAATGCTTTAAATAAGACAAGAGGGGCTCATTTTCGAAAGAGAAAAACATCCAAAAAGTGTCATAAAGCACCATTTGGATGCATTTCTTCAGTATTTTTGAAACCTGTTGTGCCGATGCCTATCTATGCATTTTGTCTGTAGTGCATCCAAATCACAAGGGGGTGTGTTGGGGACTCAAAGGCGGGCTTAGGGCATGCCTAACACTGATATTTCAAGAAACAAATGGGGTTCACACTCTCCACAAAAGTGAAACACAACCAAAAAAAGGTGGAAGGGAACCAAGTCCAAGAGATCCGTCCAATACAACAGGATAAGATGCTCCAAACACAACTTTATTTGGACCCTACACGGTCCGTGTTTCGGCTACAAGAGCCTTCCTCAGGGGTCAATCGATGAGTGCTCAGCTTTTTATCGATTGATGATGGAGCTCAGGAGTATCTTGATCAGGATGCGTGTAGTCCCGACTAAAACAAGATACTCCTGAGCTCCATCATCAATCGATAAAAAGCTGAGCACTCATCGATTGACCCCTGAGGAAGGCTCTTGTAGCCGAAACACGGACTGTGTAGGGTCCAAATAAAGTTGTGTTTGGAGCATCTTATCCTGTTATATTGGACTGATCTCTTGGACTTGGTTCTCTTCCACCCTTTTTTTGGTTGTGTAACACTGATATTTTACAGCCATAACGGAACAAAACCAAAATGTCTAGGGTGAAAACGTTTTGGGTCTAGACCTATTTTCAGAAAGAATACGGAACAAAAAGGTACCCTACATGACAAGATGACCACTGGAGGGAATCAGAGATGACCCCCCCCAGTGGTCACGGACCCCCTCCCAACCCCCAAAATGTGAATAAAAATAGTAAGACTCTTATGATAGCCTCCTGTGTTATAGAGCAGCATGCAGGTCCCTGGAGTAGTCTAGTGGTGGGTGCAGTGCACTGCAGACAGGTGGACCCAGGCCCCTACCTCCCCCTACCTGTTACACTTGTGGTGGAAACTGCGAGCCTTCAAACTCATTACAAAACCCCACTGTACCCGCATATAGGTCCCCCTTCACCTATAAGGGCTATTGTAGCGGTGTACAGTTGGGTGTAGTGGGTTCTGGGTGGGTTTTGGAGGGCTCAGCAGACAAGATAAAGGAGCAATGGTGAGATGTGTACCTGGCAGCATTTACATGAAGTCCACAGAAATGCCCCCTAGGGGCCCCATTGCTCTCCTGGGATGTCTGCTGGCACCTCCTACATCCTAATGACTTGCGTTTTTAACTTGTACATTTATTTTTTCGAAAATGGCCTGAAAAGATAAATGCACAGAGCACAAAAACTTGTTACAAACGGTATTTTCGGAAAAAAAAAAAAAAAAAAAGCATTTTGCAGTTTTGAAAATGGTCACGTTTTGTATTTGGATTTTGGACGTTTAGCGCAAAATGTCCAAAGTTTGACTAAAACATCGTATCGAAAATGCCCCTCTATGGGTCTCATTTTCGAAGGACAAAAACATCTAAAAAGCAGCATAAAGCAGCATTTGGGCGTCCAAATCAATATTTTTGAAACCCATTTTCCAGACTTTTTCCATGCAATTCATCTGCAATGCATCCAAATCGCAAGGGGGCATAATCGGGGGCATGTTAAGAGCAGGATTTGGGTGTTCCTATGACCTGGATGTTTTCGTTTTGTTCCATTATGGCTGAAAAACGTTCAGCACTAAAACTAAGTTGTTTTGAGCTAGACCTGTTTTTATAACCACTAAGCCACAAAAAAGTTCCCTAAATGACCAGATGACCAATGGAAGAATAAAGGAATGACCCCACTTTACTCTCCCAGTGGTCACTGACCTACAACCCTCCAAAGGTGTAAAACAGTGCATACCGGTCTCTATGATGGCCTCAAATGTTATAGCCAGTCCTATTAGAACAGCAAGCAGGCCCCTGGAGTAGCCTAATGGTTGGTGCAGTGCATTATGGAGAAGTAGATCCCCAGGCCCATAATGCACTCTAAGTGTTACAATTGTGGTGGAAAGTGTGAGCCCTCCAAAACCCACCAAAAACCTACTGCACCACACTAAATAATCTTTCCTCTCCTTGATTCCCGTTGTAACTGAAACATATGTTCCTTACTCAACCATAATACCACCTGTATTTGTTTCTTTACCGGACTGGCGAATGCCTCTACGGTACTACGTAAGCCACATTGAGCCTGCAAATAGGTGGGAAAATGTGGGACACAAATGTAATAAATAAATATAGGTGACACCTGCAGCCATAAGGGCTATTGTAGTGGTGTACAGTTGGGTACAGTAGGTTTTTGGTGGGTTTTGGAGGGCTCACTATACAATATAAGGAAGCAACAGTGAGGCGTACCTGGGAGCTTTTAGGTGAATTCCAATGCAGTGTCCCCTAGTGTGTCCCACTGCTCTGCTGGGATGTCTGTGTGGCCAGTCTACTAAGAATGCTGGCAATGGCTTGATTTATGCATTTTTCACTTGAATGTTTTTTTTTTTTGTTGACAATAGACCAGAAAGATCAATGCACAGAGCACTAAAACTTCTAGCAAGTGGCCATTAAAAAAAAAAAGTGCTTTGCTGTTTCGAAGGCTATATTTACTATCTGGATTCTGGACGTTTTGAGGAAAATATCCAAAGTTGGACTTAGACGTCATATCGAAAATTCTCCTCTTTATGAAAGAGGGTATTCCCTTTATCGAAAATTCTCCTCTTTGTGAAAGAGGGTATTCCCTTTATCGAAAATTCTCCTCTTTGTGAAAGAGGGTATTCCCTTTATCGAAAATTCTCCTCTTTGTGAAAGAGGGTATTCCCTTTATCGAAAATTCTCCTCTTTGTGAAAGAGGGTATTCCCTTTATTGAAAATTCTCCTCTTTGTGAAAGAGGGTATTCCCTTTATCGAAAATTGTCCTCCTTGTGAAAGAGGGTATTCCCTTTACTCCCTAAGTAAGGCCCATAAAGAAAATCAAATACCAAAATGAATCTAGTAAGAGAGAAGGCATGAAAGCCAAGGGATTTGATTCAGCATCAGACCTGTTCTTCATGGATAATGTTGTACAATATTATCCAAATCACCATTTCCTATGCAGTTAGCAGGCCCACTGTGTGTGTGTGTGTATGTGGTGGTGGTGGTGGTGGGGGGGGGGGGGGGAAACATGGGTCCCTGTCCACTGAGAGCACTAGGTGCAAACACAATCTTAGGCTTCCATTAATCAGATCTGTCCAGTCTTTGATTTACCCCTTATCATTAAATATCCTTACGCACTAGTCAACTAGACTACTGCAACTCTTTATACATGGGCTTGCATGCTCAAGACCGTCAGCGACTACAAATTGTTCAAAATACAGCTATTAAGATTATAAATGGACTTAAAAAAATTTAACCATGTTATGCCTCACTTAAAAAATGCTCACTGGTTACCAAATCGCACGCTGCAAACATATAAAATGTTACTATTAGCTTTCAGAATTTGTACTTCAAACAAACCATTATATTTAGCGTGTTATTTATTTCCTTATGTTCCTACATGTCTTAGACCTGACACCATCATCGTCTCAATGTTTCTATTTATAGAGAAATACATCATGAACATACCAGACACACACACAGCATATTTCTGGTTCAAGCTCCAGAACTATGGAACTCATTGCCAATTCATTTAAGGCAATGTCATTCCTTACATACTTTAAAACCTTTTTTTAAGGATGCTTTTTCTTTTGATTGAAGAATGCTTTTTTGTGTGTGTGGGGCAGGGGCGTATCTGAGGTTCGGCGGTAGGGGGGGCAGGGGCTAGAGTGAGGGGGCACATTATAGCCCCCCGGCCGCCGCCCCCCCTACCGCCGTTAACCGTCACCCGCCTACCGCCGTCAACCCTTTCATAGTAACATAGTAGATGACGGCAGAAAAAGACCTGCACGGTCCCCGCCTACCGCCGTCACCTACCCCCGAGGTCCGCTTCCTCCTGCCGGTTTTTTAAAATATTACTTCAGCTGGCGGGGGACCCCAACCCCCGCCAGCCCAGCCGAGGTCTTCTTTAACTTCTTCATCCTCGTGCTGTGAAAGCTGCATCCTTCCAGTTGGACGGAGTCTGACATCGCAGCACGTTGACATCCTGCACGTACAATGTGCTGCGATGTCAGACTCCGTCCAACTGGAAGGATGCAGCTTTCACATCACGAGGATGAAGAAGTTAAAGAAGACCTCGGCTGGGCTGGCGGGGGTTGGGGTCCCCAGCCAGCTGAAGTAATATTTTTTAAAAACGGCAGGAGGAAGCGGACCTCGGGGGTAGGTGACGGCGGTAGGCGGGGGAGGGTTAACGGCGGTAGAGGGGTCCAGAGCGAAATCTGCAGGGGCCCAGGCCGGTGGCCCCACGCAGATACGCCCCTGGTGTGGGGGGGGGGGGGGGGGGGGGGTGAGGGGATTGCACTGGTTCCACTGTGACTTTCAAAACAAATGCATCTACCTTGATGTTCAAACCCTTTCCTATCTATATATTATACTTCTACGTTTTTTTCCTATGGTTCCTTTTGTTGTCTCAAATTTAATTTACTTAACTACCACTAAATTTTGATTGTAAGCCGCCTGAAAGGTTTTTCCCATAGGCGGGACAGAAAGTTTTAAATAAACTTGAAACAATCTGCCATGCTGTGGGGAGACTCATTTCCAGAAAGTGGAACAATGAATCGCTTCAGGCTACACTCTTCACACATGAAAAAGTGACAAGACTTGAATCCATAAGGTCACCAATAAGCCCCAGCTCCTGCTTCTCATCTAGTAAGTTACATACAGGCTTATTTTCGAAAGGGATCGCCGGCGATCTTCCGACATAAATCGGGAGATCGCCGGCGATCTCTTGATCCCGGCCAAATCGGTATTATTGAAAGCTGATTTTGGCCGGCTTCAACTGCTGTTTCGTCGCGGCGCTGGCCAACCTTCAAGGGGGCGTGTTGGTAGGGTAGCGAAGGCGGGATGGGGGTGGGATGGGGTGAGGGTACGAGATGGCCGGCTTCATCTTATAATGGAAAAAAAAAAAAAAAAGAGGCCGGCTCGAACGAGCATTTCGCCGGCCAGACTTGGTCCATTTACTTTTAGGATCAAGTCTGAAAAAAGTGCCCCAACTGGCCAGATGACCACCGGAGGGAAGCAGGGATCACCTCCCCTTACTCCCCCAGTGGTCACCAACCCCCTCCCACCCTAAAGAAAAACAAAAAACTTTTTTTGCCAGCCTGTATGCCAGCCTGAAATGTCATACCCAGCTCCTTGACAGCAGTATGCAGGTCCCTGGAGCAGTTTTTAGTGGGTGCAGTGCACTTCAGGCGGGTGGACCCAGGCCCATTCCCCCCCTACCTGTTCCACTTGTGGTGGTTAATATAGAGCCCTCCAAAACCCACTGTACCCACATGTAGGTGCCCCTTTCACCCCTTAGGGCTATGGTAATGGTGTACAGTTGTGGCGAGTGGGTTTTGGGGGGCTCAGCACACAAGGTAAGGGTGCTATGCACCTGGAAGCTATTTTTGTTTTGTTTTTTTAAAATTTTTTAAGTGCCCCCTAGGGTGCCCGGTTGGTGTCCTGGCATGTGAGTGGGGCCAGTGCACTACAAATGCTGGCTCCTCCCACGGCCAAATGCCTTGCTTTTCGCCGGGTTTGAGATGGCCGGGCCCGGTTTCCATTATGGTTGAAAAACGAAGCTGGCCATCTCATATAAACCCGGCGATTCTCCTCTAAACCCGGCGAGCAATTTGCCCGGCGCCAAGCGTATTTTAAAAATACGCTTGGCTCCGCCCGCTTATGGCGCCTGCCCTAAAGATGGACGGCCATCAATTTGGCCGGCCCCGTTCGATTATGCCCCTCATAGTAACATAGGAGATGATGGCAGAGAAAGACCTGCACGGTCCATCAGGTCTGCCCAACAAGATAACTCATATGTGCTACTTTTTGTGTATACCTGACCTTGATTAGTACCTGCCATTTTCACGGCACAGACCGTAGAAGTCTGCCCAGCACTAGCCCCGCCTCCCAACCACCAGCCCCGCCCCGCACCTCTGGCTCTGTTAAGATACCAAAAGCCTCAGATGCACGAGAATGAGTGTTATCCTTCTGTTGCACAAATCACCTGTGTCAGTGCTTTTATTTAAGCTACTATAGCAGAGCAGTGGCATAGCCAAGGTGGGCCTGGGTTGGTTATAAATGGTGATCTCTGATGTGGCTGGTGAGGCTCCCCCAAGCCCCGCCAGCTGAACACTCCTGGCGACTGTCTCTCCTCTCCCGGTAACAGTCTTCTTACACTACATTATAAATAGTTTAACATGCACTAACTCCATCATTTGCAAACAGATCTCGTGTATATTAAATGGGGAAATCCTGACATCTTTACCGGGTTGCGGCCCTCGAGGACCAAGGTTGCCCACCTCCGCTTTAACCTATTTCGGATAGCGACAGTGGTTTACAACTATCTACTCAATAATGGGCTTTTCTTCATACTGAGACACTAGGTAGTGTGGTAAAAGCGTTCTTACCTGTTGAGCTCTCCATTTTCTCCCTGTAAACCTGGCAGGTGAAAGCATAGCGCAGAGCGATGGCAGCAAACAACATCTCAATGCAGTTGATAAAGTTCTGGTAACCTGCAGCCACGGTCCCTGCACCCACCTCTCTCCCGTTAATGATCTGAATCTCAGGGATTACTCGACATTTCTCCAGTATAGCCAGCAGCATCCCTAGACAACAAACAGGAATCAGCACTTTCTGTACAGGGTCTCCGAAACACAATAACGTAAGAATAGCCATTCTGGGTCAGACCCAGTGTTGTGTAGTGACTAAGTAAATCTAACTAGCTACATTACTTAAGTAAAAGTTTTGTTACTTTTACCAAAATAATAGTTTTAACAATTTTTACTACTTTTACCTAGTTACTTCTGATGATTGCAGTTAAAAAAGTAAAAAGTAAATGTGGCAGAGAGACTTAAATGATGATTCCTCAGTAAACCAAATGAAACAGCAAAACCTGGAACAGGAAATACAGCCTATAAGAACAGTGGAGTCGCCTATGCTTGTTGAACTGGCTACTAGTCTCCAACCAAACAGAACAGTGATGAGTTTGGACACTTAGATGAAGCTGAAAAGTGGTTACAATTCTTGGTGAATAGACATATGTCTCTATCACAACAGACTGCTGGACATCCCATGGAATATTTTATATTGGCGTTGACTGTCCACTGGATTGATAGTCTGCTGGCCTGGCCTTAAGACTGAAGAGTTTCCATACAGTCAACATTCTTGCATCAGTTCTTGAACATATTCAAACAGAGTTTGCCATCAGATGAAAAAATTGTTAGGACCACAACAGACAACGATTTCCACTTTGTGAAAGCCTTCTCTGTAATTGGTCAACATGACAATGAGAAAGACGAAGATCAGTGGCGTACAGAGGGTGGGGCGGTCCGCTCCAGGTGCACGCTGCAGGAGGGGGTGCAGGGAGCAGCCATGCAGCTGTCGGCTCTGCTGGTTCCCTACTCCCTCTGTCCCGGAACAGGAAGTAACAGCAGAGGGAGCAGGGAAGCAGCGGAGCAGACAGCCACGCGGCTGCTTTCAGCACTCCAGCAGGTAAGAAGAATGCACCCGGGGGGGGGGACTTGGAAGTGCTGTGCCGGGATGGGGGTGTCGTGCTGCACCCAGACGGGATGAACGACACTGCACCCGGGGGGGGAAGGGGGTATGCAGCGGCGATCCACTCCGGGTGGCTGCCGACCAAAGAACGCCACTGATGAAGATGCAAGTGATGAATTAGCGCTACTACTAATGCAGGTAACGACAACGATGATGATGATAAAACATTCTTTGCACTAAGGAAGTCAAGTGTTTCAGACAGAGATTCCCTTGATCAATACCTGCGGACCCAGTTAAAAGGCATCAGTAGTATTGTGGCCTGGCCTGATTTGAAGGAACTTTTTAAATCAGATTAAACAATCCACTTCCTGATAGTTCAGTTGTTGAACATCACATGAGTGACTGCCATTTTCAAAATTTACTTTTACTAAAAGTGAAGTAGAGCAATAAAATTGTTGGGATAAAAATGTTAACAATAGATGCATTCACTGTAGCTAAAGTACTTTACTTTTTACTCAAAAAAAATTATTTAGGCAGTAACTTTTTTACTTTCACTTGAGTAAAATTTTTATGTGTTCTTCATTGTACTTTTACTTTAGTATTAAAAATACACATTTAGTTTTACTGTTACTTAAGTACTTTGCCCAACTTTGGTCAGACCAATGGTCCATCTAGCCTGCTTCCAACAGTGGCCAATCCAGGTCACAAGTACTTGGCAGAAACCCAAATAGTAGCAACATTCCATGTAGAACCCTAGAGAGTAGCAAGATTCTGGAATCCTAGAGGGAAACAAGATTCCATGCAGAAACTCAAAGAGTAGCAGGATTCCATTCAGAATCTCAAATAGTAGCAACATTCCACGTAGAACCCCAAAGAGTAGCAAGATTCTGGAATCCTAGAGGGAAACAAGATTCCATGCAGAAACTCAAAGAGTAGCAGGATTCCATTCAGAATCTCAAATAGTAGCAACATTCCACGTAGAACCCCAAAGAGTAGCAAGATTCTGGAATCCTAGAGGGAAACAAGATTCCATGCAGAAACTCAAAGAGTAGCAAGATTTCATTCAGAATCTCAAATAGTAGCAACATTCCATGCTACCAGTCCCAGGACAAGCAGTGGCTTCCCATGTCTATCTCAATAGCAGACTGTGGACTTTTTCTTCAGGAATTTATCCAAAACTTTTTAAAACCCAGATACGCTAACCGCTGTTAGCACATCCTCCAGCAACAAGTTCCCGAGCTTAACTGTTCTTTGAGTGAAAAAAAAAATTCCTCCTATTTGTTTTTAAAAGTATTTCCATGTAATTTCATCGAGTGTCCCCTGATCTTTGTACTTTTTGAAACAGTGAAAAACTTTTACCCGTTCTACACCGCTCAGAATTTTGTAGACCTCAATCGTATCCCCCTCAGCCATCTCTTTTCCAAGCTGCTTGGTAAAAGGGGCCCTAAATATTTTAATGGGGTTCCTTTCCTTTATATTTTATTTTGTTAATATTGTAAACTGCTGTGATCTGTGTAAGAAAATTTTAATAAACTATCTTATTCAGTACTATTTTAAAAAATTCTAGTGCAGAGAGAGTTTCATATTTGGGTCCTTAAATAGTCGTATATAGCTCCAAAATGTTGGCTGGACTCGTTTGACAGTGAGGGCTCCAACTTGGGAAGGTGTTGAGAAACTCCAGCAGAAGGGGATCTTTTTTGGATTTAGCTCATGCCTCTCTCAGTAATTCAAGGCAAGTTACTTTCAGGTACACAAAGTATCTTCCTGTCTCTACAGAACTTGCAAGCAGTGCATAAGGACCTACACGCATGTCAAATCGGCATTACTGCCTGGCTAGTGCATGCGCCTGGCGGTAATTCTGAATTTGGCGTGCGCTGAAAACACATGGTAGAAAATAATTTTCTATTTTCTACTGCGGGGGGGGGGGGGGGGGGGGGGTTCCTGGCAGTAATTGGCAGTTGGCGCACCCTGAACAGTCACCGTGCGGGTAACGTGCGAGCCCTTACCTCTAAGTCAATGGGTGGCATTAAGGGATCAGGCCATAAATAAATGCACGCTTGTTTTCGTTTTGCTGCACGTCCATTTCCTGGCCCAACCCCCCCCCCCTTTCCTCTAGAAACGCTGGAGAAATGGTCCACTGCGTGTCCAATACACGCACCCACACTACCACAGGCCACTTTTTGGTGCACTTTTCTAAAAGAGCCCCCTAAGTTTATACTTGAGGCAGTGGAGGGTTAAGTGATTTATCCAAGGTCACAAGGTTCAGGTAATTGGGGGTCGTCTTAAATTTTAGCAAAGATGCCATTTTGGCTTGTTTTCACACTTACTCTATACTTTGATGGCAACTGACGAGGAAAGAGAAGGGGTTCTCACCTTGCCAGAAGGAGAGGAAGATCACAGCCTTAATGGTGAGGAACTTGAGGACAGGTTCAAAGGGGCGCAGGAGATCCTTGGTGGCAAAGTAAAAGAGAAAAAGCGCGTAGAGAGCCAGGCTGACGGAAAAGTTGTAGATGATGGTGATGTACAGATATCCACTGGAAACACTGTGGAGAAAAAAAAAAGGACCCCCATCAGTATGTTAATTGTAGCCTATTTTAATTTAAAACATGAGAATACAACATCAATAAGTAAAGGTAATATAAATACAACAGTAATTAATAAAGGGAAAATAAATCCAGATAACAGCATAAATAAAGAGTTCCTTTCTTTTGCTAACTTACAACAATCCAGTCCAATCAATATACTTATATTCTACAAACTTTCCTAAATCAGGGCTCACAGTGGATTCCAGATAACCAGCTGTTGCCCAGACAAAAAAAGTAATCAAAACAACGTGTAATATAATGGTAACAGAGAATAAAAAAGTCTTATCTTTAGCACTTGGGAGGAGCATGAGAAGATGCTGCCATAATGTCCCTGGACAGACTATTCCAGGTGCTTATGGCTTGAAAACCAAATGACAACCTTTAAAGCTGAAAACAAAAATTCACACTTTTTCACTCATTCACACTGTCAAAATTTAGAAATATTTGGAATTTTTTTTTATTCTTAATGGATGAAAAAGACCTCAAAAGTCTGCACAGCAGTAAGAGTAATATTTGTTTGGAACAAAGCGGTTAAGGATGGATTTGTTCCAGAAGCACTTAGTCCCCTGAAGAAGCCTTACATAGACCAGCTCATTTTCGAAAGTGATCGCCGGCCATCTTCCGACACAAATCGGGAGATGGCTGGCCATCTTCTGAACCCGGCCAAATCGATATAATCAAAAGCCGATTTTGGCCGGCGCCAACTGCTTTCCGTCGCGGAGCCGGCCAAACTTCAAGGGGGCGTGTGGATAGGGTAGCAAAGGCGGGATGGGGGCGTGCTCACGAGATGGCCGGCTTCGCCCGATAATGGAAAAAAAAAGCCGGGCTTGACGAGCATTTCGCTGCCTTTACTTGGTCCCTTTTTTTTCACGACCAAGCTTCAAAAAGGAGCCCCAATTGACCAAATGACCACTGGAGGGAATTGGGGATCACCTCCCTTTACTCTCCCAGTGGTCACCAACCCCCTCCCACCCCAAAAAACACTTTTTTGCCAGCCTCTATGCCAGCCTGAAATGTCATACCCAGTATGCAAGTCCCTGGAGCAGTTTTTAGTGGGTGCAGTGCACTTTAGACAGGTGGACCCAGGCCCATCCCCCCCTATTACACTTGTGGTGGTAAATGGGAGCCCTCCAACCCCCCCTAAACCTACTGCACCCACATGTGGGTGCCCCTTCACCCCTTAGTGCTATGGTAATGGTGTAGAGTTGTGGGGAGTGGGATTTGGGGGGCTCAGTACCCAAGGCAAGGGAGCTATGCACCTGGGAGCTATTTTTATGTTTTTTTTTTTAATTTTTAGAAGTGCCCCCTAGGGTGCCCGGTTGGTGCCCTGGCATGTGAGGGGGACCAGTGCACTACAAATGCTGGCTTCTTCCACGACCAAATGCCTTAGATTTGGCCGGGTTTGAGATGGCCGGCTTCGGTTTCCATTACGGGCAAAAACCGAGGCCGACCATCTCAAACCCGGCCATCTCTGACATTTGGCCGGCCCGAACCGTATTATCGAAAGGAAAGATGGCCGGCCATCTTTTTCGATAATACGGTTCGGGACTGCTCTTTGCGGCGCCGGCCAAATAGATGGCCGGCGCCCTTCAATTATGCCCCTCAGAGTGAAACGGAGAGCATCGTTGGGCAATTTGAAAGCTAAGAGGGTCTTTTACTAAGGCGCGCTCACATTTTTGGCGCACGCTAAACGTTAGAGACGCCAATGCATTCCTATGGGCGTCTCTAACATTTAGCGTGCCCACAATTTTAGCGTGCGCTAAAAACGTGAGTGTGCCTTAGTAAAAGAGGCCCTAAGTGACTTCATTTGTATTCCTGATATGTGTTTTTCACGATAAAAATGCTTTTGAAAAAAAAAAAGATGAAAAATTATAAAGTTTACCTAAAAATAAGTGGAGGTTTTTTGATCTATGATAACAACGTGGTCTATAAAGTGCCGGCACGAAGAAATTACTCTTGCCGCTGTGCAGACTTTTGAGGTCTTTTTCCTCCATTAAGAATAAAATATTCCAAATATTTCTAAATTTTGACAGTGTGAATGAATGAAAAAGTGTGAATTTTTGTTTTCACTTTTAAAGGTTGTCTTTTTCAAGGCATCTTTTGCTGAATTAGTGTTTATTTATTTATTTATTGCATTTGTATCCCACATTTTCCCCACCTATTTGGCTTACATTGTTCCGTCATGACAATCACCATTCCCGGAGTGAGAGATACAGTGGTATTACAGTAAAGATCTTAATTGATACAGTAGATTGAGCAGTCAAGTATAAGGAGTTCATATCCAGAAAAAGAGATAGGGTGGTATTGCGTTAAGAGTTGATTTTTGTTTGAATTTTGAAAGCCAAATGAGCCATCCAAATCCCAGTCAGAAGGCCTATCTATCCCCTCTCCCTATCCCATCCAAGCTCTCACTTGAAGTCTCCGTCATGGTATTTTCCATATGCCTGCAAGACGATGGTAACCAGCGCCATGATGGGTTTCACAATACAAAACTGCAGCGTTGCCTGTGGAAGGAAGAAACAAATAGGACCTGATCAGTCTAACCCGATCTCTTCAATAGTCGACGCATGAACCTCGGGACTTGCAATGAAAATTTGCATTAGCTCTACAGAAACTGCCCAAAAGGACCAAAGAGTATGCGTATCTCAAAACTAGGCCCCCAAAACGCAGAAGAAGCCCCAAGCGCACCAACAGACACAACACAAAAGCAAAAAAAAATGCTGATCATCGTTCCAGACTGACAGTGCTAAATTTGTTTCCTCATTTTGGAACCAGAGACTGTTACTCCTGTGTTATCCACACACCTGAACTGCATTGATGCCTCCTGAGGCAGGTGTTTGCTGAGTGTATTGCGTTTATATGTCAAGAGTTCTTTGACTAGAAATAAACAAGAACCCTTGTGTTGGAAGCGACTAGGTCTACCCCCCATTTTTTTTGCTTTTGTGTTGCATCTGAACTAGGCCGCATCGTCCCTCTTGTAGATGTTCTGCTGCTGATACACACTCACCTGCTTACAAAATCGGAGGAAACCGATGGAATAGGACATTCCCTGTAGACAGCAGGTTCCATAAAGACAACTAGACCTGGAAAAAGGGAGCATAACAAAACTGTAGTCTAGCTAGGTTTAAAAAAAAAAAAAAAAGATTCAGACATATTCCTGGAGGAAAAGTGCATAGACTGCTATTAAGGTAGACTTGGGGGAAAGCTACTGCTTATCTCTGCATCATGGAATCTTGCCAGGTACTTGTGACCTGGATTTGCCACTGTTGGAAGCAGGATACTAGGCTTGAAGGACCTTTGGTCTGACCCAATATGGCAATGCTTATATATTAGAGAAAGAGGACAGTTAGAGGCACCCCGGCGAAGGCGATCCCTGTGTATTTTTACTCACTTGATGGGCTTTCCTCTGATTTCTGACATGATGGCACTCTCTCCTCCCAAGTACTCAAAACAGAGACTGAGAAAACTGTAAATCACAAACGCTGCGGACAGACAGTAAAATATTAGTACAACGGCCTTTGAAAATAAAAATGTGTTTCAGAAAAATTCCAATCACACAATAAAAGAGGAAGAAAACTAAATACTCAAGCCTAATGCATACTAATCATTTAGTAATATGGTGGGGTTGGGTGCGGGAGGAACTATTTTACCAATCTGTTCAACCGTCAGTCTGATCGCATTAACTTGCTTACATCTAAACTGTTGCCTGACATAGGTCTCCTGACAGATGATTTCCATTGTATAATGAAATAAATGTAATTGACATGATGAAATAACTATTACAAGGCTAATTTTTTTTTTTGTTTGGTATCATAGATATACCTGCATTTGAATAATTACACCATCCCCAGCGAGAGCGAGAAGAGATATCTGTTATTACTACTACCGATTATTTCTATAGTGCTACTAGATGTAGGCAGAACTGTACACACTGGGCCTGAAAAATGCATGTGGAATAAATTTCCACCGAAGCGTATTCTAGATTTAGGCGTGGTATATAAAATATGCTTAGATGATATCCCAGCCAGGGGCGTAGCCAGACTTTGGCGGGAGGGGGGTCCAGAGCCCGAGGTGAGGGGGCACATTTTAGCCCCGCCCCGTGTCGCCGACACCGCCCTGCCATTGCAGACACTCACCCGCCCTGCCCCCCCCCCCGACGCGACCCTCTCGACTCCCCTCCCACCACCAACCCACCGTCGCCTAACTTTGCTAGCGGGGGACCCTATCCCCCGCCAGCCGAGGTCCTCTTCTGCTCGCAAAAGGCTTCCTTCTATTTCTGACGTCCTGAATTTGGGGGTATATGCTGGTACTTTCCCTTCGCCTAATGGGCTCACAACCTAAGACCCCATTTTACAAAGCGGTGTGGCAATGCCGACAAAGCCTATTCACTTTGAACGGGTTGTTTGGCATTGCCACGCGGCAGTGTAATAGCACAGCTTTGTAAAAGGGGGCTAAGGATTTTTTTGTACCTGGGGCAACGGAGGGTTAAATAACTTGTCCAGGGTCACAGTTCCCCAGGATCTCAGCTCACTGCACTAACCATTAGTTAGTTAAAATAGGTGCATGGGGAAAATTCTATACATGGTGCTCAAAATTCGGTACCAAACGATATTCTATCATGGGTGTTCTGGGATTGGCACCCTTTACAGAACAGCGTGTAGCGCTGTAATCCTCACTCAAGTTTGGGTGCGAGGAGTTACACGAACTGAAGCCAGGTGTAAATCCTGGCGTGCGAGTTAGGCACAGATCTGACCTATTCTATAACACTCCGACCCACTCATGCCCCTCCCACGGCCACGCCTTCTTTGCTGATCCACACAGAAGCACCTAGGTGTTATTCTATAAATGGGCACATTCATGTGTTTTTGCACCTAACATTTTGCATCATATATAGAATTTCTCCCTTATTCGACACACACACCATAAAAACACCACTTCCCCTAGTGCTCTATCACCCCTCCCCCCTGGGTTGTCTTCACAACTCTCGTATGACACAAATGTACATATTTTTACACATGCTTTTGGAAACGTAGGACTACTTTGGTTATGTAAGTCTTATTGAATGCTATTGGAAATCTTTACCTCTTTTATGTTTTGCAAATTCGGGGCCTCTTATCAAGTTGTACTAGTGGGTCCCGTGTGGCAATGCTGATGGGCTTTGAATGAGCTTTGTTGGCATTGCTGCACTGGGCAGGGGCGTAGCCACACACCCAATTTCGGGTGGGCCTGGGCCCAAGATGGGTGGGCAGAAAAACTCCACCTTGTCCCACAAATGATTTGGTCTCTCCCTCTCTCGCCTGCATGCCACATGGTCTCTCAAACATCCCCCCTCCCCTATATACCTTTTAAATAGCAGGATTTTCACTTTCAGCGAGCAGCAACAAATAGACACTGCTCATGTTGGCCCCAGAGCTTTCCCTCCGATACATAGGCAGGAATACATCAGAGAGAAGGCTGTGGGGCCGGTGCGAGCAGTATACATAGTAACATAGTAACATAGTAGATGACGGCAGAAAAAGACCTGCATGGTCCATCTAGTCTGCCCAAGATAAACTCATATCTTGAATTTGTACCTGTCTTTCAGGGCACAGACCGTATAAGTCTGCCCAGCAGTATTTCCCGCCTCCCAACCACCAGTCCCGTCTCCCATCACCGGCTCTGGCACAGACTGTATAAGTCTGCCCTCTACTATCCTTGCCTCCCAACCACCAACCCCTCTTCCCCCCACCTGCTCCGCCACCCAATTTCAGCTAAGCTTCTGAGGATCCATTCCTGCTGCACATGATTCCTTTATGCACATCCCACGCATGTTTGAATTCCGTTACCGTTTTCATCTCCACCACCTCCCGCGGGAGGGCATTCCAAGCATCCACCACCCTTCTCCGTGAAAAAATACTTCCTGACATCCGCAGTATGTAACAGTCGCTGCAGGCAAAGATCTACTATTTACAATGTATGCAGGAGGAACAGTTGGGAGTTTTCGGCTGATGGGGCTTGGAGATCTCTGCCAGCCACATCATAGGTGCTGCTACTGGGTGGGCCTGAGCCCAAAGTGGGTGGGCCCCTTGGCTACACCACTGGCACTGGGAACCCCTAGTGCCGCTTGATAAAAGAGGCCCCATGTTTAGTTGTAATATGTTTATTGTAAACCGTTTAAATACCGTATTTTTCGGACTATAAGACGCACCGGACCATAAGACGCACCTAGGTTTTAGAGGAGGGAAAAAGGAAAAAAAAAATTTTCCTCTTTTTCCCTCCTCTAAAACCAGCATACAGGAGGACGGAGGAGGACGGAGAGCAGCACGCTGGGCAGGAAAGAGGGGGCTCTTTCCTGCCCCGACGTCACTAGACCACCAGGGAACATCGCTGACGTGAGTAGGGGAGGGCGATCCGGAATCGCTACCTTTGGACTATAAGACGCACCCCCCATTTTCCTCCCAAATTTTGGGGGAAAAAAGTGCGTCTTATAGTCCGAAAAATACGGTAAATCAAATCACATTTGATTCCACCGGAAAAAATATTCAGTGGTGGGCTGCAGTGTACTCCTGCCTAAACCTGTTTTTTTTTTTTGTATACTTAAACCCGCAAATCAGCTGGAAAATAAACACCTAAATTTACATTTTACAAACAGGATAGGTAGATAAGAGTTTTTGTTGTTTTCTGATCCCATTTTTTAAAATTCATTTTTGGTGTCCCTCCAACCGCTGATGTTCATTTCACTCAAGGCCCTTTCTTCTGGTCCCTCTAGGTCCTCCTTCTCCACCCCGTCTCTCTCATTTTCCCCAAAGACCCTTCTCCATACTCTCTACTTTATTCCAGAACAAGCCTCCTAACCCTCAACTTTGATTCTGTCCCTGAAGCTCTTGTATCAGAGAGTCTTGCCATCCTTACCTTCATAGCAGTCTCGTACAGAGTTGAAATACACATAATACTGGTCGTTGCCAATGAGTAAGAGGCTGAGCCAAGAGTCGAAGGAGTAGATGGGAACAATAAACAGGATCCGGATGATATATCGCTGCTCATTGGGAACGGTGTAATTAGTCAAGTGCAGGTAGATCTGCAAAGCCGCAGAGGAAAAAAAAACCCAACTTGTAATAGCTATTCCACTGTGCATATTAAATACAGTATTTCATTATACTATGCAAATCACCCGTTAGGAGACAGATTATGTGGACAATCCGAGCCAGCTGTAAGCAAATTTCTGCTACCAGATTGGAAGCTCCGTCAATTGTTTATTTTTATATATTAAAATAGCTTAATCTCTACACACCCCAGTGGGAGTAATAGTGTATAATCACATAAAATAACACAGCTCATGCAGTATTTTAGCAATACAATAAATAACCAATACAAAGGTTAGCCAACAACAAGCTTCATAAAATTAAAATGAAAAACTCCAGTAAATTGGATAGGAGCCAATGTATTAAATCAGTACCATTTAACCATCTAAGTAACCACGTTATCAACTGCTTTCCGAAACGTATGTAATCCTTCTGTACCCAGAGACAGTCTGACCCAATATATCCCATAATCTGAGGGTACTAATCTAGCTACAGTTGGTCCCTATGTATCCAAAGTTTCATAAGTAACATAGTAACATAGTAGATGACGGCAGAAAAAGACCTGCATGGTCCATCCAGTCTGCCCAAGACAAACTCATATGTGTATTCCTTACCTTGAATTTGTACCTGTCCTTTTCAGGGCACAGACCGTATAAGTCTGCCCAGCAGTATTTCCCGCCTCCCAACCACCAGTCCCGCCTCCCATCATCAGCTCTGGTACAGACCGTATAAGTCTGCCCTCCCCTATCCTAGCCTCCCAACCAACAACCCCTCTTCCCCCCACCTGCTCCGCCACCCAATTTCAGCTAAGCTTCTGAGGATCCATTCCTTATGCACAGGATTCCTTTATGCATATCCCACGCAAGTACATAAGCAATGCCACACTGGGAAATGACCAAGGGTCCATCGAGCCCAGCATCCTGTCCACGACAGCGGCCAATCCAAGCCAAGGGCACCTGGCGAGCTTCCCAAACGTACAAACATTCTATACATGTTATTCCTGGAATTGTGGATTTTTCCCAAGTCCATTTAGTAGCGGTTTATGGACTTGTCCTTTAGGAAACCGCCTAACCCCTTTTTAAACTCTGCAACAAGGTTTTCGCATAAATATTGAGCATTCAAACCATAGTGTCTTAAAAAGTCGTAACTAGTACAGTAGCGTCCCCATTATCTGATATAAATGGCACTGAAAGGTTGTCAGATAACTGAGGGGTCCTTTTACAAAGCCGCGGTAAAAAGTGGCTTGCGATAGTGTAGACACGGGTTTTGAGAACGCGCAGAAATATTTTTCAGCGCACGTATCAAAAATGCCTTTTTAAAAGTTTTTTGCCGAAAACGGACATGCGGCAACATCAAAATGTCCACGCTTTCATTTTGGGTGTCTGACCTTACCGCTGGCCACAGACCCAGCGGTAAGGAATCTGCGCGGTAAGGACCTGCGCACGCTCCAAAATAAAAAAAATATTTTCCGGACATGCGCCAAAAATGAAATTACCGCAAGAGGCACGCAGTAGTCGGGCGGTAAGTTCATTTTGGCGCACATTGGGCACACGTAGAGCCTAATGCGGCTTAGTAAAAGGGGCCCTGAAAATGCTAGATAAATAATCTGAACATTGTTAGGGCACAACCGTCACATTCAAGCATCTCTCCCTCCCCTCCCCCAAACAGTAGCAGCTGTGCTTGCTGAATCCCCTTCCCCAATAAAGTGCCTTTTCTCCTACTCACATGTAGGCCCCCCCTGGACCTACCTTACAGTCCGTGGTAAAGTTGGGGCAGGAGCAATCCCCAGTTGCCCCTGCCCACGTTGACTCCACTTTCAAAACAGCTACAGCTACCTCTAGTGTCCGCCTCTTGCATGAACTTCACCACTAGACCACTAGTGACTCAAAGGTAGGCTTGGGATGGCGTACGGGTGGGTGGAGGAGGGTGGGATGTGCGGCTGCTACTGTTCGGTTGGGTGGGTGGGGGAGGAGCAACTTTGGGGGGCGTTCCGGGAGGCATGGCTGCTACTGTTCAGGGAGAGGAGCCTGGATTACCGACTGTTGGATAACCAAAAGGCTGGTTAAATCGGGACTCGACTAAAGCTTAATGCATGTTTCCATAGGCAACCAATGCAAGACTTTCTTAGTAGTAGGGGTAAATGATTATATCCACAAAGTCCCCTCAAACTCCACCAAATAGGACGCTGTCTTTTGTATAAGATGTAATCTTTTTACCTGTTTCTGAAATAGACCCACATAAACCATGTTATAATAATCTGCCCATGATAATCTGGGTTACAGTAGCTAAATGATCCTATCATAAAGATGATCAAAAATGTCTTTTAGTCCTAAACTGTGAATAAAGTTCTTTGCTACTGATGGAATCTGAACTGAGTGTCAAAGAACCCAGTGAGACTCCCAAAGTCTGCACCTTTTGACCCAGAGGTAACTTAACCCCATTCAGCTCAATCTGGAAGTCAAGTATAGGTTTAGCCAAAGTATCATAATGTTTCAATGCACCTCCTTTTCCTCTTTAAAAGCTTTCAAGTTTTCCAATACAAATGTCAGGATTTCAATGACTGTATTTGATTGGCTGGGACAGGTTGCTTACCTATGTAATAATATAAATCATAGGCTCTATCGAGCAGGGACTGTCTCTCTGTGTCAGGTGTTCAGCGCTGCGCGCGTCTGGTAGCGCTATACAAATGTTAATAATAATAATAAAAGGAACTGGTTGGGTAGGAATGAAATTCAGGTAGGCAGTAGAAAATAAATCAGACATCATCTGTCTCCTAATCTCATTCATATGTTAGGTTTGTCTGCTTTTTCATGGTTAGCCCTTATCAGCTTGAGAAACACTGAACTGGTCTTAAAACTCAAGCCTATTTTCAGGATAACGGGGGATATAAATGTCATAATAATAATAATATTTCACTTGAAATTCAAAAGTGGAGTAGAGAGAGTGACAAGAAGCTAGGAAGTACTTTGCCATGTGAGGAAGTTAGGGGTGCAAATTAGAGTTAACTTCTACTCTTTAAGCATATGGAAATGTAAAGCATTAAGGGGCCCTTTTACCAAGCTGCAGAAAAGTGGAGGCGTGGCCTAATGGTTAGAGCACCGGTCTTGCAATCCAGAGGCGGCCGGTTCAAATCCCACTGCTGCTCCTTGTGATCTTGGGCAAGTCACTTAACCCTCCATTGCCTCAGGTCCAAACTTAGATTGTGAGCCCTCCTGGGACAGAGAAATATCCAGAGTACCTGAATGTAACTCACCTTGAGCTACTACTGAAAAAGGTATGAGCAAAATCTAAATACATAAATATTTGAGATTCTACATGGAATGTTGCTACGAATTGAGATTCTACATGGAATGTTGCTATTCCACTAGCAACATTCCATTTGGAAAGCCTGCCCTTGCAGATCAGCAGCACGGCTGCGTAGGCTTCTGTTTCTGTGAGTCTGACATCCTGCAGGACATCAGACTCACAGACACAGAAGCCTGCGCGGCCACATTGCTGATCTGCAAGGGCAGGCTTCTATATGGAACGTTGCTAGTGGAGGAGTAGCCTAGTGGTTCATGCAGTGGAACATTGAACATTGCTACTATTTGAGATTCTACATGGAATGTTGCTATTATTGGTGATTCTACAGGGAATGTTGCTGAGTGGAGGAGTGGCCTAGTGGTTAGAGCACCGGTCTTGCAATCCAGAGGTGGCCAGTTCAAATCCCACTGCTGCTCCTTGTGATCTTGGGCAAGTCACATAACCCTCCATTACCTCAGGTACAAACTTAGATTGTGAGCCCTCCTCGGACAGAGAAATATCCAGAGTACCTGAATGTAACTCACCTTGAGCTGCTACTGAAAAAGGTGTGAGCAAAATCTAAATAAATAAATAAATAAAGGGCTCTGCGCTGGCAGGGGATGTTTTTCCTGCAAGTCAGGGCCATTTTTTAGGCAGCCGTTAAAAGCCAAAGAAAAATGGCCACGTAGTGAGAACTCTTACTGCGTGGCCATGCAGCAGCAGCAGCACTTAATGCAACCCATTGAGGTGGCGATAAGGGCTCCGGTGCTAACCTGGTGGTAGCTGGGCAGCACACGGCGATGCCCGATTACCGCCGGGTTAGCGCTGCGCAAGGCATTTCCAGGGTTTTCCTTTTCCCCAAAGAAATGGCATGCTCGGGGCGGAACTACCGCCGGCAGCTGCATTGGGCCGGCAGTAGCAGTGGCGTAGCTACGTGGGACCACGGGGGCCTGGGCCCCGTAGATTTGACCCTGGACCCCCCTGCCAACCCTCTCAACCCCCTCTTCCTGCCTCCAACCTGCCGTCGCCTACCTTTGCTGGCGGGGGACCCCATCCCCTGCCAGCTGAGGTCCTCTTCTTCCGGCGCAAGGCTTCATTCTGTTTCCGAGTCTGACGTCCTGCACATACAATGTTGGTACCTGAGCTGGTGCCATTGCATAGCAATGTGGGTACGGACTACACGAAACATCTTGCTGCGCACAGTTCAGTGCGTCCACTAGACGTTCGTCAAGAGTGACTCCTGATGCAGGCCTAACGGCCGAAACACAACTGTTGTGTCGAGTAATTTTTAATCAATAAACAAGTGTTTTTAAGATCCATCTTTCCAGGCTTTGTGTTTCTGTGGTCAAACATCCCACTTTCTCCTGTACCTGTGTTCTCCCGTGGGGCGTTCGAGTTCTCCACTTGTCTGCGGATCTTTCCTGAACACTATTCACTCTTCTCCATTGAGAAAAATGGCTATTTAACCCTACCTTCTGTTTTCTGTCCAATAACCAATTCCTAATCCACAGAAGAACATTGCCTCTTATCCCACGACTCTTGGTAATTTTCTCAGGAGTCTCTCATGAGGAACTTTATCAAAAGCTTTCTGAAAATCTAGATACACTACATCAACCAGCTCACCTTTATCCACATGTTTATTTACGCCTTCAAAGAAATGAAGCAAATTGGTGAGGCAAGACTTCCCTTAGCTGAACCCATGCTGACTCTGTCCCATTAAACCATGTTTGTCTATGTGTTCTGTAATTTTATTCTTTATAATAGTTTCCACTATTTTCCCGAACACTGAAGTCAGCCTTACCGGTCTGTAATTTCCCAGATCACCCCTAGAATCCTTTTTAAAAAAAAAAAATCAGCATTACATTAGCCACCCTCCAATTTTTAGGTACTACTGATTATTTTAACGACAGGTTACAGATCACTAACAAACAGATCAGCAATTTTGTGTTTCAGATCTTTCATGTGGTGTATGCAATATCGCTTACAAAAATGGTTAAAAAGAACCAGCCCAAGAACCGAACCTTACAGCACACCAGTAGTAACATCCCTTTCCTCAGAATAAGCTCCATTTACCACTACCTTCTATCACCTTCCACTCAACCAATTCCTAACCCGGTCAATCACTTTATGGCCCATACTGAGGATACTCAGTTTATTTATTAGTTGTCTATGCAGAACTGTGTCAAGGGCTTTGATAAAATTTAAAAACGTCACATCTAGCGCTCTCCCTTGATCCAACTCTCTGGTAACCCAGTCAAAGAAATCAATCAGATTTGTCTGACAAGACCTGTCTCTAGTAAAACCATGTTGTCTCAGGTCCTGTAAATGATTGGATTCCAAAACCTTTTATAGTTCCCAACCTCTTCCTTACTTACGCTTTTGTGAAGAGGGACCACATCTGCTATTCTCCAGTCCTCCGGGACCGCTCCCAACTCTAAAGAAGCATTGAAAAGGCCAGCCAGCAGAGCTGAGGTTCCTTCAGTACCCTCGGATGTATGCCATCCGGCCCCATCACTTTGTCCACCTTTAGCTTAGCCAGCTCCTCGTGAACACAGTCCTCTGAAAATCGTTCAGGGACTACCATCCCTCCATTCCTATTTGTGTTCATCTTCTGCGGTCCTGCTCTTGACCCTTCAGTTGTGAACACAGAACAGAAATGCGTTAAGCATTTCCACCTTATCTTTTATCAGCTTCTACATATTCCTCCCCTTCACCTTCGAGTCTCACAATGCCACTTTTGAACTTCCTGCTATCAGTAACATATCTAAAAACTGTCTTGTTCCCCATTTTACTGTACTGGCTATTTTTTCTTCCATTGGCATCCTTGCTTTCCCGACTACTCTACCAGCTTCTCATAGCTTTTCCAGATATTGTCACCTTTCTTCTTTCTGTGATCTGTTGTAGTTTATAAAGGCTAACCTCTTTTTCCTTACCTTTTCATTTACTACTGTCACATCCGTCGCTCCCTCCGGCTGCTCCTCCGCGGGAAGCAGGAGCCGGCGTCCACCACGGTGAAGCCGGCTTTCTTGAGGCCGCAGTGATGGCCGCCCAGTCCGGGGCCGAGGCCCGGCGATTGCGGCTGCTGGACTCTCGATCGCCGGCTATGGGGTCTGTGCTTGCGCCAGTGGGGGGAAGGGCGCCGAGGCGTGATGGCCGGCGTCTCCTTCACTTTCGAGCGTGGGAACCCGAAGCTCCGCCTCAGAGGAGTTAGATTGGGAGGCCAGTGCTGTAGTCCCGCCTGGGAGGTCAGACAGAGCCAATCGAAGGTTTCTGTCGGTAACCAGGTTCTGATTGGCCGGCTATGTTTATGGGGGCTGGGCGGTTGAATGCTGGCAGTATTTAAGGAGCAGGCCTGAGATAGGACATTGCTTCAGGTTCTGTTTCCCAAGGCCAGTCTCCGTTCATTCTTGTTCTCAGTTGGTTTCCTTGCTCTACTGGTTTTGACTTTTGGACTGTTCCTGGTTTACTCTGCTAGCCGCCTGCCTTGACCTTTTGCCTGATTCTGACTACGCTGTGAGCTGCCTGCCCTGACCTGTTGCCTGTTTTTGGACTTCTCCATTTTCCTTCTGCCCTCTTCGCTCCTGGTTCCAGTCTGGGTCAGTTCGTCAACCCCGCGGTTCCAGAAGTCCCGTTGACCGCCTGCAGCTGGGGGCTCAACCCTTGGTGAACGGCGGTCGCCACGGGTGAAGACTTGGGGTTGCACGGCTGTCCTTTGAGGTCCTTCGGGGCCTTGCGGGACCTAAGGGCTCACCTTCCTTTCAGACAAGACAACTACTTTTTGGAAAGTTTTAGTGTGGTTCTGCCGTGTGTGAGGACTTTGCAGGTAGAGTGACAGCTTAATACGGCCTTAGCAGGGTTGTCTCACTGGCCTATAGAGGGCACTGGGCCCTAAAATTTGAGGATCTGTGACCAGGACAGCCTGGGATCACCACAAGAGATACATACATAATGAAAAACAAAGCGTTAAAAAGAAAAAAAGAAAAAAAATCACAAAACAATAAAGAAAGCATAACAAAAACTCAATATACAAAGCACATAAAATAAAAACATAACTAGCTGAAAATAGCATGCCTTGCAATATTCATCAGATCAACAATTGCCAAAATCTAAAATGCCACATGTCAAACAGAATAAGCGACTCTTCAACTGCTTCTTAAAAACGGTAGTATTAGACAGTGCTCTAAAAACAGCTGGAAGCATGTTTCATTCATAAGTACTACTACTACTATTAAACATTTCTATAGTGTTACTAGACTTACGCAGCGCTGTACAAATCAACATGAAAAAGACAGTCCCTGCTCAACAGAGCTTACAATCTAAATTGGACAGACGAACAGACAGCTAGGGGTGGGGAAATTGCAGTGGTAGGGGTGATAAGTGAGGGTGTTGAGTAAGAGAGTCATGGTTAGGAGTCAAAAGCACAATACCTTGTATCCTCATAAGTTATCTTCCTTAAGAAGGAAGTTTCAAGGAATCACACCCCCTCTCATCTCAGGACTCTGTTGATGTATAAATCTTGAGTCAGTCAAAGATAGATAGTAAGTAGAATCACCTTGCAATGCATGGTGAATAAGGAATAAGGTTTTCATCTGCACCTCTGAGTCTATAGGGAGCCAATTCAACTCCTTAAGATAAAGAGTAATATGGTAAAAGCAAGGATAGGCATGCCCCCACATTCTGGACTACCTGAAGAGATTTCAACACACAAGCAGAGGTAGACCAAGATACAGCAAATTACATTCAAGCATGGGGGCACATATGCAGAAAACTAGCACAAAGTGTATAGTTAACATGACATCTGTCCTCAACTTTCTGGGTACCCAATGCAGAAAAAGGTTTTGCAAAAAAGCATAGCATACAGCATATTAAAATGGAGGCTATTAATTATTCTGCCCTGAAGACTCGTAGAAGTGAGCACGTCTTCCCTTCAATTTCCTATCCTCAAGGCATCCACTCTCTCGTTTTCCCCGACACTCTCTGTTCCCCCCCGCCAAACCCGCCACCCTAGGCAATTTCCTATCCTCAAGGCATCCACTCTCTCGTTTTCTCCGACACTCTCTGTTCCCCCCTGCCAAACCCGCCACCCTAGGCAATTTCCTATCCTCAAGACATCCACTCTCTCATTTTCCCCAACACTCTCTGTTCCCCCCCTCCCCAAATCCGCCACCCTAGGCAGATGCCTAGTGGGATGGGCCTGTCCTGTGGATACCTTTGAGTCAGCCTTGATTGTTTCTTGGCCTCATTTTGGTCAGAGCCGTAACCTGAGGAAGGTTCATCTTTGGCCTTTTGGTCAAGATACAGCAACTGTAGAATATAGGGGGAAAGGGAGACTAGAGACCAACCAAAAACCAGGATCTTCAGTTTCGGCCAAAATCAAATTTGCAACTGAAATTGGCTGCTTGGTTTTGGCCGAAACCAAAGATGAACAAAACTGGCCCTGCCCTCTTACCAACCAAAAAGTGCCCTACTTCCAGACCGGCGGCAGCCCCCCTCCCACCCCCCCCTCAGCAGAAACCCCCTTAACCCCCTTGCAACCCCCCCCCCCCCAGCAGCAGCTCCCTTGCGAACCTCACTTTGGTGGCAGCCCCTTCCTAGACCTACTGTATCATCGGTGAGTAATGGGCACAGAATGATCCCCATTTGCTCCTGCACACAACTGGTTCCTCCTTCAAAATGGCTTGTGAGACTGCCAAGGGAAGTCCTGGCAGCCATATTGAGATTTGCTCCTGCTTATACCTGTTCTCATCTCAACAT